>NC_080572.1:258321889-259046889 GCF_030247185.1 Malaya genurostris
TAATTCAACTGACTTTTGCTACACCGATTTTCGAATTGCGGTTCCGGCAATATCGGTAATACAAGAGCTCATAGTAGTATGAAATACTTCATCATGACAACGCAAGGCCACAAGGGCAAGAATAGTGAATATTTTCCAATATAGTGGAGTGAAATAGAATTTGTTAACTTTCAAGTGATTTAGTTCAATTCGCTAAAGTATTTTTTTGACTGTTGGATATTGGTGAATGAGAATTTCTGCCGAACGCACTCTTACGGTAGTACGGGATACGTCCAGTTCAAGAAGCCAAAAATATGCTTGGTTTCTTTTCTAGGCTAAAAATAGAGGACAGTACCAATAAAATAAGAAAACATTACTTGTAACTAGTTAGTAAATACCAGTTCTGGAAGAATTAAAGTAAGAAATCAACTTTGTAAGTCAACATTTGGAAACAAAAAATCTGGGGTATTTAAATAGCTCTTGCATATTTGATTACCATGACAATATCAATAACTACGAAACATTCAGAAACTATTCATAACAAAACCGCTGTCAAACTCATCTCAAGCTCTGTAGGAATTCCAACGGTCCACTGTTCTGCGATCCAAACAACCTTCAAACCACAATCACACATTCAAACACAGACTGTACAGCCGAGAGAGATAGAGAGAGAATATATCCAATCGGATTCAGCAACAACAATAATATTCATCATCATCATCATCATCATCCGCGGCGGTGGAACCGCCATATGATGGTACCTACTCTCCTTGGCTTGGCTTAGCCTGGTATTACTCTTCAAGACGTCGTCGGACGGTCGGGTTGGTCGGGTTGGTTGGTTCGGTTGCATGTATGTGGAAGCGGAATGATGAGGATTAGCTACGATCGGGAGAGTAGCGGGTGGATCGGTGGTTCAGAACGAACGTACGAACGAACGAACGAACGACGTGGTATGGAGAGCAAAAGGATTAAGGGATTAGTTCGAGCCGTAACCGCAAGGTCTGTTTCCGACCAACGCGCTCTGCTGTGTAAGCTTACCCGTTGGTATTCGCGTTGTGTGTGTGTGTGTATTATAGCTGCTCGGCGCTGGCTGGCTGGCGATTCTACACAGGGCAGGGTGGTTCACACTAAACTCATCATCTGCGGGAAAAGCATTTGCACCGTGTTATGATCAGCGTCTGAGTTCTGAGTGCCATTGAATGAATGGAATACGAAAACGTGAAAGAATGGTGAGATTTACAGCTTTGACACAGTCCGACGCCGTGTCTATAAATTTGGACGTATGTACAACCTACTGATACAGCACACCAACCAACTCGCTATCCGACAGTTTCCCACTTAAATTATCTAAGCCGCCGGGAAATCCATCGTGAACAAAACTGAATATAATATAAATAAAATCCACATTCTTTCTCTCTATTTTCACCTGGTGGTTGTCTCGGCATAAACATCCAAAGAGATTAGGCATCGGAAATATGTTGGCCGCTAATCCGATAGTCTTGTATTCCTATGCTATGCTTCCACGAGTCGTTCCGATATAAATGAAACCATCGCATTTGGTGTTCCCTTTGCTTCCATCCTATGGCAAAGATTGATTTCAAGAAATTCGAAAAACACGGTAGTCTCGTATCAAATCCCAGAAAACGTTTCGTTTCCGTCTATCCGCTCCGTCACCCTTCGAAACTCTACTCATCTTGAAAACCGCAGAGTTTTTTACGAGTTTCACCTCTCCGAAGCGACGATGAAAAAGGAAAAAATTGATCGCCACTAAATCAATTGAGGGATAATAGAAACTTTAGTAATTCATCCTCTTAGCTGCCGGATGGCTGCTGATGACTGGCTGTTGCCGATGATGATGATTATGATGGCGACGATGGGCATCTACCGGACCGATCGAACATATGTGAGTGTTGATGGGGAAAAGCTGCTGGATAGTCACAATCTGACCCTTCTGGAGCAGCTGAGCTGCACCGGTGACGTCTCGTGGTCATCTTTGGCGAAGTTACCAGTAACACCGAATACCGCTTTCTCTCTTTGTCTCTCTTGCTCTTCTGAACCATACCAGGGAGGAAAGAATGGAGAATTGCTGGGTTATATTCATAATCCATCGACAAACGGAATGAAAGATTTAAAGTCAATTTAATCTATAATATGCATATAATACTGGCGAGCGGTGGCCGGTCGTTGGTCGTTTTACATAAAACTAAATACCGGTTGGGAGAGTTGGGTGGCTTTGATTTGTCGTCGATTCGGATGGCGGTCGTATTGAGTGGTTCGTGTTTCAGTATTATTAGTTCGTACCACTTAGAAATGGAATTGTGCAGACCAGCTTACTTTCTACTTGTGTGAAGTTATTATTCGAATTTTTTTCTTGAAACACATTTAGTAGGGTAAGATAGCAAATTTTTCTAAAGAAATATTTTTTGAAAATGCACAACATTCGTATGTTACAAACGGTTTTTGCAGTTGTGAGTCGTACTGACCATACATATGAAGTTATTGTCTTGAATGCGCACATCCTCTTCACTATACAATCGTTACTTTCTTTCGATACATAGAACCTGTACATTGCTCACATAAACTTGACACCATTATCTTAGTACTACATTGAAAAACATAATAAACAGTGGCCAACTTCAACTTAACATAATTTTGTTTTGTATTATACCCCCTGTTTTATATCGACATTGTCTCTTTTAGTAAAGGAAATCGCATCGAAATGTGAGTCGCGTGTCAAATTTTGCTCGTTCATCGCGAAAATCCAAGCTACTCGCACATCAAGGTAGCAAATCGTTTCAATATGACCACTGCGAGTACTATGACCAACGTAATAAAAGCGTTCGTGGAACATTTTAAGATAGCCAGAACTACTAGATTGGTAGGAAATGACAACTGGAAATCACAATATAATCGAACATAGTGAACGACTGTTTTAAACGGAACCTCCTCATTACTTCATTCTAGATGTATGTAGTCTTGATCAAGCTATGAGTGTCATCTACGATCGTGCATTGAGCTAAAAACGAGAGCCAGTCTGTCGACTTACAAGAAGGTGGTGACTCCATATCGGGTCGATAATGTAAACAAATTGGTCAGAATATAATAGCAGAAACTATACACAAAACCTATTTTAATCCACCTAGTGGTGTAATGATGCCTTTCTCATATTACTTATTACATCATAAATATAACCGTGAAATTCGCAAAAACAACTGTCTATTGAATAGGAATAGGATAATTTGTTCGGATCTAATCTCACAAACTCTGTAAATCCTGTTTAACCTGTAGTTCCGGAACCGAAAGTAGTATCCACAACAAATTAAGGAGTTCCGCATGAAACTGTAAGACTTTTCTTTTGAACCTATAAGTTTGTGAAAATCTATTCGGCCATCTCCAAGAAAAGTGAGTGAGATCCTTTTTGCAGTTTCTAATCACTATTTCCAATTCTCCCGAAACCGGATTCAGATGAACGGAATAGCCGAAGTTGGTTCGTTTGCTACCAACAAATATGACCTACAAATTGGAACAGTTTTGAACGTAGTTAAACTTATACTTACTATCTCATGCTCTATTTCGTTTAAACCAATTAAAATAAATCTAACGAAACGAACCTGCGTTTCTGTTACTACTGCGTGCTAAACAGCATGAATCAGCAGCATGAAACATGTAGTAGGATTGTTATTATTATTATTGACATCACTACACAACGTGTACGAAATAGAACAAAGCACGCCTTGTTCGTTTTGTGTTTTCTTCTTCTTTCGGTGTTGTACATATTGTCACTCTATATGGCGATTTGAAAACTTTGACACTCATCGCCCTGTAACTGCGGAACCGGAAGTCGGATCCGGATGAAATTTCACAGTAGGTTTAAAGACAGTATGAACTTTAATTCAAATCAAGATTTGTGAAAATCGGTTCAAGCATTGCAGAGAAATCGAAGTGAATTTAGTTTTAGGAGTTTTTCTTCTCCACTTTCGGTGCTCTCGGAACAGGAAAAGAGGGGACCAGTAGTGCCGAATTAAGTTTTTATGCCAACAAACTAACAAGCTCTGCAAACTAGAAGAATTTATCAGACAGTTTTATGGGATTTGTACCTGTTTTTAACCATCGTTCGTGGAAAAATACTAATAAAATTGGTAATTTTCCACTTATCACGCTTTAGTTCCGGAACCGGAAGTCGGATCCAGATAAAATGTTTCACAAATTTTTAGGGTATTATAAGACCTTTCATTTGAATCTAAGTTTGCGAAAATCGGTTGAGTTGTTCCAGAGATAATTGAGTGTAAACTTTTTCTCAAATTTTCACATATTACCATATAACTCCGGAACCGGAAGTCACATTCAAACGAAATTCAATAGCAAACTATGGGACCATAATACCTTTTATTTGAATCTTAGTTTGTGGAAATCGGTTCAGCCATCTCTGAAAAAAGTGAGTGCATATTTTTTTCACTTTTTTGGTACATATCATCCTATATCTCCGGAACCGGAAGTCGGATCGGAATGAATTTCAATAGCAGGCTATGGGACTATGAGACCTTTCATTTGAATCTTTGTTTGTGAAAATCGGTTCAGCCATCTCTGAGAAAAGTGAGTGCATATTTTTGTTACATACACACACACACACGGACGGACACACACACACACACACAGACATTTGCTCAGTTCGTCGAGCTGAGTCGAATGGTATATGACATTCGGCCCTCCGGGCCTCGGTTAAAAAGTCGATTTTCACAGTGATTGCATAGCCTTTCTATATGAGAAAGGCAAAAATGCTGACGAAGTTTGATTGCGTGGTACAGGATGATTGAACATACGTCAAGACAAACTTTAAAAAGGTTTCTGAGCCAAAATGTTATACGGGAACTGGTTCAAGTGGTTTGAAGAGCAATAGTTACATTCCGATCGGAATCATCAGAAGAAATCTATGTGCAATAGTTCTCACAAAAACTACCATTTTCTTCTAACACAAATATTGATATCCTTTATGGTAGGTGCGACACCCGGGTTGGCGATTCAGGGCATAGGGCGCTTGTCTTATAAGCCAGTTTTCGTACGTTCGAATTCCGACCTAAAAGGATTCTTAGTGTCAATAGGATCGTAGTACTAGTATCATGCAATGACTCTATACACTAAGAATCGGCTGCGAAGTCTGTTTTTTTTTTTTTTTCATAAATACGTTTATTTCATAGGCAATATACATAAGTTTTTCTTCGCCGTGGCATCCACAATACATAGTAGTTTAAACCTAATACATTTCGAATATCATATTAGTATGTTGGTACTCATTAGTTAATCTAAACACTGTTTTTATCAAGCGAGGAAGGAATTTATTAGTTGAGATCTGACATCACGAAACTCCACGCATGTCCAAACAACATGGTCAATATCGCGGTAACCTTCGCCGCAAGCACAATGATTAGTCTCGGAAAGTCCAATTCGAAGGAGATGTGCATCTAACGTGTAGTGATTGGACATGAGTCTGGACATCACACGAATGAAATCTCTACTCACATCCAGTCCCCTGAACCATGCCTTTGTCGATATTTTAGGAATAATTGAGTGCATCCACCGACCCAGATCATCTTTATCCCAAGAAGCTTGCCAGCTGGCAAGTGTTCTTTGGCGAGACGCGCTATAGAATTCGTTGAAAGCAATCGGTCTCTCATAAATTTCACCCTCAATAGCACCACGTTTGGCTAAAATATCGGCTCTTTCATTGCCTGGAATGGAGCAATGAGCCGGAACCCAAACTATTGTGATTAGATAATTATTATTCAATATGTCGTTCAGACACTGTTTTATTTTACCCAAGAAAAACGGTTCATTTTTGCCAGCAGCGTTTGAGCGAATGGCTTCAATTGCACTCAGACTATCTGTGAAGAGGAAATAATGGTTTGGAGATAATGTGACGATTACATTCAAGCTATAATGAACTGCTGCTAACTATGCTATATAAACAGATGCAGGTTCTTGAAGCTTGAATGAGGCCGAAACATTATTGTTGAACATACCAAACCCTGTCGCTTCTTCCATTCGCGATCCGTCCGTGTAAAACATTTTCTCAGAGTTAATATGCCTGAACTTACTTGAAAATATTTTTGGGATTTCCATAGAGCGTAGGTGGTCCGGGATTCCACGCACTTCGCGCTGCATGGATGTGTCGAAAAATAAAGTTGAGTCAGGTACATTTAGGAGGCTGACACGGATAGGAATATATCTTGAAGGGTTGATTTCCTGTGACATATGGTTAAAATATACTGTCATGAATTTTGTTTGAGATCGAAGCTCGACTAGTCGTTCGAAATTATTAATTACCATGGGATTCAGCACATCACATCTTATTAGCAGGCGTGATGAAAGCTCCCAAAATCGATCTTTTAATGGAAGAACTCCCGCCAGAACTTCAAGACTCATTGTATGTGTCGAATGCATGCAGCCTAAAGCAATTCACAAACAACGGTACTGAATTCGCTCAAGTTTGATAATATGAGAATTTGCAGCGGAACGAAAACAAACGCATCCATATTCCATCACTGAAAGTATCGTTGTCTGATACAATTTTATTAGATCTTGCGGATGAGCACCCCACCAAGACCCTGTTATTGTTCGAAGAAAATTTACTCTTTGTTGGCATTTCGTTATCAGATACCTAATGTGTCCTCCCCACGTGCATTTGGAATCAAACCACACCCCGAGGTATTTGAAAGTCAAAACCTGTTCGATTATTCTTCCCAACATATGAAGCTGAAGTTGCGCGGGATCATGCTTTTTTGAAAAGACGACCAGCTCTGTTTTCTCCGCAGAGAATTCGATACCAAGATGAACAGCCCAAACGGACAATTTATCTAAGGTATCTTGCAATGGTTTTTGCAGATCAATAGCTTTGGATCCAGTAACTGAAACCACGCCATCATCTGCCAATTGTCTTAGTGTACATGGGGTTACTAGACAGCTGTCAATGTCATTCACGTAAAAATTATAGAGGAGCGGACTGAGGCATGAGCCTTGCGGGAGACCCATGTAGCTAATTCTGATTGTTGCCAAATCGCCATGTGAAAAATGCATGCGTTTCTCTGACAAAAGGTTGTGCAAATAATTATTTATAACCGCTGGGAGTCCATGTTGGTGGAGCTTGTCTGAAAGAACATCAATGGAAACTGAATCAAATGCTCCTTTAATGTCTAAAAATACAGATGCCATTTGTTGCTTTTGAGCGAAGGCAATTTGGATGTCAGACGAAAGTAATGCAAGGCAATCATTCGTCCCTTTATTTCTACGGAAGCCAAACTGAGTATCTGACAACAAACCGTTCGTCTCGACCCAAGTGTCGAGACGTCGTAGAATAATTTTTTCGAACAATTTTCTGATGCAGGACAACATCGCAATGGGTCTATATGAGTTGTGATTGGAAGCTGGTTTCCCCGGCTTTTGAATGGCGATAACTTTCACTTGTCTCCAGTCAGGTGGAACAATATTTTGCTCAAGAAACTTGTTGAACAATTCCAACAAACGTCTTTTTGCGAGGTCGGGCAGATTCTTCACCAAGTTGAATTTAATTCTGTCCAATCCAGGAGCGTTATTGTTACAAGACATGAGTGCTATGGAAAATTCCATCATTGAAAAGGGGCTATCAATGGAATCATCATTTGAAGAAGACTCCCTAACAATGCTATGCGTAGGAACGGAATCTGGACAAACTTTCCTCGCAAAATCAAATATCCATCGATTCGAGTACTCCTCACTCTCATTTCCTACGTTACGATTCCTCATTCGTCTGGCCGTATTCCAAAGAGTGCTCATTGAGGTTTCTCTTGACAAACCTTCCACAAAATGTCTCCAATAGCTGCATTTCTTAACCCGAAGTATGTTCTTGTACTTGGTTTCTAAAACCAAGAATTTTTCAAAATTCTGAGGAGTTCCTCCTCCTCGTTTTAAAAACGTCTTGAAAGCATTTTGTTTCGCGTGTTTAGCATCTGAGCACTCTTTGTCCCACCAAGGATTTGGAGGTCTTCTGTTAGACGATGGACCAAGAAATCGTTTGGTTTGGGCTTGTTCTGCGGCCTCCAGAATCGAACAAACGAGGAAGTCATATTCTTCAAGTGGGGGAAGCTCTTCCATTGAAGTTAAGACACTTGAAATATTACTTTGGTATTTAATCCAGTCAATATTTTTTGTCAAATCATATGGAATATTAACTGAATTAGCAATGCCTTTGTTACTGCTAATTGAGATGATGATTGGTAAATGATCGCTACCATGTAAATCAGGAAATACTTCACTAAATTTTTTCCAATACTTTCCAGGTGCAATCTAGTCGAATTGAAGTCGAACAAAGAGATAAATCTAATGCACTTGGACGTGCAGGAGGTCTTGGGATCCGTGTCATGCTACCCATATTTAGTACCGTCATGCTAAAATTGTCGCAAATATTATATATTAGAGATGATCTGCTATCATTGTAAACGGAACCCCACATCATTCCGTGCGAATTGAAATCTCCTAAAATCAAACGTGGAGCAGGAAGGGCTTCGACAATTTCATTAAGCTGTCGTTGTCCAACTTGAGCTCTTGGAGGAATATATACCGAAGCAATGCAAATGTCCTTTCCTTTAATGTTTATTTGACAAGCAACAACTTCTATACTAGAAGTCGGAGGAATGTTTAATCTATAAAAGGAATAACATTTCTTAATTCCTAAAAGCACTCCACCATACGGGGAGTCTCTGTCGAGACGTATAATGTTAAAGTCATTAAAATTTAAGGCTATGTTTGATGTAAGCCATGTTTCGCACAAAGCAAATACATCACATTTTTGACTATGCAACAAAACTTTAAATGAATCAAGTTTTGGCATGATGCTTCGACAATTCCACTGCAGGACAGTGATTGAATCATTTGCGGCGGATGATAAATTATCCATCAAATGATACAAAACCTGTAAGAGCTGGCCATTGAGCTGATAACTGTTTCAAAAAAGTTCTAGCTATTGGAAGGAATGCTGTTATGATGGTCTTTAGAGGTTCAGAAATATTGAATGCAGCGAAAATCCATTCTACAATTTCCGAAAATTTCAGTAATCCTGTTGGTGAATGTGAAATGGAGCCCACTGGATTATTGTCTTTTCTTGAGCTAGTTCCTGGATTGGTTTGTGAATTTGACAAACCAGGAGGCACAGTTTTTGGTTTTAAATTTGGCTTTTTAGCTTTAACACGGGGATCTTTTTTTGAAGGTATAATTTTAGGTGTCTTTTTTGGTATTTTGTGGTTTGTTAATCTCCTCTTAACAGACCCTTGAGGAGTGACAAACGAGGTATCTTCACTATTTCCGTCAGAGTCAGATTCCTCTGGCTCCGCAAGATTTGAAAAACCGTTTTCGGTTTCCAAAGGGGAGACATGTATGACCGTTTTGAGCATTTCTGCATATGTGCGCTTAGACCGTGCTTTTAAAGAAAGCTTCATTTTGTCTTTACGCAGCTTAAATGCAGCGCACACTGAAAGATCATCATGAGGGCTTTCCCCACAATAAACACATTTTTCAACATCTTTATCGCAAAGATTATCCTTATGAGGCCCTTGACATTTGATACATTTGGACTTATTACTACAGTAAGTAGCTGTATGTCCGAATTTTTTACAGTTCGTGCAATTCATAACATGCGGTACGAAAAGCCGAACAGGAAGACGAATTTTATCGATATAGACATGGCTAGGCAATGCAGATCCGGCAAATGTTACGCGAAACGAATCTGAGGGACGATAAGACTTTTTTCCATCGACAATAGATGCTGAGTACAATTGTTTGCACTCGAGTATCTTAACTCCCTCAAGCATGGAGTTTTTAAAACGGCCAACTCCATTTTTAAGTAAATCATCTGCTGTCAGACTTGCTTCAGTCACAACACCGTCAATTTCTACCTCCTTCGATGGAATGTAAACTCGATATTCAATAGCAAATAATTTACAGGTTACAATATCGTTTGCCTGTTTCAAGTCGTTAACTACAACTCGAATTTTATCTCTATTAACCTTACAGATTTCTTTAACTTCAGAGAAATGTGATGTCAAATCCTTTGTAATTTGCATCAAGTTTAAAATCTTTTCTTTTTTTCGAAGATAGACTATCCATGGCCCAGTGGTACCCTGTGGATAATGTTTAGCCCTCGGAGTATTTAAACTTTTACTAGTATCCGGAATCGGATTCGGATGATCTTCCATGAGATCATCCATTACATTAAATTTTTTTTGTAAATTAATAATACCAAAATAAAAACTTATGTTTAGTAAAATTTCAGATATAAGAAATAAAAAATAAGTTAAATTAAATCTACCTTGTAGCTGATGTCTCTGTTCCTTTATCGTGAAGAACGACGTGAAGCTCTTCCAACGATTTCCAATTGGCAGTCTTTTGCTGTTTCCAATTGGCAGTCTTCTGTCGTTTACTGCTATCTCAGTTGCTCTGCCGTCGTTGTGAACACCACTGCACTTGCTGTACCTGACCCCAGGTACAGTGCTTTTGCTCTTGGTGGCGATCAAATGCGATGCTTGCAGTGTAGCACCTCGCGATATATGCCGTCTCTTTTGATCCTACGCAGCGTACAAATTCTGGTACCTGGTAGATCAGCACTGGGTTGCTTTAGCACCTCTGTGCCTTTGCACCCCTTCGTCTTCGCACCTTTATGCGATGGCACCTCTGTGACTCGTCACTTCTATGCTCTCGCACCTCTGTGTCTCTACACCTCTGTGCGTATGAACGGGATGGCCTTCGTTGCTAGCTTTCCAGTCGGGAAACGCCCCGAATATTGCGTTTGCTATGGGCAGTTTAACTACCTGAAGCTTAGAATTGTCTCGGTAGCAGCCGTTAACTCACGAGCCAGTACAATCGAAACACAACCTCTACGCTTGAATGGTTTTTACTGAATCTGCGAAGTCTGTTGAAACAGAAAGGCCAAATTCCACAAAAGGAATGCAATGCCAGGACTTTGATTTTGGTTGGTGCGACATCTTATCATCGCGAAAAAAGTCTTTGATTCGATTTTCTAATGAAAAGTTTGAACAAATTTTCACACTCTTTATGTGGATTTGTTTCATATTATTACTTCAAGTTTTATCATTTGATATTTTGTAAGTTTTGGTGATATGGTAATAAAACCAACTGCAGAAACGGAATTTAATATTCATGATCTGAATTTAGTCGGAATCGCCGGATATTTTGCGTGCATTAATGTTCATCCAATATTATTTTTGACTAAACATCACGGCACTTCAATCGTATTTTCTATTTGGCGGTTTGCTTTTCTTCTGTGGCACAAGTGAATTGTATAGTTTCTGGCCATTCAATCTTTATCAATCATTCTACATATCCTCTTTATTTTTACTGTACGTAATCGTGCACATGCAGCGAGCCCGAAGTTGACGAGACGTTCTACTTTCCAATTATAGTTTGTCATGATTTATCTTTCACTTCGTTCAGTTCGTTACTTAGCGAAACTCTGGAAGAAACAGCAAGAGAAAATGTCTTCAATAAATCCAGTGTTAGAATGTACATGGTACACACTTAGTCGTGATTCACTTGCATTCATAACATAATTTAAAATTTGTGAAGATAAGTCATTAGCGACGCAAAATTTATATTTACATGTTAGTAGATGTTATATTTTGTCATCGCCGAATAAATTATGGCATGCTTGAATTTACGTCAAACGTAAATTTCACTTTTTCCACGAGTGTTGTACATTCGTACTGTGGAATTCATCCATTCTGTTTCAAAAATCTTCGCTAACTATTCCTAGCAAACAGAATATTGCAAGACTAAATAACGCATTGCAACGCATTCTTTTGAAAATAACTTTCACTTGTAGCTTGGGTAAACATTAATGATATTTTGGGTAATAATTGTTTAGAGTGTAATGTTCATATGTGTACAATGTTGCCAGGTCAGGTTTGTCAAGTGATTGAAAACAAGAATTGCTTCGACAGAAAAATTATAGACGCGGACGCAGAAAATACCGGCCAGTCCTACAGGTGCATCACGAAACAGTCGGGAATCGGCAATTCGACCATATTTCGTGTGATAAAATTGTTCGAGTAGACACAGCGACTAGCTGTCAGTAAAAGAATAGCGAAGAATTACAAACACACGAACGCAAAGAAGGTAATCCATTATTTCTAGCGCAATCCGAACCTTTCGATTCGCGATTCGACCTAGAAGGTCAATTCTAGCGTTTGGTTCGTTCAATGAAGCGAACCGAACTTCATGTCGCCAAGGTAAGGAAAGCGCCTAACCAAACCGATAAACAGAATACGGCAATCAAATCCCGCGCCAGAATGTTGTATTGCGAGTGGTTGGTGCAGCCGAAATGTATTGTAGTGGACGAAGAGACGTACATTAAAACGGATACCAATCAGATCCTCGGTTTGAAGTTTTTCATCGACAAGATGGATATTCCGGAGAACATCGGGAAGAAGAAAATCTTGGTCTGGCCAGCAGTTTATGGTTGCAACAAATTCAGCAAGCCGTACATAATGACCAGCACCAGCAACGGTTTAATATACAAATGAGAATACCTCCCGACGTGCCTATTGTCCTCCATTCAGTCACACAAAGATGACTGTATATGAAGTCTATTTTGGCGAGTTCTGGCATCGTGCCACTACGCGGAACCAGTGATGGAGTGGTACGACGCCAATAATGTTACCGCCAGAACTTCGCCCCATGTGAAAACACTGAGTGATTAAAATGTGCAAGCTCCAGTAAACAGGGCAGGTTTTTTTTATTTAAAAGATATTTTATTCAGGCCTATTTGCGTACAAGCTTTACGTGGCCGATTTAGCTGATTTAGTTTTCAGATAATTATTTTTGTATTGGATCTCGTTATCACCCTTTTTCTAGGGGGAGAGGAGCTTCCATTTTCCTCCTGCGAGGATTGAGGGGCAGTTTGTTCGTGGTTCGTCTCGTCATCCATTGCCGTGGTATTGTTGTTGATTTCGTTGCTAGTTGCTGTAGATGCGCCTTGTTGTACATTGTTTGCAGTTGCTGGTTGGTTGGATGGTAAGCTGTTAACAGCAGCTGGTGTACTTTGTTCTATAGGGGATACGTTGGATGGTTTCGTTGAAAGGGATGCTTCGCTGTTGTTGGTGACTGTCACAGGTGTACTGGGGTTCCTTGGGGTTGATGTGAAGGAAGCACCGTTGTCCTTTGGTATAGTTGTCTCCTTGTCCGGTTTATCACATGGCTTACCGTAGTGAACAGGTATAGGCCTCCTCAAGCGCATGCGTAACAAACGTACGCCATTTAGAATACCGGGGAAAAAATTCTTTCACTATTCTTTTTCGATAGAGAGAATCTCTCCGTATTGGGACATGGTATGGCGAATATAAGAATCGATTACGCTTGAGGGAAGATCATGCACACGCACTTCTATAGCACTATTTTCCATATATACTGGAATGTTGTACTTGATATTGTCATGCTCCACATAGTGCACATTATTATTGTCTTTAGCGAATTGAATTGCATCCAATTCTTTATAGAACTGGATATAAACAACGTTATTGGTCTTATTGCATTAAAGTAAATGCACACGTTTAATGTCAAGATGCATTTGCTCCTTAAGCAAACCTTCAAGTTCTCGTATCGAAGGCACTGTCTGAAGTCAACAATAATTGTATTCTTTCGTACCGGCGGTAGCTTTTGTTCGTTTGGTTCACTCATTTTCGAGGTCTATTGTTCATTACACAATACTGTACTTGGTTTCTTCTGTCCCCAACGTAAGCGGTTTTGTTTTATCGACTGACTTGGATGAGATGTAAACCCGAACTGAGGGCTGGTTTTCACAAACTTCGATTTGAAGAAAACGTGAATGGGAGTGTGCAATAAAAGATGGAACCACTATTGCACAGGATTTGATGGGTATCGTGAAATCCAAGATGCGGACATTTATCCTAGGATAGGAGGTGAAGAAATACCAACTTGCTTTAATGTTCATATTGCCACGTTTTGTTTTCGACTCATCAGTTTATGTTGAACTGATGAGTAGAAGACGAATCGTGAAAATATGAAAATATTCATGTTCACGCAGCACAAACTTGTACTCATGCGGTATCAAACCACTCAAGGATAAAAAAATACGGTACAAAACCTCTCATATGGGTTTATTCATTCCCTGAGAGTTTCAGAAATATCCGACCTAAATGATTTTTTTGTGATTATTTTATTTGTTGCTATATTTCGAGTAAAGTTGTACGAATTGTTTTTGTTGAAATATTATTGTTATTTGACAATACAGACTGAAATCTACTGTAGTTTTTGCTTGAGAGAACTGAAACTGACCCAGGGTAGTTTCCTCAAATAAACACATTTCACGAAACGGTGTTGGTTTCACACTTAGCAACGGGGATTTGAGCAAACCTGATATACAAACCTTCGTTCGAAACTGACTCGATTTTCAGTTCAACCATGTTGAAACTAGGTTCGAAACTAGCTTCGAACAAACGGTTTGACAGCAGTTAGGGTTGAAACTGGGTTAGGCATCAAGCGAAAATGACGCAAAAATCAGCTGGAAATCATGAAAAGGGTCTAGTCATCCTCGCTAACATACATTGGATGACAAGTTGAAATTAGAACATTCGGTAAAAGAATTTAGCAAACTTTCAATGCTTCACTTGCATAATTGTCACGATAAAACCATAAGATGGAACACACAAGAGCAAAAAACTATAAGGATGTGTGCGAACAAGACCAATCAAATAAAAAATGCAACGTTCAAATTAATTCAAAAATCAATAACAAATCGTTTTTTGCCATCTAGAGTTTCTAAGTTTAAGTTGAGAATCAATATGACATTAATTTGAATAACTTACTTGTTCAAACCGCCTCGAAAATTAATATTGTATAGCGGTTAGAAAGAATATCCATAAATTGAATTAAAAAATTCTAAAAAATAAACTATTGATTTAGAAATTTGAAATGTAGAAACTCGCCAAATGTGGACAAACCGTATCTAAATACTTAAAAAATGCACGAGATTATGAACTATTATTCACTTTTTAACTGATATGATATGTACTTCACGTACTAGATATTTCTAGTGAACTTCTTACTAGCCAGTAGTAATTCCATATAAAAAAGATCTTGTTTGAATATTATTGAGTTCTTTTATAAAATAATGCATAGTCGGGGTCAGCTAGGTGAAGCATTGACATAATGCCAAAAGTTTTCATTTGTCTCATGCAAAGTCCTGGCATTACACATTCCTTTTGTGGAAATTGGCCTTTCTGTTTCAACAGACTTCGCAGCCGATTCTTAGTGTACAGAATCATTGCATGGCTAGTACTATGGATCCTACTGACACTAAGAATCCTTCCAGGTCGGGGCTCGAACATACGACAACTGGCTTGTAAGACCAGCGCCCTATGCATTGAACCACCAACCCGGGCCATTTGTCTCATAGGATGAGCAATTTCGCAACGGGTGAAAAAATCAATCATATAAGCATTTTGGTTTTCAATTGAATGACTAATTAGAATGTCTCCATCATCATCACGTATTCACGTCAAAAACATTTTTCAACCAAAACTCTGGAATAATATTCAATTTCGTGTTCCCAATAAGCGCATGAAAATGAATATAAGCAGCCGGTTGATAAGGGTATAGAGCAATTACATGACTAGAGTTATGATTCCAGATATTTATTCCAGATTTCCAGATCGATGCTCGAACATACGACAACTGCCTTGAGGGATCAGTGTCGTGTTCTCAGAGCTACTGATGCAGTGCAAAGTAACTATCATCAATCTTCTGAAAACTCATTGTTATTTTTTTAGGGTTCGAAAGTTACCATGTTCACCAAAACAATTTATCCCTCAAAGCAAAGCTAAAATTCTCAGAACGATTCACTTTTCCTACAATTAATTTAGATACGGCGTATTTCCCTTCCCGTTCACACTCCGGTAAATATTACTCACACATCAGCAACAGGGTAGCTTCTTTGCAACCGACGGGATCCAAAATTTTTGTTGGCAGCAATTCACACATCCATACATTGCGGCTTGGAGTTAGCCCCCCCGTCATTCCCCTGCCAGGGATATATATCTCACTCTGAAAATAAATATAATCCAGGATTAGACGCTTTTCCACATACACCAGCATCTTCTCCACCAGTCGGGTGGAAGTTCGGTTGCCTGCATATGTTGAATGGTACGTTGAGTAGACATTTGTTCGGTGCGAGCATGGCTCAATGCTTTTGGCATTCGGCGAGGTATCAAGTGCCCGAACGTTTACTGAAAATGGCCCTCAATGTATTGAGCTGTGCTGGTGGTTTGTGAAATTTAGTGTCGAAAATTTTGCGTTCTAATGACGAATGATTCGGCACTGGTCATGCCAACTAGATGCAGTGGAAGAATTCTTAGTGTCAGTAGGATCGTAACTCCTAGTCATTTACATGAAAGAATACAGTTGATTGAAACAGAAGGTCAAGTTCTGCATCGGAATGTGTTGCCATTACTTTGATTTTATTTTTTATAAAAGAAGAAAAATTTGTTTTCTTCTTAATTAATGAAACCTTAGCCTACAAATATTAATATCATATGACAATGAGATTTGAAAATATAAAAGCCCTGTTGATTTTATTTGCGCTACTACTCTTTCGCATTCGCTTACATACACCCAGGCCCGTACCCAGGATTTCGTTTCGGGAGGGGCTCAAAGATGAAAAATAATGTTACTGAAGATTGCTGACGTACTTAATTCTCGTTGTGCCTTTTACGGGTGTTTTTAACAGACACTTTAAACCTTTTCACTGGAACTGTTATTGTATTACATTTCTTTACATTTACAGTCTTGTTATTTCTGTAACATGTCTGAGATTTTCTGAATAATTAAATACCTGTTTTTGATTTCGGGCCCCTTCTCTGGGTACGTGACTGCATACACCCCGTCAGCCTCTGCATAAACCGGCCCGCCAGCAATCACCAGAATGAATCCATGTGTAACACAACTTGGGCAACAAAACGCAATCGTGATTTGTTTCCCCCCGGATGGATTTACGCGCACACTGCTCTGATGTTTTCGTAACTACCATACCTGACGACACTCAGCCAGGCAGGCAAGTAGGCAGACAGGTAGGCAGGCAGTTCAGTGAGCGCGAGAGAAGGATTAGGTGTCATCCATGATCATTGTCCGCGCGGAAGCTTTTACTTCATCACCGTGGCGGGGCGGAGCCGGTGGCGGCCCATCGTGTGTCGCAAGACCCCAAGAAAGTTGAATGTTGTTTATACGAGTCTGCATCTTTCCCTCCGTCATCCCGGCTTCTCGTAGCAGCTGGTGGTGGTGGTGGTCGTCAGCAGATCTGGCTTCGTCAGTGATGGAGGATTTGGTGAGTGGGTGACCTAAGAACTAAGGTGCCGGGTCCGGTGCAACGCGACCGTCGTCGCATTCCGCGATTTCTGCCTGTCATCTATTGCGGGCGGCAGCACACAGCAGAGATACATCAACGTGAGGGGCAATCTACTTACCGGTTCGCGAAAGTACCCGATTTAGAGCGGCCCGTGGCGACGGGGAAACGAAATCTCAACACCAGAAAGCGAGAAAGCGGCAATGAGCGCGCGACACTGCGAGTTATAAAGTAAGATGGAAATAAATAATATACAAAATAAATTAATTATTTAAATCCGATTGGATTATTTTAATTTATTGTATGATTAATATATGTGAGATTAAAATTTTCATGGTTCTTATTTTTGTACTTGGGCATTTGCGCATTACCGAGAGTTGGCTTCGGATTGACTTCCTGTCGGTCGTTGGGAACCCGACGGCGGACTACACCGGGAGGAAAATTTCTTCTGGTCGTTTGCATTATCGTTCCGAAATCCGTTTATAAACGAGCAGAACTTGTCAGTGAATTTATTACGGAAGGCCCACTTGGTGGTATGCATGAGGAATCAACTAAAATTGCAATGGTTTTCCACTGGCAAGTACTAGTTGCAGGCCCGTACCCAGGATTTCGATTCGGGAGGGACCCAAAGATAAAAAAATAATGTTACTGAAGATTGTTTATGTACCTTATTTTCGATGTGCCATTTACGGGTGTTTTTAGCAGACACTTCAAACTTTTCCACTGGAACTGTTACTGTATTACATTTCTTTACGTTTACTGTTTTGTTATTTCTGTAACATATGTCTGAAATCTTCTAAATAATTATATATCTGTTTTTGATTTCAGGAGGGGCCAAGGCCCCTCGGGCCCTCCCTCTGGGTACGTGACTGACTAGTTGAACGTGAATTTGTATGATGAATTTTCAGCTGCACACTCATCAGAGAAAGAACTGAATATCATTTCGTGTTCCTTAAATGTTTCATTTATAATTAAGTTAAAGCTGTTATTTTGGTAATAAGAATTTCTTACTGATTTTCTTTTTCTTTTTTTTTTGTTTCAGGTAACAAATTTAAATTAGCTTGATGAATAGGACTCTAGAAGTAATAGTAATAAACTTGTTTACTCTGTTTTCGGAAACATTTCTGGGACATTTGAGTTCATGTCCGAGCAAATATCTAACAGAATAATTCGACAGAAACTGATATAGGTAACTGCAATATATTGAAATTCCATTGATCTATCACATTGTCTTTTGAATCAAAAGCTTCTAAGTTTGGAAAAAAAATCATGGGAGAAGAGGTATTGCTCATGGTTGGGATCATTTGGTCGAAAAATCATGAATAATTGCCAAAATACCGCGCCTACAGAACCACTAAAATATTAGTCTTCTCTAGGTGCGTATACAAGGGGGGTTTTAGGTGTTCAAATCACGTCCGAAACTTGAAAAAATAATTACGTTATGAAAACTCTTATCTAGAAATATGACGCATTTCGTACCATCTCGAACAAATGTTGGCTGCACTTTCCCTAGTTTGAATGAAAATTTCTGATCATGTAGACTTTCTTTTTAAATGGGCTAAGCATTTTTAATCAATTTTTTTCAAAGAACTATTTTCAAAAATGGTATGGTATAATATTGAGCTTCCTTGCGAGTCCAATGCTGAAAAAAGTTGACTTTAAAAATTTAAAATCGACTTACAAAACAAAGCCATTATTGATTTTGATACAATTTTGTCCCAAGATAGATAATCAAGTTACCTACCAACCGATGGGCACATTCAAAGAAAAAAACGTTTTTAAACAAGAACTTTCTTGTTCAAAACGAGTTTTTATACAGTGTCTTTTTATAAAAAAATCATAACCATCTCAATTTTAAAAAAAATTTGTGCCGAATACCCTGTAACTCATTGCCCAATATTGACAACAAGTATCAGTTCTGGATAAAAAAAAATTGTTAGAAAAACTTTAAAACGCCTATCTTACAATATATTGGAAGGTTGGCAGGGAACATAATTATAAATAAAGCAGAGCCTTGGTATTACATTCCTGTAGTGGAATTTGAGCTTCTGTTTCATCAACAGACTTCGCAGCCGATTCAGAGTCTACGACAGCTGGTTTGTTAGACCAGTGCCCTATGCATTGAAACACCAACCCGGGGTGAATATGTTGGGACCAAATTTCATTCAAATAAAGAATGGCGTAATATTTTTATTTGACTATAAATTTTCAAGATTGATTTTTTCCAGGGTAAAATTTTTCGATTAGAATTTTTTTCAGTATATTCATTCGAAAATTAGACTTATTTTGAAAGCATCACGAGCACAATAAATTTTTGTAGGAATTGTAATTTTTCTAGCCTAATTAAAAATTGGTAAAAATTGGTAAAAATATCTAGTTTTTTTTCAAAAGATAGATCAGTTTTGAAAAATTAAACGAGCAAAGTGGCTTTTTGTTATGAAGTATACAAGCTGCCAACTCCGAATACGATTGTGCGCGAAATTCGTATATTTGAATTCTACACTGAAAAAAAAATCGGTTTTTAAGTCAATTCACAATACAATAGCACCACTTTCGAATTCAATGAAACTTTGTCCCAAGATAGGTCACTACGTTCCCTTCCAACTGTACATGTATTGTTCGGCCGAGAGTTTCAGGAAACTAAAACTTTCCCGTAAAAAAATAAGCCATTGATTTTACAGCATAAACAGTTGATTCACAATTAGATCTATGATTTTCAATACATTTTATGGTTTTTTTTTCATATTGTTTCTACGATTATACAAAAATTAGGATTTTCGCTTTTCATGAATTGCAATTCTAAGCTGAATGAACTGATTTGTTTATTTTTTAACCATACGGAAGAATTATTGATTAAAATCAGGGAAAAAAGCGCAGGGATTTGTTTTACGCACATATTGTTGACATTATTCATATGCTTTCAAAGTGTCTTACCCCTTAAGACAAAGTCTACATGTCCAGAAAGTTTCATTCAAATCATGCGTATGGAAATTAGTTATCATGTTCTGAAACCCCCTCCAAACAAATTTTTTGGGTACGCGCCTGGTCTTTTCTTTTAATTTATTTGGTAAAAATTTGGTACAGCTAATGGATTATCGACTAAGCACACTGCTCGAAAAAATCTTGTGATTTTACTTCTTATAAGATGCACATAAATGGAGCATCGTATTTCACATAAATTTATATTCAATAACATTTAAAATTGTGTGGTCTGAAAATAACATGGTTTGAAATCGAATAAAATAAAAATCAAAAGATCGATAGCAACAGCTCACAAAGCGCGCCAGTTAATCGTCTGAGCCACAGAAGGCCCATATCTGCTTGATTAATAATGGATACATATGAATCCACTTGGCAGCACTAGCACTGGTAGCTGAGTGCAAAATACATTCGAAGCCTGTAAAATTCTGCACGAGTGGAATATTGTGTCATTTGAACTAGAGCTTAAAATTGTCACGCATTCTCAATGAAAGAAATCATTCCAACAGTCTCATTTTCAATTTTTTACTGTCTCATTCGTAAATGACCGATACCAGAGCAAACGAAGAGAGACGAAGCATTTTCGCTTCTCATCGGAAAAATGAGAGAGTATAATTGCCAACGTCACTCTGTCCTCCATGACAAGACGAACCCAAACTAACGTTTTCAGGGAGCATCAGCACAATTTCAATTCTTATTCTTTCATCGATGTATTGAAAATCTGTGACGATTGGCTACAAAAATGACTAAAATATGGCAAATCGAAGCAATTACATCCCAGAACTTCTTTTTCATTTTCGATTCTAACAGCTTCGGTTGAATATCGACATTGCATACTATGCGATTTTAACTGAAAACTGCAAATGACTGAAAAGGCAAATGAAAGAAAAAACACAATTGTGAAACTACTGTCTCGCTTATGTCATTGAGTAGTCATGGATTTCGTTCTCATAGTTTGCAAGCGAAGCTGAAAGTGACAGTAATTTCTTGTCATTTTCGTCTATTTTTTAGTCAATGAAATTGACTTTCATTAGCTCTGATTTGAACAATTAAGTAGTTATGAATTGTATCGTTTTAAGAATTATGTCACCTGTAAAATTCATAATGTTTTTTCCTGTGTAGTCTTTGGCAGCTTAGCAATGAAACAACAACCAATCTAGCAATTACACAAGCCCCAAACTAACAATGAACCGCTACAATCGAGGTATCAATGCTACAAATAAAAATGATGCACTACAAACATTTATCTGAGTTGTAACAACTAATGTTGATGTTGGTTTCGAAGGAAAGTCTGCACAGACTCTAATGGCTGGAGTAAATTTGAAAGTTCCTCGTTCTTCTATTCAGCCTAATTAGGTAACTGTAATTTGTTTCAAAATGATTAATAATTCAAAATTAAATGAAAACAAATTGCATCTTGGATTGAAATAACAAACAAATCCTTTTCTTCCAAATTCAATCCGTCCAGATTTTATCTTGCTCAAGCCTTAAATAATAAAAATCTTTATCCGTACCCGACCCGAACACGAGAAACATATCTTTTGCTTCACCCGAACCAGACCAATACCCGTCGGGTTCGGGTTCGAGTCGGGTTTCGGGTTCAAATACCCAAAACCCGACCATCTCTACTAAACAGCACCGGGATAGAAACACTCAAATCCTTACCTTTAACTCGAAGCAGCGAAATCGCAAAGTACATGAATATAAGCGGTAAGGTGAAGTTGCTGTTGTCAATTTTCCACTTGCGCTCAATTTATGGAAAAGTTCAGCTCAAATTTGACTGGTAAATGCTTTGACGTTCTGTATTCTATGAGGACTACTAACTTTTCTGGAGTTTTTTTTTGAGGATCAAAAATCTATCTGGAAAGTTGAATCGAGTAATGATTTCACGCGTTTCTTTAAATTAGAAAAAAAATCAAATGGACTTTTCTGACGTTCCTGGAAATGTACATTTTTTTATGGTCCTGGAACACAGCTTTCGAAGAAATAACTTTCGGTGAAATGACCCTGACCCGGTTAATACACCAAAGCAAGCATTCATGAATTAAGATTTCAATTAAAAATGTAGCGTAAATATCATCCTGAAATTAACAAAAAGTCACATATCGAAATGTTCAAACACAAACAAAGCACTCCAGGGTAAGTAGCTCAACTGCTGAAACTTGCTTGATAAATAACCAACAAACAGTTCAGCTTCGAGTTTCTTGTTATCAAGTTGAAGTTATTCCTACAAAGAAAGTGACAAGAAATGCCCCCCCCCCCCCCACTCCTACCTAAATTGAAGAATTTCTTGAACCTCTACTTACATTTACTGAACAGGAAAACATAACGAACTTCAGCGGTAAGTACATGCAAAAACAAGCACAAAAACAATTGAATGCAATTACCCTCATGCTTCTATTCTGCATTTCGGTTAGCTGGCAGAGTAGTGAACAAAAAAAAACTGTCCCACGTGATATCGAAACGATAAAACTCACCCGAGGGGAACAAATCGGTTACGATATGAGGGTTCTATCAGGAGGTGTCTTTGTCCGTTGTTACGCGTACTCGACTTTGGAAACAAACTAAACCTTCCTCCCACCACACTTCCCCAGAACGTTCTTCGCCAATTCAAGGAAAACAAAACAATGCTTCGCGATGATGGTGGTGGTGGTGGTTGTTTGCAGCTCACCAAAAAAAAAAGAAACCGTAACGGCCTGGCTTTGCCAGAAATCGCCATTTCCGAGTGGCATTCCAGCACGCTAAGCCCCTGAGAGCCACCTTCATCAAGAGCCAGAGCAATAAAGCAATGCCAAAGATTTACATAAATTAAACTTAATCACAAATCCAAAAAGAATGCTTAGCTGCTGCTCGCCGGTTCCTGTTTTGGGCTATGTCAGTATGCGTCACCTTTCGGGCAGAATTAAATACATACTGCCCGACGAATTCCATTGACCATTCGACCCGCGGGTCCCCGAAAACGTGGATTAAAACATTCATAGGGGATTAGGGCCCTACTCCGCCTGCCTACCCGTCCAGCCCGGTTCGGTTGGTTCTCCTCCACCGAAAGCAGAGGACTACGCTCACCGGTGGTTAGCACAAAACTTAAGCGTATGAGTGTTACGATGAGGATTTGGCGCACGGCGATCGCCAAACAAACAAAAAAAAAACGAAACCAATTCGATTCGCAGAGGCAACTCTGTGCGGATCTTCCGTCAGAGACTTGCGATCACCACGGGCGGCTCTCGTCGAGGTAAACACCACACCTGCCAGTGCCAGTGCGGACCGGGCCGGACCGGTGGGTAAGATCATCATTTTGATTGGCGATAAAATATCGCGTAAAAGTAAAATACGAGACTACCAGTTCGGGTTCGAGTCACCGAGATGTCGCGAAACTTTTGGGCCGACTTAAGATTGTCACCTAATTTCGGCTGGCCGTTTTGTAGCTCTCGAGCGAGACCAGTCGACTGCATACATATATAACCGATTTTCTCGGCCTGCCCCGGCGATCGCGGCTTAATCCTGCCGCTTGGTGAGCGCGCGCGCATGTGTGAGAGAGCTGACCGCGAGATTTAAATTATAATCTTCTTTTTATATTTCTTTAATATCGTAATAAATATTAGCCTGATGCGTCGCTGCTCTTAATTCTTCGGCTCTCGTCTTTTTTTCCTCTCCAATGCGCAACGGCAGGGACGGTGGGTTTTACGGGTGAAGCTATATATTTCAAGCGGTAATCCCTCACGGCTTAGCGTGCTCCGAGAATCATACTTTAGGTGGTTTCGGTCGAATGTTTGTTCGGGGAAAAAACAGCGACCATGTAAAATTCAATATAAAATGTGTTGGATTCGAAATGAACGGAACAATGTTTTTGTTATTACTGGTAAAAAAAAACCAACCAACGTCAACAGGGGTCACTAAACCCTTCGATTGTTCGATCCACCGATATTGCGCCAAAAAGGTGATGATAGTTAATTATTAATTAAACCCCCCGAAAAATGGTTTCTCCTGTTGCAAAGTCGTTGTACGAGGAGCCTACCCCGATGAAACGTGCGGCTGTCAATCGGACGCCGGTTGCAATTCGTGCGCACATCAGAAGGCACACAGAAGAAACGCCTGCGCTGCCTTACGTGGCATTCGGTTAATGCGAGAGTTCCGCTCCTTTCGATCGGTACACCGAAACGAACGGAACTCTCCCCCCTCCTGTGGTGCTTCTCAGTAGTCCGTGTTTAGCTGGCTTCGATTAATCGAGTGCCAACCGTGCTTGCCTCTTCCGTTTCTGTACCGCTCGCGTTGACAGGCCCAACTTTGCGCTTGATTGAGCAGTGGATTTTCGTTATCGCGCCTATTGAAGCGTGAATCAACGCGCGGTACCCACGTACTCCGGAGTACGACCTGTGAGGTGAGTTGAATGAGCACGCCTCAATGTATTTACTTTAAACTACTAGGTGTTGATAAAAGGGTCGCCCAAATATCCAAATACACCGGTTCGGTGACGAATATCTATACGATACAGGCCATGTTTGTTCAGCAATCAATTACCTATTTCGTGGGTCCTTCACCGGTCGTGATGCCATTATCTTAGTCTTCGGTAAGTGTTCTGGAGTAAGAAGAATTAAACTGAAGTTATTGGATTTATATTTACCTCGGCTTTTACATTTTTTATCATCTATCAAAACCATTACATACTGTGAGATCTGCTATGCTACATAATACATTAGAATTCTATCAAGAATTGACCTAGAAACATACTCTATTGTGGTATTTCGGAGGTGAAAAACAATTATTATTTTTTACTCTCAAACTTATGCTAAATACATAACAGATCGGCTGAAAAGTTCGTATCGTTTCTATGAGAGGGCGCCACTAGAATTAAATCCATACCATTTTCTGTTAGTACCAACCTTCAAAAGATACGTGTATAAATTTGACAGCTGTCTGATTATTAGTTTGTGAGATATTGCATTTTGAGTGATGCTACTTTTGTTATTGTGAAAAAAATGGAAAAAAAAGGAATTTCGTGTGTTGATGAAACACTACTTTTTGATGAAAAAAAGTGCCGCCGATACCAAAAAATGGCTTGATGAGTGTTATCCAGACTCTGCACCGGGCGAAGCAACAATTCGTAAGTGGTTTGCAAAATTTCGTACTGGTCATATGAGCACCGAAGACGATGAACGCAGTGGACGTCCAAAAGAGGCTGTTACCGATGAAAACGTGAAAAAAATCCACAAAATGATTTTCAATTACCGTAAAGTGAAGTTGATCGAGATAGCTGACACCCTCAAGATATCAAAGGAACGTGTTGGACATATTATTCACGAATATTTGGATATGAGAAAGCTTTGTGCAAAATGGGTGCCGCGTGAGCTCACAATCGATCAAAAACACCAACGAATTGATGATTCTGAGCAGTGTTTGCAGCTGTTATATCGAAATAAAACCGATTTTTTCGTCGATATATAACAATGGACGAAACATGGCTCCATCACTTAACTCCGGAGTCCAATCGACAGTCAGCTGAGTGGACTGCACGCGATGAACCGAACCCAAAGCGTGGAAAGACTCAACAATCGGCCGGTAAGGTTATGGCGTCTGTATTTTGGGATTCGCATGGTATGATTTTCATCGACTACCTTGAAAAGGGAAAAACCATCAACAGTGACTATTATATAGCGTTATTAGAGCGTTTGAAGGACGAAATTTCAAAAAACGGCCTCATTTGAAGAAGAAAAAAAGTGCACCGTGTCACAAGTCGATGAAAACCATGCTGAAATTGAACGAATTGGGCTTCGAATTTCTCCCTCTTCCACCGTATTCTCCAGTTTTGGCCCCCAGTGACTTTTTCCTGTTCTCAGACCTCAAGAGAAAGCTCGCTGGTAAAAAATTTAGAAGCAATGAAGAGGTAATCGCTGAAACTGAGGCCTATTTTGAGGCAAAGGACAAATCGTACTACAAAAATGGTATCGAAAAGTTGGAAGATCGCTATAATCGCTGTATCGCCTCTGATGGCAATTATGTTGAATAATAAAAACGAATTTTGGCAAAAAATATGTGTGTTTCTACTAAACGATACGAACTTTTCAGCCGAACTGTTATACCCATTTTTACTATGATTTTACGTTTCGTATTTAAAAATTGGTTAGATTTTTCCCCTTTTAGTAAAAATGGGTTAGATTTTTCCCCTCCAAATTATCACAAACTGTACGGCTGTCATCCGAGACGTCAGTTTAGACATTACACTTCGGTGTAATAGCAAAAAGTGTTTTGCAAGTATCATTAACTTCACATCTGCTTAGCGATTCATTTTGAACAATCAGGTCGCCTTAGCAATTCAACATAAACTATTGTGTGTATAATTGTGTTAATGAAAAGTTTTACTGAGTTTCTAAAAAGTTTTAACATTCAATTTTGTTCACTCTAATTTATGTACTCATCCATTCCATGAGAAACTAATATACGATCTCTCCGAATTTCGTGATTTTTGGAAGAATTGTTCTCCATCGAAAAATATAAGACTCGTATTATTTTTTTTTGTCATTAGGGTGACCTTCAGAGTCTTCAAAAAATATATTTTTAAAAAACATAACTTTTGAACCACACGACCGATTCCGCTAATTTTTGGATAAGTTGTTAATAAATGCCTATAGTTTCTAGGAACAATATGCGAATATCGCAAAGTTGAAGCTTGAGTTTGAAAAAGTCAATTGTGTAACTTTTTA
The DNA here is from genome assembly GCF_030247185.1 of Malaya genurostris. NCBI lineage: Eukaryota > Metazoa > Arthropoda > Insecta > Diptera > Culicidae > Malaya > Malaya genurostris. The sequence continues at coordinate 258,348,941 of NC_080572.1, forward strand.
ACGATTTTCATGGTTTGCGACCAGTGGGTACTATGCTGAAACAATTTTACATTGCATTTCAAAAAAATAGCGATGTGTTTTTTTGTTTTTGAGTTAATATCTTGAAAATTTCATATTTTTCATAGTTTGATAGATGTTTTTGATAAAATTATAACTTTTGAACCACTCTACCGATTCCGATAACCCGAATAAAAATAGATCCATTGATCAAACGTTCCCCGAATAATCGAATTATTTATTCTAGCCAGATTTTTAGTAAGGAGAAATATAAGACGTTGTAAATAAAAAATGTTAAATATCTCTAAGGAACAATTTCACAAGTATTCTGTTTCTCCCATTCGCATTTCTGTAAACAACGCGAAATGGCGTACCACTACTGGAAAAATTAAATAAAATATACATTCGCAGATGGGTTTACTGTAGACCAATTTTAGATTTTCAGCTTGAATAACACAATTAACTTGTAAATTTTCACACATTTCATATAAATCTGATAACATAAATTTTCGTTCGGTTGATATCGTTTATTTTTGGGCGGTAAATTCGCAGTATCCGTCGCTTGAACATTTTTTGGTTTCGCAAATCATCAATAAATAACACTTTCAACTCTTTTCTTGAACCAACACACACACTCACTCAAAATAACTGCTTCGACCAATTACTTTGCTATACATTGTTTGGTACACATTGAATTTAGACTCTTTTTGAGAGCAACACTTAGGCACTGTATCGTACTGTCAGTGAAGTCAACTCTCCTGGTCCATTTGTGATCATCTCGACGTTATAAGAAAAATTCGGATGGTAGAAAATTGGGTTACTCATTAGCTGAATGATAGACAGCAGGAAAAAACGAAAAACGGTGAGCATTCTGCAAAGGTTCGTGATGGAAGATGAGAAATGGATTTATTTTGAGAATTCAGAAAATATATTTTTCCCATGGTATAGTAATTAAAACAACATAAATTAAATTAAACATACTAAGTAAAGTTAAATTTCTTAAGTCCAAATGTTTCGTATATATTGCCCATACTCACGTATCAGTCCCATATCGATTTTCGAAAATATTGAGTTAGCTTGAGGAATAAAATCTATCCTCAATATACTCTCAGAAACTGCAATAAAAGTTAAGGGTTTGTTCAGTAAAATGTGAAAAAAATATCAACTCTTTTCTGTCCCATATGCAAAGTACCCGCATATCAGTTCCATTCAGAGCAAATTTCAATAATTCCATTTGTTACAATATTAGAAAAGCAAAGGTGTATTACCGATATTTCATGTAATATTACCAAGATTTAGCATTAGGTTACAGAATAAATAAAAAAATTCGGAAATAAATTTTTATCATCTTTTCTAGATATGCCGATTTTCCATGTGAAACTGATATGCCAGTATGGGCAGTATAGGTGCCTTTGAATAAGTGCCGTAAATCGTGTTGAATACTTTTTGGGTAGAAATTGCATGCATCATTATTTGATTTGAAAGATTATTTCTGTCTATTATTGATTCATTTTTCGAAAAAAAATCCTTGTTTATATACAACTTGAGGTTCTGCTAACAATCGATTGCATAAAAAAGAGAAATTTATAGAGTTTAAGTTTAGTTGATTATGCTTGCTTCAATAGTTTATTAAGAATTTTCTACATATTCCTGCTTGTAAGAGTGAAACTTTGACAAAATTGTTGTATATAACGGACCGGCCAAAGTATCGCTCGAAATAAAATAGGTGGATGGGTAATGTCCCGGGTTGGCGGTTCAATGTATAAGGCGCTCGCCTTACAAAACAGTTGTCATATGTTCGAGCCCCGACCTGGAAGAATTCGTAGTGTCAGTAGAATCGTAGCACCAGCCATGCAATGATTCTGTACACTCTGAATCGGCTGCGAAGTCTGTTGAAACAGAAAGTCAAATTCCACTACAGGAATGTAATACCAAGGCTTTGGATGGGTACTATCAAAGACATAACCGGTTTGACGTGAATACGAATAACGATGACTCGCTGAAAATCAAACTGTGCCCTCATGAAGCACGATATCATCCGGTTAGAAGTGGGCTGCATAAAACGTATATAATAGTAAAAGGTTCAATGTCAAATATGATAACAAAAAACAAAAGTATAGTAAATAAAAGATACAGTTATATTCAATATATCAAACATTTAAAATACTTTTTTTGCAAAGCTGTAGAAATATTCTGTGGAGAATATTTTTACTTGTATCTAGAACCTAGAATCGTAACTTCTACCATTAGTACAAACTCGTTAATGTTTCAATTACTGCATTTTTACTGTCATCCCATTCGGTCGCTTCTTGTAGACGACCCTGTAATCATTTTATTAGCCTAACATGATTAAGATGATCGCTTGGTGGATGTTAACATCCATCAGCACCTCAAACATTAAAATTCGAAAAACGCAGGGTAGTTTCCAACTTTTGTCTAATACGGTAATGAAGATATTGCGGCATGACGCAATTATAGCTCACTAGCAACTCTTCACATGATTCAATTAGTGCCATCAATGAGAGAGACGGATATCATCGCAACAACAAAAACCCGGCATGGGTCATTTAACATAGAATCGACACCAGTGCGAGAGCGAATTTCTCTCGATGACATTTCTGAAAATCAAAGGTTAGCACGCTGCTGTGAGGATCCTCTCTGAAGCAACAAACGGTCGCTTATTTTCGTTTCGCGATCCGATTCTATACGGGCAGTTGATAATTGCGATAGAATCATTTTACTATTGCCGCTTATTCTAACTATGTGCCTATAACCTTTGTATAAGTTGTGTCTATGAAAATGTATGTGAATGCTCCACACATGGGTTTTGAAAATTTCAACCTAGCATGAGAATCATCAAGTTGAATCATCGTTTCGATTCTGCTATAATTGTCTACTTGCGATTCTCTCTTGGTAAATTCTACACAGCGCCGATCATTGCCAGACTGTACCTATTTTGTTAAGGGCCGTGAAATACTCAGAGTAAGAAGTGGAGTGAAGAAATGTAGAAAAGTTCTCTCGCGGTTCATGCATTGAGAAACTCGAGTTCATGTAGCATCTTCCACCGGATTGAAAATGTTGTATACAATATTGTTAAATATCGAGCAGCTTCTGTTAAGTTTTATTTTCGCATTACGTGTGAGCGTTGCCCATCGTAATTGAATGTGTTAGTGATGGTGCAAACATTTTTGTACTTTCAATTTTAAGAATCCGATGCTTTTGGTAAGAAATGGTGGAAATTCAAATATTTCTTTATGATGATCGGTGGGGACTGAAAAGTGCTTAGAAATGCCATAACTTATGGGATCTGCATTTAAGCAGAACTAGGAAAACTCTTGGCGTATACACTCGGTAAACGCAAATCGATGTTAAAAATGTTTTTCCAATAGTTTTCCTTTACACCATTCTACTACTCGCTTCATTCTAACAGGACTAGAAGGTCTTTGGTGTGTGTCCAGCTGCGACAGTTCTTCGGCAAAATTCTGCTGCTCGCTTCATTCCAAAAGCGTATGTTAAGGTCTTCGGTATTGCCCTCCCGTATGTCTTGCTTCGACATCCGTTGCCCAGAGAATAATGGAAAAAAGCGAAATGTTCATCTTTTATACCGATGCATTTGTACAGCAGCAGATATTTTGTGTTCTTCCAGAGAACGCGTTCTGATTGGCGCTGGTGCAGACATGCGTCAATTCAGACAGGTTTTTCAACAATATACGATTGAAACACTTTAACTTTGTTGCAATACATGTTGAAAAATTTCGAATTTTTTTTTGCTGGTTAGATTATATAAATCTGATTACAAAGCTATGAGCTTTTAAAATTATGACTCAAAATCTAACGTAGAAATGAAATATCGCTTACTACATCAAAACTATCGGCTCGAGTACATAAACATAAACACGCATTATGAGTTTTACTCTTTCACACTCGCTTATACCAAACATTTCAGAAAATTTTAATTTAGAATTATTTATGATTATGTCATACAACTGAAAATGTTATCATAAAATGATGATCATATTTTCGATGGCATGTAACAAAAAATATGTTGATACGTTAGATACAACAAGCGATATTCACGATCAAAAACTCATCACTCTCTCAGAGGGTAAATTTTTAAAAGGCACTCCATAGTGAAGAAAGTCGTATTGAAGACAAAACGACTCAAATTTACCTAGCAATCAAAAAACAACACTAAGAAGAGATTTGATAAACTTTCCAATCAACGGAAATTATTTTGCCCCGAGATTGATTGTTCTATGTGCTTTCATACTTGAACAATTACTGACGGCTTCCAGCATATATCAATCAACATCAATATCTATGCTTGCAACGTTTAAATTAATAAGATTTTCCACGGTATTTACCGTATTCGACGTGAAACGAAAAATTAATCACAAAATCAACATTATTCATAGCGAAAACCCTTCCGGCCACTTTTGCTTCTATCGCCGACTAGCAAATGGTTGGCGCAACAATTATTACCGCTTGAGATAAGAAAATATTTGTCTTTGTTTCGCAAATTTAGTCTACCGAGGGGCCGTCTTGTTGCTTGCTTATCTTGGCCGTGTTTCTTCGTTCCCTTTGAGTCAGGAAATTCCCAGACCTTGAGACTTAATCAACGGAAAAGTTAAAATTTCACAGTTAGTTGCCCCGAAGCGGGGGCCTAGACTGGCGAAAGACTCATCCACCCGGAGAATGTCAATAGTCGATGGATAATAAATTTCGATCATTTTGGCTCTGTTCATTTCATCCAGCGTCTCAAACCCCGCTTCGTGTTTTTGTTTGTCGTCTATTTCTTACGCAGACAATGCACTCGCATGGCAATCCTTTTTGGTGGCTGACCCGCTTTGTGATGCTTGAGTGGTTTCCTCGCCCGTTGCTCCCACTGCATTCGAAAAAGTAGCACCATACTGCAGCTATGTTTTCGTCCTGCATGCGACCCCTCAACACGAATACGGCATTATTGTTGACTGTCGCAGCGATACAGGAAGATCCAACAAATTGTCCCCTTTTGTCGTTTTCCGATGAATTGAGCGATTGAGAGGGGAAATTCACGTTGTGTCTCAGGTATGTGTGTGAATGTTTCGAGGCCTTATCCGGTTAGATGTGGAAAACTGGTAATTATGAAGGCTTTTGAAAGGGGTAGATGGATCAGCCCTAAAAAGTATCGAAATGCACTCATACCGGGTTATAGATTATGGTAATAATAATTAGAGGTTGGACAGCTTGAATCATCGAGGGGCTATTGTTACTGTTGACTGTTAATAAAATTTGATCAATTCATGATCGTTGTAATTAATTGCATACGAGCATTTGTTTCGAAAATTGATAATCGAGCCTGACAGCTATTTTCTAGCAAACTCTCATGCCCTAGCGCTGGATTCTAGATTAACCCGCATTTGCACAACCGCTCCCGCAAGAAACAATCACCGGAAGTTGTCGCAACAAGACGCAGATGTCACTCAGCCGGAGTCAGTTGACCCTGAAGAAAACCATTAGCTCATCCTGTGCGTTCAACGCAGGCTGGGTCTATCCATCCGAGTAGCCAATGTAGCTAATGACAAACCAGGACCGAGCGGTAGTGCAGCAGTGGGAAGTCATTATCCACTCGGCGAACTCATCGACCACATCACACGGCGCTTACCTGCATTTCCTGCGCTTCGAACCGGGGAGAAGGAAGAGGACGACCGATCCGACGGCAAACGAAACACAGACACGATAACAATAGTCCGGGGTGTCTGATCGTTTCTACTGTAAAGTCAAATTAACTTTTTGCTTTCCCTAAACCCCTCGTGGCTGCAAAACTTTCCATCCATCGTACAGAGAGCTTCGATCACATCCCGACCAGTTCCCGATTACGAACAAACTTTTTGATGGGATGCGTCACATTCGATTGCATTCCTGTAGAATGCGTGCTTCGTCAACCGTTACGCATTCAGGCCTTCAGCCCAAAAACAATCGAGTTATCATTATTTGAAGTTGAATTCAACCTGACGCTAGCTTGCAACACTCCCGGAAGGACGCCTCCTTCTCACTGGTGACAGTTGAAAATTCGAGGGGAATTCGGAATTGAGCATGCAGGAATGAGCGCATCATCGCCATTAAACTGCAGCTAATGGGATGGGTTATTGATGTGAAATTTGTTCGTTGCTAGCAATAAAATTTATTGCATTGATAGACTGAAAAAGAGAGGGTTGTGTGAGCTAGCTTTTGGGTGGTGAACCAAGTGAAAAGTGTAGTGTAAAATAGGGATCAATTGCGTTACACCTTTTTATTTGTTTTTGAAAGTAATCCAGTCGCTCCATCCATTCGAGGGTAAGAGACGAGTTATTGTGATGAACTGCAATGTTTCACCGAAACCCATTTTTCTTATCGGTTAAACTTATGACTGAAATGTTGACTTTGATCTCATTTCAATTTTAATCTAAATTCAATGCCAAATTAATCTGGTCTACATACAGAATTAAAAAAAAAGTTACTTGTCTTGATACTTACGTTTCATATTCGGTGACATTCCCGGAACCAAAAGTATCAACATTGATAATTTTGAACTTAATCGTTGATTACTGTCTAAGATGATTATGCGGATGTGCGAAAAAAGGCGGGTGAGTAATGTCACAGACATAACTCGAGCACGTGAAAACGAATAACACTGATATGCTTCTTTCACCTTCTTCAGGGTAAAACGACAACAAATATCTTCCGTCAAGTGGATTGAAACATTGAAAATATTTGAAAACGAGAACGGCTTGTCTACAACAATCACTTCTCACGCACCTCAAACCAGATTGAATACTCTATCTCTATTTGTTGTTGTTTTGCCCTGAAAATGAAAGAATATTTTTTTCGAATCGTCGGCATTTATGGCAAAATAAATATTTTGTGACCAAAAAACCATCCTTAAACAAATTTGGACTCAGTTCTAGAGTCTTAGTTTTATTTTTTAAACCTGTATTCTATAACTAAATTCTGAAACAAATTTCTAAACATTAAATTAGGTTCAAAATTGAACTAAATCAGAATCTAGGTCTTGAGTTCAATTCCTGAATCCAATCGAAAAGAAGTTCTATACCACACAAAGGGTCTGTTTTTTTACTTGTTGTTGGCAGAAAGTCCTCACCACGACGTCCAGTTCTGTCAAATGCTGATATGTGCCTGACTATCTCAAAACCGCAAACAAGTGTGATGAGTTTTCCGCATTATTTCCAAAAGTAAGAAAACTTATTTTGTGAGCTATTTATGATTATATCACACTGTTAAAAATTGCATCATAAATTGCTGATCATTTTTCTGATGCATGGAAAAATGAATTATGTAGATGTGTTCAATACTAATCGGAATATTTACGATTAAGTTCAACCCCTTCTTTCATAAGGCAAAAGGCGCCCCATAGTAAAGTAAGAAGCATTCACGTAAAAAACGTGTTTTATTGGTTACGTCACTTAAGGAGTGTATCGAAAAGTAGTTAGCAACATTGATTATTGAATAAAAAAGCGAAAAAAAAAATGTTGACATCAGTTTTCGATATATTGTAGAAAAATTACATTTTTATGCATTTCACTGATTATATTGAAGAAAATCCTAGTTTCTGTGAAACGCTCGCACTTTGGACTTGACATTCTTCATTAAATTCTTCACAGTTACTTTTGTGACTTTCCTGGTGGCAGCTGTCCAGTTTTTTTTAACTCCTGCATGTTTTGGGACACTGTACCTTCCTTCCGAAAGTGCCGCTTGACAATTGCCCAATACCTTTCAATTGGCCGAAGATCCGGGCAGTTTGGTGGGTTGATGTCCTTTTCCACGAATTGTACATTATTTTTTGACAACCACTGTAGAACGAAGTTGGCGTAGTGGGCTGAAGCCAAATCCGGCCAGAAGAGAGGAGGAACCTTATGCTTTCTGTACAGTGGCAGCATTCTCTTCTTCAAACATTCTTCCTCGTACACCTTGGCGTTCATTGTGCCCTTCGTGAAGAAAATCGACGACCGCAAACCACAGGTACAAATTACTTGCCAGACCAACACCTTCTGTCCAAACTTTTCCATCGCCACCGTGGTGTCAGCGTCGTTCAGGTCCTGGTACACCGATCCCGTATAATATTGCGGTCCGGGCAGCACTCGAGAGTCTTCCTTGGCGTAGGTTTCGTCGTCGATCAGGATGCATCCGTCTTTATTCTGTAGAATCCGGTTATACAGTTTTCGCGCTCTTGCTTTGGACTGAGCTTGCTGTACCAGGGACTTTTTCGGCACCTTCTGTTTCTTGTACGTTTACAGGGAGTTCCGAACTTTGATCCGTTGAATCATCCCGATGCTGGTGTTGAACTGCTTGGCCAAATCCCGCGTCGACGCCGATGGGTTTTTCTTGATGTACTCAACCACTTTTAAGTCCCGGCCGGGCTGGCTGGGACCCGTTTTCCTACCGGATCGGGGCAAATCCTTCATGGAAAGGGTCTTACCGAACTTCTCGATAATATTTTTGACACTGGTGTGGTGCACTTTCACCCGTTTTGCAATTTCGTTGTACGTGACACCACTTTCTGAGCACCAAGTGTGCAGAATTTTTTTTCGCGTTTCCGGATCAATTCGACTCATCATTGAAACGATAAACCGTACCAAAACCAATCGATTGCGCAGCTGTTATTGACATGTAAACAAACATGTCACCGCAAAACACGCTGCAAAAAATTAAGCCATCTCAGAGTAATAACTGTTTGAATGTTGCTAACTACTCCTTATACAATCACCTCCCCGAAACCGAATGTGTTCGCAATGAGATTTGGAAACCTATCAAATGTAGTAGCGTCTATATTTTTTTGAAACCATTCTGACATCTCTAAGATAATATAGCGAATAAGATCAACTGCGCTTTGTCGGTTACGCCATTTATAAGATTTTGTCTCCTGAAGCGGAAATTTTCGCTGTAACCTTTCCAAACTTGTCCAACGACTCGTAGTAGCTTTTTTAATCGAGCTTTAGTTTATCGATATATGTTAAGCCGATCTCCATTCAAATGTTGGTTTTCCAGCAATTCTATATCCTTTCTATAGATAAAAAAGAACAGGAACTTAACAGAACCGCACACAGAGTACTTGTACGATCCTTTGGCCCGTGAGAAAAAATCAATAAACAAATTCGTTTCTAATGTGAAAATTTTTAAGATATTCACTGGGCGATTAACATTGGCCGTCGTGTTCAGTCACTTTTAATACCGAATGCAGTGTGTACTATGTTGGTTTTCTAAAGTATTTACTATAAAAATTGAAAGTAAGTTAGAGTGGTACACGGAAATAGTCTGCATTTTGCTTTTCTCATATAGAAAGGTAATACAATAACTGTGAAAACCTAATTTTAAACCGAGGCCATATACCATTCGACTTAGCTCGACAAACTGAGCAAATGTCTGTGTGTAAAGACTGTCCCAGAAAGTATGGACGCACTTTGATTTCGCTGTAAATAATTCACAAGTGTTAGATACTCAAATTTTATTCGATATACTGATAATATTAGACTAAAACAACAGAATATTATTCTCAACATTTGCTACTTAGCCATTGTAGACTACCTGGCGCACCTTCTTGCGAACGTTCCTCATTAAATTCCGTACAGACTTCTTGGCGACAAGTTTTGACACTTTTTTCCAATCTTTTTCGAACTGTTGAATAGTTTCGGCTGCCGAGACATGTTTCCTAAGTTGTGCCTTCGTTAATGCCCAAAATTCCTCAATTGGTGGATTCATGTCTTTTGGGACGAAAGTGACATTTTTAGTACCATTCTACCGTTCATTTCGAGTAGTGGCAAGAAGCAAGATCTGGCCAGAAGACAACAGGATCCTTGTGGCTTCGAATCATAAGTAGAAGTCGTTTTTGTAAACATTCCTTGATGTATATTTCGCTCTTCATTGAAGCAGTGGTGATGAAAGGTTTCGAAATCTTACCGCAACTACAAATTGCTTGCCAGACCATAGCTTTCTTATCAAATTTTTCGACTTCAATCGATGTCTCTGACTGGTTCAACAGTTGCCCTTCTCACACCGTATAATATTTTGGTCCCGGTAAAGATTTGTAATCGAGTTTCACGTAGGTTTCGTCGTCCATAATTATGCAGTTCAAATTTCCAGCAAGAATCGTATTGTACAGCTTTCGAACCATCGGCCTGATCGATGCTTCTTGTTTCGGACTACCTTGTGGTTGTTTCTGCTTCTTATAGGTTAAAAGATTCAAACGTTCTTTAGCACGAAGAACATATAATTTCAAAGTACCCACTTTTTTGGCCACATCCCGAACTAAAACCTCCTTCTTTTGCTCGAACGCCTTCAGTATACGTTTATCCAACTGAGGGTTAGCAGGACCTTTTTTCGACCCGTTTTCGGTTTATCCTCAAAGGTGTTATCCTCACCGAACTTCCTGATTGCATTTCGCACGGCTTTTTCACTTACTCCTTCCATTTTTGCTATCTTTCTCAGTGACAGTCCGCGTTCTGTGCACAATTTGTACACAATTTATTGACGTTGTTCGGCTGAAAGTCCACGCATTTCGAAACAAACTAATGAAAAGGAATAAACAAATGCACAAGTGGTTAGAGAAGAGTGTAAACAAAATAGCTGAACCGATTTTTGCAAACTCAGATTTAAATGAAAGGTCCTATGATCCGTAGATCGCTATTCCCGATCCCGATCTATGAGAAAATCCACAAATATTGTTTTCGGAAATTTCTCAATTGATTTTCACTAACTAAGATGCAAATAACAGGTCTCGAGATTCTTTAAAAATTCCTTGAGAAGGTGATCCAGATTCGACTCTTGGTGCCGGTATTACAGGGCGAAAAGTGGAAACTTTTCATTTTCATGAGGATTTTTTCAAATGTGATGGCGAGACGAGGTGCTAATTCTTTTAATTTACTGGCTAATGCATCTAGTTGAGAGACCTTGTTAGTAAGTGGATATATGAATCTACGTTGGGACTACTAGTACCTGATTACCGCTTCCGAACGCACCGGAAATAGTGAAGATAAGCTCCAAATACGGAGCTTACTTCGATTTGCTAACAAAATGATGCCAAATCGGTAGGCATCGGTACGTAGAATGGATGAAAAAAACGCCACCGCCTAGCACACAGCGTGCTTTGTTCAATTTTGTATAGCGTGCAGGGTTGCCACATTTAAATCTATGTTGAATTGACATAACTGTTTACAAATTGAAAAGGTTGTGGTAGTTTATACCAAAGAAAGTTTTTGATTTTATTCAAGTTTGAAAAAAAAAATGTCAGAGTCTTCTTGTGATATTTTTGAAAATATGAGTAATATGAGAAAGGCATCATTATACTATTAGGTATATTAAAAAGGTTTTTCTATTAGTCTGTTGTGGAAGATCCGAAATAGTTAAAATAACTACAAGTTTTGGTTTGATAATAATGCAATTTTCCAATTACTTAAGCGTTCGAAAACTTAAGCTAACAAAATTTACGACGAGAGACTTTTTGAAGTATTCAATTTTTTTTTGATGCAGATGAAAATCTGTGCAGCTAAATTGATTTCGGTTTCGAAAAAATCAATAATAGTTGTCAAAAACTCCAGAATAAAACTTATTCCGTTGTCTCAAAGATAAGCCATCTGATTTCACATACTTAAAATCTTATAGAAAATTTCTAAATTCTAAACGTATCTGACTTCCGGATGTAGTTCATGTCATGCCTTACGATTTCGGCACTACCTGCCTCTGGATTTCTGTTGAGGTTAAAAAACTCCAAAACGTAACTCACTTCATTTTCTCAAAGCTGGCTTCACAAACCACACAGAAAAAAATCCATTACTGTTTTCATTACTTAAAATTTATGGAACAAACCATTTTATATTCTAATGAAGTCATGGCAATTATTTTATGATCAAAATGATCCGAATCATGAACAAAAACTCTTATCCTAAGAAAATCTATCACGTTATTTTCAGAGTATATGTCATTTGAAACAAGTAACTCCAATTTTCTGCTTCACTTTGATCTTCTGAATCAAACAATACTAGGTTGTATAGTGCAATAGATTAATGCCGAAACGAAATTAAAGACATAAGAATGAAGGAACTACTCAAATGATTTACTTGATTCTGAGTGAAATTCATTTAACGAATGGAAATTCGTCTTTAAGTCGTCTACTGACAGAGGATAGACACCATAAAAGATCATGAATGGAATAAGCACTATTAGGCCATTTTTTCGGAAACATTAAAATAATGTTTTGTAGAATGTGTTCTTATATATTCAAATTTTTTTGTAATTAGAATAAAATTCCAAGAGCTAACGGATATTGATGAGTGAAACTGGAACACCGTTAAATGAAAGTTATAAAAATTGTCATGAAAGACTTAAAGCTCGCTTAATCGCTCCGTTTATTGTTTTTTTTTTTCATAGATATGACAATCCAAACTGTATTGATCCAGCTAAACATTTTTCTGCCTTCGTATAGATATGTTGGTTTATATTAGACGATAGGAAAAAAAAATATACAAATCATGTCGTGGTTCATAACAAAAATATTTGCTGGTTTTATATATGAAATTTGTTTTAATGGCGATGAGCACAAAACTGTGTAGAGATGAGCACGTTATTTTGGGGGTCGCTCTGCAAAACCGAAATTTTTACATTATATCAGGAATCAGATGGGCTGAGTCAAACTGTTCTTTAAAAGAAATTCACTATTTGCTATTCACTATTTGGCTATTCAAAGAAATAGCTTTCTCATTTGAAATCTTGTTTTATTTCAAGATTTCTTGCTGCAAATAAAAATACGCCATAATTCATACTCATCAATGTAAGAGGCGTTACGGTTAGATTTTAGTGAAATTAGTCCAAATAGCTCATGTTTCGAGAATATTTAATCATGGTGTATTATCATAACAGGTAAGTACACTTTTTCCCCTAAATCATGAATTATTTTGCTCATTTGTGAAATTGGAATTCTGCACGGGGAAAATTTAAATGAAGGGTCTTTAGGTTGGTTCGACATTCGGATCGGGAATAACAGGACAGAGTGTATTTGAAATTTTAAACTATCGCGATGAAAAACAGTAAAAATTCTTCTGAATTGGATTGAAATCTGATCCAAGTTTTGGGTTATGCCAATTGACGCCCAAACAAAGTATTTTGTTTTTATTCAAAAGTCGAAAAAAAGCTACCGCTTTGGGAATTTTGATACCGCAAGGGTTACCGATTTGTACTAATGTTTCTCTTACCATATTTTTATATACCATATTTTTTTTATATATATTCGTCTTCGACTCATCAAGGCGTTAGCAGTTTATGTCCGCTTAGTGGTTTATGTTGAACCACGAGGAGACATCTGAAGTTAAACATAAACTGCTAACGCTAGATAGTATAGCTAGATTAGATAGAACCTTAAAATCATTTAAGTAAGGTTAGTTAGAACTATACAAACAGTTAGTTAGCTTTACATTTCATAATATGTTCAACACTTTATACTTATTGTTAATGTAACACAATAAATTTTCCAGTTTTCCTTGAAAAAGGCCTACACCAAAGACCGAAACATCGAACAGTAAACAACATTCGTTTGTTTTATAAGACTGAGACAGCCATTTTTCATGATTTCCCACAATTATCACCCCAGCTGGAATCAAACATAATATACAAACAAAAGTTGAAAGGAAATGTGTAGTGTGAAACGAAAATTTGTTCATTCTTGAAAACACAGCACATTACCCATGTAAGTGCAAGATTCATCAACAACATAATTATATTAAAAGCGAGAATGGAATCATTTGTAAATGGTGTGAAACCATTGCTCGGTTGGTCTTTGTCATCACTCGTTTGGCGTTTTTGCTCAATTGTAACGTTTCAAAATTCGTTTGGGGTTCGCGTAATTGCTCAACCGGTTTTTATGTCATTGCTGCCAGTATGATAAATCAATAATAACGATTCAGAAAAAAATAAACGTTTAGTTGTACACTTTTTCATCCAATCAAAATCAATTTTGAAATCGTTGAAACTCCCGTGTATGTGATTTAAAATAAAACGACGCTTACTGTACCGTGCAAACGAAAACCACTTATGTCTAAGTTTATTCGTTATGCCTAGTTCTTCCAAGGCTTGATACAATGATTCAGTTGAATCCCTACTAGCAACAGAGAAACAACAATTTTTACGATTGCTATTATATCTTTTGGAATGAATTTTATGAGTTATTTCAAAAGATTATTAACAGTTGAAAATTCAGTGGAGATGTGTCCCGAGCAGAAATAGGATTTTAGAACAACAAAATTGGCTTAAAACATCTGTTAAATTGAATCAGTTCACTAAAATAAGTAAATTTAAATGTCTCGATGATGCTATCAATTAAACAAAATATTTGAAATAATGGTTAATTGCTCTCAGAATGAAAATTTCACTTAAAATAATAAACTTTCGAGAAACCGTACCAAATAACGCCAATAGCAATGAAATGTTTGAAAGAGAAAAAAAAGCGTCTGCAGTTTCTAAAATACCGATGAATTAACTCATCCAATGCGAACAGTTTCACTTTGCAACAGCACAAATCTGTCGAATAACAAGTAATTTCCTTCCAATTAGACTGCATAATAAAACAGACAACATTCTCAATCTGAAAATTGTCAAAGAAATTGACCATCAGCCATCGCTTATATCTTCATGGCATTATTTCCTTTCGGTAGATTCTCGTATACTCCAGATGCAGTTTATGCAAATTCTCAACGAAATTCTGCTCGAGTAAATATTCCGTAATTACACTGATACTCAAAAATTAAACATTTGATAACATCTAATTGATAGCAATTTCCCATCCCCGAATATGAAGTTCTTCGATTTTTTTCCCGAATATTCCCGAACTTGCATCGACATCGACGAAAACCACGCTGAGCAGGCTGTCTTTAAATTTTATTAACCAATAATGACAGCTTCTGTTCCGGACGCCCCGAAATATCCCGGACGACAAACTCACTGACTCTGGTTGCCTCTCGCGATCAGCTCAGCGTCTGCTTGCTTACTTGCAGTGCCCACAGGACATCCCAGTGAAAACAACATGCGCAACCCAACCGATCGTCACGAAGTACCTGAGATTATTTGCGTGCTATTGCCCTTTCGTGGTTCCTTCTCCGATAGTTCTTTGGTCCATCGTCTCCCCCTTCCATCCTGCACGTCGCTTGGTTGTCAATCTCCGTCGGGTTGATAAGTTCTTCCCCTGTTTCTGGGGTTCCCAATCGAGTGTCAGCCAAAACGGAATTTGCTTTGATTTAGGTGTTCTGGAATATAAACACACATTCCGGTATGCCCATTTCGAACCTCCAAACAAACGGTGAAGCTTATATGGCCGCCCGATTGCGGTCCAAAATGAGGTGACAGCTGAAATTTGTTGTGATTAAATTTCACAGAGCCAGCGGAATTCAATGAGAAATGTTTTACCCAATTAAGTGTAATTAAACGAACGCACATCGTTCCGGACTTGCTAAGGGACGTGTCGAAATTTGGATCCTTACAACGAAAATAACCACTGCCGCGGCATGATCGCTAACAGTCGAGTTTAGCACAGGGATCATCGCCAATCCTTAGAAGGATCTAAGGCATAAACGTGAAGAGGCAAAAGGGTTCAAATTCCGTCATAAGTAATTATCTTGACCCTGGTATTAAACGGATCGAATCTACCAAATTACCGACTACATTTCTGGACGACAGTTGATGTTAATATTTTGATCAGAACTTGATCCAAGCTGTCCAAAGGCACGCACTCACACCGTTGACACACGTACGTACACATACGATCGGACATACCTCGGGCATTCTTCCTCCGTCTCGAGATCGGATCTGCATCTGATGGATGGTTCACTGGTGGGGGGGGGGACTCCCGACTGGGACGAAGGGTATCCCATCGGAGAACAACTTTTATCATCATTATCATGCAGCCTCTGTCTCGTTCTGGCCACCGAATGAAAACCCTCACCACCACCACCATCGATGATCAGAAGGTGCGAGGGATCCAGGGAAGGGTAATAAAAAAAAAAGATGATCGCTTCTGTATTCACCATTTTCGTCGATCGTCATCGTTGTTGTTGACGTCGTCATCGTCCTCGCCGTGGTTGCCGTTGCAGTTTTTCATCGCCGCTACCGCCAACCCCCTCCGTTGTTATCAAACGGACTTTCGGCAGCGGATCAGTGTTGAGGTTTAGTGGAGGCTCGCAGGAATTTATTTAGTGCCGTTCTAAAGAAGGTGATAATTTATATAAAATAACATCATCTTTTTTTTTGGTCGGTCTTTTCCCCTGTTTTCGATATTTTTAATTATATGCTTTTTCCCATTTTCGTACATTCAATACCACTTTTGTTATTATTGATTTGATCATGTTAGAAAATCATTATTGGTATGTTCAAATTCACAAAACTATATGGTCTAATCTATTTATGAGGTTTCGAATATTTGTAACGTTATTTATTTCAATGATTTTTTTAATTTTGTGTTGTTGTTTGATTATATTACATCTACTTTTTTAACTTCATCGATCATACAAGCTTGTAATTTGACCTAAATTGCAAAATAAATGTTTGTAATTTTAACGTTTCGTTTCTGCAAAAAAAAAATTAAAATAGCTCAACTAAAAGAAGAATATTTTCGGCAGACAAGCTAATAATTTTATCTTCATTGAACTATAAATTTTATTTTTCATCTCTCGGATCGGGAAAACCTCCTAATCCTACGATCCGTTATATTGTTATATTTTTTAGTTTTTTAAGTTGCATTTGGACTATGATTTTACGTTTGGAAGTTGTACATCCGTATATGTGAAAGATGAAGGGGTTTTATGCCCGTTGGAAAACATGATTCAAACATTTTGTAAATCTTCCCGTAGGATTTCCTTTGGCCGAAAAAAATTGATAAAAAATATACCATAAAATTCGTCGTTACCTAGGATGCTGATCCACATACTTTCACTTCAAAGTCTGGTACTCATCGATCATCGAATTTCAAATGGATCGGAAAATCCAAAACTAGGGGAGGTTTATCGATCGGTGATCTTTTAATGAACAACAGTTATGTCCTACCTGATTTTCCGTTGCATTTGAAAAGGACGTTCTTCAAATAGTCAAAACTAAAAAAAAACTAAAACTTTTCTTATTAAAAAAAAATTAAATCTTCTAATCTAATCTTCTTCATAAAATAAAAACTTCTCCTAGTGGTATAAAAATGTCTTTTCTTACCATCAAGTTGTCTGATTAAAATATTCTGTTCAATTGAATCATTTTTAACACGAATTTATGCAAATTAATTTTGGTCCATTGATTCAAGTAATTCACAAAAGCGTGAGCCTACGCTTTTGTCGCTTTTTCGGTTACATTCGGGACCGAAAGTATCAGCAAAAACACAATTGGATTGTTGAGCCTTCTCTGAGAAAACATAATGCAGATAGAAATTGTACAACCTTTCGATTAAGTCACTTATACGATTATATCTTCGGAATAAAAAGTGCATTGTGAACGTACCAGAAAAATTAATAGTTGCTTTCAAACGCGTCCAAGATTTCCGAAATTAACTCAGGCATCTCTGAAAAAAAGTTTGCGCCCTAAAAAAATGCTATTTGTCGGTTACTTCACTTATACGATTACATCTCCTGAACCGGAAGTATTTTCCACAAATCTGGGATCAGGATAGCTTTCAAATAAGTCTTAGTTCATCGACATTTTGGGCAATCTCCAAGAAAATTGAACCGATAGAAAAATGTGCGATTTGTCGGTATTTTTGGTATTTTTGGTATTTTTAGTATTTTTGGTATTTTTGGTATTTTTGGTATTTTTGGTATTTTTGGTATTTTTGGTATTTTTGGTATTTTTGGTATTTTTGGTATTTTTGGTATTTTTGGTATTTTTGGTATTTTTGGTATTTTTGGTATTTTTGGTATTTTTGGTATTTTTGGTATTTTTGGTATTTTTGGTATTTTTGGTATTTTTGGTATTTTTGGTATTTTTGGTATTTTTGGTATTTTTGGTATTTTTGGTATTTTTGGTATTTTTGGTATTTTTGGTATTTTTGGTATTTTTGGTATTCTTGGTATTTTTGGTATTTTTGGTTTTTTTGGTTTTTTTGGTTTTTTTGGTATTTTTGGTATTTTTGGAATTTTTGGTATTTTTCTTATTTCTGGTATTTTTGGTATTTTTAGTACATTTGATACCTTTAGAGTTTCTGTTATTTTTATGTATTTCGTTTTTTTGTGTTTATGTGAAAAACATAATTTGTATTTATTTACACAACAATAAA
Organism: Malaya genurostris; assembly: GCF_030247185.1. NCBI lineage: Eukaryota > Metazoa > Arthropoda > Insecta > Diptera > Culicidae > Malaya > Malaya genurostris. The sequence continues at coordinate 258,367,203 of NC_080572.1, forward strand.
TTTATCGAAAAATATTAATGGCTCTATAATAAAAATGATACTCTCTCAACGAGTCGTGGGATGCAACCCTGCTCCATAATGTAATCACACAAAAACACATTTTTGATGAAAATTTTTATTCACTTGTTTACTTTGTCCGTCTCTGACCCCTCCGGGCCGATCCAATGGAACTCCCCACAACAAAACGAATGACCGTGTGGGGCGAGAAACAGAACAAAAGATACACAGGCAGTATTGTAATCCTGATCACAGAGACGGACAGCCGGGAAGAAAGGTAAGAATTTAGTCGTTTTAAAGCCCTGCTGAAAGGAATCCCATTAAAAGCGGCCCCAGCTAAGATTATCACGATCGTTTGAGTTGGCAACGATCCGCTGTTCACTCATACATCTCCGAAGACGAAGTCAGACGCATCATCCAAAGTGCAAAAACAATTTTGACTTGACGAAAATAAATGTCGTTCGAATATTTTTGGCAAATTTTAAACGTGTACTCTCGGATAAGGGACTCGCGGGGAAGAACATTTGTTCGAACATGACAGAGTGTAGCAAGCGATTGAAGGGCTCCATCGAAAAAAAAAGAGATCCATCTTCTTCATCGTCACATTTCATTGTACTTGATCTCCCTGTCATTCTGCCTTCTTCGTGCCGCACCTCCCTCCCAGTATCGGCGAAATAATTTGATATAATTTGACGTTTGATACATGATCTTATCCCTTTTTCGCACCCTTCTCCTGTCCCGGCAACGCACATATCCAAAGCGCGATCACTGGGGATGCGTACCAGGACAAAACGGTGGCAACCGTATATTTAATCGATCATTGATCTTCGCCAAATATTTGTAGCTACCCGTGTTTTTCCTTCCCGAACTGAAGTCTTGGCCATTATGCGGTACGACGAAGCGATGGAAGTGTCGTTTTTCGCCAGTCGTCCGTGTTTCGTTCGCCGTTCCCACCCGCCGGACCACCCTCCCCCCGAACCGCTCTGGCAAGAAGCTTGATCATTATGTTATCCAGAGATCTTCGCGATTCCTTTCATCGACTCGCTGACCGAAATGAGGCTGATTGTTATGCTTTTCGTGGGTTCCCGGGCTCGGGATCACGCCTGTGCTCCCGGAGTGACACCGTTGTGTCATTGCTGCCTTGCCTGTTGTATAAATCTTGTAAAAATGTCACATTAGGGATATGAAATTGGCCGAACGGAGAACGACAGAGCAAGCAACCCATATTGCAGTGGGATTGTAGTTTTATTATTTTTGATGATTGTAGGTTTTTTTGGTGTGGCACATTTCCACTCGACGTAAACACGGGCTGCTGATCGAACTGATGGATCGGTTCTGGTTGCCTAACCTGTCATGAATTCTCTTGGGGGGAAAGATAGGATTTATGAATTGATTTGCACAAATTTCTTCGACAATTTAGTGTCTTGTTGGGTGATGTTTGACGAGTTGGTGGACTTCGTATTGTTTCACATTGACGATGGTATTGATGGAATGCGATTTACTTATAAATGGAATTGATGTAATTTTCATCTAAGCCCTCGATAACAGATAACATTACTCGGAATAATCGAGAAGAATGTTTTAAAATTAGCAAAGCCAACGAAATTATCTTTAAACATTGATTTTTTGGTTTGGATTCTGTTTTTTTTTTCAACAAAATAACTAACTTATATTTCATTCATTCTTTTCAGGTAAAACTATTTTCTGTAATAAAACGCCACTGGGAAGCATACTCGAGACTGGTAGCTATATAAATTATTATCAGATTAAAAAAATATTTCACCAAAAACTTTAAACTGGATGTGTCAAAACATAAATCTAGTTTCGATCCCCTCAAATCTTTAGCGATGATTACAATTCTGGACTGTTCGTTTAAATGATCAACGTAGGACTCACAACTAATCTGGAATATTTACGACCACCCGGCACTGATTGAGAAACGACGCATTTCTCGCCAGATTATCGCAAAACCTTCCCATAACCATTACTCTAACATTTCGGGGTTCATAATCTTTAGATCTACCGCGAGCTTCCGAATCCGTGCCATACACCGGTGGGGTATGTTTTGTTTTTTCCTCCCTCGTTTAGCACAGCGCGCCTACACCGCTACTACACTGAGTCGCGAGGGGAAACCGTAATTTCCAAACACAGGTCGATTTTAACTGCGATAAGTCAGCCGACGATTGGCGTTCTGGAGCAGAGGTGCCAGTCCTCCTCCAAATCACTACTGCTTATAAATTTATTGGTCTATAAATCAAATTTGGAGCACCTCGATACGCTGTGGAAACGGAATCCGTTGGCGTCATCGGTCGTGTTCGGTTGGAGATAATCTCAAAACTGGGACTCGCTAAGACAATTGATTAGAGTCACTTTGCCGACAATTTTGTTTTTGTGATGTCTTGTAGAATCAACAATCAACATTCGTAGTGACGACTAAGGATTTATGGGAAAAACAAGGAGTAGAAATCTGTTGCAATTTCATACCGTTTCGGAACTAGACGTAATGTTTTAACAGACTCAGCAACCGATGCTGTTAACACTAAAAAAATTCTTCAGATCGGGACTCGATTATTTGACAAACGGTTCGTAAGTCCCGTGATTTAGGCATCGAATCACCGGGTCAGGAATATGAAAGGGGGCAATCATCTGATAAGCTTCATGAGTATATTGATCAGCCGATGTATCAGAGATTTATTGCTAGTCTCCACCAAACACTAGTTCGTTTGAACAAAATTGATCGAACTGCGGACAAATGTGTTGTCAATAGCTAGCTTTGGTAAAGCGCTTAGCTAGAGTTCCTAAGAAAGTTAATTTTTTGAAGCTATCCATTTAATTCCTGTATTTTTTGAAATATACACAGTTCGAAAAAATCTTGTAATTTTACATTTTATAAGATGCATATAAATGAAGTGTCGAATTTCAAACAAATTTTTGTTCAATAACATGTAAAATTATGTGATTTGAAAATTACAAATCGAATGAAATAAAAAATAAAAGATAGTTAGAAACAGCGCAACTTGAACCAAGGACCGTTACATCACACAACACGTCCGTTAATCGACTGAACCACAGAAGCTCATATCTGCTTGATGAATCATTGATACATATGAATCCATACAGCGGCTCTTGGTAGCCGAGTACAAATTCCAACCTGCGAAATTCTTTACGAGTAGCATATTGCGTCATTTGAAAAGTTTTGTATCGTATCGTTTGAAAAATTATGTCATATTTTATTTCTATGTATTATCACTAGGTGGATTAAAACTGGATATTCCATAATGACTAGAAGCCAAACCCAGCCAAAGTCGAACGGAACAATGACACTGCTTTGAAAAAGGAAACAGACCTTTTAAAAGATTTTTTTTATGTAACGAACCCATTTTCGCAGTATGCCACACTTCTCGATCCAATTATTCTTGCTGTTGCAAAGCTTTCTACGAACACTTTTATTACGTTGCTGACGGTTTATTGGACTACATTCCAATAATTCGAAAATTCTCTGTGCGATGAGATCGGATTTTCGCAAAGCGCGAGCTAAATTTTGACGCGTTCCCTCTTATGTCGTATTTATTATTAACAACTGACGGTCAAATGTCAAAACATCACAATAGGCATGATACATCACACACATTTTTAAATTTCAGCTCCCCATTCCAGGTTTGCAGGAGGGTATAAATAAACGACATTATTAAAAATGAGGTTTGCAAGTATCAATTACAAACTGATCAATTTCTTAATATAATATAATATTCTTCCGTAAGCACTACATAAATGATTAAAAAAACCACTGGATTTCGTTTTGATTTAGGAAAATTTTACTATGTCGATTTTAATTGGTTCTTTTCGGCAAGCATTAACTGAGAGAGACGAAAGATATGAAATGAAAAGACGGATAGGTATTCTAGATTGAATCAGTTATAAATTTAGAACGGAAAAGCTAGACTAGGCAGGCTCATATAGGCATGATCAGAAGAGAGAAATGAATTCTATTTTACCTTCTACTTGAGGGGGTCGAACACTAAATTCGAGTCTCCAAGTATGGTCGTGTAACAAGTGTAGTTCTTCACCACACTATGCACTATGTGTTCGACCCCCTCAAGTAGAAGGTAAAATAGAATTCATTTCTTTCTTCTGATCATGCCTATATGAGCCTGCCTAGTCTAGCTTTTCCGTTCTAAATTTATAACTGATTCAATCTAGAATACCTATCCGTCTTTTCATTTCATATCTTTCGTCTCTCTCAGTTAATGCTTGCCGAAAAGAACCAATTAAAATCGATATAGTAGACATTATGCGGCAATTAAAACCAAATACCATATACATTAGGAAAATTTTGTTCATTCTTCGATTCGATAGTCGAAAGATTCGATTATTTCCACAACTTTTTCCACAGATAACAGACATGTTTTTTTTAATTTGAAACTTTTTTAATAAAACCTAAGCATCGCTAAAAATCACCGTTGTGCACGGTTTTGCATGCATGAATTACCATTGTATACAAACTCAAACATAAGCGCCAATAAGCGATTGAAAAACTGCTCGAAGCGCCTCTGGAGGCGAATTGATAGTCGGTGACAATTTTGCGCATAACCGTTAAATTTCTTACACACATTGAAATCACTACTTGGTTGTCTGATCTCTGTGTTATTTCCAAGACTTCTTAAGCCAGAAACTGAGCACGAATGCAGTCAAACTGTTTTTTTTTTCATTACGCCATAAATTGAAATCTGAAAAAAATATTTACAATTACATTTATGATGATGTTATGAAAATATTCGAACGCCTTCAGCTACGAAATTTTAAGCAATTTTCTATTCTCGTGAGGTACGAACAAACCAAAATTTTGATTCGATCTTCGTTAGGAGCGGGCATAGAAACCAGTATTTGAGTCAGAGTTGAATTAAACAGCTTTTGAAATGGCTTCTGATAAGTTTACCTTATGCAGATCACTTTTTTTTATACATGAAGCCGTTCCGTTTTTATCGGTGTCATTTTGTTGCCAACGATGAGAGATTTGATGAATTTTAATTGGTCTAAGCTGCAACTTGAATTTAGTGCACCCAAACCTTCATTTAAGTAATAATTGGGACTTCGTAAATCGAGTAATGACTTAAAAAAAGTTTACGTTTTTTGGAATTTTCAACGTAAAAAAAGTTTTCCCTATGTATATTATTGGATATGTATAATATAGGATGGATGGATAACTATGGAACAAAAATTATTAGCATTTGCAGGAAAAGGATGTTCTAGGTCGTATCAATTTCTAAGATAGTGACTTCCGGTTTATTGATATTCCTTGAAAACCCTTAAAATATGAGTATTTTTGAAACGGGTTTGATGAGAAGATGTCGGAACACGATGTTTGAGGTCGTTCTGAAATCCAAAATGGCGGTTTTCGGTTATGCCTAGAAAACCCTTACAATTTGTGTCAATACTTCTCGAATTACTTGAATACTTTCACAATATGCATATTTTCGGAACGGTTTTCATTAGTAAGAGCTTACATTTTTCGAGCAGTAACTTAATATCTGCGGGAGATCTAAATTATAGCCGGATTAGGTAGAAAAAAGATTAAAATTCCAGACAAATCAGTTTCAGATTATGAAGACTGTTGAAACTGCTAAACAAGTATCATAAAAAAGTGAAATTCTGGATATAAAAGACTAAAGCAGATGGGTATGCCATCTTGGAATTGAAGACCACCTCAAACATCGTTTTACAACATTCATTCGTCAAACCCGTTCCGAAAATACCTATACTGTGAGGGTTTTCAATGACTATCAATAAACCGGAAGTCGTTATTTTAGAATTCAGAACCACCTCAAAAATTGTTTTCCGACATGAACTCATCAAACCCGTTCCAAAAATACCCATATTGTAAGGGTTTTCAAGGAATATCAATAAACCGGAAGTCGCCATCTTGGAATTTAAAACCACCTCAAACATCGTTCTCTGAAATAATTTCCATGGAATATAAATGAGCGGGAAATGATTTTCATTGTGTGCCAAAACCTCTTGCGCAGTTGGTTCGTAAAAAAAGTTTACGTTATTTGGGATTTTGTTCGTAAACAGAGTTACGTAAAAAGAGGTAACGTAAATAAAGTTTACGTAAACGGAGTGTATCTCATTGAATCTATTCATAAAAACTGTTTTCAACTAATTATCTTTTAATGCTCAAAAATTTGTGAAAAAATAACCACCTGTGATCGCAGTAAAGCTTTCTGATTTAGCAAGCAATTTCCAGCTTTGGACAAAGAGAACAAATTCGCATTTCAAATAAGTCTTCGTTCGTTTCAGAGATATTGGGGAACTTCTAAGCAGAAGCTGAAAATTAAGGAAAAGTGATTCGAAATAAACTATAGGTCTATTCAAACCTTTCCGGTCCGGTCCAGTGCCGACACAGTTCCGTACACGTATATTCACACTTATCTGGTACCGTTTCGTGTCGGTACTGAGCCGGAAAAGTGTGAATGCGTCCATGCACGGAACTGTGCTGGAACTGAACCGAACCGGAAAGGTTTGAATAGACTTTTAGTCTATTTCGAATCACTTCTCCGTAAATTTTTGCTTCTGCATAGTTCCCAATATTTCTGAAACGGACGAAGACTCATTAATGGAACCATATGATCAGTAGTTTTGAATTTTTCAATTTTTGTGCAAGGATTTTTGTTGAAATCTGGATATAGGTCCAGTAATCTGATCGTTATTTTTGGGATGTTCTCCTAACTGATGTGAATAATTCGATAATCAGTTTAGAAAACGCCTCTTAATTTTTTGACTGAGCATCCCAAGTAACCATATGCATTATATCACTGCACATTTACAACTCTATTTTCACCATTGTTAATGTATAATTACACTAATCCTACATGCAATGCACTATGGTCCGAAACGGGAAATTAGCGTAACAAAAATATTTTCACTATCAAATATTAGTTTTTTGTAGTTGGTGTCTTCACAAAAGTTGTTTGTAATCAAAGCGCTCCTTTTGATGAAAAATGTTACTAGGGTGGTCCTTATTTAGATTGAAATCTGAAATCTAACTTTCTTAATTGTACTCAAAAATGATATTGTTGATACTATTGTTTTGCTGAAGAAAGTATGTTGATACGTTAAGGCGTTTAAGAGTTATGCAATGTTTTTGAGTTTTTTGAAATATTTTTAAAACTAATTTAAATAAGTTAAAAAACACCCTTCCAATTATTTCTTAAATTTTTACTTATATTATGACCTTTCAGGAACCGCATAGGATACATTTTTATCGATCTGGCATCTAATGAATATTGATATTTGAAGCATGACTAGTTTTTGATGAAAAAACTAACATAAATTTTTACTGGTAGCTCATATGAAAAAGCTTGGTTGAGCAAAATTGTGCGCAATGATTAGTTCAACAACTCTTCTAAAGACAACTTTCTGGTGGAACGCTTCACGAAAAAGTTAGAACAAAAGAAGTGATTTTTCAGGAGCCACCCTTTGAAAATTGATGTTACTCGATCAAATGAAGAGCTAGAGAGGTGATTCTTCCAGCAAAGTTCCTTGCAATAAAATTTCCTACAACTTTATTGTACAACAAAATCATTTTTGAGTTCAATTAAGAAAGTTAGATTTCAGATTTCAATATTTTTGTCACGCTAATTTCCCGTTTCGGACCACTGTGCAATGTACATTAAATTTGCATTCAAAATGTAACTGAGCATTATTTTACAACATCCTTCCGCCGACAGTCAATGCTATATTTTAGAGCAACGAAACTTTAATAATAACTATAAGAGTAATAATCCTATAAGAGTCTAATAACCGCCCTTTTTAGCTTTATAATAGCATCGTAAAAACATGTGTAAATCCGCTGCATTTAATCAAATTTTACGCGAATTTTAATAGCTGAATTAATGTAAAGTTATAATGCGTCGTGGTTACTCGGGATGGCACTAGCAGCTTGTTTGCCATTTCCTACACTTACCAACCCATAACTCCAGAACAATAATTTGATTCCCGATCAAAATCAATAGCATTTAGAAAGAGTGTAGGACCATTTTCATACTTCGAAATGATTGAGAAATAACCTAACATGAAAAATTGATTTCTATCCTCAGCCTTTGTGTTTTACCTACTTGCACTACAGTTTTCACAGATAGAATCACTGCGAATTTACATTATTTTTCATGAACATTGGAGTTGGAGCCCAAAGTTGAATATAAAGCGAAACGTATTTATTGATACCTAAATGCAAATTAACATAGTTTTTCATAGATGATGGATTTCATTTCATTTTGTAAATGTTAGTTTTATCTCATGTTTATTTCTTACTAGAATGTAACTTTTATGTTATTTGCTCTGTGTATTGAAAATAGTACACAATCGTTGTATAACTCACACTTTTTTGAATTGGATTATTGGATTTTATTTGATCGGATAATAACTCATAAACCAACATTCCTTCGGATAAATATATTTGTGGGTCCAAGATGCTAAATCGGCCCGGGTTGGCGGTTCAATGCATACGGCGCTGGTCTTATAAGCCAGTTGTCGTATGTTCGAGCCTCGATCCTTAGTGTCAGTACGATCGTAGTATTACCCATCTAATGATTAATGTACGCTATGAATCGGCTGCGAGGTCTGTTGAAACAGCCAAATTCCACAAAAGAAATGTAATGCCAAGAATTTACTTTCAGATAGTAAATAGCTTTTCTAGATTTATAGATCCTTAAATTATGCATTCAAATACTGGTATGGTCAGTCAAAAAAAAACATGAGACGTGAAAATGATATTTTTTGTCTATAAAATGCGCTTTTTGTGCAGCCTGAAATAGAAAACGTATAGTGAAAAAAAAACCCAGTAAATGATACCAAAACGTTTATTGGACTTTTCTACCAGGTTGTGCACGACGCTTCGTATCATGCCCGGCCGGTCGGGTTAATCTAGAACAATTAGCTTTATTGTGCCAGCGCGAGGCCAGGGACGGGCGCGATCGATTCGAGCCCTGCGCCCCTTCGCTCTTTATCTGCGCTCCAGGCAGACCGTGCGTCGTGATTGTGGAAGCAAATATACACGTTTTCAAATCCCCTCCAATATCACGCCATTGCCTTTGATGTATTAATTCGTGGCAGTTTATCGTTCGGCTAAACCCGACAGAACAGTTGTCGGCTGTGTCGGTGTGTGACCTGCCATTATACTTTTTTCACGGCTTCATAATTCGCTCGCGGAATCACACTGCAGACAGGCCGAGCAGCTGAGAATCACACTCGGGCAAACCCCCGTCACCCCTTGAACGGATAACAAACCGCAGGGACGCTCGCCTAGCCATCGCCGCACGGCCCGGTCTGGTCATGGATGAGTGAAAGCCATTTCGTCACCCGCTGCGAAAAGGGGCTGTGGCTCAGATCGGAGAAGCCATTACCACGTCAGAAATGGTGGAATTTTCAGCGTTCGCGCAAATCCTTTTTCGCACTGGAGACCAACCTTCGCAAACCAGATTACGCTTGTACTCCGCAGCCCCGGATCGATGCACTACGAGTATGGCAAAAAGCGACAGAAAAAGGTAAGCCGCAGTACAGTCCGCGACGCCTCGCCCGGTCGCAATCCGGTCTAGGGGATTCCAAACCATTATACTCCTCCTTCGGAAAATACATCATCGGATTTTTTTTTGCTTGCCGTATATTATTCCTTAAAGACTGTTTGCGCTCCAGTAACAGCGCATATAGGCCATACGAACACGAAAACCGTCTTAAATCATTACACGCTGACTCTGATTGCCGAGGATCTAGAGCAGTACCCTCCCCGCGTGGTCCTTCACCGAGCGCGGCATTAATAAGAATAATAGCAATAATGAAACGATGATATAGAGAATTATAATAATGTGTTGATTACACGGGGTCTCCGGAGTGGGCTCTTCGGCTGGTTGGTCGTTACTGTCGACAGCACCTAGCTTAGCAACCTTAGCAGGACTGCATGCGGTGCGCCGCCGCTTGCAGGAGAATCCTCTTTGTGCGGGGCAAATCAGCTCAACTGGGCAGGGCAGGGCCGTTGGCGGTTGAACGGGGACCTAACCAGGAAGGATAGCAACACACTAACAACAACGAGGAAATTTATTAGAAACAATAAATAACCCGGGTTTTAGGCCGTGTCGGCGCAAGATTTATGCAGGCTCAAATTTTCTCGCGATTGCAGCACCCCCGCGCGCAAGTAAAGAATTACCGACCGGCAGGTTTCGGCTTCTGGAGACTGCCAACTACCCCCAGAATCTTCTTCGCTTCAGAAAACCTATTTTTATGTCTTCATTCAAGTTAGATTAGAAGTACACACTTAGAAAAATTTACATCCTAATAGATGCACATAAAAGGATCGTCGCGATTCTCTTACATTCACAATTCAAAGCATGTAAAGATAAGTCATATCATTAACTTCACTGTTAATTTAGCTGAAGTTTACATCGATATAGACGCAAAATTTATTGTTACATGCTAGTAGATGTAACATTATGGCATCACCAAAGAAATTACGACATTCTTGAATTTACATCAAGCGTAAATTTAATTTTTTCGAAGAGTGTAGGTTCAAACTTTTAGAACAGCTGAGATAATTTAAATCAATGACCATCGAGCTTCTTTTGCGAGTTTCACAATGCGTTTGTGGCTGTATCAAAATTTTGAATTATTCTTTCGCATAAGAAATGATTGATTAAATAATTGAGAGCTGGTGCGCCCGATCAGAAGACAATAATTAATGCATGCTTCATTTGGTCCTTGTCTCCTACTAGCAAAAGAGCGTGAAATGATGTTAGTGAGGTTGAAGTAACAGCTTAAATAGCTAAACAGAATACTTAATATTGTAATATCTAATTAAGGTGTTTCCAATACCAAAGCAATAGCATAGTAAAATTGAAATGTAGAATACAGCGATGAAACCACAAATGTATTGAAATTAACTTTGAGGAAACACGATTGACCGCTTCGATCAAAATATATTTCTTTTGTTGATAATAACTGTTTTATTGAGTTTTCACATTTTATATTCCATAATTTTAATGAATATCACTCGACATTCGAGTTTTTCTTGCATTTTCAGTCTTATAACTACACAAATTTTATTATCTCTAAATTGCGGAATAATAGAAAAACAAACCATGTTATCAAATTGGAGCTTTTTTTCATGCCAGTAATAAAATAATGTCTTAGGTTGATGTCTGTGTAAACAAGGAACGCGGAGCGAAGCGAAGCGATTAAACGCGACGTACTGTTTTCGCATTGCATTCACTCTGACAGGTTTGTTTTGATCAAATGTAAATAGCTCACACGCGCGTCCAGACGCTTCGCGTGACGCTTTCACTCTGACACCAACCTTAGTAAGCAATGATAGCAAATTAAATATTTCGTTTTGAATCACGTTTTTCTACAAAGTTTATTTTAGGTTATTGTACAAAAATGGTGTGTTAGAATATAAACGATGAATGCTTTTTCAAGAGTTGTGAACAAGACAGGACCGATAAACGTGACATTGCAAATGCAATTTTCAAACTCACTCATCAATGTATTTTAATTCGAAAATAGGCTTGATATTATACTAGCTCCGTAGGATTTGTATCACTAGTGGTCACTGAAATACGCATGTAAATTCATACATTTCCATTTCTGTTGGCCGAACAAGAGTAATTTAAGTAATTTAAGTAATTTAAATAATTTGAGTAATTTAAGTAATTTAAGTAATTTAAGTAATTTAAGTAATTTAAGTAATTTAAGTAATTTAAGTAATTTAAGTAATTTAAGTAATTTAAGTAATTTAAGTAATTTAAGTAATTTAAGTAATTTAAGTAATTTAAGTAATTTAAGTAATTTAAGTAATTTAAGTAATTTAAGTAATTTAAGTAATTTAAGTAATTTAAGTAATTTAAGTAATTTAAGTAATTTAAGTAATTTAAGTAATTTAAGTAATTTAAGTAATTTAAGTAATTTAAGTAATTTAAGTAATTTAAGTAATTTAGGTAATTTAAGTAATTTAAGTAATTTAAGTAATTTAAGTAATTTAAGTAATTTAAGTAATTTAAGTAATTTAAGTAATTTAAGTAATTTAAGTAATTTAAGTAATTCAAGTAATTTAAGTAATTTAAGTAATTTAAGTAATTTAAGTAATTTTAGTAATTCAAGTAATTTAAGTAATTTAAGTAATTTTATTAATTTAAGTAATTTTAGTAATTTAAGTACTTTAAGTAATTCAAGTAATTAAAGTTATTTAAGTCATTTAAGTAATTTAAAGTATTTTTTTTAATTTTAGATTTCAATAGTATAACGCTGATCAATTAATTTATATGCATAAACTTTTAAGGGGCGGGTAGGATCTAACACTTTTCAAAAATGCTTTATTATTATCTTTATATTTTCTTATAGTAGAACAATTCAAGAATATTCTGTGAAATTTTCAAGCCTATTAGAACGAAACTCTGGAAGTTATGGCCTTTATCAATGGCTATCTCATTATTTTGTTTCGATTATAGAGGTTTTAACTTTAAGGTCATTCGCCTCTTCGGACCAGAAAAATTTTCTGAACCTATGTGCGGGGTTGGGAATCGAACCCAGGCGGGCTGCATGAAAGGTATCGACTTACCCATCACGCTATACCCGTCCCCAAGGGCTATCTAATTCTGTGAAGAAGCAAGAGCTCTGTAAACAGGCCCAAGATTTCACTTGACTTCAAAACTTGACAAAACGTTCTTGAAATGTTTTATTATAACTAGACTCCCTAGAGTAATGAATTGTTTCCTTCGATTTTATCGACAAAAAACTTTAAACGCATTTTTCTCGTAAGCAGGTTTTGAAAGTCCGTGTCCATCGTCATTCAAAAACTATTCCACCAATTTTTTCACATTTTGCACACACTTTTTACTTATAAAAACCAGACCCCAACGTTTTCTTTTTTGTTGTTTGTTACTTTGGGGAGGTTTGACAGCTACAAAACGGCGGATTTTTCGTTATAAATCGTAGTTTTCACTTCGAACAAGCATCAAAAATTTAAGAAATAAAAAAAAATCGAACCGAAACGTTGGGATCTATAAAAACTTCTACTCTAACTATGCTGCTTTGATTTGTTCATTTCTGATTAGTTTACGCTGAGATACAGTGGAAACCGCAAATCATGAGTTTTAAGAAACGTCCTCAAAAATACCTCTTCACCGACTTATTTCTCAATTATTTTATAGGAAAAAACTACTTATTGTTGTTCAAATGATGCTTTTTATAATGCCAAATATTTGAATTTATTTTGTTGAACGAAAACAACGGAAAAAATTCGCACAAACGATGATTTTTTTCATCGAATCGATTATGAGTTGAATTATATAAATCCCCTCTCAACCGTCAAGTTGTAGTACAAATTGGAAGCACTGTATCTGAATCCTTTACTAGCAGTTCCAGAATTCCTCAAGGAAGCACACTTGAACTACTTCTTGTTTTGCTGTTTATTAACGATATTGTCTCTGTCTTAAGGTATGGTGGAAAGCTATTGTTCCCCGATTGCTGATTGCTCAAGAATTGCAGCATCTCGTTGATATGTTTTATGAGTGGTGCTTACAAAACATGATGATTCTCTGTGTTGCGAAAGGTTTCGTTAAAAGCTATCATCGTACGAGATACAAACTTAGTTTCAATTATACAATGGCTGGCACTGAACTGCAACGCATTGACAACGTCAAAGATTGAGGTGTTATTCTGGATGAGAACCTAACATACATTCGTCATCTTGCGGCTACGATTGGCAAAGCAAATCGGTTACTCGAATTCATATTTTAAAATGTATAGAAAATTTCGTGATCCACTCTGTTTAAAAGCGCTATATTGTTCCTTGGTACAATTGCTGCTAGAATGTTGTTTGGTGTCCTTCTCACGTCACATTGATTCAAAGACTTGAAGCTGTTCAACGAAAATTTTCACGTTATGCATTACGTGAACTGCCCTGGAACAACCCGTCGAGTCCGCCGTCGTACGAGGATCTACTATTAGAACTTGAATCCTTAGCCAATCGACGACATGCATCACAAACAATTTACATATGTAAGTTACTACTGACTGAACATGATGCTCCTAATCTTCTATCCCAGGTGAGTTCATATGCTCTTACACGTACTCTTCGACCGCTACAAACAGCCCGTTTTTTTTCTTCCAAGCCCGAAACCGGCCCGAACCCGATAAAAAATAAAAATCTTTACCCGTACTCGACCCGAACCCTAGAAAAATCGAGTATTCGTGTTCGAGAAGTATTCGTGTTCTGAACCCGAACCCAACCAATACCCGTTGAGTACGGGTTCGTTCCGACCATCTCTAATTTGAACTCATCAGTTGAACGACACTATCTGAGCTAAAAACTTCAACCGAACATATTTTTATAGATTCCGTTTTGTGCGATAGTTAGTGCTGTGAGATATTTTTTCATACATAACGTATAGCCTCCCTAAAAAGACCGAAGCAGAACTGCTACCGAAGAAAAATAAGGGGTGTGAAGCCACGATCGAAACCATTTGCGCTGTTAAAGGAATCAATAGGATGACATGATTACGGGATGCTGTGATTGGCTCACTGAAAAACATAGGCCGATTCGAACAGGTTTTTCAATGTAAGAACATTGAACTCATGAGTTTGAATTGATTGGTAGTTAAGTTAAATAAATCCATCAACAAATGAAATATGAGTTGTCATGAATTTACTTCTTTGATGCTCGATTATACCAAACAATTAAGAAAACTTAAAGTTTAAGTTATTTGTGGTTATCTAATACTACTGGAAATTTCTGTTTATATTTCCGATGGCATGAAGTAAAAACATACGTTGATATGTTAGATTCAACAAGAGTTATTATCGATCAAAGACTTATCACTCTCTCAGAGGATTTTGAATCAAGTTAAATGGGAAAAACCAATCACCGAATCACCGAAATAAAAGCGCTTTAAATTAGGCTGGAAAAATCCATCGCCGTTAGTACTAAATTGACCTGCTAGTTATCGGAGAATCAAAATCAACAGCTAATTGGTATTCAATACAACATGGAATGAGAAGTCTCGGACCTAGCGAAGAAAATGTCGATTTTTTACCGTGAAAACTTTTTTATTATTCAGTAGTGTCCATCTAGAGCAAAACATTTGACCTATCGATCCTCCAACATGTTGATGCCCTTTGAATAAAACAAATTTGTCAACTCTTCAAAATAGGCTTCCGTTTCTGCAATAATCTCAATTTTTATTTGTTTTCTTTTCAAATTTCTTTCCCTAAAGAATCCTTTTCAGGTTTGGAAATGGATAACAGTCGCTGGGGGGCCAGATCTGGAGAATACGAGGTATATTGGACCAGTCCGTGCCGCAAATCAATCAATTTCACAGTTATTTTAATGCTGAATGCTGAAACTCATCTTTTTCCATAGCTTAATGAAAACTAGAACTCGTTTGACACGATCAGCTATTTGGTATAGGGCCATCTAGAAGCTTGTTCTAAAAAAATATACACGGTTCGAAACTATTCACGTGTTTTCTGTAAAAGGCCCGGGAATTTTCATACCTTGTAGTATACTCAAGTGAACAAAATGTGCAGCACCGAATGATTTCGAAAAGAATTAGATCACTTGGAACACACCACCAGGAGCTTCATTCCAGAAACTTAACATCACATCAACACTACTTGTTTTTATTTTCGTCGCAAACCTCAGATTGACACATCGATTTACGATTTTTACATCGATTTATGCTGTCAAATTTAACATCAAGATATGCGAATACCTTTGCAAACCACATGCGCTCATGAGGACGTTGTTTTCTCATCGCGAAAGTTGACGGAGGCATCCGAAAGGACTGCGGAATGGCTGCTTTAAGCAGATTTTTCCTATTGTCATTCCCTTGTAAAGGGATCATGTACGCACTGGCAAACACCAAAATCTTTAAAAAAAATATTCAACAACAGCAACCACCGAAAACCGTTGCTGCATCGCTAGTGCCGTGAGGCTGTTGAAAAGTTGAACATGCAAAAAGTTTGACAGTTGACGAGATTGATTTATAAAGAGAAGCCTGGTCGCGAACATCAACATCGCCAGTTTTTTTTTTTTTTTTTGGCGCTGCATTGCAGGATGTTTTGTACCGAGAGAGGAGCCTCTTTATGAGCTTGCAGTAGCAGCAGCACCTTGCAAAATTTCTCCCCGCTGATATGTGTCCCGGCGACTCATGCTGGGCAGGTCGATGCACCCCGTTCGCTTCCGACCGCATCAGTCCGGCCGCGAGAGATAAGAAAAATGAGCTTTTCTTCTTACCTTTTGTGGTCCTAATTTCCCGGCCAAAGCCAAACCAGTAGACGCTCATTTCTGCGAGATTGCCTTTTTCAATTAAAATCAGCCCAAAAACGTGAAATAAGCAGCTGAGACGAATGAAGAATGTCTGACTCCTGGGGGACGGCCCGTGTTCTCCGCTCGGTATTAATGCGTTCCGTTCGGTTGCTCTTTCTCTAATGCAACGTAGCACCGATCGGGGCACCCATGAGCGCGCTATCATTGCCGATAATTACGCCCGGAAGCGTCGAAATCAAGTCAAACTTTCGTCAATGCCCCCGTGTAATCATCAGCGACGACGGGCCGAAGACGAAGATCTGCACACTGAAAATTGACCATCCAATTCAGGAGCGACTCGCGGGGACGGCCCCGGCTAACCACCTTGTGCACCAGGTAATAGAATTTTGAATCGAGAATGAATTAAAATCCACTTTCCAGCTCCTGATCCTTCATTGCGTTCGTCAACCCAGATCGCCGAGAACAACCGGACGGCAGGGATTGACGCCGTGCGGTCGTTGTAATCGTCCCCAGGGCCTAAATCGCGCATCCAGGAATGCACTGCGTCGCGAACCCAGCTCAACCCAAAAACCCCCAGAAAAATCGCTCGCGCACTTACATAATCATAGCCCTAAAGCTGGTGCCGCTGATGCGTTGCATCAGTACTCAGTAGAAATAAACGAAACAGGGTAGCGAGGTTTAATAATATGATTAATTTCTTTCGGAGCTCCCCGCCCGTCCTGCCGGTTCCAGTTTTCCGAACGGAGAACCTGATGGTCACCAATACTCATCATCAGCTCACCCGGTTCTTATTCTTTAATGCTCGCTTCTGGTATCAACATCAACAGCCACATTTCCCCCCGTTTCCGAGTTTCCCCTTCCCCAGGGCAACCACCCAATCCTCAACCGCACAGCCCTTTTTCGCATTACCCAAATCGTATTTCCAGCTTATTGATTACCATCAATCTTCCCTGATTTCTTTCGTGCTTCTGTACTCATTTTTCGGTCGTCGTCGTCGTTCGATGATGTTTGCCGAGGTGGTGGACACACAAACACACTGTTGCTCGCACTGAGACTGGCCTCTGGTCAGCAGTACACGGCATGATTACAGCCTGTGCCGGTTTCGGGTCCCAAAATCCAATCAGAGGGACTTCAGGGACGATCATCGGACCAGATTTGTAGCCCGAAGGGCCTTCCGCCGTTCTAGTCGAGGATCGCGGAGTTTGACGCGGGTTTGACCATCGTTCAACCGGTCGATTTAAGACTGTAGGAAGTTGGGAGATACAATTTTGGCATTGGGTACTTGGAAGAAGATGTTAGGAACCTGCCGAGGTTCTTGTTCTTGTATGGAAATAAATGCTGGATAATTAACTCTGATAATTAATCTTTAGTTATAGATCCGCTCGTTTCTCGCGTCAATAGATTTCTAAGCAAAGATAATCAGTCCGATCGAATGTGGAAAATTTTAACTTTGCCTTTCGAACGCGTGATGTTTCTCGTAAGGAACACTCGAACTCGAACGCCAATATAGAATGCCAATTTTTCCATTCGATCAAAATACAGACTCAGGATAAAAATTGTCACTTTATCCAGTAAAATAATTCAATGCAATCTCCTTAGGTATTGACAGCTTCAACACAATATATGAGTACGTTTCGAGTTGTTTTCAAGCTTATTTGGGAGGGCGGCGTATCATATGAACTTGGCGATGTTAATGAAAAAGTTAAATAAAATTTTGCTACCCCGTAACCTAGCAAATTCAAAACCACCTAACTAGCCACTGATAAGCAACAAATTATCCACTGGGTTTTGGTTTGCTTTCAAGCTTATTTGGGATAGGTGTTCCATTAACTTGATATGAACTTAACGAAGAATTAAACAAATTGAGCAACAAACTGAAAGTTACCGTAACTAATTAGCAACAAACTATCCACTGGGATTTGCTTTCAACCATTTTTAGGAGGGGTACTTTGTTAGCTTAAAAAATTAATTGAGCAGCATCGAAATTACCGTAACTTATTAGCAACTAATAAGCAACAAATTGTCAACTGGGTTTTGATTTGTTTTCAAGATTATTTAGAAAAGCTGCTTCGTTAACTTCATATGAACCTAACAAAGAACTCGAAAAAATAATTAAGCAACAAATTCAAAACTCCGCAACTAATTAGCAACTAGTAGGCAATAAATTATCCACTGGGTTCCGATTTGTTTTCTACCTTATTTAGAAGGGGTACTTCGTTAACTTCCTATGAACTTAGCGAAGTACTCACAAAAATAAAAAATAAATAGATAAACAAATTTAAGATTACCGCAACTTATTAGTAACTAATAAGCAACATATTATTCACTGGGTTTTTATTTGTGTTCTGGCCTATTTAGAAGGAGTACTTCGTTAGCTTCATATGAACTTAACGAAGCGCGCGAAAAAAAAGCAACAAAATCAAAATTACTTTAACTAATCAGCAACTTATCAGCAACTAACTGGTTTTCGATATATATTCAAGCTTATTTATGAGGAATGCTTCGTTAGCTTCATATGAACTTAACGAAGTACTCGAAAAAATTTAAAAAAAATTGAGCAACTAATTCAAAAATTACCGTAATTCTTTACCATAATGATTACCTATTTACGTTTTCATCGGCGAGAAATACCTCGCTAAATTCATGTTCATGATGTTTGACAATTGGAAATTGGAAGCCTGTATACAGTTCACCATCAACTAACAAGATCAACAAAATGGAATCGTTTAGAGACCAGGTTTGAAGATTTTGAACGCTTTTGCATCATTTTGGGGACATTTGATTTAATGATGGTTTTTCAACATTTTAAATGAAATATTTATGGCGCATAAAATTTTGCTAAAAAAATTGAAACTTTTAGGGGTTTTGTTGATTTGTGCAAAAAGTACATGTTTTATTTTTTTTCCTTTGCGTTCCTGCGACACCCTGTAATAAGCCATCACTAGGTTACGCCTGAGACGTCAGAAATAATATTGCAATATTATATGAGGGCTGCATAAATAGTGCAAACTTTGCGTCTGCTTAGCGGTTTAAATTGAACTGCTAGGCGTGAGCCGAAGGCGAAACGCGAAGAAATAGAAATTGAAACTATTTTTATCTTGAACATTAATTGTGATTGCTCAGAATGACTTGAAAAAGAGAAGCAATAGAGCACTATTACATACTTCAAAACTTTTTCTTTCAATATGGGTTGATAACTTACAAGCCATTGAAAATTCCGAAGGATTATAACGACACACTGAAATAAATAAGTCCTGTTCTAATGCTTCTGCAAGAAAATGCACGAAAACGTATGGTAAAATTCGAGTGTGTTTCAAAACGAAATTCCATTTTTTTCGAAAGAATGCAATATAATCCAGCAATTTGTTCGCTTTGCCCTCTACTTGCAACTTCTCGAAATTCTCGAACCGAAGCATCAGAACACAATTCAATAACAAACTTTGCAACAACAGAATATTACAACACATCGGTAAAAATAAACCTGGTTCTACAAAGAGGACAACATTTTTTCGAAATTTTAATTTTATTTATAAATTTTTTCTCCTTGAAGAGCAATACAATTGTTGCGACGTTATTCGAACATATCTATACCACTTTCATTCAACGATTCTCCTTAGAATGAAAAAAAAACATTTCAGTAGCAGCAATAACCTCATCATCATTTTCAATCTGGAAAAAACATAGTCGCTGCGGGCTTGAACAGGCGTAGATGGTGGATGCGATAGCAATTCGAATTTCACTCCTGTTTTTCACTGCTCATCATAAGTTTGATGTCCGAGAAAATGTCAAACTTTACCAAAAATACATGATTCAGCAGGCAATTTGCACTCCATTTGTGACGACCGGGGCCATCAACGGGCAGGCAAGTAAGCATAAATTATTGCCTCCAAAAGTGTCTGATTCCACTTCTAAGGTCACCAGTGCTTGGAAAACGAATGAACCGAATTAGAGTTAATATCTTTCATACGCTTCTTGGTTCATGAATGTACTAGCAACTGAACCATTCATCATCCACTTCTGGTCTGATGGATTTGGTTCACATATGTTTGGGTTTGTGAATTAACGCATTACTGGACGTGGAAGGTGAGCGTATAGAAGTGGTATTAGTTGCTCATTCTCTTCCACATTACATGGCCAAGCTACGAGCGAATATCGTTCGTTCTGCATCGTAAGCAGCCACGGCTTGGAGAACGAATGAACCTCAATATGAAAAGCTTTATTTTTAATTCTGATTCATGAATGTCCACCAGTGCTTGCAAGTGCTTGGTGCTTGCTTTAAATAGCACACGCATTAAAGCAAACCGTATTGCGCAAAGTCTTTTGGTATGAGTGCTGTAGCTGCGCTGAACCATTTTGTTGCAAGTCCCTCGCATTGATGAATGAATGGTGAAAGCTCTGAAGGTCACACATAATGGTATGTTGTTTTTCTGGCGAGATTTAGCCTCGTACCATTACTCGAAAGTTGTTTAAGATTGAGAAGTTCATGAAGCAGGCGCTTTGCTCATGATCAGTGTTAGGAGGAAGGTACGTAAGTTTGAATATGACATTGAAATTGAAAAAAAACGAACATAGAAAAAAATAAATAATTTATTTAATTCGATTCCGTGAATGTTTGAAGATGTTCGGATGAATGCAGAAGTTGAGCAGATTACGGATAAGTTTGTCCCATTATTTTTTTCATCATTCTAAACAGAAACGTATTTTTTTTCTATTTGTTGGCTTGTTGAGTGTCCGAGGAAGATTCTGATTCCGACATCGACGAAGTAGTGGAATAAATTCGTATTTGTCATAATTAACATGAAAAGTAAAACATTTTTTTCGAACTTCTCAATTTTAAAACATGACGAATTCATTGGTTTTTCAAACGGAATTTTCCAATAAAATTTTATGTGCTGTCCCACCTAAATTTCCTGTCTGTCCTCAATACCCTCTCCGTTCTACCGTTCTCATCCGTCTGTTTTTTCCGTTAGCTAATTTTTAGAAAATTCTTCCAGCCAAGCTAATGAAAAACACCTTCCAGCAAAGTCCGTATTCAGAAGGCTTCAGAAGGAGCCGTAATTTTTGCCCAAGATCAATCAAAAACAGGCTCATCGCTGGCCCGACGCTCGATCCCCGGTTGTTTGTATCGGGTGGTGACGTGCAGAAGCTACTGTGGAATTCGTTTGCTCGCTATCGATTATTGCCAAAGGGTATCGGTGGAAGAGCGAGCGACGCGGAAGCTGGATAGGGCGAGGCACCTCCTCTCATTCCAGCGTCATTGTGCGGCTGGGCCGGCCGAACGTAAGAAAACTTATCGCAACCCGTAGGTGCATCGTCGTCAGCGGCGGCAAAGCGACGAAGCGGCAGGGATTCGATTCTTATTGCTGCACTTCCACTGTCCCACTACTGTCCCCTTTGGTGGTGGTTGTTGGTGTTTTTTTTCTTCTTAATTTAACAAAATCCAGTTAATAGTCGTCTTATTTGTAATTATTTTTTTTTTGCTGTACGATGCATACATCATCATCGCGACAAAAGGGCTTCGCGAGTTTCGAAAATCGCCTCGAAGCGGACGCCGGCGATGGGAGGCGAGGCGGATAAATGTCCGAGGTGTCCGGGTCCACCAGAACCAAGAAGGAATGATGGAACATGTGTAAATTGGAAGCTGCAGACAAACCAGAATAAGGCGAAAACCAGCAACAGTGGCAGCGTAGCGGTGCCGGCAAAAAAACGCGGACAGCACGCGGTGACCGCACAAAAACTTGTTGTGTATTTAGAATGCATTTAATGTTGCATACAACAGAAGAACCATCAGCTTACAGATTTTAGGGACAACGCGAAGGGAGCATCGGGGGCATTGAGTACCTGGTGATAAACTCTCGGACATGTGCTACTGTTCGGCAGGATCTCGCGAGATCACTTATTGTACCTGCCTAACCCGGTGCTCCTTGGCTGGTCTGCCGCTGCCACAACGGGAAAGGGTTTCACTCGAATCGGGAGACCAAAATGCTTGATGCTTGACTGACAGTGATGAAACGCGGACGGATGACCGTTGCACAATACGCACACACACACGCGCGCACGAATGAGATATACTGCAAAAGTGATAACCTCGGCTTCGTTCGAGGCGGAGCGGAATTAAGCAGTTACTGAGATACTTTGCGTTGGTTTTTACTGAAGCTATAAATCCTAAAAGCGTTTTCACGATTAGCAGATTTGGACATGGTTCCGGAGGGTTGGTACGAAGGCAAAATGATTTTTTTTCTTGAGTTTTGGAATCAGTTGGAGTTGTTCGATCAATTTAAAAGAACCAATCAATCTTCTAACATTTGATTTCAAATGAATAACTGAAAAAGAAACTTTATGAATTTTTAACAGCAGTGAACGTCAGAAACGATACAAAACTAAAAACTCACGATGAAGCAATTGAATGGTAATCGCGGTCACTCCGACCCATGCGTCTTATCACAACTTCAACTGACTATCATCACTTCCAGGAGCAGCAGCGAGTTTATCAGTGAACCTCCTGCAACGACGAAACAAACGTCACCCGAACTGCATTGCGTATTGGGCTGAAAGTGCATTGAAACAAGTGAAAGAGGAAAAAAGAAACCTACAACGATAAAATAAACAATAGCAGTTCTTGCTACCACCAGCTATTGCAACGGATAGAAAAAACTATTTAAAGAAAGGAAGAGAGAGAGAGAGGAAAAAAAACGTTATCAAAATGACATGTAGTTCCGGTGCGGGCCTGTCTCGTACGGCCTGGTGCAAATCCACACACTCCGTAACTTCGTTGCGGTTGGCGGGGGTGTCGAGTCGCCAGAGCGAAAGAGCAAAACAAAAAACCAAAAGAAAACTTCGTTTGCCTTGCCGTTGTTGGTGGACTTGCCTCCGTTCGTGGTAGACTTGCTTTCCAAATGCAGGAAGATATGTGTGTGTGTGTGTGTGTTCACACAAAAACTGTGAACTCAGAGGACAGAGACAACTGCCACACCGACTCGTGCCACAGGTCTTTGCTCTACTATATATCAAGCTAGCTGCTGCTCATGGAAATGGACCGAGTGTGTTTGGTTTGGGGGGAAACTTGGTTCGGCAGAAGGTATGAACCGAAAAAAAAAATAAAACGATGGAAAAAAGACGGTTTGATGATAATAAATGTCAAGTTTATTTGCCATTTGTTACCCTGGTAGTACTCAATTACTTTTCGGTTGGCTTCGGAAGGGCTTTGCGGGAGCGGTCGAATCTTTCAGTGGATAAACTCGATCGGTGGCAGTAGTTTTCCGGATTACGCATGATGAGTAAATTGGACCAGGTGACGTGGAGTATTGACAGGCTGACGGATTGGCAGGATTACGAGAGGTTGTCGCTTCGGTGTGAATACCGATTCCGCTGACAAAATCTTCAACAATACCGAGGAAAAACGATATGGCACAGTAGCCGAGATCAGAACCAGTCGCATCAGAAAAACCAGTTAGCTCCGAGACCGCTGTCTTTCATAAGCAGATCAATTTTGTCACACCAGCTAATAATGATCCGACGAAGAATTCCGAAGCCACTGCACTCGCTTCTATATTTAAAGGGATTTATTCCAGTTCGTCTGCATGGTGGGTTCAAGATTCGCTTAATACCTTCCGTATGGCAGCGCCCACCGAATCGAACACAGTACGGTACAGAGGTGTGAAAAATTCGCAAACGATTCCGGCTAAAAGGCCCGCACTCGAGGTTTATAATCTCGCACTCGGGCTCAATATCGGCTATGGCACCCAATCCGGTTCGGATGACATAAAAGACATGTCGGCTTGCTTCCTCGACACCCGTTGCGTTGGGAGATGCCCCGAGCAGCCAGGAAACATTCTTGTACCGGCGTGCATTCATACTTGACTATTTGGACGACGCCGCTGTCACACGGTAGCCATAAATTGATAGCGCCAAACACGCCATCGAATAGCGAGGTGTGCGCGGGTTCGATTGGGTGCTAACAACTTTTCGCGTCATAATTGTTATGAATGATCAGGAGTGAAACGCGGCGGCATTCAGTGTACTGCTATTGATATTTGCAATCAAGCAACGTCGTAATCATGGGATAGAGGGGATCGGTTTAGTTTGATTGTGAGATATGAAACGAGCTTAAAACATAATAATAGATTATTTTGTCGAATAAACGGAGTTTTGTAGTTTGATGATTGTAAATCGTAAATTCAAAACTAGGCGTAAGCTACGCGCGTTTTTTATTTTGTTTCCCAGTCGGATTCGGGATTTCTGATTCTAAGCTTTGTTTTCAATTCGTGATTTAGGTTCTGTTTCTGATCCCTGATTTCAAATATTAACGTATTCTGTTAAACCTATGCGATAACTTGTCTTGAATTGTAATGAATAAAACTGAATATTTATTTTGATCTTGGTTCTTTTGCCTTTCTCTATAGAAAGGTATTAAACTAGCTAGAAAATCGACTTTCGAATGGAGCCTCGGGGATCCATAGTGTTATATACCATCCGACTCAGTTCGACGAGATCGGAAAATGTCTGTGTGTGTGCACTTTTCGAAGATATTTTTACTGCTCAGTTTTCTCAGAGATAGCTGAACTGTTTTTAACAAACTTAGTCTCGTTTGAAAGCTATTGTCGGGCCATTGATCAAGTTCGAAGATCAAATGGCTGTGACTTTTGGTTCCGGAGATTTGATGGTATAAGTGACTTAACCGACAAAACGCGTTGTTTTTTACCGCGCAAGTCTCTCGGAGATGGCTGAACCGATTCTAACAAGCTTAGGTTCGTTTGAAAGCTACTATTGAGGTAGGTAGGCGGGTACATGAAATTTCCGAAAAATCGAAAAAAAATTTGATTCCAAAAATCTTAAAATTGCATGAAACGTCGAGATTTAGTGTTATCTAAAAAAAAAGTCCCAGAGTCGATTTAAAAAAAAAGTTTTTCGAGATGTCACTAAATCTCGACGTTTCATGCAATTCTAAGACTTTCGCATAAAATTTTTTTTTTCGATTTTTCGGAAATTTCATGTACTCCCCCCTTGGATTTCATGTACTCCTGTTCTTGGATTTCCGTACCGAAATTTGTGTGTTCGTTGCTGGTTGTAGATTACGTTATTCATCTTACTGAGCTGCAGTTAACAAGGCTGGAAAAACGAAGTTTAACACATGTTCTCGTTTGATACACACCCGGATTCGATTTCGCAACCTGTTGTTTAATTCGCAATAAAATGAGTAATAGCTAAAGGGAAATGAATGCTAAATGAAGGTTTTGTAAAAATAATCAGTGTGGATCGTAATCACATTGATAATGTTAATTTCACAGCTTTCACTACGCAATCGTAATACGCGAAGTTAGTAAAAAAATATTCCACTCCAAATAGTAATTATAGCGACAAAAGACATTGTTTTACTACCAGCTGGTTGATACTGGTGATGATGTTCACGCACTATTAAGCTTAATCCCAATAAAATACTATTTGGCTTGAATTCGATTTGAAGAAGTAACACACAGCAGGTGCAGCATTTGAATGGCGCATTTGAGTTGGCATAGCGAAATCCTGCACTCCTTATAGCTTCTTTGTATGATATTCAAGCGCAAAAGGGTATTAATCAGCTGAATAATATCATAAATCAAATAAACATATATTTCCCATTGCACGGAGATACTAACAGCGCTTCTAGCGAGAAACGGTTGTACTTTCTTTCATTAGCTACTGTAATTTTTGTTAAATCCGCAGGCAACTTTGTACATGAGTTTTAGGAGCATTTACGCACCCTTTTTACACCACACGGCGCTTTTGGTGTCATGGTTTGATCAACTACATTACTATTACACTGGGGTATCTAGGTTTATTTTATTTATGATAATATGCTTTGTGATTGGGCATGTTTTTCTTATCATTATAAATATTATTAATCACAGCATATATGTTACTATTATGTGCTGTTTATATTGATGATGATACTTCGCAAACACTACCACTACCACTGCTGAATAAATTTCAAAAAATATCACGAAGCATGGAACTCCGATGCGACCGACCAAATAAACTGATTGATGTTTTTAAATTCTTTCTGCCCGTAAAGTGGCTACGATTTCGCTCAATCACTGCACCGTGTACAATCAAAATCAAACACTGATAGCAGACGTACTGCCATCATGATTATGGTTTTCTCAACTCGGTTGAAAACTCATGCACATGGGAATAGGTTCTAACGGATGAACAAAACACCATTTTTGCGATTTTTCTAAGAGCTATCCTTAAACTAAATGAATTTGAAGGTTTTGCATTATTCGAACAAAATTTTGAAATTTTTTCGAGAGCGCATTCTAGAAATCATGTTTTGTGGGGTCCACTGTATCCCAGCGCAAAATTATCAGAAGTCAAAATCTCCAAGTTACATAGTTGTAGTAGATGTTTTTCTAGACTCCTACGTTTTTAGTTAATATTTTTAATTTTTTTTAATTTTTGGTGGAAGTTCGCAGTATTAATTTAAAACAGCCACCAATGTTTAAAGTCAAAACTGCAAACTACCACCAGGAAATCCGCCATTTTGTAGCTCTAAAACCTCAAAAAAGTAACAGAAACGAAAAGGAAAACTTTTATATGCAGAAAGATTGTGCAAAATTTGAAAATAATTGGTGAAGACTATAAAACCCGGAGGAAACAATTTATTTTCCTAGGGGCGCGTAGGGTCTAACACTTTCGAAAAATCGTATTTTGTTATAATATTTCAAGGATAATTTGACAAATTGTGTAATCAATCGAAACAGAACTCTGGGGCCTGTGTGCCGAGCTCTTGCCACTTCGCGATATGAGATAAGTAAAAACTAAAGGCCCACAACTTCCAGAGTTTCCCGATCAGCATATTATATCAAATCCATTTCTCTATTTGATATTTGTTAGAAAACTATATTAGTTTTACTACGAAAATAGCTTTTTGTTTTAAATTTGTTGGGGCTTGATGATCCGGTTTGATTTCAATCTGAAATGAAAATTTTATAAAATATTCTTGTAATGTTTTGCATAGAAAAATAAAAACAAAAAAATAATTTTTTTAAAGTGTTAGACCTTATCCACCTCTTAAATTTGAACAAACTCGATAGTTTGCAATTTCAAATACTACGGGGCTCTTATATTGTGAATAGAAAAGCATTTTGGGTTCATTTAATGTTTGCATTTACGTTGGTAACTAAGTTTCAACTGGTTAATTTGGAAACAAGTTATTTTTATGTTGTAGAATGATAAGTTATTCCAGCATGACATCCCGATCATCTAGCCGTAACAAGTTACAAAAAAAAATGTTTTCGTAGCAAGTGCTTATATTAATGCGGTCTAGTTAGTAGTTAAAATAACAAAATTTTCTAACAAGTTTAAAAAAGAGAACAGGTTGATCGGGATTGAAACGTAACGACAACTTATTTTTAACTGATCTTCAATATGTCGCTAGTCACTAGTCAAAACTGTGCTTTTTAAGTTACGCAAGTGGTTTGATATGAGTTACAATCACTCAAAGTTTTTTGTTACAAAACTAAACAAAAATTGTGGCTTGAGCAAGCTTATCAAACAATGGCAAACCCCACGTGACCCTGATTTGCAAGTTTGAACAGCACATACGCTTATAAGAAACGTACTTTTACTCCAATAGGGAACAATTTTGTCGTGAATACGACTTACTTTACTATGAGGCGCCTTTTCAAAAATTTACCCTCTGAGAGAGTGATAAGTTTTTGATCGTGAATATCTCTTGTTGTATCTAACGCATCAACTTAATTCTTGCTTCATTCCTTTGGAAATATGATCAGCAATTTTATGAAAAAAATTTCAGTTGTACGACCTAATCTCAAATAATTCAAAACTAAACTTTTCTTAAATGTTTGGTATCAACGAGATCTGTAGAAGGATTTATATAATCTAACTATCAATAGGTTCGAATTTTTTTAACATGAAGGTGTTTTGCAACAACATTGAAGTGTTTCAATAGTATACTATTGAAAAACCTGTCTGATATGACCCATGCCAACACCAGCCAAACAGAACGCGTTCGGAGGAAGAGAACAAAATATCTGTTGCTGTACAACTGTATCGGTATGAAAGGTTAACATTCCACTTTTTCTTATCATTTTCTGAGCAACGGTTGCCGAAGAATATTCGCAGCCAAAAGCTTGCCAATGGAAGTCGTCAGTCGTCGTGGGATCGTTGTTCAGTGTTGAGTTGGAATTCATTGTGAGTTCCAAATGCACCTACTGATTCCGCCCAAAATATATTGTTTCATTTTCTCTGGAATCCAATTGAAAATCACAATGAATTCCGAGTCAAATTTCGGACGAGTTTACCGAGTTTACACGCCAAGAGCCATCTCAAATCACAAAATCACGTACGAAGAAAACTCTTACAAAAAATTGGTTCAATTAGAAATCAATCGGCATTTTGAGCAGCGGGACGTTCGTAATGCCAGTTTCGCTTCAAGCAAGAGCGATTGCGTCATCCTGCTACTGGTCGTTTGCATCGGAGCAAAATACAATGAATCAACCTTACAAATAAATGTATAATCGTTGAAATCCATCAAACCGTTCGATTATTATTGCATTTTTTAATTCGAATTTTTTGTGGAACACCCTGTACAACGAAAACTGAACAATTTTAAGCAACATTATGCAAAATAAGCCCTTCAAATGGCTCCTAATGTTATCTAAAGAAACTATTTGAATTACTTGTCTGTTAGAATATGCAAATCGGAAGTGAATATAATCAGTTCAGTGAAGGTTCATAGATTCTAATTAGCCTGCGTAGTTGACTTGTTCAGTTCAGACCAGCATCTGGGTCCAGAACCCAATTCTAGAAATCAGTTCTGAAATTCAGTTTTAGGATCCAAGACTGGTTTTTTTTTCATTTCTAGAATCCAGATCTAAAGTTCAGTTCCTTGTCCAGATTCCAAGGTCAGAATCGAGTACCAGAACTCTGAAACTGAAACCGAACTTCAGAACTTGATTCTAAGCCTAGATCTAGACTGAGAACTAAATTTTGGGAACTTAAATTGACGTTCAGACCAGAACTCAGTTCCCAAATTTCTGTCCGGAATTCTGATTCAGAATTTAATTCCAAAAACTCAGTTCTTAACATGGAGTTATGGAACTTTGGACCTAAATGCAGGATGAGTATTCAGATTCAAATTTTAGTTGTATTTCCAGAATTCAGTCCGAAAATGCAATAAAAAGTCCTGGTTCGGAATTCAGTTTCATCCCTAGAAATTGATTCCTAAACTCAGTTCCAAAACTATAGAAGTGTAACTGGAATCAGATATTAAATTCTATAGATTTTTGATCGAAATTCCGGATCTGGTTTCTAGGACTGAATTTCTGCTAGGATTCAGTTCCTGAGTTCAGGCTCAGAACTCAGTTCTAGAATCTAGCATTGAAATTGAGTGTCAGAGTTTAGGTTTAATTTCTAGCATCCGGCTTCAAAACTCGGTTCCAGAATTTCAGTCTCAGAATTCAGAATGAGGAATTCCATCAGGACGTTAGATTAGACAATGCGCTTCGGTGCAATATAAAAAAGTATTTAGCAAATAGCGCCAACTTTACGTCTGCTTGAACTGCCGAGTTTTACTTAAAGAAGTTCAAACGTAAAGAAATATTGAATCTTTCATTTCATTCGTATTCACATCATCCGGTTATGTCTCTGACACTACCACCTCGCCTTTTTTAACCTCAAATTCACTTAAAGTGGCTTTTTAAAATATTGTTGCTTCAATTGTCAGTTTTGTTTCTGTGTTCAAACTAGATACGGTGCATTTCTCGAACGTTATTATTCGATTGACTGAACGGCAGTTCAATAGTCAATCAGATCATATCAAATCTGAACTGACAGATATAGCCAATCAAAACAATATTGAGCGTTGTTTTTAGCACTAGTTTTACTCGTAGTATGATCGTCACAGATAGATAGTCTGCTACCGTTTCCAAGAACAAATCAATAAAATTCTTGCTCTAAAAACGTGACTATTTCTGTAGTCACGTCAGTCCGTCAGACCTTCCTAGGGTTAAGGAAGCAAATTCACATCGCAGTAGGCGCTACGATTTTACTGGAAACACGTAACAACCCGTGAGTGTGAGTGAACAATGCGCGCGAAAGCTACACGGCGTAAATATAAGTTTCCGCGCGTGAGCATTGCAAGTAAAGCCAACGATATGAGATTGCCGTTGATTAAAATTGATATCAATCGATTGATAAATTTCAATTGGCGACTAACAACAGCCTTGCCGCGGCGTCGATAGCTCGCCTGTACGCGGCCGGCCGACGATGATGCCGGCTTTAGAGATGAGCGCGTGTGGAAATCAATTGCCATGCTGTTGCAAAGATGAGCCCTGTGACGATCGGACCGGAGGTGACATTGATCGATTGAAGGTTCGGTTTTCGAGTCGGTGATAAAACCGAATCGAATTTCAGCTCATTATTAGCACACCAAACTTACCCAATAAATTACGAATCATACCGCGCGGCTGGCAGGTGCCACGGGCTTTCGCACATTTGCATCTCAGCGAACAAAACTTCGCATTTTCTCGGCTTATCGGCAGCGGTTATCAGCTTCATGGCGGCAATGAAACGCAAGATACACCAAACTGTCACAACACTCGACGGTGCGATGGGTGAGAAGCCACCCTTTTTTTTGGTGCCCTCTCCGTCTCTGAGTTATGGACTCATCGCACTGCGGTGGTACTGCGAATCAAAAGGATTCCTTCGTCATCTCCATTATCGTTTGCAGGATTCGGAAGCCGGTACCGTCTGAGCTCCGACACCATCGCCACCATCGCCACTCCAACGTCAGGAGCTATCCCGCTGAACCGAAAACTTTTATTATTATTCATTACAATAAATCATTTGTCATTAAGACGTTGCTTCTGGTTTTTCAGCGAAAAGAAGTTTCGACAAGCGCACCGATCCGAGAAACCCGAAATGAACCACGCAGTTCCTCGCGGCTTTGCCACTTCGCTCCGGCAGGTTGGCAGGCGCGAAGATGAGAAGAGATGTGTTTTCGAAAATATGATTATTCATAATTTTTTTTCCCGCTTACACCGCTTGTGACCGAAGTAGGTACGTAGCTCCGTGTCTTGTTGCGATGGCTTTGCTGACCGGTGTAGTCGACCGTTTTAGTGGAAGACAGTTTCATAATGTTTTCATTGCAAAGATTAGGCAGTCTATCCAGGGAATTAAGTATGGATAGAAAAGGCTCTTCATAAATTAAACCTTTGCTGTGAAAAGAGGGAAGTGAGAAACCTGCAAACTAGTTGTCATGTTGAATGTTGTCAAAGTCGGAATCGCTATAGTCGAAAAATAAAACATTCCATGACGGTAATAATCGCTATTTTCGGAAACAGATTTGTTTGTGCCAAATTCAACTCAATTCTGAATCAACGATCCACCAGGCCGGCCGATTGTTGGCTTCAAATTCAAAATAATCTCGCGTCACACTTCGCAATCGTATTCCTCGGTTTGAGCTGACCAACAGAACCGGGGCCCCCGTTCATTCGCTCTCCCAGGTCAATCGATGTTAAGTAGCTTCACGAATAAAATTCCCCACATAATTGATCGTCCGCGAGTGTCCGTGTGATATCGCGTTACTGCAGGAGGCGGCGGCGGCATCGGCGGCATCGGCGTGGAGTGTAGTTAGAAGATCCGCCAGGTCCCAGGCTGGAATGGTGGTGGCGCCTTGATCTCTAGCCTAGCTTTCTTCAATTGTGGTGCGGCGAACGTGGAGCGAAAGATTAAGATTAGTCGCAGTACGCATGGCATATGACAGCATTTTTTTCGTGGATCGTAAAATTATAGCTTTCGCTTAACTGGCAATTAACGATGGATTGCACGGATGACTGACTGACTGGCGGCTGCTGCTGGTGGCCGTCAGAGACAATTATTTGAATACGTTGTCTTTTTTTCTGTTTCTCATTTTGGTGACACGTCAAATTGTAGCCCACATGTTACGCAAAACGGCTCGGAGGGATAAATGTCTAACAGGACAGGAAGATCACAGGATAGCATTAATTTTACCTTTTTTTTTGTTTTCTATTCGGTTAGGGTCGAGGACAATTCGCTCGTTCGTAAAACATATGCTCCGTTGAGCAGGAATTTTCCCCATCGGAACTCTCCCGTCGAGCTGCAATCCGCTGCATACCCTTCCTTCGGCTCGTTACGTACGTAGGTACGCAATAAAATAAAAAACTCAAAGTAAGAAATTACCTCTAATGTGCTGTTCTAATAATTACAGTAAGTAATAAACATTGAAAGCAAAAACTTTTCCAACAATACGCACTGTACATCTCGTTCGGGCAGGAAGGAAAGCAAGAGTGTGTGAGAGAGAGAGAGAGCGGACAACCAAAATTGTTTATTGAGTGCTGCCTTCTGCACGGGAGATCCAACGGGAAACGACCCGTGCAACCTGTTGCACTTGCATACCGAACTGAACCGAACCGAACCTGGGAGGGCGATGAGGGTTGGCATTCCTTCTCCCTATGGCTTTCGTTAGAACGTGGGCTCAGGCACCAGGAGAAATACAAGAAGAAAGCGACATCGAAACATTTGGAGAATGAATGACTTTCCCGCTTGGTGTTGCTTCCACAAAACGACAGCAAAAAAATGGACCTCACTCTCGAGGGACGTGTTTGTTTACCCCCTTGTTAAACGGGGCAGTTTTTATGGAAGAATTATGTTTATTGACCTACAAATGGGAAGATAAGGCGTGCGATGTTTATGTGATGCAATCGAAATGAAGACAATCGGGTCTAACGCTTTCGGGCGCTAAATTATGACGACCGGTTAACAGGTTGTGCACTCGTTGGCTGGCCGTCCGAAAATTAATGGGTTAGGTCATTACTTTAGAGTTAATTTGAGGTTTAGGCTGTACTGCAATCTACTAGTTATTGTTGTTGTTGTTGTTGTTGTTGTTTGCATCTTCTTGGCTGCAAAATTACGATGATGACTTACACTGCCGGTAGTCAAACTAATGCATCTGACATTCGTAATTTATTTTGTGTAATGCTCTGCCGGAAAAATTGTTCCTTCTATTCTTTCAGACACATTAATAATCTGTCGCCACTTTGAACAAATTGCTTATTGAGCACAAAAAAGCAAGCACAACAATTTCCATTAGCAATGTTATTATTCCTAATCCATCGCTGCTTTCATAAGGCATTTGAAAGTTCTGGAATGTTTGTAATATTCTAGTTCGTATTTCATTCTTTACATTTACATTATTCCATAGCTACAATAATAAGTGAATTAAAACTTCGGGCCTAGAAGATGTTGCCGGACTTACCGAAAATCCACCGGGCCGCAGTAAAACCGACGACTACTGGAGATTCATGAGATTTTGTTCGGTGTGAAGTGAAGTAATCAAAAAGAAAATGTTTACTTCAGAAACAGGACTCAAACTTGCAAACGTTCTCCAATCACTGGATTTATTCCTCCTTTTCAACTACCCTTGAATACGTTCAAACACATTTCAGAAGACAACAATCCGCTATTCATGTGTATAATTTGGAAACAATATAGTAAGTAATATCAACTTCTACAAAACTAAGTACTTCTGCATTTATTCATATGATTAATTTTTGTCTGTCTTCATACCTCAGCACAGTAAATTCGCTGTGTTTTATGTTACGCCGTAGCTCTTCATAGCAGACTTTTCAACATCAGCATAAATTTGAAACTAAAAAAGTGGAAGACCAAAACGTTTCTGAAAATATAACAATGAAATTTTAAAAAATGTGTTCAGATGTTCACATTTTGTGAGTTTCAAAATTTTCTTCAACTCACGTTTAAAAAGGAGAATTTGTCTGTAAGGTTTTGATATAATCAGTGTTGGTGATTGCCGAAACTTTGACAGAAGCTGCTAT
Organism: Malaya genurostris; assembly: GCF_030247185.1. Lineage (NCBI taxonomy): Eukaryota > Metazoa > Arthropoda > Insecta > Diptera > Culicidae > Malaya > Malaya genurostris. Next base: position 258,401,370 of record NC_080572.1, read on the forward strand.
TTTGTATACAACATTCTCAATCCGGTAGAAGATACTACAAGAACTCGAGTCTCTCAATCCATAATGTGGCACTGTCTTGTTGAAACGACATGTTGGGCATGTCCAATTCTTCCATACACAATAACGTTTCACCTTTAAAGATGTACGGCCTGACTATACCAACGACCCATAATTCACATTAAACAGTGACTTTTTGGAATGCATTGATAGCTTTCGCAATGCTTTTAACTGGTCTTTACTCCAGATGCGGCCATTTTGCTTGTTGGCGTATCAATTCAACCAGAAATGAGCTTCGTCGCTGAGCACAATTTTCCGATAAAAAAGTGGATCTTCCTCCAACTTTGCCAGCGTCCATTTTATGAATAAATTATAGGCCAAACGACGATTCATCGTAAACAAAAATTGGAAAAAAAAACTTTCCATTTAGTTCGGCATTAGTTACATTAGTTCTTCGTATGCTGAACTGATACGTATTTCGCCTATAACTAGAAGGATTCTTCTGTTCTGTATCAGAATTTTCTAGTAAAACGTACAATCAGGACGGAAAACAACTCAGGAGTGCAGAGCAGTTCAAATTGAACTGCTTAGTGCTAATTTCGGCAGTTCATTTTGAACCACTAAGCAGACGTAAAGTTTCTGCTACTTACAGAACACTTTTTGTTTTGCAACGGAGTGCAATGTCTTTTCTGACGTGCCGAACGAAAACGTGTTTTTGACTATTTCTGGCCGATGCAGGTATGGTCATTTAGGGGAAGGGGGGGGGTAACTCCGTTGCAAAACAAAAAGTGTTCTGTAAGTAGCAGAAACTTTACGTCTGCATAGCGGTTCAAATTAAACTGCCGAGTTTAGCACTAAGCAGTTTAATTTGAACTGCTCTGCACTGATGAGTCAAAGACGAAACGTAAAACTAATAAAAACGGTTATGTGCCCTAGCACAAAATTTGGCTAACACCTAAATGACTCAGGAGGTAAATGTGTTCATGGAGTCCATGCAAATATCTCGTCCGAAACGAAGCTAAATTCGTAAATGGATGCTAGCACAAACTTTCTGTGCACACCCCATAAGAATCGAATCGAAAAAGGTGAGCGGGTAATGGCAGAAACAGAACTGGATTACATAAATACGAATGCAATTGGCACGATAATCTTCACATTTTCGAGTATTGGTATTTACTTTAATCCTATCTTTGAGTGTTGATTCGCTTTCTGGATTTTAATCGACTAGGGAAATTAACCGTAATAATTCCTTTCAGTGGTTCGAAAAATCCGTTGGTGTCCAAGGGAAGCAGTAGGAAATCGGTTGAGCACTCCAAAACTTATACGCTAAAAAAACTTGATCGTTTTTTCAAAATTTCAGAAAGTCAATCGGAAAAATATATTCAGAAAAATGTGTTTTACATAATTTCAACAATACTTATGGTTCAATCTGGAGACGTGAACGCGATTAGTGTTTTCTCAAAAAATAAGAATTTACAGATGAACCATTTCAGTGGTAGTTATAAAACCTTAATTTTTTATGAAAATGGTGAAAAGCTAGTTTCGCATCCGGTGAATTTTATAATATGCCAAAACATGAATTCATGGATCAAAAATAATAAATTTTCTCAAATTAATTTTTTTCTAGAGGCAGTTGTTCATGAAATATTTGAACATTATATTAAAATATACTGTTTTTTGTTGAATTACACAGTTCTACCTGAAAAAACGTGACTATCCCTGTACGATACAGCTATTCTGAATGAAAGAATAAATAACCTAGTTTGATAAAACTGCGCAATTTATCAAAAGTATGAGTTTTTTTTATTTTCCTGTATGAATATCTCGAGAATTGCTGCTTCCAGAAGAATGATCTCAATGAGCAAAATTTATTGCAACTTGTTTGTTCACAAAATACAATCCTATTTATCAAATCACTGTTTTCTTCAAAATCATAAGGCATCTGTAACTTGAATTAACTTCAAATTTTGATTTTGATAACAAATTCCTACCAAAAGTAATAAAACAAAATAAAAAAAATAAATGATATAAGAAACAATTTGTTCTGACGCAAACCTGATTTTTACAAAAATCGAATGAATTTATTTTTACAGATGTTAACAAGGTTTTATCCAAATCGGAGTAAGTTGATTCTGAATCGTCCCGGGTTGGTGGTTCAATGCATAGGGCACTAGTCTTACAAACCAGTTGTCGTATGTTTGAGCCCCGACCTGGATTCTGAATTAGACAACGTTTTTTCGTTTTTTTCTTTAGAGTATTTTTTCCCTACTCCTGCTGACAACAGAGAGATAAATCACTTGTCATTATTTTCAACTTATAGTACCTTAATTCTATGTAGAAGGAGTTGAAATTAGTATTGGTTAATTTGGGTTGACTTTTATTTATTGGACGCAAAATCGAGTTTGAAAATGTTGGCTAGAGTACCTCTTGTCGGTCAAATGAACACCAATTTTTTGAAATAGTATTTCAAACGCAGCGCATGATTCTGTATATTAAAGATACTACTATGAGTTATTCTATGAACTTTTTAGTTTTATAGCACAATTCACTCAATATCTGGGAGCAAGAAATCGTTTCTCCCTCAGGATTGATTTGATAAAATAATACAGTTTAAGAAAAAAAATTAAAATTTTAAAAAATAAATTTCAGCAGCCTTATTTTGTTCAGGTTTTGATTAGAATGGAAGCTTTCCTACAAATGCTTTGCATCATCTTTTGGATTCTCTGTTCGTCATCTTCAGCGGTCGGTTTATTTCTCCAAATTCATTACCAAATACTCAATATATCTCGATCGGGTGATGTTAAGGGCAATAGGGTAGGATGAGATTTTATCCGTTGAAACCCATCCATGCTCTCAAGATCCCACTAAAGTGTTTCTCCACTGTAGTGGCAGTTATCCTAATTTCGCGAATGCTTTCGTGTGCTTTGACACATGATATAAATCTTTTTTTTAATTCACTTTTTATATGGCTTTAAGCTCATATAGCTTTGTAACGAAAATTTGAGCGTTTTGTTCGCAGCTGCAATGTGCTTGTCAAATCAGAAATTTTTTAGCAAATTTTTTGGCCAAAACAAGTTTTTTTGTCGAGTTGTTGTCTCATTGAACCATTAACGCTGGTAACTTCCAAGCTCATGTTTTTACCATTAGATTCTGTTCCAGTATCCGATTTGGATGAAATAAAATTTCCTACTTCTACTTTTCGACTCCCGAAAACTCCACATGGTAGAATGAATAAAGTTTAACAAATCAGCAATTTTTTTGCCTGACAACATTCAATTCTCAAGAAGAGTGTCCAAAATTGATAACCATCTTTTGGTTTCCAGTCTCAGTTTTTAAAATATTGATGAAACGAAACAATGACTTTACTTCTGCAGAAAAAGAATTTCCCAAAAAATTCGAATTTTATATAGCAACTCCAATCAAAACAAAATTAGTTTGCAGTTTATTGCTTGCATTTTCATTTAAATCCTTATCTAGATTGATTCATCGTTCCAGAACACTCGATGTTAACAGATTTTGCTGAATTTTTTTATATATGTTTATAATTTAGAGGAACGAGAAAAATAAAATTTCGTTCACTGTCTCTGACGAAACGAAACCAGATGATTATTGATGCGTTGAAATTCCAACCGATTTACATCACTAGGTCAATGTTACAGCATCGACCGATTAGAGCTCGCCATAAAATAGCGTCTTGATAGGAATCGCTGGTGTCCAACAGTAACCAATTGTGTCCTACATGCGCGATCGAACAGGTCCCACCAACACCAGCAGCAGAACCGCGCGACAGTTAACTTAATTGAAACTGATTTCGTTAGATACTGCAGCTTGGAAGTCGTGTAACGAGTACCCACAACAACAACGGGCAACAGTCGGGTGTCACCACGGACGATTCAGTTTATAAATATGTTCTGATCATGATCTTTAAATTAATCTTAATTGTTATAAATCTCTTTTCATGTCCGCGATACATGCTGTTTCATTTTTTCCGCAGCTCACTCAGCTTCTTGCTGGAGTACGAAAATGGTTTTCAGCGCCTGCAGCCCAAACAAAAAAAAAAGACAATATCAGTTATTTATTACTTATTTACTTTCTGCTGATCACGATAGGACTACCTGAGCTCAGGGTGTGCCCCCGTTTTCGATGTTTCCTTTTCACCACTTTTGGGTGAATTCGCCAACATCCGACTAATGAAACATAATTTATTTGCTCCTTCAGCACATTTTATTCCGATTACCAATCGTATCCTTCTCTTTATCCATTGCAGACACAAGCTTTGGCTCTGACACGTCCTAAGTCACCGAAGAAGCAATCGTCCGTACCAGTATCGCCGTCGAATGGTCGGGAGATGGAACTGTCCAGCCCGAAAGTACACCATCAGTCATCGTCCTCGTCCAATGTTTCGGATCATCCGAGCGTCACCGGTGATAATCTAACCGGTTCCAGTATGAACAATTCAATCGTGAGTGCCAACGGTGGTTCCGCCATCAGCACTCCTCACAGCCATCCGACAATCAGCGTGTCGCAATCGTTGATGGGCACGGCCGTCAATCGCTCGCTGACACCGCGGATCAATGTGTCCGCTGGGCTGACGGAAAGCGGTTCCGGAGCGAACACCAGCCTCAACATTAGCAATATTAACAGCAGTAACTCCAACAACAACAACAACAACAACAACAACAACAGCAACATCCCGGTCGGATGCCACCCACCAACGGCGCCCAGTAATGGAGCCGATCGAGGGATACCGCCATCACCGGTGGCCGCCGTTGCAGCAGCTGCCGCCGCCATGCAAGATCGGAAAGATTTCGATTTCAGCAAAGTTAACGGTAAGTGGGACACAGGAAATCAATTAAATTTATTAAACCTCATCCAAAAGGGTGGTTGCTAGGTGCAATAGCAACCGAAACTGGAACCAGTGGACAAATCGATTGGGCGAGAGAGAGAGAGAGAGAGAGAGAGAGAGAGAGTAAAAAAAAGCGTTTAATGTTGCAACGCAAAGCCCCTCCGAGCTCAAGCCCCTTAAGGGTGGAAATTTAATTTGATAACGTTCGGAAGCCGCAAAATTATCCGAACTATGAGAGACCGCACTTGAGCGCTCCAAGAGCTTTTTGCGGGTTATTTTTTACAGGGATCATCATCATCATTTGAATGAATTTACCTGTCACCGAATTCGACTGCGGGCGCGCTTCGCCGGATGTCGCTGCACAGTGGTTCCAGCTAGTTTAGGGAAAAGCGCGAATATTTTCCATTTGTGTCGAATGTTTTCGTTTAATAAGCATAAATATTATTAAAAGTGAGTATAGTAATGCAATAACCATGAAATTTTAGGGTATGTACCCAAAAACTCATGTCTATAATGCATCGATTATAAGACTCTTTATTGAATTCAATTCAATGAGTAGCTGCTGTTAACAGTATTCGCTATTAATTTTCATTTTCACTTACACTGAAATTCTACAAAACTGCTCTTAAAGTGTTGACTTTTTATGCTTCCATGTTACATAAATCAAATAACAAAGGGAGCGAGTCACGTGAGTCAATATTTTTCTGATTCGTGATTCATTGACATTGTCTTGTATATAAATATATATTATTGCCTTTCTCAATAGAAAGGTAATATTATTGCTGGAGAAACCGACTTTTGATCGGAATTTCGGAGACCTCGAATTTTATATACCATTCGATTCAGCTCGACGAAATCGGAAAATGTATGTGTGTGTGTGCACTACTTAAAAGATTTATTTGATTTTAACAAACTTAGGCTCGTTTGAAAGCTATTGTTGGGTTGTGAGTCTAGTTTTAAGATCGAGTGGCTGTCACTTTTGGTTCCGAAGATAAGTGATAGCATAAAAGACGTAACCGACAAAACGCGTTTTTTCTATCCGTACTCTTTTTCAGAATGCAACCAATGATTAAATTCAAATGTATTATTGCTGATACTTTTGGTTGCGAGAATGTTGTCCAACATGCGACGTAAGCGAAACCATCTGAATGATTTTTGGTTAAAAATTAATCCGAATTTGTGGCAGGAATTATCCTTACAAAATAAAATGATCTGATGAGACTGTTTGAATGACAAGAGAAAGGCATAATCACATCACTAGATGGATTGAGAAGATTTTTTTTCTTTTGTTCTTAAATGTTTTTAAATTTCGCGATATTATTTTTAATATCGTTTATTTATACCCGGCTTTAACCTAATTATGGTCGTTCAACGGGTTGCGATGTTTATTATTAAAATACATTATAATCTCCAGTCAAATGCTTATGATTTCACAAACTGTGACTATCGCTTTTCCAGGTCAAACATGTTTTCACTGTTTTGCCTTTCTCTATAGAAAGGTATTAGAATTGCTGGAAAAACCGAATTTTGAACGGAGCCTCGGAGACCCATAGTACTATATACCATTCGACTCAGTTCGAAGAGATCGGAATATGTCTGTGTGTGTGCACTTTTTGAAGATATTTATACGCGCTCAATTTTCTCAGAGATGGCTGAACCGATTTGAACAAACTTGGGCTCGTTTGAAAGCTACTGTCAGTCTATTGATCAAGTTCGAAGATCAAATTGCTGTGAGTTTTGGTTCCGGAGATATGATTGTACGAGTGACGTAACCGACAAAACGCGTTGTATTTTTACCGCTTTAATGTATACAAGGGTGCCAATATTTTAGGATCACCTCTAATTTCGTAAAGCGCTACTGTTCAAAAGTTTAAGCACCTCGAAAGAAGTCCTCATGCCAAATTTGAGCTAAATCGGACATGGGTAAGGTGCTGCCCAGCGGTTAAAGTTTGAGAATTTTCGATCTGTTTGCACAGTTATCGTCTCCGAATTTTGAATTGGCAACCCTATTTAAAAATAAAGCCGTAGTCATACGTCGGAATTTCCAATTTTTGAGAGGTTTGTGTCATACTTTGATCAAAAAACTTTTTTGACAATAAATTAAAATTTTTTAAGTTCAATATATCTATTGTTTTATTAACATTTCGTTTTCGGTTGGACATAGCAGCGAAGTGATGGTGCATAGCAACTAAACTTGAACTGCAAAGCATACAATATCGTAAGATACTAGATGTTTTAAACCGTTCGTGGGCATACAATTTTCCTATTAAGAACGACAGGATATTTACCTTGAAAATGACCATAACCAGTGGTCGAAACGTCGGCAGGTATGAGGGCATATTCAGTAGTGTTCTAGTTCTAGGTGCATAATTTATGTCAGTTACAAAATTTAAATCTGAATTTTATAACAAAAAAACTACCAGCCCCAGCAGTATTTTACTCGTGTTTCAAATATACAAAAAATAGAACGGCATAGTAGACCAGTTTTAAATTTGACAGAAGAACTGGTCGAATAAATAAAACTAGAACGGCTTGCTGGGGATACATTTGTTCAAGTTTCTGCTTTATTATAGATCTTCCATATAGAACTTCTAGCTACTGAATTTGCTCTAAAACAGCCATTTTTATTTATTAGGCCGCTAAAGCCGAACACATAATTATTGTTGTATTTGACACTTCATAATTAAATGTATTTTCAGACCATAACTTCGTTTTGCAACACGTGGTGAAGTTGGTTAAGTCTTAGATTTACGTATTTTACGTTTATTGATAAATGATCAAACTGTAGTGATAAGCACAGAGAACAGACATCCAAGCTAGAACAAACTTTTTCAAAAAAAAGCTGTGTAAAGTATACAAGTGAAAATCTGTTAAAAATTACCATTGCGTACGATTTTGCACGCATTAATTATCATTGTATGGAAGCTCGAACGCAAGAGCCCATAAGCGACTGCTGGGCTGCTCGAAGTGCCTCTACAGGAGAATTACTACTTGATGATTGCTTTTTAAAACAACCGTTAAATTTCTTACACACATTGAAATTTTTACTTGGATGTCTGTTCTCTGTGTGTTAAGCATGGTTTAATGGGTAAGGCCTCCGTGCGCGTCAAAAACATAGGACAATTTCAGAAACGTTTTCCGTATATATATAGTTAAAACTATCGAAATTTATTTTTCAGTGTTTTATCAAGTGTACTTCAAAGATACAAAAAATATTGTTGCATAATTCCGATTAAAAATAGCCTCTTCATGACCTTCAAAGCTGAAACAGGAACTAACGTTTTTTTAAGCATATATCATAAACTAGTATACCACGTAAGGGATTTCGAAAATACTAATTCTCCGAAAAAATTTTTGAATGCAAGTGAAAAGTTCAATTTTTTACATGAAAATTTCATAAAGAAAGATTACAACATGTCAAGAAACCTCTACGTGATATACTAGATAATGTGTTAATAAAAGTCTCCTTGAAAATTTTGAAACAATCGATATGGGTTTGCAGTTGCTATGAGTTCGCCCGACTTTCAAGATCATACATCGAGAAAAAACGTGGTAAAAGTTGTCTCAAAACGCATTAAACGCGGCCCCATGTACCTTCGCAAACTGGCGTAAACAACCAGTTACAGATTTGTTTTAACCACAAGACGTTTTTGCCTTCCTCATATAGAAAGGTTATGCAATCACTGTGAAAACCGACTTTTGAACCGAGGCCCGGAGGGCCGAGTGTCGTACACCATTCAACTTAGTTCGTCGAGTACGCAAAATGTCTGTGTGTGTATTTAACAGTTTTTTGCACAAACTTTTCTCGGAGATGGCTGAACCAATTTTCACTAACTGAAAGGTCTTGTGGCCCCATAAAAAATTCCTGAATATTATTTGGATCCAACTTCCGGTTCCAGAGTTATGGGGTAAAATGTGCAAAAAAAATGAAAATAGATGTTCTCAATTTTCTTATAGATGGTGCACCGATTTTCACAAACTTAGCTTCAAATGAAAGGTCCTGTGGTTCCATAATGGATTCCTGAATTTGGAGGCCTTTTTAAATTTAATGAGCTATGACTTGTAGAAATATTATCACTTTCGTGATGAGTATTGCTACAAAAATTTGCCTCTGAAAGTATTATGGACAAAAAAATCGATGCCGCCAGAAACGCACTGTGCGACGTAAGCGTGGATCGACGTAAGAGTGGAGTGGGAAAAGCGGGCAACGATTTTGATACATTTGATTTAATTTTGCTAATTGGCGAATGATGAATTTAGAAGGACACGGTTGGCACGCATTAGTGCTAATATTTTAATAACTACGAGTAATGCGGCTTTCAATATTCCCTGCCAACAGTGCACATCAAAGTTCGCAGGCCGAGCCGCACCGAAGCCCGCTCGAGTGAGTGGATTTTCTGATGTGGCGACAGGTAGTACCTAAACTGGTGGACAGTTCGAATTTGCGGGACTTATGGACATTAGCGATATAAAACACAATGAACAATGAACGAGGTTTTAATTTGGATGTTGAATCAGCACACAAAATGGGATGGTTCTTCATTGCATAATCGATGCTTATATTTCCACATTGCAGCTTAGTAATGTTTAAAGGTGGTGATTTTCGGACATGCCTTTTTTGAAATTGATATAAAACGCTTTTGCGAAATTGCGATCAAAATTTAATTAAAATTCTGAAACATCTTTTGGATTCATCGCGTCGATTTTAGCGTAGAAAATTGCATGGATCCTTCTGGTACACTGAACGCTTTCCATCCGGTCATCCCTCGAACATTCGAAATCTGAAGTTTATTACTCCATCACCTTAAACTGGACGCCTCCGGAACAAGGGGTCACGATGTAATCAATATTATTACATCGACAACCTTGCACTTCGACACGTTCCGAACATTTATATTCGGTACCATGCGTACGTACGTATTTCCGTCGACTAATCCCGCATCGTGTCCGATATCCAATGCCCACCGTGGGGCGCAGGCGCTCGGATTGGGATTTACAGAAGGATTAACGCGATTATATAAAACTATTACATCTATGCAGCTCACGGCGTATCTGTTGGCCTGGCAGCCGTTTGCCGTTCTAGCCGGACTAGCGAAGCAATTTTCGGAACTTTTACGACCGTCACAAACCTGCTGAAATCCGATATTAGACTCGTGAGCTTCGACTCTTCCACCGCTACCGCCGGTGAAGGTACGAACAGTAACAACGGAAGGATATGTCGATACAAAACAAACATTGCACCTCACACCTTTTCCGCTATTGCTACTGCTACTGCAGGGCTGTTCAGGATTCACCGTGGCAATCGTGCTTGGAGGCAGGTTTCCATCAATTGGAAACGATAGCTGTTTTGGTATTAACATCGGTCTATTGCCGTGCTTGGATCACATGTGCTTCCTAAATTTATGCCACACGGAAAATCCGCGCCTAGGAAATACAACGTTCGAATGCGATTCTCTCTCTGCGTTTCTGTTTCTGTCTCTATCTATAGCGTTAGTAAAACTTCACATGCAGCAGGATTGAACGACGAACCATAGTCCTTTTCGACTACGCGCACACTTTCGGCTGCTGGATTCGAGGATTCGCAACCAGGGACCAGGCGGCACATGCAGACGCATAATCCGTTAAATACATATAAACACCATCCGCGCTAAGCACGCCGGGCGGATTAAAACCGGCCAGCGCGAATGGAAAAATTGGCACACAGTAGTAATAGCAACAGCCATCCAGGGCATCTCCCAACTCCCCCTTGCTGGAGCGATTCCTTTGGCTCGTCGCAGCAGTTGACTCTAATGTTGACCGAAAGCGATCAGCGAGAAATAAAATAATTTTTCCAACGCAATCTTTTCGCGTATCCACCGGGACCCCGCACCACTCGGATGTCAGGGATTTCCGGGGTCAATTCTGCCGGTTTGAAAAAAAACACGTCAATATATTACAGTTGCCTGTTGGAGTGAAAAGGTGAAGATTTATTCAACTAGTAGTAACAATTTTGTTAGTTTGATAAACAAGAGAAGTTTTTTTAATTCGAAAGCTTTCGTCATTGTTTGTGATAAAAAAAATAGGAAAATATACTACATCTTCTGCAGAACAAGAATATATCTCTCATTAGAATTTACTTTTATTGGCATTTTTTATTTTACATATAAATAATAATAGATAACTCCAGAAAACGGATAAAGATTTGTCTGATTTAAACTTGCTTGGATAAATTTTGATTAATAATTTTCAGGAAAATAATAAGTTGTTGTGAAGAATACACGACCTCTAGCTTCTTAGACTTGAGCTTAACCGACCACGCCTGATTGCCACCCCGTTACTGATTGGGAGCTGTCAAAGCCCTTGATATAGTCATTACAATTTATATTTATAATAACTTTCCTGAATAATACATATTTAGCACCATTAAATGGTAATATATTGAATAGTGAGTAATTTATTTCAGAAGCTATTTCGATTAACTTCACACTCTAATGTAAAACGTTTCAGTAACGCTGTATCTGTTCTGGCCGTTCATCAACGCTTATTTGTTTTTAAACAGCCGAAAAGGTTCTCTCCCTCTCAATAATATTTGTAACAAAATCGCATTATTAAACAGATAAAAAGAAGCACAATACAAACGGGGCACACAGTGATTTTACATCATATTAGATGCACAGTTGATGTAAATTTACGTGGAAGAACATTTAATATTGTGTCTTAAATTTCAGTACGTGAAACTCATTGAAATATATATGAATAGTGATAACGACCGCCACGACTTGAACCGAGAATCATTCGATCACAAAGTACGTCTGTTAATCGACTGAGCCACAGAAGCTTGCATCTGCGTGGCTGGTAAAAGGTGCATTTAAATTCATACAGACGCACCTGCATTTAAGATCATTTCCAGCCTACAGTAGTTTTTTTATATCGTTTATTTATACCCGGATTTAACCTAATTTTTGTCGTTCGCCGGGTTAGCCTACAGTAGTCACAATACCAGAGCTCATAATTCAAGACGACAATATACAAGTCCTGGTTTAAATATTCAGAAGATGTATGAACCATACGTCGCAGAATGCGAAAAGAAAAACCGTAGCACCAGTGAAAGAAAAATGTTACTATAATGTGTTTTCTACAAAATTCAATTTAAATTTTAAACAACCATTGAAGGATACGTGTCAAACTTGTGATGCTTTTCAATTAGAGTTCATATATAGCACTAGTTTTATTGCAGTTACCCTTTAGAAGACATTAAAATTTAATGCTATTCTATTCATTAGTTTGTGAGTTATTGCGCTAAAAGTGACGCTACTTTTGTTATTTTCAGAACAATTAATCAAACAATACTTTTTGTTTTAATTTTTTGGAAAAGTGTTATAAGCACTGGTTATATATGTATTGCATGAGCATTTGACTATGAGAAAGCTTTGCTCAAAGTCAGTGCCGCATTTGCTCACTGTTGACCAAAAACGAGAACGTGTTGATGATTCTGAGCAGTGTTTGGCCATGTTTAAATGTAACAAACCGGAATTTTTGTGTCGATATGTGACAATGGTTGAAGCATGAATTTATCACTTCACTCCGTAATCAGAATGATCGTCATCTGAGTGGACAGCAACTGGTGAACCTCGTCCATAGCACCCGAAAGCACAACAATCTCCTGGAAATGTTATAGTCTCGGTGTTTTGAGATGTGCGTAGTTTAATATTTATTGACTATCTTAAGAAAAGAAATACCATTAACAGAGAATATTACATAGTGTTATTGGAGCATTTGAAGGCTGAACTTGCAAAGAAACAACCACATATGGCAAAGAAAAAAAAGTTTCATCAAAACGACGCACTGTCACAAGTCAATCAAAACAATGACGAAACTTCATGAATTGAACTTCAAATTGCTCTCACATACACCGTATCCGCCAGATTCGGCTCCCAGCGACTACTGGATGTTCGCTGACCTGAAAAAATGCTTGTGAGAAAATTTTGCACGAATGAAAAGGTTATCGCTGAGGCCAAAAATAAATCGTTCTACGAAAGTCGTATTGAAATGTTGGAGCGGCGCTGGAATGATTGCGTTGCTCTTGATGGAGATTACGTTGATGAATAAAGTTAATTTTGACCCAAGCAAAACGTGTTGTCTTTTTTATTATTTAAAAGATATTTGATTCAGGCCTATTTGCGTACAAGCTTTACGTGGTCGATTTAGCTGAGTTTTTAGATAATTTTTTTTGTATTGGATCTCGTTGTCACCTTTTTTCTAGGGGGAGATGAGTTTCCATTTTCCTCCTGCGAGGATTGAGGGGCAGTTTGTTCGTGGTTCGTCTCGTCATCCATTGCCACATCGATGGTATTGTTGTTGATTTCGTTGCTAGTTGCTGTAGATGCGCCTTGTTGTACATTGTTTGCAGTTGGTTGGTTAGATGGTAAGCTGTTTATTGCAGCTGGTGTACTTTGTTCTATAGGGGATACGTTGGATGGTTTCGTTGAAGGGGATGCTTCGCTGTTGTTGGTGACTGTCACAGGTGTACTGGGGTTGCTTGGGGTTGGTGTGAAAGAAGCACCGTTGTCCTTTGGTGTAGTTGTTTCCTTGTCCGGTTTATCACATGGCTTTCCGTAGTGAACAGCTTTATGGCAATATTGACATGTGGCCATCTGATTGTCATAGGTAACAAGTGATTTGCACGGGATTCTTGTATCCTGACCGAATGTCACATAAGAAGGTATAGGCCTCCTCAAGCGCATGCGTAACAAACGTACGCCATTTTGAATACCGGGGAAAAAATTCTTCCACTTTTCTTTTTCGATAGAGAGAATCTCTCCGTATTGGGATATGGTTTTGCGAATATGAGGATCGATGACGCTTGAGAGAAGATTATGCACACGCACTTCTATAGCACTATCTTCCATATATACTGGAATGTTGTACTTGATATTTTCATGCTCCACATAGTGCACATTATTATTGTCTTTAGCGAATTGAATTGCATCCAACTCTTTAAAGAACTGGATATAAACAACATTATTGGTCTTATTGCATTGAAGTAAATGCACACGTTTAATGTCAAGATGCATTTGCTCCTTAAGCAAACCTTCAAGTTCTCGTATCGAAGGTCGAATTTTGCACTGTCTGAAGTCAACAATAATTGTATTCTTTCGTACCGGCGGTAGCTTTGTTCGATTGGTTCACTAATTTCGAGATCGTTCTATTGTTCACTACACAATACTGTACTTGGTTTCTTCTGTCCCGAACGTACGTTTATCGACTGACTTGGATGAGATGTGAAACCGAACTGACGTGTTGTCTTTGTTAGGCACGGGACTTTTCAGCCCATATTTTAAGATGGCAATAATTGAAACAGGGAACTCACTTCGAAGAAGCTGAACGGGCTCACAGTCAAATGACTACCAATCGAAGTATTTTCTTTCGACGTGGTAAAAGCTTGAGCCTTTCCCAAGTTGACCATATCCGTAGCTTATTATAAGTGAAATTTATATGTTTATAATTTTGGATGTCATAAATTCAATAGGAAATTTTTTTATAAGTGGACTTAGCTATTTGACCAATGACTCAGATTTTGCAATTATTGAGTCATGTGCGAAAAACAAAATCAAAACATTTTTTACCAAATGATTGGTACTATATAATCAAAACATGCTAAAAGTAAGCGCCATTTCATCTAATCGAAATGACTCACCATGATTTTTTGTCAACAAAATCTTTAGAATAGTCTATCATTAACAGAAAAGTGATCGTCACAGGGCTTCCGGTAAATTGGCTTAAAATACGCTGGATAAAGTTAGAAAGGTTCAAACCTAACCTCATACAATTCAATTGTGACTATAACGAGGATAAAGAATTTCAAGCCATTAATATAAGAAAATCTTCAGTGGGTAGACCGAAAAATTTGAAAAATACATATCTGCCTTTATTATATCCTACAGGTAGAACTATGACAAAGGAAAAATGGAGAGACATGATGGACTTGCTAGAATTCATTCCTCCTGTTAAACACGATTACTATAAGAACTTGTCAACAGATCGAAATGACGAATCCTCCCATACAGCTGATGAAGAAGACATTATTTATACTATTGCTCATCATCCCAAAGAATAATGCCGCTAATATAAAGCTGCTATGAATTAATTACGAAAATTATGTTATAACCGTGCTGCTAACATTTTTTGTTTTTGAAAAAACTGAGATGAAAAAGAATAATAACTAACTTTTTTCTGCAATAAAAAACTTTTAAACTTTAAAAGAGTAAATTTAACTTTATTACTTTTTTCAGTTGCCAAATCGATTAACTCCACCAGTCTCACAAAAACTGTAACATTACTGACGATTGTTTGTTGACTATTCTTTCTTCATTATATATTTGAATTCATTTTATCAGAGGAATTTTTGAAAATAATGTACATTACATCATCGCGTTTCTCAACTTTCTGTTTTATGGAATTAATCGATTTGTGCACTGAGCGACTAAAATAACACGAAGTGAGAAAAATAATTTTGCAAAATCAAACAACAGATAAGAAAGAATTCTTTCAAAAAAATCAGAATGAATAGAAAGGAAATATTGTTTGTTAAATGAAGTGATAGTTCAATAAAATTAGTCTCCAGATTTGTAACATTGAATTGAATCTGGTAATCCAATATTGGAAAAGAGAAACTCCTGCAATTGTCGCTTTTTACGACATGGAAGCATGGATCCACAGTTACTTTTGTGACTTTCCTGATGGTAGCTGTCCAATTTTTTTTTGAGCTCCGGCATGTTTTGGGACACTGTACCTTCCTTCCGAAAGTGCCGCTTGACAATTGCCCAATACCTTTCAATTGGCCGAAGATCCGTGCAGTTCGGTGGGTTGATGTCCTTTTCCACGAATTGTACATTATTTTTTGACAACCACTGTATAACGGAGTTGGCGTAGTGGGCTGAAGCCAAATCCGGCCAGAAGAGAGGAGGAGCCTTATGCTTTCTGTACAGTGGCAGCATTCTCTTCTTCAAACATTCTTCCTCATACACCTTGGCGTTAACTGGACCCTTCGTAAAGAAAATCGATGACCGCAAACCACAGGTACAAAATGCTTGCCATACCAACACTTTCTGCCCAAACTTTTCCATCGCCACCGTGGTGTCAGCGTCGTCCAGGTCCTGGTACACCGATTTCGTATAATATTGCGGTCCGGGCAGCACTTGAGAGTCTTCCTTGGCGTAGGTTTCGTCGTCGATTAGGATGCATCCGTCTTTATTCTGTATATTCCGGTTATACAGATATCGCGCTCTTGTTTTGGCCTGAACTTGCTGGTCCAGGGACTTTTTTGGCACCTTCTGTTTCTTGTGTGTTTTCAGGGAGTTCCGAACTTTGATCCGTGGAATCATCCCGATGCTGGTGTTGAACTGCTTAGCCAAATCCCGCGTCGACGCCGATGGGTTTGTCCTGATGTACTCAACCACTTTTAAGTCCCGGCCGGGCTGGCTGGGACCCGTTTTCCTACCGGATCGGGGCAAATCCTTCATGGAAAGGGTCTTACCGAACTTCTCGATAATATTTTTGACACTGGTGTGGTGCACTTACTCGTTTTGCAATTTCGTTGTACGTGACACCACTTTCTGAGCACCAAGTGTGCAGAATTTTCTTTCGCGTTTCCGTATCAATTCGACTCATCATTGAAACGATGAACCGTACCGATACCAATCGATTGCGCAGCTGTTATTGACATGTAAACAAACATGTCACCGCAAAACACGCTGCAAAAAATTAAGCCATTTCAGAGTAATAACTGTTTGAATGTTGCTAATTACTTATCGATACACTCCTTAGCAAACCCCAGCCCCTTGTGAAGAATACAAGAATTCTAGATACATTAAGTTTAGGTTTATAATATCTTAATCCTCTCCGTTACGTATCCGTAATTTGATGCATACTATTAAAATTGATGATTTAATTGGTGAAACATTCGAACCAACTAGCTTTAGCTTGTATGGTCATCCGGAATTTTCTGGCAGTGAGCTGCACTATCTTCCAATACAATTTCCTGAAGGAATCAAACAGTTTTCCTCCGTTCAGTGATCTGCGAACCGTATATGAACTCGACACACATCAGCTGACATGTTCTTTGATCGGGGGTCGGTCGCTCTGTCATCAGCCGAGCGAGCAATAGTGACGCGTGAAACTTTTACAGAATCAGTTTTGATTAATTGAATGCAGTTTACTTTCCTAAAATCCTGAATTTATATGTTTTAGAAGGATTAAATTTTTCTGTCTGTTCAGCCTCGTAAATCCCCTGTGATAGTATTTAATTTTTCTGTTCTTCCGTTTGCCTCCTTGCCCCGTACCGATGACGACGCAACGCAACGCAGATGATAATAATCACGGGTTATCGTTTGGGTTTCTCTTTTTATGTGGTTCGTTGGGGCAAGCGGAAGTTTGTACTACCGGGTGGTTGTGTTGTGAGGGAATGTGTTGTGTCTCAAAATGTTAAACTGATTGTATTAAAAAAAAAGTTAACGTGATATAAATACTTTTAAGTAATAAACCAAAAAAAGGCATCTTTTTATTCAATTAACCAAAAAGTGATCGTAACCGTTTTCAGTAAAAGTTTAGCCAACTGGCTTTTTTGCCAACAAAAGTTTGTCAAAGATTTTTGTTTAAAGTGAACTTCGATATCTAGCTAGACCGTGTCATGAGTTTTAGGAACATTTGCTCTTACCCCACAGTACCTCATTGTTGAATTTTGATTCACAGCCAAAACGGTGCGTGCACACTCACATTCGGAAAAGCATCGTAGGACGGTTTCATTATATACACACTCATCGGGTTGGCAGGGAAAGCGGATTAAGGTGAATCAAAATTAGACGGGATTAAAATTACAGCGAAAGACGACAATTGTGAAGAAAAAAAACCCGTAGGAATCATTCTACTTGAAAGAAGGGTGCACACAGGACCTCGAATGTAAACACGGCTTTGAATATTCGCATTTTTCGTTCGCTCGGATGCTGCTTTGCGGATGAGGGAGAAAAGGGTCGCCGTCGATTCAGTGAACTATTGCACTGTATGATATATGGATGAATGAATGAAAAACTGAAGTGAAGGCACGATGGGGACGTAGACACTTGAAACGAGGTTGATTCGTGCGTGTTTTATTGAAAAGGAATTATCCTTCGATAAACACATGCCATGTAGCCGCATTGTTTCATCGGTCCGAAAAGGATCCAAGTGCAATCGAAAGGGATAAAGAAATCTCGATTCCTTGGTGTAGGCACGCACCGATGTATATCCCTAAATCATGTGTAAGTTTATTTACTGTGCCCCGAGTCTTCACAAGAACTGTGAATGCAAAACCAAGGGAGACGATTAGGAGTAGGTTGCAATATAGTCTTGTTTCACGAGTAAGCGTTAGTAGTACATCGTAGCATCGATGACAGATTCATTTAAATTGAATCGAGATAGAAATACAAACATATTGAAATTATTTGAACGTCTGATCCGATTCATTTAATATCATTTTCGATGCTTTAACCAATGAGAAAATAATGTATATTATTGCAACAAGTCTGCATTTAAAATGTCACCTATCCAATGGCTGGTGAGAACCGGTCGTCTGAATGTCAAAGCTTCCGATGCATTGCACGGTTTGTGTTTAGCGTTTCAACACTTCCACACAAACCTGCTTCAATGCGCGTTCGTGTCATCATGGCACGGCAACGATCGACTCGCAAGGTAGGTCTAATTTCATGGAATCCAACGCTTAATCCTTCTATCTCACCCCAGTCCTGAACTATCGCGTCACCCATAACCGAGCCCTGAGCAAACATCTGAAAGGTTCGAGATCCCATTTGCTCCCCAGATACCGACAGGACACATGATTGGGCGCGTTTCGGATCTGTCAGGCCGCCACATTTAGCACGCCGATGTTCAACAACTGAGCTGAGATAACTCTCAATTCCGGAATTTGATGAACCGAGTGTTCCAAGAGCCGGAACCGGACATGTATCGTTATTAGATGCAGAGCCCACAACCCCGTGAAAGCTTATTACTTCTCCAAAGAACACTCGGGAACGGTGACTCTGCATGAAAAACTCAACACATCGTGAACTGCTGCTATTTCTAGGCAGACGGAGACAACCAGTCGGCACTGTGCTCGACATCATTTCGAAACGCACATTGCAAATGCTGCAAACACGTCGTTATAAATATCGGATCGGATTTGGGAGCGGCTCTTTCCTTTTACAACTTTGTATGGGAGATACTGTGGGTCAAGATATTTTGTAAATTAATTCAGGGAAATTTTATAATACAAAAATGTAGTCTAAAATTTGCTTTATCTCTTTTTTAAAGCTTATACCGAAAAATTTTCAATTCGATTTTTCGTACACCGAACCAAATCGTTCCCAACCGCGGGGTGGTTCAGAATGTTTTAACCGGTGGTGTACGTGTTCGGTTGCGACAGAAGATTCAACCGTACGGGATGGTCGCTGAGTGCGTACGCATGTATCGTTGTGTATTTGTATTACAGTGTACATTAGTAATAAAGATAAAAATGATAATCCGCCGGTGAACGCATTGACTTAATTCCGTTGCCTCGCGGCGACCGGAGCTCACGGTTGAGCGCGACTTTTAGAGGATCGTTGCCTATCGGCGTTGGGTGAAAAAGTGGACATTGGTGGAAAATGTTTGTCCCTTCACTTCTTTGATCCGTGAAAACTGAAACTGATGACGTTTGGCAGAGTTGGTAAGCGCGATTTCGTTCTGTTATTTGTGTTATTTTGATCAACTTTCACAAAATATTTGTGATTTTTTCTGCTGGTAAAAAAACAAAAATTAATTTTGGGTTTAAGATATG
This sequence comes from Malaya genurostris, assembly GCF_030247185.1. Taxonomy (NCBI): domain Eukaryota; kingdom Metazoa; phylum Arthropoda; class Insecta; order Diptera; family Culicidae; genus Malaya; species Malaya genurostris. The sequence continues at coordinate 258,421,040 of NC_080572.1, forward strand.
ATGCGAAAGTCATCAACTTAAATTTGAAAGCTTGAAGTGTCCATTTAGGGGTTTTAGTACCGCCGAGGTTTTTAGATTTTTTTCCCCTTATCACGGCAAAACCGAGTGCTCGGCAATCATCCTGGCCAACATTAGGACAACTGAAATTATCGGTATTTTTCATTTGACAGATAATTTGCATTTACCGAGATTTTAGGTTTCGAAAAGCTTATAAATAACCGAGATCTTCGTCGCTTTTGGAAAGAAATTACTGAAACTATTGGTTGAATAAACATTCCAGTTAAAACTCGTTATCATTGATTCATTGGCACATTATGTTGGCAGTAGAATTGATAGGCTTGGGAATGTAGAAATTAAATAATATATCATATGAAACAAATACCATAAAACTTTTATACTGTAGAATGGATGCACTTTCAGGTCATTTCCATTTGGGAAAACAATTTGAGTTCTCGCAGAAAATCAGGTTCCGACTTCAACGAAACTAATGGCTGAATAAAACATTGAATTTTTAAAGAAATATATCATACCGAAGTCCAATAAAATTGGTTCCTAGATGGTTCCGTGTGGAATCCGGCGGAATAAAATGAACCAAGAATAAATTCACTGGGTTCCTGCTTTCATGTCGTAAAAGACGACAATTGCAGGAGTTTCTTTTTCCTTTCAGTTATCAGATATTTTCAACGTATCACTTCTGATTTCTCTAGCTTACTAAATTATCTCTTCATTCAACCTATCAATTTCCGTCTAGCTTCGGAGAAAAGTTTTTATTTAGAATGTTTTCTTCTTCCATGTTATTGATTGTCTTTCAGGATAATAAATTGAATGATAAAAATCAACTATTGTGCGAATCCGTTGTTATTACAAAGTCAATAACAGAGATAAAATATATCGGTATATTAATGCATAGTAAAAAAATACTAGATATTAATATTTCAAACAATAAATTTACATTTTTCTCGGTAGCCGGCTGTCCAGATCAACCAACATAACCAAAAAAAATTTTAATAAATAATTAAAATAATAAATCGGAAATAATAAAGAATCAAGACGCGTGTGAAATCTGTTGACCTTTATTTTATAACAACTATTTAGAATATGTCAATGCAATGAATCAACTATTTTGTCTACACCGTATTCACTCGTTTATTTTGTATCACGTAATGTCATTTACAAAAAATATGGAAGTTTTCATTCTTTACGCGATAGTATTGCAAATTTTTCTTCAGTTTGTTAGGATATTGTTGAGACGTTCACTCGGGAAGTCAGTGAGTTTAGTGGTGCATCCGAGCATCTTGAAACCGGAACATACTGAGTCGGGCGCGAATAATACCAGTACTGTCCTGTCCTGTCCTGTCCTGTCCTGTCCTGTCCTGTCCTGTCCTGTCCTGTCCTGTCCTGTCCTGTCCTGTCCTGTCCTGTCCTGTCCTGTCCTGTCCTGTCCTGTCCTGTCCTGTCCTGTCCTGTCCTGTCCTGTCCTGTCCTGTCCTGTCCTGTCCTGTCCTGTCCTGTCCTGTCCTGTCCTGTCCTGTCCTGTCCTGTCCTGTCCTGTCCTGTCCTGTCCTGTCCTGTCCTGTCCTGTCCTGTCCTGTCCTGTCCTGTCCTGTCCTGTCCTGTCCTGTCCTGTCCTGTCCTGTCCTGTCCTGTCCTGTCCTGTCCTGTCCTGTCCTGTCCTGTCCTGTCCTGTCCTGTCCTGTCCTGTCCTGTCCTGTCCTGTCCTGTCCTGTCCTGTCCTGTCCTGTCCTGTCCTGTCCTGTCCTGTCCTGTCCTGTCCTGTCCTGTCCTGTCCTGTCCTGTCCTGTCCTGTCCTGTCCTGTCCTGTCCTGTCCTGTCCTGTCCTGTCCTGTCCTGTCCTGTCCTGTCCTGTCCTGTCCTGTCCTGTCCTGTCCTGTCCTGTCCTGTCCTGTCCTGTCCTGTCCTGTCCTGTCCTGTCCTGTCCTGTCCTGTCCTGTCCTGTCCTGTCCTGTCCTGTCCTGTCCTGTCCTGTCCTGTCCTGTCCTGTCCTGTCCTGTCCTGTCCTGTCCTGTCCTGTCCTGTCCTGTCCTGTCCTGTCCTGTCCTGTCCTGTCCTGTCCTGTCCTGTCCTGTCCTGTCCTGTCCTGTCCTGTCCTGTCCTGTCCTGTCCTGTCCTGTCCTGTCCTGTCCTGTCCTGTCCTGTCCTGTCCTGTCCTGTCCTGTCCTGTCCTGTCCTGTCCTGTCCTGTCCTGTCCTGTCCTGTCCTGTCCTGTCCTGTCCTGTCCTGTCCTGTCCTGTCCTGTCCTGTCCTGTCCTGTCCTGTCCTGTCCTGTCCTGTCCTGTCCTGTCCTGTCCTGTCCTGTCCTGTCCTGTCCTGTCCTGTCCTGTCCTGTCCTGTCCTGTCCTGTCCTGTCCTGTCCTGTCCTGTCCTGTCCTGTCCTGTCCTGTCCTGTCCTGTCAATTTTTTTCGAAGTTCGTAATTCGCATTTATTTCGTGTCTTCCGATCTGAAATGAAACGTAGTTTTACGGTTTTTTCACGTGGATTTCAGAAGTTATTATTGAAATTTTGCAAGGGATTTTTCCTTAGTCCCTTCTTGATGCAAATTGTTGCCATAAACAACGCAAAATATTATATCTCTGTTCTAAAAATTTGACAGTATGTTATTTTGGACTTCAGCTATAACATATCAGAAAACAAAAAATATTCGAAAATACGTTTGAGATATTTAAATTTGAAATGTACTTTTCTTAAACAACTAATAAACAAAAGAAAAATTTCATCAGTACTAAATATTCTTACATAGTCTTATGCAAAACTTTATCCCAACCAGAAATTTAAAAAAAAATCCAAAAAAGTCTGTCATTTGCGGTGGAATTATTCCTCAAGTGGAATGGGCCGAATCGAATCGAATGAATCGTTCCTCCTGTTGAACTACGTTGGAGAATTTTGCATAGGTTTCCTCATTCTGCGGTTTTAATTTCATCGGTCACTAACCAGTCTGTATTTTTATTTGGTTTTTATATAAAGCCAAACTGAGTTCATGATGACTTACGTCATACCGACATAGTGAAACAAATCAATGACAAAAATGGTTGGCTGTTTAATAGAGTTTTGTTCGATCGAATTGCTTTTCCAGTGGTGTTTTGTCACATTCAGAGTAGATCAATTGATAGAGCGATTTTGTTTGATTAAAGATGTTTGCTGGTTCGAGTCCCGTCTCTGGAGAATTTTTTAGCAGCTTTTATTTTTTTATCTGCTTTTATATCATAAATCATTTTTGAGCGAGATGTTTCGTTGGATAATGATAAAAAGTTAAAATGAGTTCCTAAAAACGAATTTCATGCTGAACTTACTAAAATTTCTATAAAAAATTAAGAAACCGAATTTTATGCGCACTAGACTTTACCCTCGCTGCTGGTTTTATAGATTCAAAATTTCCTAAATTGACACCGATTTGAACGTCTGCGCTCTTCTCTCTCGACGTTTTGCACCATCTTAATCGGTTGAAATTGTGAACATTGCTTTAACGATAATTCTTATCGATTGAAATAAAATCACAAGTGGAATTTGAGCTTTCCTAAGCCCATTTAAATGATTTTACATCGAAATTCTTGGACATGTATGACGAATCGGAATCTGCAACATTAGATCCAAAAAAAACCTCTTTTCGACAGCTCACACAATGCGAGAGATACTGGCGGTATGTTTGCTTCCTTCGACTGGGTTCTCATTGGGGCTGCTTTGGTTTTGGCGATTCTCACTCGAGGGCGCGTAAGCCCCCGAATCATTCATGATATTGTAGTGTGTTCCGTCGTAACGCGGAGAAACGAGAGCCTCGAGAGCGCAGTGGGTGGTTATTTGGGTGCAAATGAACAAACAAGGATAAAGCAAAAGTGAAACAGTTGCCCACACGTTGATCCTTTGCGCGGGCTCCAGCAGAAAGGATACAATTTGCTCTCCATTCATAGTTTTGCACCAACATGTGTTTTCTCGTGCCGGACGAAATGGTGAATGGTTTTGCAGAAAATCTCCACCAGGCGGACAGGCTAGCAACGGTTTTCGATTGGACGAGGATGGCGATAAAAAAAACAAGTAGAGCCGTAATCCTTTCGGATTTGACTGACTGCACGCGGTGGAAAAAGGCGGCGTACAGTTTTGAATCGGGATTATCAGAAACTGGTCTTTCGGACGACATTTTTCGGACTGTTGGTTGGTGGCGGCGGTGGTACTGGTGCAATGACGCATAGTTCTCTTTGGAACACAGGTTTCATCAACGAATGCAGATGCACACTACCTGCGACCTGAGTTTGCTTGCCACGCGGATGAAAATGGATTTCGTCTTTTTATTTATGTATAAACCTCTAACCTACAGAACGTAGCTGTCACGCTAACCGTCACAGACACACACGCACACTTGATGCTACGAAGCAAGCCCTCAGACTAAGCTACGATGACACAAGAAATATCCTCGCGTGTTGTGGTGCCCCGTGCGAAGTTTTTTTTTTCCGCGAAACCCGTGAAGCGGTACCGGAGCGGATAAAGAGTTGCCGGTAAAACAAAACATTTTGGGAATCTCAACTACGCTCACCGTCCGATGCTGCGGTGACACGATGGCGTTGGCCCGATCCCGTTTGAGAGGGAAAGATCTATCGGCAGGCAGGCAGTCAGCCACAAGGATCCGAAAGGACTACTGGACACTGTCGCCTCTGCAGTTTAGCGACGAAGCTTCTGCAGTGTGTGGGTTTCAATACCAGTTGAATTATAGATGTATGGACTTTTAGTACGCATTAAACATTGGCAGGCACTGGAATGATTCTGAACCCGTTTTTCACCGTGTCGTTTCTTCAATAATTGACTGATTTTTTGTCGAAAGTTGTACCCTGTGAGCTATTCGCAAATGATTTCTTAAAGCAGGAAAATCTGCAACACAGTCAAAATATCGATTTTGTTTCCGTCCTCAATCCATTTCCATTCCGGGCTCATTCCTCATCGAGCAAATCCCTTTTCTTGGAGGATTTCCTTAATCCGAAATCACATAAACTCGAGAAGACGTTACATCACGAAAAGCTTCCCCGCGCCTCTTTCACCTTGAACCTGGCCATTGACTGAAACACCAAAGCGCCGAGGATATTTCTACTCAAACGCACACACACACACGCACACCCACATAATAACTCACACCCCTATGCAACCGAACCAAACTCGTACTCGTATTTCAGTCCCAATCCCTGCCATCAGGCTGATCCCAATACATACAATCGAGTTAATCCAAGGCATTATCCTTTCTTCCTCCTTGCTGTGCCGGGCCGGTTGTACACATCGGCACTCGTTCCGTTTCTTCAGACGGTTGAGCAGCGGCAGCGTTAGAAGACACTGGTCCGGTTCCTTGTAACGCTGCTTTCGTCAGCTACGTCGGGACACGTTCGCGTCTCGGAAACCACGTGTAAACCATTCCCATACTACACCTACCCACCCACCCGTTCGAGCCGAGCCCATCCGTAATAAAAATAATCCTTCCGAACCTAGACGAGTGCACTAACACCATCAGCGGAAGTAGCGAGCTGCAGACAAAACCAACTCTTTATCATCTGCTGACACGATGGCTGCGGTACATGCAATCACGGCTATTCCAAACACCCGACCGACCGACCGACCGACCGACGAAGTAAGCATACACACACACACACCCAAAGCAGCCACGAAATCATTGAAGCTGTGCTAGAAAGGATAACAACAAATGCTCATTCATTCACTCCCCCACTTAACTAACTATGAGTAATCGATCTTCGTGAAGATTAAAACCGGAGCCGGCCGGTTTAGTGCTGATTAGAATGATGATTAATCCAACAATCCGCCGTCTCCGTGCTCAACATTCCAAGGCACAATTGTCGTCACCTCTGCCTAGTATAACCGTTTTACCTCAGCAGCAGAAAAATAAAAACCCATCACATCTCCTCTGTTCCAGTCCAAGTTTCTCCGATCAAAAAGGGGTGAAACGCTGCGCCGGAGGCCCGGACTGGGGGACGCATTCCGCCTTTGCTCTCCGGCAAACAGGGAACGAAATAATGCTTTATCCTTTTATCTGGATTTACTCTAATCCCATCAAGTTCGGAATGGAAGCGAGATGATGCGAATGCGAGGTTTTTTTCTCATTCCAATGTGAGTGTGAGAGTGTGTGTGTGTCCCTATGTCTGTTCCCGGAGGTTGGAATGGGATGACGTAACGCAAGACGAGCGGCGGCATAGCATACCGGGGGCGACGGGAAGATAGAATTAGGGATAAAGGATTTATATTATTTTCATCCGTGGATATATTCCATTCCGTTTATCTTTCCTCTTAGGGCTGCACACTCTCGGCGGTTTTCGGTCGGTGCTATGCGGCACGGGAGTACGAGCGAGACGGTGCGATCCCAGACCACGTCGGGTCTGGATTTGTGAATCGGGGGGGGATTTACGTGACCCTAGTGGTGCGATGTACCGCGGATGCTCGGAGTGTCGAAATTTTGTTCGTTAATTGATGTCCGTCATGATTAGAGCACAAGTTTATATTTTCAAGAAAGCAAATATTAATTTTTAAATATTCTAAAAGACCTGCAAATAAGTTGCCGAAATCAATGACAAATCAAACAAATAAGCAGTTTGTAAAAATGAGAACAGCACAAGTTGATTGTTTGAGTGGATGAAAAGTTTACAAATTTATAACAGGTTGATAAATAAACAAACTCTCAGATTGACATATAGATAGGTGAACAGATTGACATTGACAAAAGGATAAGGTGATGGTTTGACAAACCAACTTATCGTCGACATTTTAATCAACAATACACAACAATCGTACACTCGGAACCACCCAGCACTCGGGTTATCCTTTATCCCTAATCCATATTCTCGCCTAGTGGTGCTGTGTGCTCACTCTTTGTTTGTGTTTCTCGTCGTGAGCAGCAGCAGGAGCAGCAGTCATAGCGCCCACCGCCGGTGGCACAGGGCACAGTACGAACCCGACGTGGTTGTTTTGGAAAAGTATTCGAACAGTGAGGATGCACGCGGTGCCACCACGCGGCTGTGGAAACGGACAAGTGTTGTTTACGTGCGGAGTTTCTGATTAACGCAGAACCAAAAAAAACGAGTGCGTTTGCGTGCATGCAGTGTTTGGCCGGTCGGTTTGACGGATGGTTAATTGTGTGCTGCTGAAAAGTGTACGGTGCCAAAGTGAATGAATGGAAGAAACGGTCGACATCGAAACGACGCGGGTAAAAGGGGAAGAACCGGAGGAGATCACAACTCATACGCGCCCATCCTCGCCCAACGAGGAGATAATTCAAGGTTAGATACGTTTGATTTCCAGCTATCGTTCGCGAAGGGAAACGCAAAAACCCGAAGGGGATTTTTCTGACTTAATTAATAGTAAACGATAACAATTTATTCAGTCCTTCCCTTCGGTCGGGCAAGGGCTCATTAGAGCGAAATTAGGCGATGGGGTGTTACGCGCGCAGTAAACTAAACGAAGCAAGGATATTCTCATCCCGTCAAAGAATCGCAAATAAATAATGCTTAAAATTTTGATTTATCGTCACCCAATTAGAAATTTTCCAATGTCTTGAAAAATTTTTGTGGCAAGCCGTGATTTATGTCTGTTTATTTATCCAATGTGGCAAGATTTTCCAAAGGTCTACCAAGGATTGCGAGCGGGGTCGGAGAAAATCCTTTCTTATTTCATCCCTTCAGCCGATCCAAGCAGTGGGCTGGTGTCACGATGGCAAGGGGCGAAAACTGGCGAAAGAAAAATCCTTAAGAAGCTTTATCTCTATCCTAACACAGATTCTTCTGCAAGGCACAGACAACCTCTGCTCGTATGGGCACCCATACTGACACTCCAACGAAACTCTTAAGCTTATCCTTCCTCACAACTCATGCGAGTAGTCCCGGGCAGGAAGCGAACGATGGAACCGAGGACGACGTATGGCGGCAGCATTGTTATGCGCTCTCGAGCAAGATGAAGGATCACAGTTTCCTCCCACCTTTGCGATACGAACCCCACACCCCACCCAGTAAACACACATACATACACTGTGAAGTACGGTTTGTGGTACGCTCGGAAGCAGGAAGATAAGATTAAGTCTGAAATTCTATAGAATTTATAGATTTTGGATTTAAGAAAAGATGGAGAAACGGATTTTCTCCCACACTCGCTCCGTCCACTGGCACCTCCTGCCGCCGTTCAATCGCCTGGCTCTGAATGAATTTCGTTATAAAATTTACGAATCAATAAATTTAAATCCTTTCGTCTTTTCCGGGTACCAGTCAGGGAACGTGATGAAGTATGTTTCATGCATCCCAATCCGATCGTCGTTGCTTCGTCCTTTCGATTTCCTTGCAGCTAAATTCTAGCAAGCGATCTTAACCTCAATTGGACACCGAGGAAGCGCTTCGGACCTTGCCCAATCGAAGTTGTACGGGATGATAAAAGATTAAAAACACAGTGTCGAATGAAACTTACTCACCCTCACACACACAAACACACATACTCGCCGACCCAAGCTAGGCTAGAAAGCCTGGCCGAAACTTTTTAGATTTAGAGCCGAATCGTGTTTTATAAAAAAGGATTTATTTGAACCCGAAAAGCAGCTGAAAACAAAAGTACTCTTTTTAATCCCGTTCATTTCCGCTGCAGCCGCGCTCACTGCTTCTCACTTGTTCGGTTTTCTCGCTCTTTCTCGCTGTGCTAGGGCGAACTGGCGCTTCGTTTGTTTGGAATCTCGCGAGATTTGGATGCTACCGAGTCCGATTTCGTCCGGCATGCACCGCACATGAATTAGGGATAACGAAACAGAGTGACGATATGCTGCTGTTGCTGTCGGTGCCGCCAATTCGGGATGAAGTGCAAACGAAAAAAGCTTACTTAATCCGAACTGTGGAACAGAAGGCGGTCGGTAGTGGGCATAATCGGCTGTTGGAATCATCGTTCCATATGTCCATATGCGTCTTGAAATAGTCCAGCGTACGGCGGTTGGCTTTCTACTACTACACATTCAATCTTGAACACAAGCTTAGATTTCGCTCGAATTGAAATTAGTTCTTTTCTGAACGAAATTTTCTAGTCTTATGGTTTTCTTAGTGAGAGAATTCACAGTATCCCGCTGTAAAATTATCTGTGAAACGTTTTTATTTCCTATTTTCTTTAGTTTACCGTACAGAAACAAAGAAAAAGGCGGGTGGGTAATGTCACAGACATATCTGGAGGACGTGAATACGAATGAAACAGACAAACTTCTCTCACTCTTTCGAATATAATTAATCGTTTGTATTAGTTGACTGTGTGAATTTTACGTTTACTGCTGTAAGTTTTGCTTTTACTGATTCGCTTCCAGAATTGTAGCGGTAGCTATACTGAATCACGACAATCATATTCTACCATACAATTACCTTACACAGAACAAATGAGAGTCAAAAATTACAATAATAGTAATAGTTGTTATATTTTTCGTAGCCCTACATACTCAGTAGAGCTTAACTTTGCATAATCCTTTGGGAATGCTATGATGCTTCCAAGAAGCACCGATTTCCGAAATTTATGCAATGTTAAAAACTATTTAATACTTTTAGGTATCGTTTATTTATCAACAGCAAAACCATTCTGAGGACAGAACTGAGCTCTAAAAATGTATCCAAGATCTAAATTCTAAATCTGGAACTGGTTCAAAATTCAGTTACAAAGTTCAGGTTCCGACTCCAGATCGAGAATGCAGGTCATGAATTTAGTTCTAGAATTTCGAGAACTGAGCTCATTTTCAGAACACAGGTTTTGAGTTTAGTGCTGAATTCTGAACTTAGATTTCGAACCTTAATAAATGAACGGAACTCAGTTCCAAAATATAATTCCAGAGTCCATATTCCAAATTTAGTTGGAAATGAGTTTTTAGACTGAATTCGGGAAATGAATTCTGAAATTGAATTCAGAAATTAAATTCTGGTTTAGAAGTCAGTTGAAAAATACAGGTTCGGAGTTCAGATCTAACATTTAATTCTAGTTTTTGCAATGACTGAGCGGAAACATATATCGAAGAAGCCAAATGAATGAAATACTAACCGAAAAAATGATTTTTTGGAAAAAAGATACGACAGGACTAGAACCTGCGTTCTTATGCATTCCGTGCATACGCGCTACCATTTCGCCACTCTGAATCTTGTTTTAGTCACTCTAAAACGCCAGTCAGACATAGTAGAACGCACATCGAACATGGTCTACATCCTGGCCGTCACCCGATCGATACCTTACATCCAAACATCTTCTCTGTCCATCAAACACTAGTCTTCTCGCTTTATACATATTTCTCCGATCAAGCATTGAGTAGGAGAGTGTATTTATAATCGCTTGTCACCATCTTTAATGGTGCCAGTCGCTGGCTGGACATCGTCAGCAACAAACCCCTATGAGGGCTGTATTGATTGTCTGCCCTTTCCTACCAGAAGCAGATTGTTACGGAAAATCAAACCGCAATTGTTTTTATTGAATTATTAATTTTAGTTAGTTTGATGTAAAGCCGCCATAACTAAGTTCAGATTTTGCAATGACTGAGCGGAAACATATATTGAAGAAGCCAAATGAATGAAAAACTAACAGAAAAACTTTAATTCTAGATTGCATATCTAAAATTCATATCTTAAATCTTGTAAATGAATTCTGAAGTTGAAATCAGACTTCTGGATTCGAATTCCGAAAATACTGTTCAAAAATGTCAGGATACCGGTGCTAGTAAACTCAATTTTTGAACTATTGCATTTGAACTATTTAAATTTTTAACTATCTCACACTGTTGAAAATTCTATTATAAATTGCTGATCATGTTTTTGATAGTGTGGAGAAGGAATTGTGTTGTTGCGTTTAGTAAAACTCGAGATATTCACGATTAAGTTTTATCCATTCTTCCACAAGGTGAATTTTGACAACACGCCCCATAGTAAAGCTAAACGATTTTCTAGTCAATTAGGTAGCAATAGAAGCAAAAAAAAAATCTTAAAAAAGGGTCCGACTGGCAAAGCAAAGAGTGAAGATAGACTTTTGATACGACGTGTAGTTGACTGCTGGCGGAGGGGTTGTCATGCAGATATGACTATAATTGAATGCCGTGGCGCCTGAGCACAGCGAAGCACGCTCGGTTCTTCTATACAATTAGGTTATTTCACAAAAAATAATTAACAAAACAATTTATCCGCATAGGAGCTATAGCTCTGGGTTCGAGTTCTGTCACTGCGGTAACTTTTTCGTAGTTTCATTGAATAGTTGTATTCGCACGTCATTTTCCTAATCTGTTTTTCTTGTCAGAGGCTGATCAATAAAAAAAATTAAAATAACAGCTAATAGAGATTCACCCTGAAGGAATACAGTTATAATTCGATAGTTGTATGCAACATATACATAACGATTTTTTCTTTAAAAAAGTAGTATGCAAGTAGAGTAAACGTTGCGTTTTTTTAAAGGTTAAAATTTAGTTGCTATACAAAAATGATTTCTCATTTAGATTTTCAAAGATCTACGATTGCATATCTCATAAAGCTAATGCGAATTTATCTACCTCAAACATTCACAATTTTAACCTTTCTCATAAATAAATGTTATTCTTGCACTGTGAAAACTGACTTTTGAAACGAGTGTCATACACCATTAGAAATAAGTTTGTCGAAATCAGCAAATATCACACAATTTTCTCAGATATGGTCCTACCAACTTTCACAAATTTAAATTCAAATGAAAGCTCTTCTGGTCCCATACAAAGTTCCCGATTTCAGTTCCGGAATTATATTGTGATATGAACCAAAAAAAAAAAATTTTTTTCCTCTAACTTTTTATGGTTTTCGCAAACCTAAATTTAAATTGATGGTATTATGGTCCCATAAAAAGTTCTTAACATTCATTTGAATTCGACTTGCAGTTCCGGAATCAAAGGGTGACATGCGTTAAATAAAAATTAAAATAACAATACTCACTTCTCTCCGAGATGGCAGAACCGATTTTCTCCAACTTAGATTCAATTGAAAGATCTTAAGATCTAATAAAAAGTTTTCAATTGTTAATCAGATCCGACTTCCGGTTCCGGAATTACAAGATGATGCGTGAAAGTGGAGGCGAATTTTTATATCGTCACTTAAGGACTGAGGCCAGTAGGTCACGTATAACCACGTGGCTCACTCTGCGTATTACATTTCTCTCCATGTTCTCTCGCATATGTGCAAAATGATTCTCGATGTGGCCGAGTGGCCAAGAAAGTTTTGATATTTTACGTTACATGTTTGACTACATCACATAAAATCCAGTAAAGCAATAATGCTGAGCCGATTTTATTTCTCTGGAGCAGAAAACAATATCGCCGCCATAGAAATCGACTTACCTTCACAAAAATAACATTCACTTAATTTTTATCGCTTCAAATCTGATTTTCTCAGAAACGGTGATGAAAATCAAAAAACTCAACTGACAATCTCTTAGAAAATTAGTTAAGATTATTCTGTGAAAATTTCAGAATGATTGTTTGACTATAGCGGTCGATAAAATCTTTTTTCTGAAGGAAGAATTGCATAGCTGAAAACGGCAACTTTCAACTTGTTCATTGAATATCTCGCCTTCAGAAGCATGGATCAAAAATCTATCCTGACAATGTCTAGATAGGCCTCCAGTTCACGCACAGGTACCGCCCTGCAACAAATTTCGGTTTGTAGAATTTTTTAAAATTATGCAAAAATTTTATTATTAAATTTTACAAATTTTAAACGACCTTCTGTTATTTTGACCATCGAACACTGCAGCATCGAATTACTCGCAATTCAAACTATCAACACATGGACATTGACAAGATTAACGGAAATCAGAATAGCAGAGAAAATCACCAACAACCCTAATGACCATGAAACACAAACGCTGTTCCCAATTTCCGAGCAACGAGAGAGCGACAAGCCATTTTCAATAGTTTCGGCAGCGGCATACAGAAGGTGCGAACATAAAACCAACACGAATGCTGCTCTATCCTCTTCATCGAACCAAAAAGCTGTCGGACATCTATTAAATCCAAAGTCTCCGTTCGTTTCCATATCTTCCTCCGACCAACCCGGCGATCCAGTGACCGAGCTCGTACGTCAGCCGCCGGCAAATCGATATCGATGCGAAAGTACCTCCGGGTATCAGCGAACGCGGATGGACCACCACCCATCAACTATTCGGGAAAACTGCGGCACCTAATCCCAAAAAGCTTGCTAGCTAATACCTAGTATGTGTTAATCCTGTCCCCCACTTCTCCCGTCGCCTACCATCCATTTTCGCTTATCATTCATGGATGGATCGACAGTTTTTCTTCTGCTATTGTAGCGGCCGCGTCGGAAGGCAGGGCAAAACCTGTGGAACTTAGAGCACTGTGAGTCGTGTATGTGTGTGTTCATGATTTTTTTTCTCGTTGCCTCAGTAAAGTTACAGCCAGAGCGAAAAGGAACAAATCGTTCGGCAGTGGGAGACCGGTTTTCGCGCGCATTTATACATTTTCCCGCCATGCGGCGAATGGTCGACCAAAGAAAGTGAGTACCAAAAACAGAGACATAGCACGCCGGAGAGTTTTCGTAGTGAGCGTTTGTGAGTTGCACTCATTTTCCAGGGGAGAATGAGATCTTAGACGAAAAAGGATGTTATGCAAGTAAGTGCAAAAATTAGCATGAGCTACCCATTAGACGGTTCGATTGAAGAGTTTTTATAAGTTCATCATTTTCTTGATCCACTGAATAACATCCGTAGGAAACGGTTCGGTTGTTGTTATAAAGATGCATAAACCACCTCGTTTTTCTGCGAAAAGAGCAAACCAGCTCTACGAGGACGGCTGCGCTCGTTCGAATGCCAGACGGCAGCGGGAAACAAAATACTTCCGACTATTTCCATAACAAGGTAAAATAGGATTAAAGATTAAGCAAAACATGATATGCCAGCGGGATGGTTCAACCTTGTTTGCCCCGATATTGCTTGTTGCTATCCGGAAAGTAACTATTCCGGGGCCCTCCCAAGTGGAAACCGCCATGGGGTGATGAACATCATTGCCGGGATTTTCGCCAGTTCATTAGAGCAGATTATTCCCGTCCTGCTTTCGATAGCTTCCCTCGGTATCGAGAAGGTTTTTTGCCCAGAAATATTTCGTTTTGAGTCAAACTTTGAAATTTCAATGAATTTAGTATTGGTCTTCTACAAGTTGTGACCACAAGAAATCGGATTTAAGCGCAAATCAATAGCAATTTTGGTTTTATACTGAAATCCTTTTTCTAACTTCTATTGACAGTACTTGTCTTTGGTGCTTTGTTCTCAAAGATGTCTTGTTCGTATTGATGTCTTGTTAGAATGAGAAAATTCAGCTCCAATCATGGATCCGTCTGAAAAAGCTCCATTCGTGACTCAGTTGCAACCTGCAGTTGAGGTTGGATGGGCATTCTGATATTTCGATTAGAAATTTTTCTTTAGGTCTAACAATATGAATGTTCAAATCTGTGAGAGAACGAAAGAAGCATTTTTCTTGCTTTTCTCATGAAGGTTGATAATCTTAATCCCGAATATGCAAGAGAATAAATTCATTTACCTAGCTCCATAAAAAACTGTTTAGTTGATAAAAAATAGTTAGTTTTAGAGGCATCGTCGTTTTTAGAATGTCTTAATTTTTTTTTTACTAGAAAAGTACTTACTTTTATCAGCCTCAATGTCCAAATGTCCTCAAAGCTGTAACATTTGTCTTTCAATTGAAAAGAACTCCGTTTCAAAAGGAAATTAAATAATGATATCTGTTTTATCTATTCCGAAACGCATTGTGGAGCTGAGCACTTGTACCTTTCTTAAATACAATGCCATTTTTCAGATGAAGTAACTGTCTTGAGCGAGGGTCGATTGAAGCGTGTCTGGTTGGGAAACAGTACCGAATCGGTTCTAAACCTTCTCAAATCGTTCGGTAAAAGTGAATGCTTTGGGTTACCTATCAGAACGTGGAATCGGTTGTTTGCCTACCATCCTGAGTTTGAATGCAGCGAAATTGATTCAAATTTACCAACGAAGCCTATCAAAATCGACCGAGAAAAAGTACTAGTTTAGTAATCTAATCATTTTAATTTGTAGTAATATCGAGATCAATCATTTCTGTAATAAACACTCTGAAAGTATAAGGTAAAAACTAACACGTTCCACTGTTCTGTGTCAGTGTAGAAAGTTCAATCGTTTTAACGATTTCTTATTTTAGCGAATAATATACTACTGTCGAACATCAGCAGCTCAACATTTTATGTGGAAGGTATATAATCAGTACATGGAATGAAAAGTCCCGGGCCTCTCACAGAAAAGACGTGAATGGTTTCGAACCGTGTATATTTTTGTTAAGAGCAAGCACCAAATGCATCTAGAATGGCCTTATACCAAATTTCGTGACAAATTATCCACTAGTGTTTGAAAATAGCTGATCGTGTCAGACGAGTTCTAGTTTTCTTCAAACTACGGTAAAAGACGAGTGTCTTGATAAAACAGCAGTACGGATTGGTTCACCATCCCCCGTATTCTTCAGAATTTTTCTCTGTTAGGCCCGGGACTTCTTATTCCATGTGGTAATGCCAAATTATAAACTGGCAGACGCAGGCGTTCTAGTTTATACACTTTTTCAAGCTAAAAATTATGTTTCGAATTCGGGAATAGTATGCTTATTTAATCACTAAATCGTAAATATCAATAAGATTAATTGATTTGGTGTTGAGTAATTAAAATATATGAACATCCAGTTTCCAGGATTTACTTTTGTTGTTTTGTTCTATATTTAAAGACAAAGTTTTCAGCATCTCGTAATGAGATATAGGCACTTGAATCGATGCGTAGAAATATTTCCAAGCAGTAGTGGTGTGGTGATATCGAAAATCTGTTTTTAAATTGGTGGAGCTGTGAGTGTTCAAAACCTGATCACTGTTTGTATGGGTTTATTTTCCGTATTTAAAATAATTGCCTCGCTATATAGAAACCTATTCTTAATCCACCTAGTAGTCTTATAATGCTTTTTTATGGTCATTCACACAGTCTGAATTCAACATTTTTTGTATATTAAAATAAATTCTAACACGAATTTGGGCTCATTTTTGATACAAATTTATTCAGATTGATTCGAGTAGCAAAAAAAAAAAATAACGTGACATATTCGGCCGCATTCCTCAAACCAAAAAGCAATGAAAAAAAATCGTTTGAACTTCCAGTTACGAAGATACCCTTGGTCAATTCTGATTAAATTGGGCGAATAGAAAATAGTACTATTTGTCGGTTCCGTCACTTCTACGATCATATCTTCGGAATGGAAAGTGTTAACCTCTTGATTATTATTAACATAGCTTTCATATGACTCCAAGATTGTTAAAACCGGCTCAGCCATCTCTGAGAAAACTGAGCGTATACAATAAATCTTCAAAATGTGCACACACACACTAACATTTTCCTATCTCGTTGAGCTAAGTCGAATGGTAAATATCACTATGGCTTTCCGGAGCTGGTTTTCACAAATTTAACTCGTCTATAGTTTACAAACTGGTCGATGTTTGACGGTTAGTTGTGATTTATCCAATTCTTCTGTGAATTCGGTCATTGTAAGTTTATTTTATACTTCATACTGTTTTTTTTCCTTTCTCATATAAAATTGCTATGCAATCACTGTGAAAACTGACTTTTTAACCGAGGCCCGGAGAGCCGAATGTCATATACTGTTCCACTCAACTCGACGAACTGAGCAAATGTTTCTGTGTATGTATGTAACAAAAATATGCACTCATTCTTTCTCAGAGAGGGCTGAACCGATTTTTACAAACTAATATTCAAATGAAAGGTCGCATGGTCCAATAGCCTGCCATTTAATTTTATCCCGATCGGACTTCCGGTTCTGGAGATATAGGATGATATGCACCAAAAAGTGGAAAAAATATGCACTCACTTTTTTCAGAGATGACTGAACCGATGTTCACAAACTTAGATTCAAATCAGAAGTGGAAATAAGCCCATTTTGCGCATAAAAATGTGTATCAAGATTTCCGATTGTGAATCTAAAAACCGAACACCGTGAATTAAAAAATTGGGTAACAAAACTAAAATTGCTATTATGTTTTAAATTGTGGGAAATGAAATTGAAGACCTTTTTAAATTCTAAGTGAAATCACCACTTATCTTATCAAAAATCATTCATTTCAAAATTCATTATAATATCTACAATAAATATGTGATATGAAAAGATAATACTGATTATTTTTATTTACTGTGAATCAATAAATTTACTTATTTCCACCCCTGATTCAAATGAAGGGCCTAATAGTGCCATAGCATGTTATTCAATTTCATTTAGATCCGACTTTCGGTTCCGGAGTTATATGGTAATATGTAAAAATTAGAGAAAAAGTGTGCACTTAATTTACTCTAAAACGGCTCAACCGATTTTAACAAACTATGATTCAAATAAAAGGTCTTATAGCATCCTAAAAACTTCTAGAACGTTCTACTCCAATAAAACTGCCGGTTCCTGAACTAAAGCGTGATAAGTGGAATATTAGCAATTTCATTAGTATTTTTTCACGAACGATGGTCAAAAACAGATAAAAATCCCATAAAACTGTCTGATAAATTCTTCTATTTTGCAGAGCTTGTTAGTTTGTGGGCATAAAAATTTTAATTCGGCACTACTGGTCTTCCCCTTTTCCTGTTCCGGAAGCACCGAAAGTGGTGGAGAAAAACTCGAAAAATAGAACTCAGTTCGATTTCTCTGCGATGCTTGAACCGATTTTCACAAATCTAGATTTGAATTGAAGCTCATATTATCCTTAAAGCTACTGTGAAATTTCATCCGGATCCGACTTCCGGTTCCACAGTTACAGGGCGATAAGTGTCTAAGATTTCAACTCGCCATATAGATTGAAAATAGAAGAAGAAAACACAAAACGAATGATGTGTGTTTGTTCTATTTCGTACACGCTGTGCAGAAACGGTTACGGATGTCTGCTACTGGTGTGTGATATTGGTAAAAGCCGGTGCTGCGGTTGATAAAAAATTTAGCTATCCTACGATAAGAGCGGCCAAATCGATTTTCACAAACTTAAAGGTTCATCGAAAAATCTTACAGTTTCATACGGAATTCCTATTTTTTTTTGTGCATACGACTTCCAGTTCCGGAACTACAGGGTAAACAGGATTTGTAGAGTTTGTTAGAGTATTTCCGAACAAACATTCCTGTTTCTATTCAATGAACAGCTGTTTTAGCGAATAACACAATAATATTCGTGGAGCTATAAGTAATATGAGAAAGGCATCATTACACCACTAGGTGGATTAAAACAGGTTTTTTTCACCAGTAATTGCAACCAAGGCTAACCCAATGTAATAGTATAACTTAATAGTAGTTAGAATCGGAGCAGGTTTGGGGTTTGCTTCAAGTGAAAACGCCATAAAACTGAAAGAATACTCAGCCTATGTTTTGACACAACTGTTGCATTGTTTCAAAGATAATTCAATTACATCTACTTTGGACCATTTGGAGTGAAAAAGCTTCATTTATTCAAATGCAATGTATTGTTGATACTGATAAGAAAATTTTTGACTCTTGGAAAACTTTTTAATGAATGAACACTATTTTTTATTTCTTCTGTTCACGATTACTGTACCAATATATCCTAATGATTTGTATGGGAGTTTATCTTTGAATGCGACGAATAACTGTAAGGATTGCGACATCAAGCGGCCCTTACACGTGACAATACTATTGTCAATACCGCCAATTGAATTTGCTTGGTAGCTTTTGTCCGCTTTTTTTGTGGAGCTCAAAATATTGCAACTTATTATTGAAACATATAGAGAAAAGTTTACATATTTATCAGTTTCCTCTCTGGAGACGAGAATGAGATGGAGATTTGTTAACAATTTTTTCATCAATCCGATGAAGTTTCCACTACACGATTAAACGGTTAATAAACCATGATTAAAAATTATGAAATTATTAAACATATCAACCCTGCGTTAGATTTCATGATTTCGTGAGCAAAATGATTGATATCATGAACAATAACTCATCTTATATGAAAATTTTCGTGATATCAATCATTTTGCTCATTAAATTTCAGACATGTTTCATGATTTCATGCATTTTGAACCATGGTACCGGTAATGGATTTTTATCCGTGCATTGTCAATACTCTTTGTATTGACAATAGTATCGTCTAGTGTAAGGACTGCTTTACAGTCACTGTACTCAGAAAAATGCCTACTAAAAATTATATGCTTCTGATCGTAGTAAGCCATGGTAAAGCACCAGAATCGCTTTCAGTTCGATAAACACTTTGGCTCTCATCGCAACAACTTGTTTTGAATTGAATTCGTATAACGTCAGTGTTTATACCTTTCAACGTTGAAACTGTAGTTTTTCACTGTTATTTTTTTTTTTTTGATTTTCAGGTAAGCATCTAATTTGGACAAACAATGACGGCTAACTGGACAGCTCGTGGTAAGATCTTTCAAAGTAGTCCATTTTCTGCTCGAAACATTTCTCTCTCAACAAGTATTGGTGAATCAATAACCGTGGCTCCGAGTGCAACCCAGTGCAGACATGCAACCAGGCAGGCACGATTAGCATCGGCGGCGAATTTGCGTTGTCCCTGCAAAAAAAAACAGTGCTAATTATATTATATCACTGTCACAGCCACGTTATGCCAACTCTAGTCGCTAGACTAGTGCGGATACGGCATCTAGAGGGAGAGAGTCTTAGAAGGAAACCTGTGACGCCGTGTTATTTGGAACTCGTACCCAACCAATCCGTACATTCCTCGCCAGATTTTACCTTGCGGTAGGAACGA
Source organism: Malaya genurostris (assembly GCF_030247185.1). Lineage (NCBI taxonomy): Eukaryota > Metazoa > Arthropoda > Insecta > Diptera > Culicidae > Malaya > Malaya genurostris. The sequence continues at coordinate 258,440,858 of NC_080572.1, forward strand.
TTTGGAACACACAGAAGTATTAAAATTTATAATCCCTTTCTTTTGAGTGCGTCCTTTCACTTATGCAATGACTGGCAGACCTGCCTCGGATCTAAGTGCTGAAAGTAAACCTCGGTCTCGGAATGTGTGCTAGTCCCAGTAAAGGGAGGTAATACTAAACGGACTAGCGATATCGTAGTCATAGTCCTACTAAAGGTTTCCGATTCCGTTGCTCAGTACCTGCTAAGGCAGTGTCTAATTGAATATTGTCAATTATGAACTATTGGACTCAGGTTACCCGCCAACGGATACTCCGCCGGGTCATTGTCTTTAACAGTTTTAACAAAGAAAATATTTCGTTTATTTTACTTAAAACTTGGGTAGATCACCGACGTTGGAAAATCAAATATTCAGGTGTGTGTGTGTCGAATTTGTCACAACTAGCCATCGAACATGATATAAAAAATATATTTTTTTTCTACCGGGAATCATTTAATTATTCAATTATCCATCCAGCCACCGAATCCGGATTAAGTCCGGGAAGCCACTCGAGGGTGTGGTCAGAGTACTCTTCATCTAAAGTGAGCAACAAAAAAAATTAATTGGCGCAGTATCGAGTGGAAAAGCTTAACAGATTAAAAGCATTTCAACTTTTTTTTCTCCGCTCGCACCACCGATTCGCCATTATTTATGTTTAATTATGAGGCCCATCAATGGATGGTTCTTAAATGTGTATTTTTTTCCGTTTCATTCGCCTTTTTTTCGTCAAATCGCTTCTTTCGTGTGCACCCACAAAGCACTCATCAGTTAATTGATCTCATTATGGTAATTACAATCGAACAGCAACAATTTCCACAAAGATGATGGTTTTTCCGGTTGAATATCCTTTCATTTTATCTGTGGGATTCTAATTAGTGGGATTTAATCCTTAAATTGGGCAGGCGCCGCCGCCGCCACCCGCCGGAACCCACAAATGCACTTCAACCGATAAGCCTGGTGAAAATCGGAACAATCCGATCAACCGAACACCGTTGGGGCGCTCAAACGTTTTGTCGTACAACATTTCAACTTTCTAGGTTGTGAACAGCGAAAAAAAACGACACACACACCCGCGACATGTACTGAGGGGGGGCTCTTAACGCACAACCCTAGTGGCTAGTGAAGCTTCGGTTGCTGTGAGTGATTGAATCGATGCCGCAATAATTTCGATACCCCAACCAAAACGACCGGCCGCACCGACTCCATTGCTCGGGGCATCATCATCCAATCATTACACTGAAATACAAAGCCGTTTTATATGGAGTTCATCCGATTATTACGGAATTAAAATTACATTGTCGAGGCGGCGAAATAATCATAATAATGCTACTAATATGAGCTAGTCTCCGGTGCTGACGGAAGGGAAAGGAGCCCCGGTAGGGATTTCGTTCGCGGAGTTTCGTTGCTGTTTGGAAATTTGTTTTTATGTCATCATGTCTGCGCTTGGAATTGAATGAGTTTTACCAGAATGGACAACCTCACAGGAACTCGATTCAAAAATTAAATAAGTTCGAAAACCAAGTGATCAATATTTGACAAACGAGAATTTTGTTTTTTTCGGAAAATTAAATAACTATGATGCCCAATTAGTCATAATCTATGTCATTGAACTGCTCAACACAAATGTTCTTATCAGACAAGCTTCCAAACTTTTATAAAAGATGGCGTCACCTGTGAATGAGAAATTTTTCAAAAAAATTAAAGAACATCTATTGACTAGGTTACTTATGGCCAAACACTCTCACTAATCCGAAACCGAATTGCGGATCCAAATAGCATTTGAACAAACGTTGTCAACACCCTCCCTGACAAATATTACAAAAATAAAGTTTTACTAGTGTTTTTTACCAAATTAGTCCACTTTTCGTTGAAAAAAATCGCAATCAAGTCCCACACTAAAAAAAAAATAAATTAAAAATTTAATGTCAATTTACGCCAGTTTTAATTTGGATGAAAATTAATCCCAACATAATTCCGTACCAATCGTTCAAACGTTTCAAGAAGGGCACATTTAAAGAAAAAACAAGTTCCCTCAGAATCCGATGGAACTCAATTAGTGAGCAGAATACTCTACCGCTGTAGTTGTCCGACTATTGCCAAAATTATCATTTTCACAAACTTAGATTCAAATTAAAAGTCTTTTGGTTCCATAGCCTGCTGTTGAATTTTATCCGGATCGACCTTCCGGTTCAGGAGGAACGGGCAAAATGTGCAAAAAAAATGAAATAGTGCACACGATTGTCTCACATACCACTTAATCGTTTTTGTTCAGCTAAGATTCAAACTAAAGACTCCATAGCCTACTATTGAGTTTAATCTGGATCCGACTTTCGGTTCCGCAGTTACAAGGCAAAATGTGCAATAGAAATTAAAAATGTGCACTCGATTTTCTCACATACCACTTAACCTTACAATATCTTAAACTAGCCGCTCCCGGTTCCGGAAGCACCGAAAAAAGTTATCGTGTACTTCAAATCCGGAATCACTCCAATTCCTCATAAACGACTGAACCGATTTTCACAAACTTAGTTTCAAATGAGAGGTATTATATTCCCATTAGGAAGTGTAGAATTTTATCCGGATCCGACTTTCGGTTCCGGAATTACCGGGTTGAGAATGTATGAAATCGCAACCCGTCATTTGGAATGACAATGCAAAAAGGTAAAATTCTTCTAAGTTTGGCTCACAATTATTACCATTTGTAGGTTTGGTTAGTTGCCGATTAAACAAACCGTTTTCAGCTATACCCCAGTTCACAGTTGCAGGTTCCGGAAATCCCGGAAATAGTGGTCAAAAACTCATAAACCAACGCAAACGAAAGTTTTTTTTTCTGACTTTTGTTCGAATGCGACTTCCGATGACGTGTGTTCAAAATTTATACCGTCATGTAAAGTGAAAATGCAAAAGAAAACGAAGAATTCCTATAAACTTGCCTCAGGCTCAAACACACGTTTTTGCTTTTATTCAAGACTCAAAGAAGTTTTTCGTTTATAATAACTCATGTTTATAGAAACATGTGTTAAATGAGAAAGGCATCGTTAAGCAAGTTTTTCTCAATGTCTAAATAAAAAACTATGGTTTTTGTATGGTACTTATTTGTCTTTCTCGCACTCGGACTATGATTGTTCATAGTTCATTCATTCCAGCGTTATTCAACTAATTTTTTTCATCAAAAGAAAAGGCACTCAAAATCATTCAACGATGACTATAGCTCATGGTTCGATCTGCTTTTGAGCGCCGTTCGCACCAAATCAGTGATAATATTTAGCAGCGGAAGCTACTTTCAAGATTTGAAAGATTTAGATCGAAAGATTTGATTCTTCTAAAAACTAAAAGTCGATCCCATCCTTTGACATATTCTACTATTGAAATTAATTTCGCACCATATACTGTTCTGCAGTCGAAATTTTTGCTCTCGTTAGTCCCGCCTTACTGACAGTAAATATGTAAAAAAGCAGTATTTAAGGAGAGGCTTAACATTCGATTAGTGTCAGTGTTGATTTATTTCGCAACTTTTGTTTTGTTTTATCTTATTTCTTCATTTTTTTGAATATGTTTGGCATGAATGTGTCGTACAGATGCATCGTTACAATTGTGGAGGCGATTCACGTTCACAATGACATCAGTCAATTGCTAAGGATATTTATCTATATGCAAAATTGTTAAGGAAGCATATCAGTTTTATTCGTATTCACGTTATCCAGTTAGGTCTCCGACATTACCCTCCTGTCTTTTTTCCAAAGAATTCTTGGATACGTATGTACATGCCATAACATTCAATTCAATGAAGCATGTTGGATTGTTTTGTAAACATAAAGCTTCCTTCAGATAGAATTGGAACAAAGACAATTGCCTGTATTTCAGTTATTTATTATTGAATTCAAGATCTTTTTTTATACAAATGTAGCGTTTTCTTCATACTTTAAAAACAAATACGGATAAAATTATTTGTAACGGTTTCGAAGGAATTCTCGAATTTTTCCTGTAACACGGCTCATTAGGCGGCACACACCTTCTTCGTCCATCGTTTTAGCTATCTTATTCCACCAGGTCGTCATCTGATTGATGTCTTTGATAACCTTTCCCTTTGCCTTGAGTCTCCTCTTCATGATTGCCAGTATTTCTTAATAGGGCGGAACTGGGGGCAGTTGGGTGGGTTAAGGTTTTTCGGAACAAACTGGACCCCTTTCTCTGCATACCATTCTTGAACGACTTTGCTGTAATGACAGCTTGCCAAATCTGTCCAAAACATTACGGGATGGTCGTGGGATGGAATGATCGGCAAAATTTGTTTTTGGAGACACTTTTTTTGGTATAATTCCGATGTCATTGGCTTATATGTAACGAAAACTTTCTTTTTTTTGCCACAGCTGAAAATGCTCTGCCAAATCATAAATTTTCTTGCAAATTTGTCGTCACCTGGTCATATAGTTTCCGAGCACGAATTTTGACCACACTGTATGGTCCGATTTGGCTGTTTGCTAGCTCGATACGACTTGATTCTTTCCCGGAGTCGAGTTCTCCTCACGGTACTATGGGCAGCACTGAATTTTTTGGTCAAATCACGGCCGACAGATTAGGATTCCTCTTAATCGTTTTCAAAATGTTACCACCATCTTAGTTTCCGGTCGACAGTTCCACTCCGACGATTGGCTTCCGAATCGTCGTTAATGTTTCCTTATTCCGTTTGATATCGCGCCATACGGTATTTCTGGGCAATTTCAGCTGTTTAGCTAGCTTAGATGCAGACCACAATGGATTTTCCAAATAACTGTGCACAATTTTTTTCCCTTCTTTCGGCTTCCATGTTGATTGTTTACAAAGTACAGTCGATTTGCGGAATGTCAAAAATCATACGTGAAACTGACAGAATTCCCGACACGTGGGCGCCAAGAACTTCAAAATCCGTCCACCAGGAGCGCCACAATATGTGCAAAAGTTTGTTCCAATTCTAAATGGAGCCAGCTAGTGTTCTTCATTATGCAAAAAATTAATTATATTAAATCAAAAATCGTGTTATTTAAAAAAGAACGCGTTTAATTAGGTTGTAAATTGAGCTCTGAGCTTTGAGAAAGAAGTTTTCACTAGGTACCCAGGATGCATACTGACGGATGGTAAAATATATAGGAAAATGTATTTTGAGCAGTCTCTCGGGCAAAAGTGTCCACTGTACCGCAAGAGATATTTCCAATAAATACAAATTTGTTTTTTTTTTGTTAATAAATTCGCTGAAATATTTTTTGATTCGGCAAGCGATTTACTACGGCAGAAAAGAAAATCTTAACACTGGATTCTATGAACTTTAGGAAATTAAAAGAGAACTAAAGGTCGCTCCAGAGAGGAAAATTTTAGATTAAATAAAATTACAGGTCTGTCCTAATTCAATTGAAGAGATTGTTAATTTACGGTCATTCGCCTCTTGTGTCATAAAACTTTGCTCACCTGCTCTTTGCGGAATAATCTAAATCAGGAATATTCGAAAGGCGATGATCAAGATATGTATCGCTAAATTAGACAAGCATATTGTCCGAAATGCGGTATGAAATAATTCTAGAAAAAGACAATAAGAAAAATTCACTTTCTTCGGACCCGAGTTAGTGTTAATTCCTTAAGTTGAGGTGAATCGGGTTTTTGTAAAAGGAAATTTATTGCATTCATGGTTCGTAAAAAGTTCTCCTGGATTGATGGTTAAGGCCATTTTACTAAAAAAAAATCCCCCGGCCTGAACTAGGTCAATCTTTGTAACATGCTGCTGAAGAATTGTTATGTCAAATAATTTTCAAGTTGGTTGTAGATTCTTGATCATTAATGCAATTTTTCACATTTTAGAGATTAGTATCAACATACATTTTTAGTTGAGGGATTTGAGTTCATTGAGATTCTGCGATCTGCAACTTATAGAAAGTAAAACAAACCAAAGTTTTAGTATTAAATTTCTTTTGTGAAATATCAAAGAATCCTTCCTGGTCGGGGCTGGATCATATGACTACTGGCTTGTAAGACCAGTGCAACCTATAGAGTATAGTATGGGCTTATGTTTTAGTCAATTCACAAAAGGTCTGGAATGTTTTTTTTCTAAGGCTACGATCACCTAAGAAAATTATTTCTGAGTTCACTACAGAGCTTGAAATCGATACTAAAATGCAATGCAATTGATATCGGCTTAGCCGACTCGTTTCTATTGCGTCACAAATATCACTTGTGGCAATTCGTTCTACAAATAACAATTTTCTAATTATTATCTGCTGAAATGTCTCCGAAGCTCGTTACAATAAACCCAGAAAATATTCATCCCTCGTTACATTGGCGAAATATTGGCGCACCCTTCCCTCCCCCGACGACACTTTGCTGTTGCTACTCACTTAGCCATCATCGTTTGTGGAAATCCTCGGCGGGAAGAAGAAAAAAAAGAATCCCATCACACTTTCGCTCTCTCTCTCTCTCATCTGATCTAAGCTCTTATCGCTGTCATCATTATCCTTCCATTCATTCCAACCGGCAACGCAGAGTGAATTCGCGATTTCCCGATGCAGACTCGCTTTCTAGCAATGCGTGGCAACATGCCCATACTCATTATCTGCGATTTTGATAATTTTTCCTTCATCCTGGCACCATCACCCTTCGAGAACCAACCGCACGCACATTCTGCACGGTTCAATCCATCGCCGAAATTGTTCCGAAAAAACAGTGCTGTTGACGATTGCTTGCGTAGCTGGTCAGAGGCTGGAGAGGGGAAGGAAGACGGTTGGTGGAAATTTTTCTTCGGTTTAATCTTTTTCCAGCTGCCAGAAACTGAGGAGTGCAAATCTTTGGTGCGCTACAGCGAAACGTTCACTGCTGCGAAGGCGGAGAGATAAGTAGCTACTCACATATAGGCATGGGCTTGGTTTTGGGTTTGAAACCAAGCGGAGATCCAGCTCATGGGCAGGGTAGAAGTACCCATTGTTGGATGGAAATAGATCGTTTCTGTATGTTAAAACGTTATACCCAAAATTTTACCACCAACTAGACTATGTACCTAATAGTCGGCGACCCTGCTTTGCAAGTTGGCTCGGGGATGAATTATGAACTTCAACCTCATTTTAATAAATCTCAAGATTCGAAAGTTTTTTTTTCTTCTTCCCAGCGCTACCGCTTGGCAGCTAGGCATCGATGGCATCGTATTTCCATGCCATGACTGGCCCTGCTGATAAATTTAGTCGGTAATCGGCAAAAGGGCAAACATTTCTCCGCAACATCGAAGATGCTGCCAACGAGAAGGACTACGACGACGGATTAGGTTCTTGTTTTTCCTTCCGCTAGGGGCCACCGGGAAAGCAGGGAAGTTAGTCTCTTTATTGATTATTTTATCTAAGGATTAATTTTCTACGCAGAACGGAAAGTTTTGGTTTCCTTGGAGTCGCATGGAAAATGAACTATGTGGTTCCGCTTCTGTTTTACATATGTCTAATCTTGGATTAATTTTAATGGAGGATTTTATTCTTATCCGCCAACTCCAGGGAGTACGAGAACAATTTTCCTTCTTCCTTCTTTGTCTGTGTACAAATGAATAAAATTACAACTGAACTAATATTACTACAAGAATACCCTCCGCACCAGATTTGAACTTAGTTTATTCGTCTTTTGCATGTCATTCGAATGAGAGCAGAACCTACTGGAACCCCATAATTTCCTATAAATCGCTTCAATGTCTCTAATCCCTGCTCTAAAGAGGTTCAAAACTCCTTCATCTTCGTTTCGCAATTTTCGCCACTTCGAGAAGTAAGCATGTTCTTGCCTTCTCCAATACATAGCCGGAACAGTGAGTTATGATGTGTATCAGAGTGTATATTCCGTATTATGATGAAGATGATGATCCTGGATGGCTCCAAACACTTCATGTTCTCTGTTCCATAAACCACTTGAGCGTAAAAGCATGTATTGGGGATGCGGGAAGGGATTGTCTTAGTAATTGCATGCATGTGTATGTGGGTAACGTTACGCACAAGGATCTACTCTTACCGAAGGCATTCGAGAAAGAGAGATGGATTTTAAGACCTTAACCCCTTGGTCTAGCTGCTGGGAGAAGCACGCCTGTTTCATCTAAACCAGAATTTCCAATTGTTGTTTGTGCCTTCACTGCCACCGCACATTCGACTGTGCTGCTGTAGAGCATGAATCCAATTCCTGTTGCAGCAAAACCAGTGTCTACCTCAAGACGTGCCTATTCCATCCGATCCATACTGGCGGTAACCGGCTACAGAGACGGATGAACAGTTACGGCTCTAAGCCGTTTCCTTATTCGGTTCCTCTCCCAACGACTATCGCTCCGGTCGCAGTCTAAAGACAGAAAGAGTTAAAAGGTATTATTAATCAAATAAATATATTCTTAAACATCTTCCCTGAGAGGTAGCTTTCAGGAACGGGACTGGCTGGGCGAAGATCCCGAGCAGCACACATACGAGGGTGGAGATAATAAATACCGCTCGAGCCGACGTCGAACGAGAAGGGATTTGGCTCCTCACCCCCTGAAACTGTAAAATTGTGAACTGAGCAGCAGAAGTAGCAGCTGAGACGTCTAAGCAACCGTAACCTGCACTAACACTCGAACAAATTTCCTAATCCTATATCGTGCAGATTTTCCTTCAATCACTATATTGTAGACCAAAACCAACTGGGTCCGCTGGGGCTGTGCTTGTTCGTAGTACGACCCACAGGAGATGACACGGGTAGAATGAAACCCAGTAACCATAGTTCACGTAAAGAGTGAAATCTTCTGTTCCGGGGTAGCTTTGTTAACTAAAACCGCGAGGAAACTATGGAAAAGCTTTTTTTTGCAGGTGTTTGAGTTTTATGAACAATTTCCGTATAGTGATAATTTATCAGTGAATCTGGTGAAATACTTAGTCGGTGTACTTTATTCTCGGCTAATAAGTACATTGCACAGATAGCATAATAATTTTTTTTGTATTTGATTCTCTTCTTTTGACGTCTAAAAAGAATTACGCTTCACGATGATGTTTGAATCCCTAACTCTAACTCTTTTCTTTCGAAGTGTAATTGGTAGCTGACGTATAACAAATTTAAAAACTAAGGATTGTATTATTCTATTTTCCTTTTTTTATGGTATTCATAACAAAGTCGAATAAATACAGTGAAACGTCTTCTAAATATAAATTAGTGTAACATATGACATTAGATTAGAAAAGCGAAGATAGTTCTTACCATGAGAAATTTACACATCTCCGCAAAAACATCCACGAATCGTACTGACACTGTATGTATGAATTTATGTATCTATGTATGTATGTGTGAAGCCACAATCAATTCAAGGCATTACCAGTTGATACAGGTAGACTTGCAGTAGATCCGAATTTTTTTGTCAAAGAGCTTTCATAATATTGCTGTTAAGAAGGCCAAACGAGGTTTCGAAGATCCGAAGCTTTTCAGCAAAAACATCCGGCCATATAACAAACAATTACGTCATATCCGTTTGAGTCCACCTCATGGTTTGTTTGTTGATAGGGTTTGTCATATGGTGATACTTGAATTTTTTTTCTACGCATACTCGCTGTTCAACTTCGGATATGAATTAAAGATTCAATACCTTTTGTGCCAAATATCGCAGAAATGCAATCAAAAAAATACAAATTTTCGAAAAAAAATCGACTTTTGGACTTCAATTATTTTTTAGATTTCCCAACCCGAAATTTTTAATTGATGCCAATTGTCTTAGAAATGAATGAAACGTAGAGGTATGGTTTTAATCACAAACATTTTTTTTTGGAAAGAAAAGACTTTGGGACTTAGAGAATTGAGACCGCGTAGCTTTGGAAATCCGCCCAGAAAAAAATTGCAATATTAAAGAAATTTTTTTTTTGATGCCGAATATCTTCTAAATGCATGAAACGTCCAGATCGGGTCCATATTTATATTGAAAAAAAAAAATTTGAAAAAATCGACTTTTGACTAAAAATTTTATTGATATTAAAAATGCCGAATATCTTAGAAATGCATGAAACGTCACGATCTAGTGCAATAATATATTTTTTTTAAATCGAAAATATCCTAAGTGTCAGAGAGTTAAAAAATAAAAAAAATTCGGGATAAAACCAGATCTCCATGTTTCATGCATTTCTAAGACACAACAAGAAAGCCGCGTAACTTCAAAAATTTGTGTAAAAACCCGCGTTACTTCTGAAATCCAAAGCAAAAAAAAAAAGAAATGAAATTACCGAAATCGAAAAAAATTTTTTGATGCCAAAAGGCTTAGAATTGCATGAAAAGTCGAGATTTAGTATCATCTCGAAAATTTTTTTTTGAAAAAATCGACTCAAATTATCAAACATCAAAATTTTTCCAAGTCCCAGAGAGATAATTTTTCCAAAAAAAAAATTTTTTAAACGACACTAAATCTCGACGTTTCATGCAGTTTTGAGACTTTAGGCATAAAACAAATTTTTCGATTATGGATATTTCATGTACTCCCCTTTTTCAAGATTGAACATTTTCAAAACTTTACCGCCGAGCAGCACCCCCTTACGAAATTTCCGAAATCAGAAAACAAAAATGTGTGATGCCAAAAGGTTTAGAATTGCATGAAACGTCGAGATTTAGTGTCATCTCGAAAAAAATCGACTTTTTGGGAGTCTCAGAAAGTTGATATTTTCAACAAAAAAAATTAGTGTAAAAGTGTTCAGTAAACTTAGAATGTGGTTATTTGTGCTGAAACTTTTTGATTTCAATTCTAGTTTAATATTAAATTATGGTTCATCATTGGGGTAATTAGTTCATTGTTATACCTAATATTAGATACACTAGTTAGCAAATCCCTAGAACCAAAATCGAATCTTCCTTTGCGTTAAGTTAACAGAAAAGTATCGCATTAATTTACCCTTCGAATCGTCAAAGAGAATTCTTCGATGCTTAAGTGAACTAATGTTCCCACAAATTCCATCTAGAGGAACATCAACCAATCTGTGAAGCTCAATCCAGAGAGTATTTTCTGTACAAAAACAATGGTGAACTGAATTTATCCGCTATATCAAATAGGTAGAATTTCAGATGTAAAATTTTGGGTTAACAGAGTAAAATTTGGAGTTAAAATCAATTTCAATACGATTTTAAACGAATTGTACGATTCGTTAGCCTTCGACAAAATGAGCTTCGGTGAAATGGCCTTCAGCGAAATGGCCTTCGGCAAAATGGCCTTCAGCGAAATGGCCTACGGCGAAATGGTCTTCGGAAAAATAGACTATGGCGAAATGGTCTTCGATGTAAAAGCCTTCATTGAAATGACCTTCGGCTAAATGACTTTTGGCGAAATAGCCTTCCGCGAAGACCTTCGGCGAAATGACCTTTGAAAAATGGTTTTCGGCGTAAAGGCCTTCTATTAAATGACTTTCGGCGGAATAACTTTCGACGAAGGTCAGGGTCATTTCACCGAAAGCCATTTAGCCGAAATCCGTTTCACCAAAAGTCATTTCGCCGAAAGGGTCATTTCACCGGAAGGGATATTTCCCCGAATGTCATTTCGCCGGAAACCATTTCGCCGATTCCTGCAATTGTCTTGATATTATAATTGGAATTGATTAAAAATGAACACAAATGAATGACAATACGTTAACGCCCGTTTTGTTGACCTAGAATTTTACTTCTAAGCCACTAAGCATCAAAGCAGTTGCATAGGTGTATATACCAAGCAAATGTATGCTCGTTCGGACCTAACTATAGCAAAGAAACCTAGCTTTGAGTAGCCCGGGCAAACGAGGCGGTTACAGGTTTTGTACGCAAAAGGCTGCCGTTTCCGACTTCGGTGAAATGGTCTTCGATAAAATGGCCTTCGGTGAAATGGATTCTTCAAACGAAAAACCATTCAACGAAACAGTTCTTTCGTCAAATCAGCTATCGGTTAAAAAAGCTTTCGTAGGAATAATTCTCTCGGTGTAATGGTTTTCAGCGAAACTATTTTTGATTCATAGAAGTTTTTATTTGTTTATTAGAAGAAAAAAGTTTCTGTCCAAAAAAAAAATTCCTTAGAGACTTCAAAACTCGAACGTATAAACTTTCTTCACCATGTAAAATTGCTATTTTGCACCACTCTAAGAGGAAACACATTCTTTTTCCTATCTTTAACCCGGTAAAGACGCGTGAGATTTTGTGTATCTATTTGCTGCTTAGCTAACTTGATTAATAAATTCATAGCGACGTTTTGAATTATCGTTATCTGAAAACAGACGGCACGGTTCTAAAATTCACTAGATATAATCTTGATTTCATCTGTAACACAGCGAACCAACCAAAATCAACCGAATGTTCCCGTTCCTAGATTCTGTACTGATTAAATCCATCCATCAGCCGTCTAAAACAACTTCGGTACAACTTTTCGGGTATCACACTGTACAACTCATCATTTCGGCGAGGGTGCTAATCCGTGTCCGAATCTGCAGCAGAGCAGCAAGGAATTGGACTCTTTGTGTATCCATGGCAATCGGATTTCCGAGTTCAATGGCTAAGCCGGTATTTTTTCTCCGCATTTTAGTGAACAAGAACGGTTTCCCACCCCCTTTAACCCATCGCTGAAACCCTGGCCAACCAACGCCCGGTTGATGGAGCTTTCGTTGTCCGACCGACCTGTCCGGCAGTGGTCCGACTGTCCGACGGTGCCGACGGTGTGGTTCCGTACAGTTGGCAACATACATATATCCATTCACGTGTGGGTCGCTGGGATTACGATTCTCACCGTCACCGTCTTGTCGGGGCTAAATCGAAAAGCTTCTCAGCATCACCTGTCCATTCGCGTGCGACCTTCAGCTTCCCAGGACAAAGTGATCTATTCTGCAATCAATAAAATATATAGCATAGCTCGCGGTGTATCTTTTGGGAATATTTCATGATAGCTTTTATTTTGCTTACAGTCACAGTTGAAACAAAAACGTGACTGGTTTAAATGGTTTTCGTTAGTCGAGTACGATCTACCTTTGGATGGGAGCTTGAAATGTTTAGTGAATATTGGTCGCCAAATTTTTACACCGAGAATGCTACGGATCTGCACTGCGAAGCACCGTTCAGTCGACATCGATGGATTAGTCCATTTCAGTTGGTTTATTTTGCGAAATCTAATCGAAAGATTGGTTTGCCATTGTTTGTGTTTGGCCTTTCCAGCAGATCTGTTCTGTTCGAGGTTGAAGCGGGGAGCGCTTCGGGGTGCTTAGCACAGCAGCAGAGATAGGAGCTAACCCACCTTGAGCCCCCACACAAACGGGAACGGGACTGTTTGTGTTTTGTTACGAACCGGAGACGATTATGTGGCATTAGCTATGGCAGATTCCAAGCCGGGTCAAGCATACTGAAAACTAGTCTGAATATGGAACGAAGTGACAAATTTTACACGCTGCTTCTTCTCTTTTAACTTTCTCGAACAACCGAAGAACCTCTTCACATTTTTGGCCCAAGAGCTAAGATAAATCGAAAGTGTATAAGGAGCTAATACCTCATTCCGAAGGAATGTCCTTGTTTCGCCCGAGAAAAGCCAACCCTTTCGGTATCGAGTCGAAGCGAGGGATCTATGTTCCTAATCCCTAAGCAAAAGAAATCATATTATTTTAAAACTAGGAACCTGCCTTTGCATGGATGTCCGCCGGGCTGGTCAGGCTGACTCACTTTGTTATTTGGAGGGATTTTCGCAGGAATTTCGGTCAACGAACAGGATTTGCTTGGGGTATGGATCCCCAAAGAAAATCCTAGCTGATGTGTACGAGATCTACTTGAAACCATTGCATATATGAGTATGATAAAAAATTTACTTGAAATCTTTAGACTCTTCAATATTTCAGGTTATAAACAAATTCAAAAATGTAAAAAACAATGGATAAGTAATAGAAATTAGGATCAACATTTTTTTATAAATTCCAAACAGCATGACTAGAGAAGCAAGTCAGTTCAATAGTCCCGTGAGGTTTCCTTTGACCTCATCTTGAACTATTCAATCCTAATGTTGAGCTCGATATCGTCATACTATAATATAATCAACTCACGGGAGTTGCCCTTCTTTGACGCCCGGGGTTCATACGACGATCTTCTTAAGTCGAGTGTGCGATGCAACAAACAACCGTCGCCTCAAACACGGCCACTCAATTGTTCCGCCGAACGGAAAGAGGGTTTTAATCCTTCCATTTTCTAAAATCTTTTAGACACACACACACCTATCCCTGTGTGATTGTGTCTCTCTCGACCGAATCTTACAGCCGGGGTGAAATATAGACAACCATTCATCCATCCAATACCCCCCAACCCGCTGCTTCCGCCTACCGTCCACCGTTTCAGCTGTCCACCCATTTGGTTCAGTCTTGTCTTCTTATCTCTTTCTTTGCGATTTGCAAAATTCCACCATTCTGTGTAAAGTTCAGATTTTTTCTATATATACATATTCTTCCTTGTCACTTTTCTGGTTTATCTTTTTCGAGAGTAAAACCACTATCGTTCCCGATGAAAGCGATGAGAGCGGAAAAAAAGCCATCCGAGACACAAGAAAATGGAATAATCCGAAAGAAGGATTTGCCGTTCCCGGCACTTCCGTTGCTTTTCATCCATCATCGGGAAAACTGAACTCTTTCGCCCCCGCCGATCGAAACGGGAGCTACTCACCAAGTCTCGACAATCCGATATTCATCCGACTCTATTCTACTGTTTATCCCATAGGGTAAAGTGTTATAATATGCCCCCCTTAAGAAAACATTGAGATCTTTCCAAGTGTATTGATATATTTTCCTCGAGAATGTAAGTATTGCATTGCAATACGGATGAGGAACATAATTTTCAATGACTCCAATAGAAAAAATGAGAATTGATTGATATAAACACATTTTCCAAAACGGTCACATTCTTAGTTTTTTTCGCTCGCCTCAGATATAATGCCCCAGCAGCCGTAAAATATGTCTCACAACAAATCAGTGGCATGACACACAACGAAAGACATTTTATCCCACAACAATGATGCATTATGCTTCTTGAAATGTCCATAAAGTTACTGTTTTGAGATAATTAGTATGTCAAAGAAATGGCGGATAAAACATTAATTTAGTCGAAGCAAAACCTTACATCGAAAAGCTGCCAAATGACATTTTTAGTTTTTTGATACTTTCCTGCAAACGACAACCACCAAACTTGCATAGCAGAAAGATTCTACGAAAAGATAGTGTTAGTGATTAAACTTTGGTTCAGAAAAGTGTTCAATGCTTAAGAAAGGAAAGGGGGCATTTTGGCTAGCAGGGACGCTTTATAAGACTTTCCCCTACTTGACCCTTTCCGGCAGCCACCCAACCGACGACCGTCGAAACGATGACAGAGAGAGAAAGGCACAAAAGTTCCACCACGTGTCTTTTCGAGGCGACTTTTTCCGCCACTTCTCGTCTCAGTCCTCGACGACCGGAATGGCATCCGGTGTGTGCAGTGCACACTGTGTGGAAATGGAAAATGCCGTCAGTCCTATTTCGTCGCAGCCATCCATCCATCCAATTGTGTAATGTATTATAAATAAAGGATGAAAGGATGGAAGATTTTCAACTCATCCAACTTAAGAGGGGTTTCCGTGTGGTGGAGCCACCAGCAGATTGCTGTAGTCCTGGGACATTCGGATTAGCGTGAATGAGGGATTTTCCCTTCTTCCTAGATTGTGGGTACTGGAGTATCGATCATCGATTGAGAGCTTTGGTTCAGTTTTGAGTGGTTTTTCGAGAGGTACTTTTTAAGTCTGTTTTTTTTCTCTGTCACGGTGCAGTTGTAATTCACATTTGATGAAAAGAACTTCAGCTTGATTGGAAATCGATAGACAGGCACTGCGCAGGGTTTGTTTTTCAAGAAGTTAATTTTCACACTGCAGAACAGATTGAATTCGCCTTAAGCAAATCATCTCTTTAGCCTCCACTTTTCCTTGATCTAAACGAAAAACTTTTCAGTTTCGAGAGCCAAGTCAGTAAATAAGGCACAACGATTATTTTCCATCACGACAACGCTTGATCACATTTTTCGGCTCAGGCCAGAAACTATTTGAATAGAACCCGATCCGAAAACCATATCAGAATTACATCGAAATTGCAGTTCATTTTATTATTTATACCAAAAAAATATATTAAGATGCACACTTATATAATAATCTTAGATATAATTAAATATAATCGATTTAGGTTTTTTTTTATATAAAATCTTGACATTTTAACGAACTGCTGAATTTATACCAAAATCAGATAGGTTTTGTATAATTTCTGTTATCGAAATTTTAAACTTTTATGATAGTCACATTTGATTCAGTATTGGATGGATGTGTGTGTGTGTCAAATAATCTCACAAGGTTTTCTCGGAGATGGCTAAACCGATGTTGACAAACTTAGATTCAAATGAAAGGTCTCGTGGTCCCATACGGAATTCCTGAATTTTATCCGGATCCGACATCCGGTTCCGGAGTTATAGGGTAAAGTGTGTTCAATATTGTACACCGTCACATAAACCGGCGGAACAAAAACCGTAAAAAATGCTATAAATTGGACTCTAAACCGTTATTCCCAACCTTAGGGTCAATTGCAAGGTCTTATGGTCCTACCAAAAATTACTGCATATTTTCGGATGCAACAAACGTTTAAATCGTAATTGAGAGTGCGTACTAGTAGAGTTTGTACGTCATGTTAGTTGGTGGCCGTACGAACCGACTTAGATTATACCGGTTCTCGGTTTCCGGTGCCGGAAGTGCATATAATAGTGAACCCACTTCGTTTTCTTAAGGATGACCTACGCAATCAAAGCACTGTTTTGTTCTGTATGATATACACAAACAATTTCTTTCAAAAATCGAAGAGAAAAATTTTGAATAGAATACCACAATATTATATGTATATGAGAAAGGCATCATTACACAACTAGGTGGACTAAAACAGGTTTTTTTATATCGTTTATTTATGTCCGGCTTTAACCAAGTTGCGGTCGTTCGTCGGGCGAAAATGTTATTTCACAAAGTCCATGTTCCCGATTTAACACCATCTGACGCCAAAATGCTCTGGTTGAAATGGATAAAATGATCTCAAAATATGAGTCCGTTTTCGGAAACTCAGAAATATTTGGAAATAAAAACCATATTTCAGAGATGTATAAATTTTTCAGCAAAGATCTAATAATATGGCTGTAGTATTGAATAGCATCATCAAATCTATCTCAGTAATACTTTGGCAAATGAACCGTTTTCAATTACTTAGTGGCGTAATTGCGCTTTTCTCATAACCTTTAACATGACAAAAAATCTATTTTAGAAATGTGACCACTATTTCCGGAGTTTGAGAAAGAAGCTTCTAACCTAGAAAAACCTATGTGTGATATTCGCCTAATCGTGGATATTTTTCTTATTGCAAACAAACTCGCTACTAGATCTTCCCTACCTCACTGTCTCACCACATCTCACACTTCCACGCAGTCTACACACTAACCCAATCATACTCAACTTATGGTAACTATTAAATGGCTCATGATGCCACACTCTGTACTGGAATAATTTTAAGTTATTTGTGTTTTTCGCATCGCAATTATAAACGAAGGTTTGAAGTTTTTAACGCTCATGATCCTATAATACTTGAACATAAAATTGGAACCAAATATAATTTATCAACCTCCTACGGGACTATTAGACTTCATATTTGGTTCTAAATTTGAAAAATCGGCTCAGTCATTTTTGAGAATTCGGTGTAATTTCGGTAACAAAGGTCGAGATTTGCACAGCCGGGTGCTCAGCAAAATGGATATTTACTGAGAGTCTCGGTAATCGTCAATTTAGTAACTGTAACTTATTTCTGATATTGTCAGCAATAATTTTGCTGTTAGCAAAAGCAAAATCAAATCGGCAACACAAGATTTTACTGGTTGATGCACGGATAAAAATCTATTGCCGGAACCATGATTAAAAATCATGAAATCATGAATCATGTTTATCATGCACAATAAATCATGATTTGATGATTGAAACGATTGATATCATGAACAACAACACATCTTTCATGAAAGTTTTCATGATATTAATCATTTCTCTCATGAAATTTCATGAGAGGATATGGTTCATGATTTCATGATTTAAAAATCATGGTACCAGCAATAGATTTTAGCTGTGTGTGGATGACCAGTAAAATCTCGTGTTTCCGATCTAATTCGGCATTTTGCTGCGAAGTTTTGATGATTTTTTATACGTTTTTGCATCATCAACAGTTTGTTATTTTCAACAAAAGCAAAGTCCTGGCATTACATTCCTTTTGTGGAATTTGGCCTTTCTGTTTCAAAAGACTTTGCAGCCGATTCTTAGCGTACAGAGTTATTACATGGCTAGTACAACGATCCTATATCCTATCCTTCCAGGTCGGGACTCGAACATACGACAACTGGCTTGTAAGATCAACGCCTTATGCCCTGACCCGTCAACCCGGGACATTTTCAACACTCATCTTATAATACCAAAACCGCAAATTGAACCCAGAAAATGTCTAATAATTGTTTATGGGAATATTAGATTTTTCATTTGAATATAAGTTTATAAGAAAAAAGTGAAGCCATGAGTGAGAAAACGATGTGAGTTCCATTTTGAAATGTTCGACCTTTATTTCTGGTACTTCTGGAATACGAAAACTGGGAAACTGTATGACCATTCGCCATCAACTAACGAAACCACCGAAGTGAAACAATCTTTAGTTTTTGCGTTCTTTGCATCGTGCATCACTTGTTACTTTCATCATCCTAAAATAGCGTAACCAGAAATCAGATTCAAATGAAACTTTACAGTCAACTTTGCAACTATAAGCCCTTTAATTTGAATCTAAGCTTGTGAAAATTGGTGCTACCATCTCTTCGAAATCATAGTGAGTTCCAGTTTAGAGTTGTGTTTTTTTCGTAAATGGAAACTGTGGATCTATGACAAACAAATTCTGCAAAACTGGAATAATTTATGAAGAAAATTTGAAGAAATTTGCTTCTGTTTACATGGTCGCTTAGATCAAAATTTGTACACTAATTAGTCTGTAATTTCAGAATCGGAAGTCGAATTAACACGTTGACCGCCAACCTACGAGATAACTCGTATATTCTGGTCGTATGAGAATGGTCGTGGCAGTCAACTTGTTAAAATAAATTTTAGGAATGTTGTATGGGTTTTAAGTCTATTCATTTGAATCTGAGTTTATAAAAATTGGTGTTGCCTTGTACATGACAAAAAATGAGTTCATATTTTTCTCCTTTTACACATGTCATCCTGTAACTCAGGAACTGGGGTTTGCACCCCGTTAAAAATCATCACTTTTGTATAGAACCTGAAGGCCTTCCATTTGAACCTACGTTTGAGAAAGACAGTTCATTCGAAAAAATATATGTGTTTTGTAAGTTTTGGAACATATCACTTTTTCAATTCACCATCGGGAATGAGATCCGAGTAAAAATCGTAATTTATCTATTGGAATATGATACATAACCTTGATTTTGAAAATCGGTCAGGTCATCTCTGAGACAATTGAGCGCACTCGCACATACGCATATACACAGACTTTTTTTTTAGCTGAGTAGAATGGTATAAGACTATCAGCACTTCAGGACTCAATCAAAAAGTTGGCTTTCACAATGATTGCATAACTTTTCTTTATGAAAAAAACAAAAAGCTTGCTTCAATCTACCTTGTGCTGTGTTGAGTGGGAAGAATTGGAATCAGATATAAAAATAACAAATCTAGAAAGGGGTTGTTCATAAACTACAGAGAAGTTAAGTCTACGTTTGCCTACGAGAGGGGAGGGGCTGAAAGTTCACGTAGTCTGATAATTTTATTTATTTAAAAAATCACCATCCCTAACAGAAATCTTTAATTTTTTGTTATGTCGTGAAACCATCACCAGTTCTGCTCACTGGAAAACGTATACGGGAAATCATTAAAAATCCAGAGTAAAAATTTGTAAAAAAAACATCATTTTAGCTTCTGCGATGCAAACTCTTTGCTTGTTCATTTGAACCACTTTTCAAAGAAAAAAACATATTTTGTTTCCTATTGTTCATCCGGTAAAGACATTTGAGAAATTTTGTATTCCTTTTTTGCTTGTGTATCTATATTCGAAGCTTTGAAAAAATGAGAAATTATGGCAACAGAGATTTTCATAACCTGTAATAAAATTGCACGGCGTTGGGTTTCTCTGACGATAAGAAAAATATATTTTTTCAAGCAATAGACTTTACCGCGTAATGATAACGGTAGCACTATCTGAATTGAGCAAATGTATAAAATAACTTTTTCTGAATTCTCAATAGAACAGAGTTGAAACTGCCGTTTTATCAAAATTACCAGCAAAAATGGCAGACTCATTTTGTTGGAAAGTAAAGTTTTACAAACCATTGTTTCATGTTTTTCCGGTATCACAAAGCGCCCCTAAATCCAACTATATTGATCATCAAAACACTATCCAAAACATTCCATTTGAGCGTCGTGGATTTGAACGCTGACTGTTGTTTGTTGTTGACTATTGCTCCTAAAACTGTTGGGTGCAGTACTGTCACGATAGTTTCGACAGGGTGCTCCATCTTTTATGTCCGTATGTAAACATTGAATAACTTTGATAAAAAACAACCGATTTTTATAAGTGATTTTTATTCAGTTGGGTACAGTGGTGTCTCATCCTTATGTGCACCTTGTGCACTGCACAGCCAGTCAAATTGAAGGAATTAACTGCATCCAAATCCGCATTAATTTTTTTCAGATTCTCTATTTATTATTCGATGAAATCAGGTCGGATGGTACCGATGATACCGAACGTGGATACGCACCTTCTAGAGAGGCTTCTGTGGCTTATGCTTATGGCAGTTGGAAACAAATTGCTGTCTTAGTTGCAACGTCAAAGCGGTTCTGTTGATGATGTATTGACAGATTTGCTCAACGTGCTAAGCACCAAATTCTTCTATTGTGTTGATGATACAAAATAAGTTTAATAAAAAAAACATCCCATCCAAAGGTATATTGTTAATTCATTGTATTGAAAAACACAAGCGAATATTTATTCACCAATCTTTAGTCTTCACTAGCAACGAACTATTACATCTGATATTATACCACATGCTTAGTCCCAACCCGTAAATTTAGTTACGAGACACCACTGGATTGGTACCTTACAATTTTTTTCACTAGTTTTTAAAAACAATATCAATTAAGCGGCCACCTTTATTAGCAATGACTCCCTGTTTCTTCGTTTGCCATGACCTTTTCGAGCATCTCGGGTGTTATAGCGTCCGTTTTGAGTACGAATGTTTGCCTTGAGCTCGTCAATAGTTTGAAGCTGGGTGGTGTAAACCTTGCTTTTCAGATAACCCCACAAAAAGAAGTCCACGAATAGTATTTTTAGATGGTGCCTTTGTACCTTTTCCGATATGCACGTTGAGTTAATACGACTGTTTTCGATGTAAAGTGTCACAATTTTAGTACGTTGTTTCGGTTTAAAGCGATTCAAGGCAAAAATTGTACTGAATTGATGTTTCCAAGACATATCTGAGGCAATCGCTCGGTGTATTAATGTGAAAGTTATTCAGCGTTTACATACCATAAAAGAAGGAGCACCCTGTATATCAATATTTGGATAAAATATTCCTGGACTATTTTTATTTTCAACCGTATCAATGAATTTTCGTAGGTAAATCATTAAAATCATTTTAAACTATCAGCGACTGAAGACGTGATAATTTTATCTACGAAAGTATACGAAAGGGGAAGGGTGTTAAAATGTACCAGACTATAATATACGTAATACATGATCGGTTCCAATGCAGCCGATCACTATTATTGAAATCAAACTAAAATTACTAAAATGAAACTATATAAACACTGGGGTTTCTGGGAGCAAGATCAATCATCATTGATTTTAAGCGGTTTTTGAGTTTGACATCAGTTTGACAGAAAAATCATTACGATGCAGGCGTAGACACAGAAAAAAAATTCATAATTGTTTTCATAATATAGAGGAGACAGGGGCTAAATCGGACACTTTTTAGAAATTGAAAAAAAACATCCATTAAAACTGGGTTTTTACCTAGGTCATCTCTACTGCGTCATCTACTTAAATGTATGTATACGCGCCTGTCTCGATGTTATAACGTAGCAAGATTGCGAATAAAACAATAAACAAGCAGTTCCTTGCGTAGCACGGAGCATTATGTTTCACAGTGGAAAAAATCACCATCAGCTTCAAACTTCCGAACAACATTAGAGAGGCAATTATTATTATTAAAACAAAATCCATTCAAGTTTAAATTTAAATTTGAAAAATGAGTACCAATTGACTCAAGGTTCAAGGCCTATCACAATTGTACAGTTATTATTGGGTTAAAATAAAAAGTGTCAAATAGTCCGAAATTCCATCTGTTTGTTTTAAAATTTAGTTTAATAATTATAATAACTGAAACGCTAAGATTGGCAATGAAGGCAATATTTTCCTCCAGAGAATCTTTTTCTACTTATATTTTACATATTTGGTCTAGAAACAAGAGTATTCTCAAAACTCGTTTTGATAATTATTGATTTTTGAACCCAAAAAACTGTTTTTTTTTATAAAGTTTGAAGATTTTCAATCTTGATAAATCAGTAAATCTCTCACCTTACTTCTGGACAGAAATCAAAATTCATGTACTCTTTCCTCGAACAAACCATCTTTAAACTCTGATTGTTTCGAAGACATTTCAGTTTTCCCCTAAAGTTACACCGTTCACCGACCGACTTCCGGTGAAATCAAACCGCGTCCGATTTCAGCTGTATCGAATCCGAGCGCCGGTGAAAAGTTTATCCCAGCGATTTATTCATCATGTTCCTGGAAGCGGCGCTGCACCCGCTGTCGGTCGGACTCCGGGGCCGAAGCCCGAGATCAACTGGACCGAACCAGAACTATATCTCGCCAAAAACACATGTTCCAAGCTGCGCTGTGACCCTACCCCAAACCTCAATCGTCCTGCCATTGTTGCAGTCATTTTTTTTCTTCTTCTACTTCTTCCTTCTTCTGGGGAGCACCGGCTTTCCGACCATGCCAGGCGAGCAAGAATTTTGTCCAACCGAGGCTGATCGAGGGTATGATGGGATCTAACCGAAAGCCAAAGTAACACATGTCGACAGTCATACATGCGGGCACTAAGTCAGCATGGTCCGGTTTTGGCGGGGGTTGGGTGGCGGGTTTCATGAACTGCTAGTCGGATTGTTGTGGCCTGTCCTGTGTGCTCTTGTTCCCTTAAATCGTGCGACTCGAGTGCTGGACCCCGAGTGGGGTGGGTCAACTGGCTAATAGTTTAAATTTTATAAAGTGAAAAGGCCTTCCTGAAACTGGACAAAGGTATTCGGGAGTGGACGGAGAAAAAGGCTAAAGAGGTATTATCGAGTTAACATTGAGGATTACACTTCATATTTCATATCATTTGTGGAAGACCAAGCTCTCTTCTGTTCTGGCTGATGTTGCCCCAGAGCTTAAGCACGATGGACGAGAAAACGTACCGGGAGTTTTGGTCTGCCCGGTCCAGCTGCTACACTTCTGATGCCGACTGGGAACGGGAAAGAGAACCGAGAAAAACACACACAGAACGTTTATTATTAGGAACAGTATCAGTCGTTATACATTCGTAAATACCTTAATCTTTATCAAAAGGGGTTAATTAAAATATTCCTGTTTCTCGAGAGCAGTTCTTTTCTGCGTTCTAGATGGTTTACCACAATGCACTGGGAAGTAGCTGGGTCCTACATGCGGGGCCTGGAAGCAGTCTCCGGTTAATAGAAGCTGACGGTCGGTAGATTTCTGGGGATCAAATAGTTGGAGTAGACAAGCGAGCGATGTGAAAGATTAAAAATCACTGAAGAAAGAGCGAAATTTTGCACAAGTTTTTCCATCGAAGCATAACTACGCGAAATCCCTTCACAGAGCACTCAAGTGAGGGCCGTGGTGTGTAAAATGTTGTTACAATTATTTAAGCGAAAGCGTGTTATGCAAATTAAAACGCTTCTTTTCACCCTCTTGTGCACTTTTAACTATACTTAAGATCTTATTTAGCACCTCCTACCCGCGCATCCACTGTGATGCTACTTAGCATCATCTGGAGTAGTGTTCTCAGCTACGGTTCGCTTGCTTCATCTTCTAGGATCCGAGGAAACATGCAACACCTCCCGGATCTGTTCGCCCGTCAGTTAGTGAATGGAAGTGTGTTTTCGTGAAATTCGCAAAGCTTGCCAAAATCTTCTCCGTTGATGTACTTCGAGAAGCACAACATCATTGGCTCATACGCTAGAGCTGCCCACCTTATTCTATCCTATCTCCGGGGAGAACTACACTTGCTTGAGTTTTTCCTTTCCCACAAAACGTAAACCATCGGAGGAAACTTGTGGCTGCTTAATCATAACATTTTCCCAACATCGCCATCGTCATCGATGGTTGGCACATGGATCATTCTGGCTACTGGAACATTTATCCATTCAAGGATTCTACTGGGAACAGTTGGGTGTCTTGCTATTTCTCATGGTCGAAAGGATTGTTCTGAACGTACTTTAATAGACAAAGAGAGAAAATCTGTTATCTCATGCAAATGAAACATAAATAAAAAATAAACAAATAAACAAATAAACAAATAAACAAATAAACAAATAAACAAATAAACAAATAAACAAATAAACAAATAAACAAATAAACAAATAAACAAATAAACAAATAAACAAATAAACAAATAAACAAATAAACAAATAAACAAATAAACAAATAAACAAATAAACAAATAAACAAATAAACAAATAAACAAATAAACAAATAAACAAATAAACAAATAAACAAATAAACAAATAAACAAATAAACAAATAAACAAATAAACAAATAAACAAATAAACAAATAAACAAATAAACAAATAAACAAATAAACAAATAAACAAATAAACAAATAAACAAATAAACAAATAAACAAATAAACAAATAAACAAATAAACAAATAAACAAATAAACAAATAAACAAATAAACAAATAAACAAATAAACAAATAAACAAATAAACAAATAAACAAATAAACAAATAAACAAATAAACAAATAAACAAATAAACAAATAAACAAATAAACAAATAAACAAATAAACAAATAAACAAATAAACAAATAAACAAATAAACAAATAAACAAATAAACAAATAAACAAATAAACAAATAAACAAATAAACAAATAAACAAATAAACAAATAAACAAATAAACAAATAAACAAATAAACAAATAAACAAATAAACAAATAAACAAATAAACAAATAAACAAATAAACAAATAAACAAATAAACAAATAAACAAATAAACAAATAAACAAATAAACAAATAAACAAATAAACAAATAAACAAATAAACAAATAAACAAATAAACAAATAAACAAATAAACAAATAAACAAATAAACAAATAAACAAATAAACAAATAAACAAATAAACAAATAAACAAATAAACAAATAGACAAATAAACAAATAAACAAATAAACAAATAAGCATTGTGTGTCGAAACACGTGAACATTGCGGTTTTGCTGGAGTCACGTTCACAAATATTGTTGATGCCAAAGAATTTGATATTAATTCCTTGTAACCATCACTATATCGTTTTGTTCGAATAAGCAAAATAACTGAGTAAAAGTGGAAATCAATCATTGCATGAGAAATTTAAAAAAAATCTCATCAAGCTGCCTTGATAGGAAAATTTATGTCTCTCGTCATTGTATGCATCTTAAAATGAAAGCTTCCAAATTAATCCAGTAATGGCTTTGCCCTAGGAGCAACATGAATCCGTTGAACAGTTACCCTTCTGCCGTCATCCCTTCGAAAGCCGCAAACGTCTAAGAGCACCAAATTCAATCAACTCGAACTCCACGGTTCGTGAAATTTTTTCACACCGCTACTTTCACTCACCTTTGATTGGCAGTCATCGGGAATCTTTTTTTTTCCACTCCAATCACCACTTCGGAATCTGCTAAAACACACTCTTCCACTTATTCCGAGATTTGATCGTTGGGGTTTTTGTGTGCCCTCCTCCCGGAACCAACTCCGGAAACCGCAGTGTAGCTGATAGCACGGTGTCATCCCGTTCAGCTGCTTTCACCGCGCTTCAGCTTTCCAGCGGAAACGAAATGAAGCGTCAAAAGATTTCAATCGGCCACCCCCTTGGAAGGCAGACGACTCCCGATGATGGCAAAGCAGCTAGCAAACCGACACGACTGTCGACGAAACCGCCACAAATGAAGTGACTTCTTGTCAGATATGATGCGACAGAGCAAGGATCGGTCGGATTTGTCCAATGTTGGCTTTTTAGTGGAGAAATTTCTCCCTCCCTACTTTGTATACGAACAGAGAGACAGAGAGACAACAGGCGAGTACGGGGTGGAAATGTCAAGACAGAAATGTTCATCACTAGGAGAAAACTAGTGCATCGACGAAGGGTGGCTCAGCTCAGACTTACCCGACTGTACAAATGAGGGTGAAGGATAATAATTCCCATTGGCAATCGTTTCGGAAAGGGGGCAAACACGCTGAGCGGGAGGAAATCAAATTTAATGAAGAGATAATTTTTAAAGGTTAAGGGGATGAGATTTCTTTGCTCGTTGGCAGCTAATAATTTTGATGAAGCAAAAATGTTTTAAATTGTTGATTTTATGATTTCTGAAATGGAATTATCTGCTCGTCAGTGGAGATGGGTGCAGAAGAATCCGGACCGAGACTGTTTGCTGTTAAAGTGCTCGCTCAGCTCTATCTGCTCGAGAGTTGAGTGAAAAGGGATTAAAATTTCCGCTTGCGCTTCGCATCATCAGCTAGCCAGCCGTCCTGGTTGTCGCTTCTCGGAAGCAGCATTTAAAGATTATTGGAAGATTTTATCGACGCGACATTGACGAGTTTTAAGTTTTTCGCCTTATTAAACGGCGTTCCATTTTCCTTTCTATGTGCTCTTTCAGCTAAATCCTTGCCACTTCACTGCGTGGTTGAATCTGTCAGCTCCCTGCAGGCAACGTTGAACTTTGACGCCCGCAGTCCCTGGAAACGGCGACCGAACATCGAAACCGACAGCTACGTCATCATCCCGGCAGCCACGCCGTTTTGTGATATCGTCACGACCGCTCTGCAACGGCTTGGCTATTCCTCGGAGATTTCCAACGCAGCCAGAGGTAATTGAATCCCAATCGACGTACGAATCAATCATCTCTTCATCGAACTACGGAAGTAATCCCCTTTTCCCCGTTCTCTTTCTCTTTTTTTTACTGTTTCCCAATCGACAGGATCAATCTCCATCAAGAACTGGAAGTCACTGTCGTTGGACGCCATCTCCGACAATCCGCTGGTCTCGGTTAACGACATCCTTGGGGAGTTGACCTCGGTCGTAACGCTAAAGATCACCATCCTGCGGAACAAACCGTCCCAGCTGGCGGAGATCAAGGATAAACTGCTCAAGCTGCTGATACTGCAGTCCCATGCCGTACTGCGATCCACCGGATGTCCACTGGACGAGGTAAGAATTCGACGATAATTGAAAGAAGTACCTCATAAATATTTAAATCGGCAAAACGCCATCCGAGAGTAAATTCCATTCGGTTTGCTGTTGGAATTAGTGGGAAAATCTGTCTAATTAAATCATTCCTATGCTGGAGAAAATGAAATCGCTGACATTTTTCCCAAACCCGAACTCGAAGCCAACGAGAAACATTGTTGCTCGGGAATCGCAAAACCAATTCCCGCGAATGGAAATGTGTTTTTCTTACAATCTGCATACCACAAGCAGCACTGGCAGAACAAAGAACTGAGTGGAGATAATGAATTTTGATTAAAATCAATGTTATCTCTTTGAAGTTCGACTCGAGAGCCTGCCCGGCAGTGCAAAGTGGAATTTGTATTTGGACAGCTTTATGGTTTCACGGATCGAAGTGATAAGTTGATGTTAGTGAATTTGATTTGTGTTTTTACTTGTTGCGAGTCGTCACGGCTTGACAAAAGATCAGTTTAATAGTTTTTTCTTTCAGTTAAATTGCGCAGTATTGAGAACTGAAATATTTTTTATATTATTGACCATATTTTTCTAAGATTTTGAACAGTTTACAATCATAGCCGTTAATTTAGAACCAAAACATAACTCAAGGACCGCAGAGCCAAGTGTCATAGGGCTAATGTACCAATAATCCATTGAAGAGTCACCATATCATTTCGCCGATTATGCGACTTTCAATCAACGAATTGTGATAAAATTGGATACAATATCTTTACCTCGGTTCTAAGAAGCAATACTGCAGAAAAAAATGTACAACACTGCTTTTATAGCGAAGCGAAAACTTAAAGTGAATACACGTGTTTTCATCTCACCCTTCTAGGGGTAACTTTACCCTATACCACTCGAATCAGTTCGTCGAGATCGCAAAATATCTGTATGTGACAAAAATGTAAGGAGGATCCGAATTTTTCATACGTGAATTAAAATGAAAAGTTTCAGAGTTCTATACATATTTTTTAATTTGTTTGGATCCCACTTTCGGTTCCAAAATGACTGCGTGATTAGTATTTAACATATCAAACCATCGCATGAAGCGATGGTGCAAAAGCCTAGATAACTGTATAAATTGGGCTGGAAACTATTCCTAACCAATAACAAGTTGTAACAACTGACTTCGGTTATAGCGGTTCCAGGATTCCGGTTTCGAAAGGACCGAAATTGGAGGTCAAAAACTCCAAAATCAAATTCGCTCACTTCTCTAATGCCGTTTTTTTTATTGAAAAACACTGGTGATGTGGATTGCTCTGGTTTTGCACTGGTGAGCAGAAATGCAATATTCTGGCGGTGTTTCATTTCCATTTTCAAGAAAGCTGTGGAGAGCGTAGCATGTTGCGTACGATTTTGCATAAATTAATAAACATTGTATGCAAGCTCGAACTCAAGAGCCCATAAGCGATTGCTTGGCTGCTCGAAGAGCCTCTGAAGGCGAATTGCTACTTGATGATCACTAAACTAGCCGTTCTTACAAACCCCCTAAATGAACACACACGTTGAAATCACCACTAGAATGTCAGTTCTCTGTCATGAAATCTTATTAAACCTCACTCAATAAGTCGTCTGGCTGACACACAGATGGCGCTATCATTGTCAATTCCATATGTTGTTAGGTCTCTTTTTACGCGCGGGATACGTTCCGCGCGAAACAAAAACCGCGCAAAAAGCTGTAAAACCTATCGATTTTTTTCTTTCTCATATAGAAAGGCTATGCAATCGCTGTGAAAACCGACTTTACGACCGATGCCCGGAGGGCCTAGTGTCATTTACCACTCGACTCAGTTCGTCGAGATCACAAAATGTCTGTGTGTGTATGTGACAAATACTGTTACTCAATTTTCTCAGGCTAAACCGATTTTCACAAACTTAGATCCAAATGAAAGGTCTTATGGCCACATACAATTTTCTTGAATTTCATTTGGATCCGACTTCTGGTTCCGGAATTACAAAGAAATATGTGCAAATTTATTTAAAAATGCGCACTCAATTTTATCGGACCGATTTTTTTTAACGATTTTACCAAACGAAGAAGCAAATATAAGATTTCAAAATTCTTTAAAAAATCCCCAAAAAGTTGATCCGGATCCGACTTCCGGTTCCGGTATTACAGTGCGATTAGTGAAAATTTTCAATTTCATGAGTTTTTTTCACAAGCGATGGCGAAGCGAGGTGCACATTTTTATAAAACTTACTGCTAAATTAATTTAGTTGGCAGATCTTGCTAGTTGGTAAATATATAAAACTACTTCAGGACTACTAGTTTCCGCTTCCGAAAACACCGATAATAGTGAAGAAAATCTCTAAAAAAACGGAACTCACTTCGATTTCTCAGCAATGGTTTAGTCGATTTTCACGAATTATGAATCAAATTGAAGCTCTCATTGTCTTTAAATATACTGTGCAATTTCTTCAAGATCCGACTTCCGGTTCCGAAATTATAGGGCGATAATTGTCAAAACATTCAAATCGGCATTCAAAATGACGATGAAAAACTAGTACGCGACGGTGCGTGCGGTTTTGCTCCATTCGCAGCGTGCTTTGTTCAATTTCGTATAGCGTGCAGGGTTGCCACATTATAATTTATATTTTTCAGGTGAAAAAAAATATATATTTCTGATTCTTTTATTCAATTTGTATCTACTTGTTAGTGTTATTACAAGATCATGATCACGATGTACACTTATTGCTTTTTTCATAAAAAAGTTGCAATCACTTGAAAAATTGACTAGTGAAAATTGGCCCAGAGGGCTAAGTGTTCTATATCAGTCGACACAGTTCATCGAGCTAAGCAATGTAGATGTCTGTGGGTGTATGTGTGTAAGTATGTGTGAAATAATGTCACTCATAAAATAAAAAATCTCGTAGTCCCATAGGTTGCTATTGAATTTCACAGTGTCAGCGACGATTTAAAAAGGGAGAAAATTCTTCTTGATTCGGCTTCAAACTGATCCATTTTTATAGGCTATATTAGTTACTTACTAAACGAACCGACTTCGGCTATACTGGTTCCAAGTTCCCGGTTCCATAAGTACCGGAAATAGTGATCAAAAACTCTGAAACGAGACTCACTCAATTTTCTCAGAGATGATTTGATCGATTTCCACAAACAGGCTCTATTAAAATTTACTATAGTCTCATAGGTTGTTGTTTAATTTTATCCGGATCCGACTTCCGATTCCAGAATTATAGGGTAAAGGGTGTTTAATAATTTAGTGCGACGATGCAATATAAAGGAAAACTCTTATTAACTTGACATATTTGTTTACAAATTGAAAAGGTTATATTAGTTTATATTCAAAGAAAGTTTCTTATTTTATTCAAGATTGAAAAAAAAATTCTCCACAGAATCTTCTAGTTAGTGGTATTTTTGAAAATATAAGTAATATGAGAAAGGCATCATTACAGAACTAGGTGGATTAAAAAAAACAGGTTTTCTTCGAGATGATACTAAATCTCGACGTTTCATGCATTTCTAAGACTTTTGGCATAAAAAAAGTATATCATACATGAATTTCATTATCTTCATAACGGGTGGCCACTAAAATTTTGGAATTTCTTTCTCAAGCTGTCAAAAAAAGACAAACATGCATGGAGAAGATCTGATTTATTGAAATTAATGATATATTGTTCATTGTTGAAAAGAAATTAGTGAACATTTGAAAACGGTTCTTAATCGGATGTTCGGCGAAGCTTCCGTTTGATGCCGGAACAGGAGCGTTGTACGGTCTTCATGTCAACTTTGCGAATGCATCTCCTGATTCTAATAATCAACTGTTAGCAATTCGTGACTCTCCAGCTATTTTTGTACACCAAGAAGCTCAAAACCCCGAAGAAATCTTCGATTAGGCGACACTGAGGTAGATTTATCGGGTTTTTGGGTACAAATGGGATCGAATGGGTGTTCAGGAACGATTGTGTTTTTTTGGCGCAATGCCAAAACAAGTATTGTCCATCAGCATGATGTTTTTGAGAAAAAGGGATCAAAACTTTCTACAAACATTCTTTCTGGTACACATCTTGATTGATTGCCAACCCAGATGGCTTGAATCATGACTTAGAAATGCCTTTCTCGGAAATGACAATGTACAGCATCACTTTCTGTTCAAACTTATGTTTAAACTAATATTAATGTTCGGATGTATAGTAAAACTATCCGTTGAATAGTATCGATCGTTTCCGGGAATCTGCGTTTTCGAAAGAGGAAAATAACTTTCGTTGTCCAAGACAAAACTTTTTCCGGAAAAATTTTTAATCAACCAGCGGCATTGGGAATTCAGCGTTGAAATTTGTGCGTATATCCCAGTATATCCTGGGGCTCGTGTCTTTTTTCGGTACTTTATTCCGAGTCTTTTCAATGTTTTGCAGATGTACTGGTGAGAACAGTTGAACTTTTTTGCGGCATCCCTTTGACTCAGTGAATCCTTGTTGTAGAAGGCACGAGAAAGATAACGAAGTCCTTTTGCGTCCATAATTTTGGCTGGTCTTCCACTACCTTCCTTACGAGCACTTGTTGGGCATCTTCGGATATTGTAAACTGTCGAAGCCGCAACATTTTTGCTTTTAAAATATTGTACCGTATACTTTTTGCCGAAATTTCTGTGCAGTTCGTAGAACTGTACAATGCGCTCGTGAAATACTTTTTGTTTCGACGGCATTTTGAGTAAAACTGACCAAGCATGAACAAAACAGAATATACTAGCAGAAAGAGGAGAAAGAGAGCTAACACATACACACTCTTAGTTCTTTCTGAGCTCGTTTGTTGTTGAGCATACAGGCCTCGAAAAAATTCCAAAATTTTAGTTGCCACCCGTTAGTTTCTAATTTTTAAAAAGCAGCTCATCTGAAAGCGCTATAATCAACACACTAATGAGCCGAATATCATGAAATTTTGAAAGAAGATATCTGATGGATGTCTCTATTGAACGTTAAAGGAAATTTTAATAAGTAATACCATATGTCTCTAAAACCGTGGTCCCGGGTTGGTGGTTCAATGCATAGGGCGCTGGTCTTACAAGCCAGTTATCGTATTTTTTTTAAAGATATTTTATTCAGGCCTTGTCAGTTGTCGTATGTTCGAGCCCCGACCTGGAAGGATTCTTAGTGTCAGTAGGATCCATAGTATTAGCCATGCAATGATTCTGTACACTAAGAATCGGCTGCGAAGTCTGTTGAAACAGAAAGGCCAAATTCCACAAAAGGAATGTAATGCCAGGACTTTGCTTTTGCTCTAAAACCGGGGACTGTGTGTGTGCACTTTCCAACGAAAGTTACTATTGAGTTATTAATTCAATTCGGTAATCAAATGACTGTCTCTTCTAGTCCCGGAGATACAATGGCATAAGTGACGTAACCGACAAAACGCGTTGTTCATTTTACCGCTTAATTTTGTCAAAGATGCCTGAACCGATTTTTATAAATTTAAGCTCGTTTGAAAGTTTATATTTCAATGATCAGGATTGCCGTTTCAACCTTCCGAGCGAACAGACGTGATTTGGATTTACTGCGAAAGCATTGAAAACCAGTTGTGTGTGTGATAAAGTGGTCGGACGATATTGCGTGATAGACAATAGTGCTTTTTCCTCTGAGAGGTTTTTTTTCGCGTTATATAATAGAACAGTGCCTTATTGTGAGCGGTCGATCGAAACGGTACCGTTAGCCGGTTATTGTTCCGCCGATCAAGGCCAAGTGTGCGGATTATAAACATTGTTCCCTGTGTCGATTGCGGCCATTGTTCCCTGTGTCGATTGTGATCGAACATTGAAGTGAAGTGATACCGTTAGTCCATACAAACTATAAACAGTTTATTTGTGCCTTTTCCTCGGTGAGGTTTTTTGCACCTGCGCACCGAACCGTTAGCTGGTGCTTTGTACTTTTCCTCGTAGAGGTTTTTTGGCATCAATTGAAGTGGCAATCGACCAAGAGCAGGTCTTGGCGACCGTTCCTTGCATTTGTACAACAAGCTAAGTATTGCCTTTTTCTTTATTCTTATTACTTATTACAGTTTATTGTTGCATCCCTCTTATAATTTACCACTTGCCTAAATATAACCTCGTGCTACAGTAAGCACAATGAGTCCTCCCCCTCCAGACGAAGAAATGAAGACAGATCCTAATCCGCCTGTTGTTGACAGTAATAAAACCCCCCGGATTAAGGAATATTCCGATGAACCCTCGCTATCGACCGGTCCATATGTGGTGTACTTCCGGACCAAATCTAAAGATAAAACATTGAATTTATTGACATTAAATAAGAACCTGACGTCACATTACCCGACTATCACACAAATAGTAAAAATGCGCTCCGACAAACTCAGGGTCTCGTTGACCAGCTTAAAGCAGGCTAATGAGATCGTTCGAAATGAGCTCTTTACGCGGGATTATCGCGTATATGTACCAGCCCGCGAAGTCGAAATAGACGGCGTGGTCACAGATGCAGGTTTGACTTGCGCAGATATTCTTGAGCACGGGGTTGGCGGTTTCAAAAACCCCTTACTCAAGAATCTGAAGATACTGGATTGCAAACGCTTGCATTCAGTATCGATCGCCGAGGATGGGTCAAAATCTTATCCTCAATCGAACTCGTATCGTGTGACCTTCGCTGGTTCGGCTTTGCCAAATTATGTCCTTCTGGACAGGGTTCGTCTACCCGTACGTCTCTTCGTACCGCGGGTTATGAACTGTACTAATTGCCAGCAATTAGGACACACAGCCTCCCATTGTGCGAATCGGCCCCGTTGTTCGAAGTGTGGAGAGCGTCATGCGGATGGCTCTTGCGGAAGAGATATTGAAAAGTGTCTCTACTGCAGTGAGGGTCCGCATGATCTCTCAGCATGTCCCACCTACAAATTGCGTGGAGATAAGCTAAAGCACTCTTTGAGGGAACGCTCCAAGCGCACATTTGCAGAAATGCTAAAGAGTGCTACACCACCAAGCCCATCTGCAAATCCCTATGCTTGCTTGTCAACAGACGAGTGCGATTCAGACGACCCTCTCGAAGGCACATCTTCGGCCATCCCTCGTAGCAACAGGAAAAGGAGAAATATTTCCTCTCATAAGCTACCTAGTAAGGGTTCGAAGGTGGCCCTTGAGGGGCCTCCAAAAGTAACAGCTAATGGTAGTGTTAGTAAAACACCGAAGCAAAGAATAGCTCCTGATCTAGAAAAACTGAGATCTGATAAGGAGTTTCCAACACTTCCTAAGACAAACAAAAACTCAATTGCCCCTAAAGACCAGTCAAAGAATCAACCAAATGCTGGATTTATTAAATTCTCTGATATAGTGGACTGGATTTTTAAAACTTTCAATATCTCTGATCCCTTGAAAGGTATTTTGATGACCTTTGTACCCGTAGCTGAGACGTTTTTGAAACAGTTGACTGTAAAATGGCCCCTTCTTTCAGCGATTGTATCCTTCGATGGCTAATTTATCCAATGAGGTCAAGGATTTGATCGCTGTTTTACAATGGAATTGCAGAAGTATCATCCCAAAAATTGATTCCTTCAAACATCTATTATATACCACGAATTGCGATGCATTTGCATTGTGCGAAACTTGGTTAACTTCTGAAATATCTCTCAACTTCCACAATTTTAATATTATTCGTTTGGATCGAGAAACCCCCTATGGAGGAGTACTTTTGGGAATCAAAAAGTGCTATTCCTTTTATCGAATTAACCTCCTCTCGATACCAGGTATTGAAGTTGTCGCATGTCATGTTACAATCAAAGGTAAGGACCTTTGTATTGCTTCCATCTACATTCCCCCTAGAGCCTCGGTTGGGCATCAGCGGCTCAGTGATATCATAGAACTCCTTCCCGCACCAACGTTGGTTTTAGGAGACTTTAACTCACACGGTACGGGATGGGGTTGTCTTCATGACGATAACAGATCAGCTATGATCCATGATATTTGTGACAACTTCAATATGACAATATTGAATACGGGAGAAATGACACGGATTCCTGCACCACCAGCAAGATCAAGTGCGCTGGATTTATCCCTTTGCTCGACATCGCTACGGTTGGATTGCAAGTGGAAGGTAATCCCCGATCCTCACGGTAGCGATCATCTACCTATCGTAATTTCAATCGCCAACGGATTAAGACCATCGGAGACAATCAATGTTTCGTATGACCTCACACGAAATATTGATTGGAAATATTACGCAAATGCGATGTCTGAGAAACTGGAAACAACACAAGAACTTCCTCCGGAGGAAGAGTACACGCTTTTGGCTGGCTTGATTCTCGACTCCGCGATTCAAGCTCAGACGAAACGTGTACCCGGCGCGAAAACTAACATCCTTCCTCCCAATCCGTGGTGGGACAAAGAGTGCTCATCACTGAACGCGGAAAGATCTTTAGCATTCAAAAAGTTCAGAAAATATGGAACACCTGATAATTATAGAAATTACGCAGCGCTAGATAAGCAAATGAAGAACTTAGTTAAAGCAAAGAAACTAGGTTACTGGCGACGGTTTGTTGACGGATTAACAAAAGAAACATCGATGAGCACTCTTTGGAACACAGCCCGACGAATGCGAAACCAAAACACCACGAACGAAAGCGACGAATATTCCAACCGTTGGATATTCGATTTCGCTAAAAAAGTATGTCCAGACTCTGTTCCGGAACAGAAGATCTCCCGCGCCGCGACATCAAATACAAACGAAACACCGTTTTCGATGGTAGAGTTCTCACTTGCGCTCTTGTCATGTAACAATAAGGCCCCGGGGTTAGACAGAATCAAATTCAACTTGTTGAAGAATCTGCCTGACACCGCCAAAAGACGCTTGCTGAATTTATTCAACAAGTTTCTCGAGGGTAATATTGTCCCACACGACTGGAGACAAGTGAGAGTTATCGCCATTCAAAAACCTGGGAAACCAGCCTCCGATCACAATTCGTATCGGCCGATTGCTATGCTTTCCTGTATCCGGAAGTTGTTCGAAAAAATGATTCTCTTCCGTCTAGACAATTGGGTCGAAACTAATGGCTTTCTTTCAGATACACAATTTGGTTTCCGCAGGGGTAAAGGAACGAACGATTGTCTTGCGTTGCTCTCAACAGAAATTCAAATGGCATTCGCTCGTAAAGAACAAATGGCATCAGTATTTCTAGACATCAAGGGGGCTTTTGATTCAGTTTCTATAAATATCCTATCTAAGAAGCTGCACCAGCATGGTCTTTCGCCGGTTTTGAACACCTTTTTATATAATCTATTGTCCGAGAAACACATGTATTTCGCACATGGTAATTTGTCGACAATAAGATTTAGCTACATGGGTCTTCCTCAGGGCTCATGCTTAAGCCCCCTTTTATACAATTTTTACGTAAAAGATATCGATGAATATATCAACACATCTTGCACGCTAAGACAACTTGCCGACGACAGCGTTGTGTCCATTATAGGATCCAAAACTGCCGATCTGCAAGGACCATTACAAGATACACTCCACAACTTGTCCACGTGGGCTCTTCAACTTGGTATCGACTTCTCTACGGAGAAAACTGAGCTGGTTGTATTTTCAAGGAAGCGAGAACCAGCACAACTACAGCTTCAACTAAGGGGTGAAACCATAGCTCAGGTCTTCACATTCAAATATCTCGGGGTCTGGTTCGACTCCAAAGGCACCTGGGGATGTCATGTTAGGTATCTGAAACAAAAATGCCAACAGAGAATTAACTTTCTTCGTACAATAACCGGATCATGGTGGGGTGCCCACCCAGGAGACCTGATCAGGCTGTACCAAACAACGATATTGTCCGTAATGGAATATGGATGCTTCTGCTTCCGATCCGCCGCGAACACCCATTTCATTAAACTGGAAAGAATTCAGTATCGTTGTTTGCGTATTGCCTTAGGTTGCATGCAGTCGACTCATACGATGAGTCTCGAAGTGCTTGCGGGCGTCTTACCGTTGAAAAATCGATTCTGGGATCTCTCATATCGATTGCTAATCCGATGCGATATCTTAAATCCGATGGTGATTGAAAACTTCGAAAGGCTTGTCGAGCTCAATTCTCAGACCCGTTTTATGTCCTTGTATTTTGATTACATGGCTCAGAATATTAATCCTTCTTCGTTTGTTTCCAACCGTGCTCATTTGTTGGATACTTCTGATTCTACTGTGTTTTTCGACACATCCATGAGAGAAGAGATTCGTGGAATTCCGGATCACGTGCGCCCTCAAGTGGCCCCAAATATTTTTTATAATAAATTTAGAACAGTCAACTGTGAAAAGATGTTTTACACTGACGGATCAATCATCAACGAGTCCACAGGCTTCGGCATCTTCAATCAGAACATCACCGCTTCGTACAAACTCAGTGATCCGGCTTCAGTTTACGTCGCAGAATTAGCTGCTATTCAGTACACCCTCGAGATCATTGAAACGTTGCCCAAAGACCATTACTTCATTGTCACGGACAGTCTAAGCTCAATAGAAGCTCTCCGGGCAATGAAGCCAGGAAAGTATCCCCCATATTTCCTGGGGAAAATACGGGAACACTTGCGAACTTTATCTGAACGGTCTTATTCAATATCGTTAGTCTGGGTCCCTTCACATTGTTCCATTCCGGGAAATGAAAAGGCAGACTCATTGGCTAAAGTGGGCGCATTAGAAGGTGATATTTATGAAAGACCAATCTGCTTCAATGAATTTTTCAGTATTTCTCGTCGAAGAGCACTTGAAAGTTGGCAAACTTCATGGAGTAATGACGAACTGGGACGATGGCTACATTCCATTATCCCTAGGGTATCGACGAAACCTTGGTTCAGGAGGATGAACGTGAGTCGCGATTTCATTCGTGTTATGTCTCGGCTCATGTCTAATCACTACACATTCAACGCACATCTTCGGCGTATTGGGGTCATGGAGAGCGGTCTCTGCACCTGTGGCAACGGTTATCAGGACATCGAGCATGTCGTATGGTCATGTGTGGGGTATTGTGACGCCAGGTCTGTTTTAAAGGACTCCCTCAGGGCCCGAGGTAGACCACCTGATGTTCCGGTTCGAGATGTGTTGGCGAGTCGGGATATATCATATATGTTACTCATATATAAATTCCTTAAACACATTAATATACAAGTGTAATCTGCGTTAGTTACCCCTGTTCCTCGACTGATGCGAAGAAGAAACTCCACCCACAGGTTCGACACTAACATCCGCCCGAATCTCCCCATCCCTCGTCTGTCCACCTTCTTCATTGAAACTAACAAGATCTTTCTGCTGTCACTAAATTTTCTGCTTCCCCCTCCCACGTTTTTTCACCATCTCGATGTCAACTAATTAGATCTTTGTCGTTCTTAGTCATTTTGTTCCCATATCCCCTTTTTACTCTGTTCTCCGTAATATTTACTTCTCTGTATATTTTTTTTTTCATTTTCCTCCGTAACATCATCATCATTACCCACGGACGGCCGCTGTAGTCTATGAGATGAATATGGGCCACCCGTCTGGTATTCGTAGCCTGGGGGTGTCCCCCCGCGAACCCACACGGACAGAAAAAAGCGGCTAATACCAAGATACTTACCAACGTGTTACATTCAGTACGCCGGCCGGTGCCGATTGCCAGCTGAAGGCGGGATCTGCCAAAGTCATTACATTATCTTAATATACTATCCTAGTTTTAAGTTATTTGTTAATTAAAATTAGAAAAAGCCCTTGGCATCTTAGAGCTTAAGCAGTGTGCCTTAATAAATTATATGATTGAAAAAAAAAAAAAAATTTCAATGATCAAACAAAACGCGCTTATTCAATCCGCTCATTTTTTTTTCGTAAATGACTGATTTCAATAGGAATAGTCTCGTTCGGAAACTACTAATGCTTCATTAAACAGTTCAAACGACTGTCACTTACGATTTCGGTTATATAATGGTATAAGTAACGTAAACGACCAATTTCATTACCACCCAATTTTCTCGGATATGGTCGAACTGATTTCTAAAATTTTAGGCTCGTTTCGAGACTGAAATTGGGTCGTGGATCGAATTCGAAGATCAAATGGATGACACTTCAAGTTTCGGAGATATAATCGTACAAATAACGTAAACGACATATGATTTTTTTCCATCCGCATTTCACATTCGATACATGCTGATACGCTTGATCTGAGAAATGTTGCAGAAAATGTAACGTAAGCACTAAAGTATGGTTTTGTGAACTACCCGAATAAATTTTTTTTGATGTGACGTGTGACGTAAATTTGGTGCACATAATTTTAATTAATTTGAAAATATTGGAAATTAGTCCGTTGCTTCGCTCACTTGCCGTTTGTCCACAGTAACATGCTCGATAAATCGTCTCAGCATCCGATCTCTGTCGTGTCGAGAGCTCTCGTAATAAATAGATTTGTTTTTCTCGAAAACAGTTTAGCTGTCTTCAAGATGCTGGCTGCTCATCGAAGATCTTCTAACCCATATCGCTTCCCGGAGAGGGCATGGATGCTGCATGCTAAAACGACAACGATTCTTTCGTTTCTCTGCGTTCGAGTGTGCCCTGATGTATTATAAGCCGGCACAAGAAGGGTATTAGGGATCTCTTTCCGATCCTGATTGCGTATTAGACGAAAGGATGTTCGGTGGGCATGTGTTTATCTATATATCCCGGCACATGGCCACCATCGATGTCGACACCGCCACCGCCAATGCGAGGACAGAAACGCACGACAGACAGCCTCCCACGCCTGACGTACTACCAGGCGTGTAGGAGAGCAGATGAGAAATAAGGATTGGGATAAATTCTTCTTCTACTTAATACTTCTTATTTGTTTGTCTGATACTGGTTCGAGCCTCCACCCCTCCTCAAACCATACTGGCAGGATTTTCAGTTACCTAATTCTGTCCCGATGTTCAGTGTGTGTGTATTCAATCCTTCAAACAGGCACACATGTGTTGCCAGGGTGTAATTATAATCATTAAGGAACGATATTAATTTTAATTTTCTTCGAGAGATTATACACAAACTTATAATCTTTCAAATTCAATCTTAATTCTATGAAATATATCTTGAGCGTCTGCTCAAGCTACCGTTCGCTTACGAGTGCCCTGTTCCATCGACAAGCAGCAAAGCAATCAGATTGTTTCGTGAGCAGTCCCAGTCTGTCTCTCGCCGGGTGGGTTTCGTCTGATGAAGCTTAAGCTCACTAAGAAGCACTGTTTCCTGTCTCGGCACTACCCAACACTACCCCCATCGTATGCGTGTAGAGGCATTCAAATCGGATCAACCGGCAAGAGCAGCTCAATATTTATAATATGTGAAGTATTTGGATTCGTTCGTCGGCTGTATCTCTTTTGCTCCGCCGAGTAGCAGTTCAGCGGTTCAAGGTTTCGAGTAAATCTCTATTCATCAACAGCAGAGCTTTGCAAGACGGTGAGGGTTTCCACCACCGGAGTAGTCGCATCATCGCTGAAACAGGTGAAATCCGCCTTATTAGTTGCGCTGGCGGCGGGGTTGAAGCCCACAGTAGTTCTCGGGAGAAGCGTTGTAAATCCTAAGGCGAAAGCTTCATCAACCGAAACGAGAGTTTTCCCCCCACGGGAGACGGGTGAGAGAATCAGTAAAGTTCGAAAACGGTACAAGATTTACTGTTTGGTGGGGCGGGAGTTGAGCGCAGAGAATTGTATAATTAGTGTGCTGTCTAAGATTGAGAGAAAGGGATAATGATCGGTTTCGAGTTGGCTAATTACAATCGGAAGTAGACAAGCTGCAGGATTAGAACCGCCATGTGGTTACTGACTGATAACATTGGCTACATCCCCACCAACCAAACGTCGGTATTTAATGGCCATGGGGAACATTTGATTTGCTAATCTTTTTTTTCTCGTAAAAATAAAATCAAGGGCGGAAATCAACTCTCGAGTTTTTTTTTATAACACCACTCGCTACCAGGCAGCTGCCACTCGAAACGGTTTCATCATTTCTGTTTTACCGACGATTTCATAGTTTCTAAGCATTTCACAATTTCCATAATTTTGCTTTTAATTTATCTGTACAGTTGTGATGTATTGATAGGTGATCCAACCAGGGTCAAGATTGGCAATATCACCTCGAATAGATACTGTTCCGTGTCTAATTCAATATTTGATCAATTATTCATATTGACTTTTGCCAGCCACTCAATCGTTCGTGAATGCGAAGCCTTCTTCAGAACGATAAGATAAATACTGGAAAACAGTACCGGACTATTGTTGCTGATCTATTTAATTCAAGATAAGGATTAATTTATTTTCTACGCTACGTTACTCGATTGTGCTAGAATAAGGTGATTATCTGATAGCTACTTGCTCAGTTGTCTACACAATCTGCTCGTGGCACCACGTCGTTTGATGCATCGCAAAAGTGCAGAATCGGTGTCAAACCTGGCATGTGGCAAATAATCTACTGACGCTCAGTTTAATTTGTTATTGGATTATAGTTCAACAGCGCAGCTACAGTCATCATCCCACTGCCACAATAATCTTACTCTTATTCTAACAATCAACTTATCTCCGGTTGCACCTGAGCGATAAAATCAATCGGTTGCTTGTTTTTTTTTCTACTAACGCAAAAAAAAATTCACCACTAATTCGACTGTTCCGATTTGTTTATTCTTCGCAGATCACACTATCCCAGATATGCCGCAGTCCGCTGCAGAACACGTTTCCTTTTACACCGGAAATCACCGAAGAAGTGCGGAGAAAGTTCGATCAGTGGTGGAGCAATCAGTTAGCGCCTCAGCCGAACCCGATTGCCCATAAAATTCTGCCGTTCAGCAATGCGCCCCCGAGTGAGCTGGACTTTGCCAATTTCAATATGCATGAGAATCGAGATGCCCTACTGGAGAACCGGGCGAATCCACATCACAACCTGGTGGTACATCCGGCACTGCAGACCGTTCACTCGCAGTATCCGAATCAGAAAACTCGCATGCGAACCAGTTTTGATCCGGAAATGGAACTACCCAAGCTGCAACGATGGTTCCAGGAGAATCCCCATCCGTCCCGGCAGCAAATCCAGTCCTACGTCGTTCAGCTGAATTCACTGGAATCACGGCGGGGTCGTAAACCGCTGGACGTGAACAACGTTGTGTATTGGTTCAAAAATGCCCGAGCCGCCCAGAAGCGAGCCGAGATGCGTCAAGGGATGACCAACGGCTACGGGACTCCGAGTATGATGCTATCGCAGCCGGATTACATGAAAAGCTCTCCCAGTGCACCATCTGAAGACATTGACAATCTATCCCAAGACGAAATGGATGACGAACTGGATCGACCGATGTCCCCACAGCTACCTCTGTCGCTGACCATCCATGAACGCAATCGACCGCTGAGTCCGTCGGATGATACCCCCATCAAGCAGGAGAACAATCTCTCCTCTGCCAGTCCACCGCCATCTCCGACGCCACCGAATCACATGCTTAACATCAGCAACAACAACAACAACAACAACAACAATAATAATAATAATGCCAACGAATCCGCCAATGATTCGGCCAGTCAGAATGAAGCCCCCAAATCCAACTACTCCAACGAACGATCCAGCTCTCCACAACGATCTCGCTCTCCCGCTTCGGAAGATCTGGATATGGATGAACCAGAGGGCAGCACGATCGATGACTACCGTTCACCGTCGCCGGACTCCAAGCGGAACCTTCCCTTTCCCATCAACAATCCGATGTTTTCCCACTCGATCATGTACATGAGCCACTACATCCCGGCAATGCAGGCCAATGCCGCCGCCGGAATGCACCTGAAAAACGAACTCAGCCCGACCAACCACGCCGCTCTGGGTCAGGGTGGGCTGAACCTGTCATTCAACAGTGACGAACGGCGGAAGCGAAACCGAACCTTCATCGATCCGGTGACCGAGGTGCCCAAGCTGGAGCAGTGGTTTTCTATGAACACCCATCCGTCGCACAATCTGATCCTGAAGTACACGGAGGACCTGAATCGGATGCCGTACCGGTGAGTGTAGATTGTTTTTTCACTGTTTTATTTTGATTTTATGGTATTCTAATATACGCTAAAATCAAAGTTTTTGCATAATGAAGGACATTTTTATTTATAAGTATACAAACAACCCATTTTACATGCTTCCGTGAATTGCATTAGTTCTAAGTGCGGTATGTACTCGTTGTACTATATGCAGCAAATTGACATACTGTGATAATATCTGTGGAAGTTCTTGTCCATCCAAAATCTCGTTGGAATACAGGTCTTAAGGTCTACCAACGTAACCGATGATATTAGAGGTTTTTTATGGTTTATACTCGTGGTATCACCACAAACGAATTTCCAGACATGACAGTCACGATCTTTTTTTGGCGCACATCTACGGTCCTCCGAGAAACTGGCACCAATGGTGATAAATTGGTTGCACTGCTGAGTTCCTATCATACATTCATAATGCAAATGTCAAACCGTGAGCATCCTTTCGATTCGGTAGCTCATTTGTATATATTGAGATTTTATGGCACACTTTGGTTGAAATGATAACAATGCAATTAATCTCGCGCTCCACCAAGTGGTGAGTGCTGTCATTTCAGAAGGTACCGGGAACGAACCACATTTTCCAAAAATATTTATAAGCACGTACATGTCTTTATTATTTATCTTTGGTATCACATTCAATTAATGGGATCATTGTAATGAATTATGAGGAAGTGCTTGTTCATCCCAAAACTACCTGCAGCAAATGTCTTAAGATCTTCCAATGTAACCAAGTAATCTAACAAGATCCGTGTATACGATCCAT
Organism: Malaya genurostris; assembly: GCF_030247185.1. Lineage (NCBI taxonomy): Eukaryota > Metazoa > Arthropoda > Insecta > Diptera > Culicidae > Malaya > Malaya genurostris. The sequence goes on from NC_080572.1 coordinate 258,485,146, forward strand.
TCTTGTATACCACATGCAAATCATTGACTTATTGTGAATGTTATGGGTGATCAAAAAACTATCTGGAATTCTGGTCTCAAGGGCTGAGGCCAGTAGGTCGTGTATAACCACGTGGCTCGCTCTGCGTATTACATTTCCCTCCATGCTCTCTCGCGAATGTGCAAAATGACTCTCGATGTGGCCGGGTGGCCAAGATAGTTTTGATATTTTCGGTTACAAGTTTGACTATATCACATAAAATACAATAGAGCTACCGCTTGCTTTTCAGCCTTTCTGAGCCGATTTTATTTCTCTCTCAATTTGCGTTACGTTACCAGGTAACTGGAGCAGAAAAAAATGACGCGTCATAGAAATCGACTTACCTTCACAAATATAACATTAATTTAATTTTTATCGCGACAACATATATGTTTTTATGCACTAATTTAATCTAAATTAAATTATCTAGACATTGTCATGATAGATTTTTGATCCATGCTTTTGAAGGTAAGATATTCAATTTTCATGGCGTTTTCAGCTATGCGATTCCGCTAATGTCAATGAATCATTCTGAAATTTTCACAGAATATTCTAAATTAATTTCCTAAGAGATTGTCAGTTGGGTATTTTGATATTCGTCACCGTTTCTGAGAAAATCAGATTTGAAGCGTGAAAATAGCCCTCTAAAACGCCCTAAAACACACTGGCCTCAGCCCTTAACATCTACCAGTATAACAAATTGCATGAACGAACTTGAAGTTCACGGTCTATACTTGTGACACCACTTACAATTTAAAGGCTTATTTTCGATGCTCTTGATCACTCGAAAACTATCTGGAGCTCAGGCCTTAAGATCTACTAGCATAAGAAAACAGCATTAATAAAATAAATCTTAACGTCCCACACTTGTGATTCCCTGAAGCCCTTGAATGACTGAAAACATTCCTGAAACAGATCCGAGTAGACAAGTAAGCAGTATGTAGCTACATAACTACGAGCAGCATTTACTTTGGAGCTGCTTTTACTGAAGTTCTTGGATTACTGAGAACATACCTGGAATAACTATAAATAAACATGTAAGCATTTGGCGTTGTAGTTCTTGCAGTGGAACTGCAATTGTCCCTAAGGACAATATTCCTAGTAGTTATTGGATCTTGAAATATTTCTTACAGATTTCCGTAGTCTCAGAATACACTCAGATGGTCCTAGATGGGTTTGCGTATGGACGTAGCTAGATTTTTTTATGTTATTTATACTGGAATCGGACGGCTTTGCGCGAAAATTTTGAAATAACGCAATTATTTAATTTACGCGAAATTTAATTTACGCACCCCCGATTTTGCGCGTAAGTTCAGGTTCCAATGTATTGGACACCATCGAATAAAATTATATTGTAGAATATTTGGCCTGACGAAACATCGGAATCGGTTTTTGTTAATTATTGAAAATTCGCTCTATTCGGGATGACAATAGAATATAACTATCAAATGCAGTTTTTACAAATTCATGGCGACGGAAAAATATAGCGAAAGAAGACTGTGCCGAAGAATCGTACAATGATTTAAATATCGATATTTATTTTGTTGACGTTTCGTCTTAGGTTCGTCAGCACTTCAGCAGCTCTAATTGAACTACCACTGCCACCGAGTTTATCTTTAACCGCTTGGCAGATGCAAAATTTACGTTACTTCTGTAACACTTTCAGTATATTTTGCCAAGGTGAAATATCTGTTCATATGGCTTGGACGTAAATTATTACTTCTTATTTATTTTTTTATTTTTTTTTATTCAATAATATAGTATAATTTTTAGGCACACTGCTCAAGCTCTAAAATGCTAAGAGCATTTACTAAATTTAATTAACGACTAACTTAAAACTAGGATAGAATCGTTAGGTAATGCCGTACTGGGGTTGTTATGGTCGATTCTCAAAAATCCAGTTTTTAGTTGGCGATTGGCAGTGTCCGTTGAAATGAAAGTAGCATGAGAGTCTTTCAGATGACGTTGGTAAATATCTATGTTGGCCGCATCCTTCGGTCCGTGTGGGTCCACGGGAAACACCCCCGGGCTACGAAGGCCCGGCGGGTGGTTCGCATATTGGTCGTCAACTGGATCGGATTTCCGTAGGCGATGATGATGATGTTGCCGAAGAGAAACATAGAGTACATATTTTTAATTATATGTGCATTGGCAAGTTCTCCAAGTTGGCATAGACGATAGCGCCAACTTGAGTAAATGTTGGCAGCACTCTTTCAGATTTGAATGAAACTTTTTGGACATGTAGACATTGTCACAAAATCCACTGTGTACTTGGTTTTTCCAAAATTGATCTGAGTTCTCTTTTGAAAAGGTCATACTTTTTCAACCTTTTTTTTTTTCAAATAATCATAGTGGAAAAACGAAAGATCCTACAGAAAAGTGTTGCGCTAGTGATTTTTACAATATCAGTCAAATTTTTGAGACATACACAAACACTGAAATCGACTCTACCAGTTCAAAATTGATTTACAAAAAATGCCATTTTTGATTTCTATGAAACTTAAATCAACTTTGCCTGATTTTGTGGAAATCACTTGTACAAAACCTTTTCGTAGGATTTTTCACTTAGCGACAATAGCTATTTGAAAAAAGTTTGACCCTTTCCAAAAGACAATCTAGATCAATTTTTGACAAATAGAGTATGCAAAGTGTCTTTTTGTGATAAAGAAAAATTCATTCAAATTTGAGAGAGTGTTACCAACTGCGAATACGATTTGGCGTGAAATTAGTATATAAAAATCTCTTACTCTATCTCGGCGAAAGACCAAACGGTTAAAACCGAGTATAAATAAACCCTTTCATTCATTTATCTCTTACTAATTTTTAGCACTGAACACAAAAGCAAATAATGTGAAACTCAAAACAATTGAAAGCTATATAAAATGTGAGAATCACTTGACTGGTTGAAGCTAGCGTTAACCTGCTAATATTGTAATATGAAATCTTTGGAGTTGAGTTCCAACAGATCCTGTCAGCTTGGAGCGAAATCAATCTTCAGTTCAGCAACGCCATCGCACGGTGTCGCATTCAACATATCATGTCAATTGTATGGGTGCGCAGTGCTGCTATTTTGGCGCGCACGAATTTGACATTTCTCTCCCTTACTTCGGTGTATGAGATTCGGTGCGGACTCGCTTGAGGGCGCCATGCTCGCAAAAAATGGATTTGCTAATGATTTGTTCGGGAAATGTGAGAGCTGTTAATATGATGTCTTTGGTTCCAATGACCTCGAAAAATTTACATTTGAGTAATTTATTTTTTTTTAATCGTTTATTTACACCCATCTTTAACCTAGCTACGGTCGTTCGCAGGTTGAAAATACTTGAGATTATCATCAAACTAGAACTTAACGTATTAACTTTTCATATAAGATGTATAAGTTAACGTCAATTTTAGAAGAAAATCAATAATGTTCAAATGTTTGCGAAAGTAAATCTTTTGGAAGATATTAGCATGTCAGTAGTTTCCAATATATATGTAAAAACATAGAATCATGATTTAAAACACAAGTTAAGGTAATTTTTAAGATGAAAAAGAATACAATGTTTTAAATTTTTTTTCACTCGCTGAATTGATGGGTAGGGGGGCGTCACATCATATTTTGCCAGCGACGAAAATTTTCCTAGGTACGCCACAGAGATGAATGATACATAAAAGTAGTTTGGAATGATTTCAAAGAACATGAGTTTCTATGATTACGTTTCATTGATGATTTTGATACTTTAGATGATTTGATTGATTGGAAAAATTGATTATCATAATTTCGATGATACGATCGATTCTGACGAACTACGATGATACTAAATTACACATTCTATGATTTCAAAGTTTTCAATATTTTCTAGGTTATGATGATGATTCAAATTAATGGTGTTGAGGTAGGAGTTTAGACGATCTCGATGACTAGAGACAAATTGAACCTTTTAATGAAGTTGGAGGCATAACAAATCTGAGATTTGGAGAATGATTGATGAAGAATGTACACTCCAAAAAAAATTGAATTTTACAGGTGACTTAATCCCTCATACGATGTAATTCATAAAGACCTAATTTGTCAAATGACGGAAAATTTTATTTGAAATGACTTAATGTTAGATGAGCTTGAATTTTACTTGTTTCGACTGTAACTTGCGTTGTGCTAGCAGGTGCGACTGTATGAATTTAAATGCACCTTTTACCAGCCAAGCAAATGCATGCTTCTGTGGCTCAGTCGATTAAAAGACGTACTTACGATACAATGATTCTCGGTTCAAGTCGCGGCGGTTGCTATTAGTTTTTTTATTTCAATGAATTTCATGTCATGGAGTCTTAGACACAATATTAAATGTTCTTCGACGTAAATTTGGGTGAGCTGCGACGCTCCATTTATGTGCATCTAATAAGATGTAAAATCACAGGGTTTTTTAAGTGTGTACGTCATAATAATTACGATCAAATCAAATCTTGAAAAGTCACACATAATATCGGAATCTAGAAATGTTAAAATGAATTTAAACAATTTCAAGATTTCTGAGTTTTTTTATGTAGCATATTCCAAACAATGGATGTATTTCGATTTCATCGAAATGTACAAAAGTGCACAGAAAGAAAAGATGAAAATTACACGACATGTAAACCAATAGTACTATTAAACAGACATCAGTTGAAACGATCTGATTTAAAACCATGATTGATGTAAAATTACATTGAAATGCATTTACTTTTTCATTGAACAAAGCTGTATTTTTACAAATCGCTTAGTTTGTAATGTAACTTTTCATTCAATTACCTGCTCCAAATATGTGCATGAAAATAAATGTAAATTCACAAAATATTTTTATGTGTGTGGTACATTTCTATGATCCTAAATTTTAGATTTTAGACAATTTTGAAACCTCTTTAGACTTTATACCATGAAATAATACTGATTATTTTCAGGCACTCGATGATTTCTATGATTTTGAATACGCATTAAGCGTAAAGTTATTGCTGAACTATATATTTTTTAATACACCTGTTTAGCGGTTCAAGGTTGTCTGCTGTGCACTGAAGAGTCGAATAGGAAACTTTAAGAAAACGGAGTTCGCACATCAGTTGTCCATAAGCGTCAAATATTTCCGAAAGCATATTCAATGTTTTCTTTTCTCTGTTACGTTTTGTTTTTGACTTATCTGTGCGTTAGCGTTTATATTGAACAGCTAGTGCAACTTGGTAGTTCAACATGAACCACTGAGCCGTAATATCATTTACTATATTTGCAAAACAATTTTTAGTTCTGCGCTGAAGAGTCTCTGTCTTGAATGACAGCCCGAGTGTTAATCAAGTGAAAACCTAATCAAATAGTAGTCATTCAGGGGATTTAGTAATTTCGGTAACTGCTTTGTGCTGAGTGCACAAGGCAAAACATTCACTTTCTTATCACGTTTCGTTTTCAATTTTTGAGAAGAAAAACCCCGAAAATTTCGCATATCAGCGTCGAATAACATCTTTTGAACTAGTACAAGTTTTAAGAATGATTTTAAATATTTTTATCCATTTATTCAACACCAGTCATGCGCTCTGCTGAATTTTAGGGTGCAGTGATACAATTTCTTTATACACGATCCTTTGGTTTTACATTACAAAAAAGGCGAACTGTCAGAAATTAAAAATGGCCTTAATTGAAACACACACACATACACACACATACACACACAGACAAACACACACACACAGATTGGCTTTGCAGAGTGTCTCAATTTTATACAACGCTTACTATTATTTACACTTAACACTACTTATTTAAGTCATTTGGTCTAATCCTTGATTATATTTTTTTTTTCTTTTACAGCCAAAAATTCCCTCGCCTGGAAAGCAAGAACGTCCAGTTTTGGTTCAAGAATCGGCGAGCAAAGTGCAAACGTCTGAAGATGTCCCTGTACGATCCGGCCCAGCTAGCCAGCCTGGGTGAACAGGCTCACCTCGCAAATCTGCACGACAGCTCCCACCTGGCTCAGCTACACGAGGCTTCCCAGCTGCACCAGTTCCATCACGGAGGCGACCGAGATTGAGCCACCGACTTGACACAGATCCCGTTCAGTACAGTTCCTTCCTTCCGTGAGCGATGGAAGCGCATTGGGGTTTGTCTGCACGTGGAATAAATTTGTTCCCAATAGTGGTACTGTTCGCTCAATATATTTAAGTGCATACGGCTTGTTTTATTTTACTTTCGAGGAGCAGAAACTCCGAAGTAAATGCTAGGTCAAATTGATACCAAAGAACGAAAAGATTTCTCTTTAGGTTTTCCTGTAAATAGTAGAAAGATTAATGTTGATTATGAACAGTTCTTTTAAAACGATGATACATCTCCACTTCGATAGAAATGCTAAGGTTTGCTATGATAGAAATCGCAGTGTAGTGCTAAAATAGAACTTTCGCAGAAATTTTCGTACTGTGAAAAAAATTTATCGGATCAGGTATGGCGTAGATGGTCTCTACATTAGGCAAAATGGCTTTTAGGGTTACTACACGGACTAGCAAGATAAAATGTATATACAGGCAATTGATCCGGGAACTAGGATTACAAGCACCGAAAGCATATCAAGGAGCGATGGACGGTTCTAGCCAACATCAGGTTTCTCGCTTCACAGGCTGCTTTCCAGCTCACCCGATCTGTACATATCATCCTCCAAATCGACAACAAAAAACGCGCCTCTCACACACTCACCCAATTTCACAGCTCAAATCGCTAAGCCGTTCAATGAAACATGAAAATTATGATCATTTATTAATTAATAGCGTAAAATAACCTGCAACCAATTCGCAATGGCCATCAATCGAAAATCGCTGGGCTCAGGCCTCCATTCGATTCAATGTCCATTATTCAATTATTAATTTAGTTGAGAAAATTTTTCATCCCCACCTGTCCACCAAACGACCGACCATGCGCCTCCTCCACGAGACAAAAATCCATTCTTCCATTCGGATGCTACTCCATTTAAATCACTCACCGTACGTGGGCTTCGGTATGTATTCAACAGTTGTCAAAATCACATCCAGTTCCGAACGGAAACCTGCATCCTGATCGCGGGTCGTCATCGGTGGCGGTTGGTTAGCAAAATAAGCTTACCACATCACCGCACCCGATTTAAAAGCTGTGCCGCGGAATTATTCACTACATTTTCCGGTAGGAGATTTTTTTTACCATAATCTGAATGCCGCTGTTGCATCCGCAGTGGTAACAGTAAGCAGCCTCATTATCACTCACCGAGTAATGAGCTGCATTATTCCGGCTAGGTTATTAAACATACTATTTATTACTGCGTTTTTTGATGCATGTCCCAGTTCCACTACTGCTACGTGATTCGATTTCTGTTTATCCTCTTTTTGTACTTTCCTCAACAGTAGTTACGCTTCGTTAGGCATTTCAGTTGGATATTTGAAATATATTGAAACTTATTGTTGGTATCAAATACCTTTAGTTGATCATTAGTTATTGTGTTATCGCCTTGGTTGGCTTCAGTTTTAGAAGCGTTTTCGCTCATCGAAAATGTAACATGAAAATAAAACGAAAATGTAAATAGTTTCAGCTTTAGCATTTTTTTTAGTCAAGTAGCGAACCAGATAATGTTTTCAAAACTAACACAACATTGATATCAAAACTAGTTCCGTAAGGTTTTAAATTAATCGATAGAAAATAGCAATTACGCAGGCTAGCAAGAAACAGTCACTCTACTGGTAGTAAGTAAATAAGATAATTGCATCCCAAGTCTAGTGTAATGGATTAGAAAGAATGTCGAAGAGAAGAGACGAAATACAAGCTAAACATATTGTAAAATTATTATTCAAATTAAAAATTACGCAATTATTAAAATATTTCAAAACTGAATTTTTATTGGCAAGTGGAAACTGATCCGAAACTCCTTTCTTTTCTCTTGGCATCAGAATGAAAAAAATTGAGCTAAATTTTGAAACAAATCTATGTGTCTTCAATCGTTTCCAGATTGATTCGAATATTTGACAATAGTGAGCTATTTCACCTACTCCGCTTGTTCAGTACCACTTCAGGAAAGTATCAACAATACTTTGGAACTTGATCAATGATCCCTTTGGAGTTTTCGAACGAATCCATAATCGTTTATAATGAGCTTTCAACTTTTTGGCATTAAAAATGCCTTACTCTTCACTATACGGGGCCGGGGGTCAATTAAAAATTTCTAAAAATGCCGCGTAACCTTTTTTCGTCATAATTTTGAACGTTAATAACTCAGTCATTTGTTGACGGATTGATATAATTTAACATCCAATCGATTCGGAAACAAAATTTACCCTGGTGTAGTTGAAAAATTTCTCAGGCGAAAACGACATAACATGAAATTTCATCCGAACTTGCATGACACAAGATCAGAGCATACCAATTAAAGCTTCAAATCGTTTTATGGCACTTTTTGTCTTGCTGTCTAGCAACAACCTACCTCTAGCATGCTACGCGTAGGACTGAAACGTTAACTATAATTTCGCTTCTATTTATAAATTCGCGTGCTTCCAACAGTTTCGCTTTTGCATCGATTGACCAATCAGAGCGATGCTTTCACATTGATATATCGCTTACTGCTTCAAAACCGTCGTCTATGGCAGGGAAATCCGATATGCCGGAGATGTTTAGCAGACAAAATACGACACTACTCGCTACTAATAAAAATTTCAATCTTAGAAATATTTCCAATCCAATAATGAAATAATATTAATAATTGATACAAAATATACTGAGCTGTAAGTGTTTAAAAGCTTATTTTTACGTATATTTTTCTTTGAATTTCTGATTTGCACCCCTATATAGAAAATAAAGATGTGTTCCACATCAAAAAGATCACTCAGTTTTCTCAAAGAAAGCCATTTTAGAAACAAATTTATCAAATTTCATCTGGATACGACTTCCGGTTCAAGAGTTACAGACTGATAAGTATAAAAATTTCATTGTCAAGAGTGTGTTTTTATACATGACTCTAAAAATCGAACAAAATATGTTCCACTAGCCGTATAGTTCTTCAATAGAACAGATCCGGTTCCGGAAATACATGGTTAAGAGATTGCAACCCGTCATTTAGAGCGACTATGCAAAAATAGGAAAAAGCCTACTCTAAATTTCGCCAAAAGTGTTGTGTTAGTTGCTGGTCAAACAAACCGATTTCAGATACGTGTATTCCCAGCTCCCGGTTTCGGAAGCCCTGAAAATAGGGGAACAGATCTTCATTTTCCCAGAGACATCTGAGTAGATTTTCACAAATTTGGACTCAGATGAATGGTTTTTTTATCTCATAGACTGCTATTGACTTTAATTCCGATACGACTTCCGGTTCCGGAACAACAGGGTGAGGTGTGTGTAAAATTTATACCGTCATCTAAAGCGAAAATACAAAAAAAGGAAAAATTCCTGTAAGCTTGACTGAATTTTGAAATTCAAAAGATTATGCTAGTGTACATACATTTTTGGTTCCTACTCAAGATTCAAATATGAGTTTCTCTTAGGAATATTTATGAAAGCATAAGTTATATAAGAAAGGCATCATTACACCACCAGGTGGATTGAAAACAGTTTTTTTGTAATACATTGAGATGAATTTCAAAGTATTCAAAATAAAGATTTAAAGAGAAATCAGGATTTTAGTACATTCTGTGGTTGACATTTCAGACTGGTTTCTCCAACTATCTGAAATATTTACCAGGAACTCATTTGACACACAAAAACCAGACATCCATGTAGTGATTTCAATGTGTGTAAGAAATTTAACGGTTGTTTGGACTAGTGATCACCAAGTAACAACTCGCCTACAGCTACGTTTCAAGTAGCCTAGCAATTGCTTATGGGCTCTTGTGTTCGAGCTTGTACACAATGGTCATTCATGCATGCAAAATTGTACGTAACGGAGAACTTTAGCGAATTTTGTTTTTCATTTCTATATCTCGGTTGATTTTTCCAAGATTTTTCATTAGGGCGTATAAGCAAGTGACAGTTTCTCTTTGTTTACTTTCTCTTCTATTAATTACCAAGCAGTTTCCAAGTTTATCACTCAACTCTTTGCATGAAATGATACCCGAAACTTTCGACTTTCAAACAGAATAGTGATATCAAAGAAAATGTTTTTAATCACATCACAATAATCGAAAGAGAGAGTATTTATAAAGAAACTGTCTCTTGCTTATACGCCCTAATGAAAAATCCACCGAGATATCATCTTATTGTTCAGTACACTATACTGTACTTGTTTTTTGTCGTCATGAGCGTTAGTAATTTTGTTTCATCAACTGTGTATGTATACACTATCTATCCACTGTCATTGGCTCTAAGTGTTAGTTTGCTTCATTTCTTGCACGGTAGTAGCGATGGTGCAAGGTGAGTAGCTTGCAAACAGTAATTATATTATGTCAAAATGTGTTTATTAGATTGAGGATAGCAGTGAAGGTAAAAAACCTAATAGGGCTATTGTACGGATCAGGATCATTTCGCCGAAAGTTATTTCGCAGAAAAGGTAATTTCGCCGAATGACATTTCGCCGAATGGGTCATCACCATCAACGCAATTGCATAGGTGTATCTACCAAGCAAATGTGTATGGTATTTTCCGTTTACTAAGTAAAAAAATATCTAATGCGGCTTCGCCACATCGATTCGATTCGTGTGCTGTTCGACCTCGCTACCGCTCGTTCGGACCTAACTAAAGCAAAGAAAACTAGCTTTGAGTAGACCGGGTAAAGGAGGCGGTTACATGATTGTATGCAAGAGGTCGCCGCTTCCGACGGCGGGTCGGCCGCGAAATGTCCTATTCGGCTAAATGACCTATTTGGCTAAATGACCTATTCCGGCGAAGTGGCATTCGGCAAAACGACTTTTGGCGAAATGACCCGCTCCCCTATTGTAGCAATAGTCATTTCATTAGTAAAGTCGCCATGTTATTTTGACGAATATTCGACTTTCAATCAACAAATTGTGATGAAATCGTTATTTTTGCCTCGGCTCTAAGAAGCAATACCGCTCAAAAGATAGTACGAAAATTGTGCATTACTGCTGTAATAGCAATGCGAAAACTCGAAGCGAATACGCCTCTATTCTCAACTTATCCTTAGAATCAATCAATCGAACAGAGACAACAGATCTCACTCTAATTAATAGTTTTCGTAAATGGAATGACTACCGGAATCAGAAAAGCTTTTCCAGCAAACCATTCTGCAAGTGGAGGAGAAATTTCTTAATGCCCTGTGAACATTTCGCTGGTGAAATCCCGCCTGGGAATTTGAATCTTTTTGTTGCATTTCTATACCATCTGTGAGTTTAGTGATAAAACTACAAGCAGCTACTGTTTCGTTGTTCAAGCAGTGAACGATTAGCTGCCCTCCCGAAAAGACTAGCAGTAAAAAATAGTTATTGCAATAGGCGTCTTAAGTTCAAATAACTGAATAATTGGTTAAAACAACTGAGACATTTTTTGTTTTCATGCATACAGGATTGTATCAGGTGTACAGCTTTGCTTCCGCCGTTTGTTCCAAAATTAAAAGCTTTATTGCGAAAAAGTGCTTACAGATGTATTATTCAAAGTATTGTCCGTCGCTAGCAACAACTTTCTCCCATCTTTCCGGCAATTTTCGGATACCGGCTCGGAGTCCTCTTTTAACGCAATCCATTTTTCTAACTCTTCGAAAGATTGAAGGGTGGGCAAGACCTCAAATTTCAGCGTTTCCAGGTACTTTTTGACCACTTTTGCGACGCGAGGCCGAGCATTGTCGTGTTAGGCACTGTACACACTCACTTTAAAGGCATTATCATCTATGTATTTTGACCAGCCTCAGCGGGTACAGCCACCTATCGGAAAACGGCGGAAGCAAACTTCCAGCACGGTCAATAAAAATATATTTTAATCAAATAGTGGTGTAATGATGCCTTTCTTATATTACTCATTACATCATAGAACAACTGTTTATTGTATAGAAATAGGAAAATTTGTTCGGACCTAATCTCACAAACTCTACAAATCCTGTTTAACCTGTAGTTCCGAAACCGAAAGTAGTATCCACAACAAATTAAAGAATAAGTTTGTAAAAATCGATTTGGCCATCTCCAATAAAAGTGAGTGAGATCCTTTTTGCAGTTTTCAATCACCATTTCCAATTCTTCCGAAACCGGATTCAGATAAACGGAATAGCCGAAGTTGGTTCGTTTGCTACCAACAAATATGACCTACAATATGGAACAGTTTTGAACGTAGTTAAACCTATGCTTACTATCTCATGCTCTATTTCGATTAAACCAATTAAACTAAATCTAACAAACGAAACGAACCTGCGTTTTTGTTACTTCTGCATATGTAAGTCAAGCTAAACAGCATGAATCAGCAGCATAAAGCATGTAGTAAGATTATTATTATTATTATTATTATTATTATTATTATTATTATTATTATTATTATCAAGGATGGCTTTTATCGTATCAAAGAACGCTCTCTCGCAACTCTTCCACGATTGAATCAGTGCCATCAAAGAGAAACTGAAATCATCGCAACAACAAAAAAACCGGCAAGGTACATTTAACATAGAATAGACACCAGTGCGAGAGCGAATTTCTCTCGGTGAACCGTCTGAGAATCAACGGCTAGCACGCTGCTGTGGGGATTCTCTCTGAAGCAACAAACGGTCGCTTATTCTCGTTTCGCGATCCGATTCTGTATGGGCAGTGGATAATTGCGATAGAATCATTTTACTATTGCCGCTTATTCTAACTATGTGCATATAACCTTTGTATAATGTGTGTCTATGAAAATGTATGCGGATGCTCCACACAAGGGTTTTTAAATATTGCAACCTAGTATGAGAATCAGCAAATCGAATCATCGATTCGATTTTCTGCGATAATTGTCAACTTGCGATTCTCTCTTGGTAAATTCCACACAGCGGCGATCATTATCAGACTGAAATTTTTTTTAAGGGCCATGAAATACTCAGAGTATGAAGTGCAGCGAAGAAATGTAGAAAAATTCTCTCGAGGTTCATGCATTGCGAGACTCGAATTCTTGTAGCATCTTCTACCGGATTGAAAATGTTGTATACAATATAGATAAAAATCGAGCAGCTTCTGTCAAATTTTCAGCAATCACCAGCACTGATTATTATTATTATTATTATTATTATTATTATTATTATTATTATTATTATGATTATTATTATTATTATGATTATTATTATTATTATTATTATTATTATTATTATTATTATTTTTATTATTATTATTATTATTATTATTATTATTATTATTATTATTATTAATGACATCACTACACAACGTGTACGAAATAGAACAAAGCACGCCTTGTTCGTTTTGTGTTTTCTTCTTCTTTAGGTGTTGTACATATTGTCACTCTATTTGGCTATTTGAAAACTTTGACACTCATCGCCCTGTGCTGTAACTGCGGAACCGGAAGGCGGATCCGGATGAAATTTTACAGTAGCTTTAAAGACAGTATGAACTTTAATTCCAATCAAGATTTTTGAAAATCGATTCAAGCATCGCAGAGAAATCGAAGTGAATTTAGTCTTAGGAGTTTTTCTTCTCCACTTTCGGTGCTATCGGAACAGGAAAAGAGGGGGCCAGTAGTGCCAAATTAAGTTTTCATGCCCACAAACTAACAAGCTCTGCAAACTAGAAGAATGGATCAGACAGTTTTATGGGATTTGTACCTGTTTTTAATCATCGTTCGTGGAAAAATACTAATAAAATTGGTAATTTTTCACTTATAACGCTTTAGTTCCGGAACCGGAAGTCGGATCCAGATAAAATGTTCTACAAATTTTCGGGATATTGTAAAACCTTTCATTTGAATCTTGGTTCGCGATAATCGGTTCAGTTTTTCCAGAGATAATTAAGTGTAAACTTTTTCTCAAATTTCTCTATTACCTTATAACTCCGAAACCGAAAGTCACATTCAAATGAAATTCAATAGCAAACTATGGGACCATAATACCATTTGTTTGAATCTTAGTTTGTTAAAATCGGTTCAACCATCTTTGAAAAAAGAGAGTGCATATTTTTTTCATTTTTTTGGCACGTATCATCCTATATCTCCGGAACCGGAAGTCGGATCGAAATTAAATTCAATAGCAGGCTATGTGACTCTGAGACCTTTCATTTGAATCTTTGTTTGTGAAAATCGGTGCAGCCATCTCTGAGAAAAGTGAGTGCATATTTTTGTTACATACACACACACATACACCCACACGGACGGCCACACACACACACACACAGACTTGCTCAGTTCGTCGAGCTGAGTCGAATGGTATATGACATTCGGCCCTCCGGGCCTCGGTTAAAAGTCGATTTTCACAGTGATTGCATAGTCTTTCTATATGAGAAAGGCAAAAATGATAGTTTAGTTAAAACAACAATCGATTGGCTTAACGGATTATGTGGATTCTGTGGATGCAGAAGTAATCCTACATGATGTGCTAATGCACTGAAAACGAAACGGAAAATATAAACGTATTACATATTAGTACTGTTGAAGCCACTGCAATTTCGTTAAGGCGCTAAAATAATATTTATAACTTTAACTATATCAAGACACCCAAAATGCAAAATACACTTTGAATTTTCAACATCAGTAGACAGGAACATGAATGCATTTAGTTTGGATCGGCTTTGTACACAGAATCTGGATTTTTCCAACATGAATCAGTAGAGGAAGTTCTTATTCATCCCTCAATCTTATATTTAATTAATAACATCATTACATTAATAAGTAAAAAAAATTAAGGTTATAGATTTCCAATGGCAGCTCCAAAGAATTTATGTGGTTTAATTGAAGCTCTTACTCTTACAGATAGGCAAAGGCTGCTGGGAAATATTGCCGAACCTTCACCTAAACATAATGAATGTTGTTGTTCTACGAGGTAGAGCTAAAGGATACACTTGTCTCGCCTTCCCCCTTCTGTGTTACGCAACTTAGATTCTGTGAAAGATTGAAGCTTAATATCCCACAATACGACGGATGTGGATTCCGAAGACGTCGCACTTGTCGCCAAGCCCAGCTGGTAGGAGGTGTAAAAATTACGGAACAATAAATCTTAAACTTTACCCAAAAGGACTTGCAAATAACCAGTTCCCCCCCTATCCCTTTGCTAAGTCAGCTTTGGCACTGGTGGGCCAAGTGGGATGTTTAAGTATAAAGAAAATAGAATTAAATTATTATTATCTTCGAAACGATTATGTGCATGATTTATTGTCTCATAAGATTGTGTGACTTAACGCGAGTAGCAGAGCATTGAATCATTGTCGATTCCCGAGCGTGATTTTCCGTGGTTTCCCCTGGTACATTCAGTGGCAGGATATGATATGTGTATGTGTGTGCATGAATGAGTACGAAGGACATACATTTTTGCGAATTATAATGATTGAATCAAGAGAAAGAGAAAAAAAGTTTCCTCACAACCCATAAGATGTTTTACCGTGAGTCAGTGCTTTCACACTTCGCCTTCAGAGTATCATCGCTCATTGGAAGTTGAATCCGCTTCCCAAAAAAAACTGAAGGATGGGGCCGTTCGTTACCGTCGAAAGTGAAAGCCGGTACAGTCTCGGCGGTTACCGGAGGTGCGTTATCTGGGCGAAATTTTTCGACAGAGACAATTTTCTTAATCTCCAGGATGGGCTGTTGGAGTGATTTATATGGTGCGCTACTTATAAAGAATGCTGAAGGTGAGATTAGAATTTTGAGCAAAGAAGCTAGCGAGTAAGGATTGCTTGCGAAAGAAATTTATGTGTTCCGCATGTTATTCATTTCAATGTAAAATGAACTCGCTTTTGCTACTGCTGCCACCGTACAAGATGACAATAACGAAGCCAAGTTTGCTAATCAGCAGTTTTTGTCAATCGTGAAATATGCTACCGATCCCAAACATAGCCACTCGATTGCATAAATTCCAACAACAAGGTTATCAAAATTTATTGGATGATAAGCAACCCTTTCCGAACACAAGTGATTTTTTTTTCTCGCTCAAATGGGATATGAGCTGAGCACGATCCCGAGCGAAACCCCTGGAAAACAATCCGATTTGGTTGGTACTCTTCCGACATGCATTACTTACAACAAGTCGGAAAATCGCCGAATTTCTTCACGCAGCAAAAGCTTGTCGAAGTAAATTTTTGATTGATAAAAGTGATTTTCTGCTGCCCTCTCGAAGCCAAGGCGAGTGGAAACAACGTGCCCAGCCCCAACGCAAACATGTACTCTGGAAGTTTAGCCGCCGAGAAATAGAAACGAAAAGCATTACCCAAATGGAATTACCCATTCGTTATGCCGTTTGGTCCAATTCAATCAACTCCGTCCAGGGAGAGGGGACGAAGCAGAAGAATAAGCATCTTTCCTTTATCCTAAACAAATAGAGTATGTCGCATCAAAAGATTGGCTGACTTGACACGGGAATGCCGTGTGCTGTTTTAATTACTGGCTAATATTTTGCTATCAACTTTTGTGAAAAGCAAACAAACGAATGAAGCGTCGTACAAGGAATCTTTCAGGGAGACTGCCAGAAATAGTGGAAGATGGTCAAACAAGTTATCTTATAAAAGAAAACCATCTTAATTTCACTAAAAGCACATGCTTCACAAATAAGTAAATATGATATGTCCATACAAGGCGATTCCTTCGTAAACGCAAAAGTCACTGGACATTATTTGATCCCATTCTAATAATTGCGAATGATAACTGTATGAAGATTGCATGATGGAAAAGATGGGGCACATTAAATGAAAATAGCAATATCCAGTTTTACATGCGACATTAGTTGCGGGGGTTGAAAATTTAAATAAATACACCTTCATACTCACTCATAAGCAGGGTTGCATTCTGAACTCTCTTCGTCGAATTACTTTTTGATATGAAAAGCCGAAATATTGTTATTTTAAAATTGAAAACATTTCTTCCCCAGCCGTTCAATTCTTTCTAGTAATTGTGCTGATTTCGGATAATGCAGTTGTGTCGAACCACAGCTCATACCGGCCAACCTGCCATATAATTCACAATCCGAAGTGAAATATCGTTCGGAATAGCCGTTTTTTTTTTTTGGAATAAAAAACCTCAGCCCTAGTAGGCTGCTCGTATCCCCACTACTCCCAGTGGGCCACTGAAACATAGCATGTATCTACATGTTACCAGCTATTTATGCACGGTAAACGGGCGGTGTCCGCTTTCTTTCTTTTATTGCACGAAGGAAGAAATTCCATTCAAATTATGATGCTACCCGCGCGACGTTTTGGCGGGGGGAAATCCTTAAATCAAAAACTCGCAGCGGTGTGTGAAAGTATAAATTCCGCTCCGGCAAGACATGTGGATGTTACCAGGGCTTCCTGATGCCGCGAGATCGAGGCGAGGGTGCGAAACAGAAAATCAGTCATGATTTAAAAGTTTAGATAAGTATTTATCTTTATTGTCTTCTTTATACGGTGGGAAACACGATTTCGCAAGGGAATAATTTATGAAACATGCAATATGAGAAAAAATCCTCCAACGATACCTAATGGTCTGTAAGATATGGAGTTTCATAATTTGATGTGGGTTGTTTATTGGATTTAGCGATCCAAATCATTCCAGCGGATCTGTCTGCAGTGAATGACGGTTTGTTTAGGTCATAGAACCAAGTTATTAAATTGGAAAATAAATTTACTTCATTCGTGTACCTTCATAAATTGCCAGTTTTTCAACAAAGAATAAGTAAAACTTCTTTAAGCAACTACAATCACTGTCGTGCACAGTAAAAATCAAGGATGGCTTTGATAGTATCAAAAAACGCTCACTGGCAACCATTTACACGATTGAATCAGTGCCATCAAAGAGAGACGGATATCATCGCAACAACAAAAACCCGGCATGGCTCGTTTAACATAGAATCGACACCAGTGCGAGAGCGAATTTCTCTCGATGACATTTCTGAGAATCAAAGGTTAGCACACTGCACTCTGAAGCAACAAACGGTCGCTTATTCTCGTTTCGCGATCCGATTCTATACGGGCAGTTGATAATTGCGATAGAATCATTTTACTATTGCCGCTTATTTTAACTATGTGCATATAACCTTTGTATAAGTTGTGTAATGAAAATGTCTGTGAATGCTCCACACTAGGGTTTTGAAATATTGCAACCTAGTATGAGAATCATCAAGTTGAATAATCGATTCGATTTCCTGCGATAATTGTCAACTTGCAATTCTCTCTTGGGAAATTCCACACAGCAACGATCATTATTAGACTGTAAATTTTTTTAAGGGCATGAAATGCTCAGAGTATGAAGTGGAGCGAAGAAATGTAGCGAAAATTCTCTCACGATTCATGCATTGAGAGACTCGAGTTCTTGTAGCATCTTCTACCGGATTGAAAATGTTGTATGCAATATAGATAGCAATATAGCAGCTTCTGTCAAAGTTTCGGCAATCACTAACACTGGTAAAAATATTGAAAAATTTATTGTAACGCGATTACTGACTGACTTAGGGACATAGTGAAGACGGAAATCTTTATTAAACATAATTATCTGTTCAATGTAATAATATTTAAAAATCAATATTATGTTGGTTTTCAATAAATCATATTTCCATGTACCCATTACCTTGAAGTGAAGTCATCGACACATCAGTGCAATAGCAATTTAATTGAAATGTAAACTCCACCCCACGGCTCAACATAAACCGCGAAACAGACGTAAAATGAATGCTATTTTTAAATCACTTTTTTGCATTGAAGTGAAATGTATTTACTAGTTGGCTCACTGACATTCGGTACGTAGGTAAAAGCATTGCACTTTGTCGACCTAAATTCCAGCACGATGTTTTCTTTGAATCTCCCTAGCTACATTCTTCGCTTTTTTAATTGAATATACAGAATCAGTTATTTTTTCAACTAAACTACGTCCAAATACTTTTTAATACTAGACAGTGCAGATCTATCAGTTCCAGTCCCGTACCCAGGATTTCGTTTCGAGAGGGGCCCTCAAATAAAAAAATAATGTTACTGAATATTACTTATGTACCTAATTATCGGTGTGCCTTTTACCGGTGTTTTCAACAGTCACTTTAAACTTGTCCACTGGAACTGTCATTATGGAGTATTCGAATAAAATTTTCGACTGTGCCCGAGAGAAGGTTATTGTATTACATTTCTTTACGTTTACTGGCATGTGATTTCTGTATCACATGTCTAAGACCTTCTAAATATTTATATAGCACAACAATCCACAAGACCATATATTCTGAGATCATTTACATTCCAACTGTAAATGACGACAATTCACTGCATACAGTAGCATAGCGAATTCTTGGACAACGGAAAACATTCTAAATTTATACACACAAATTTCTCAGAGATAAATTAACGTTTGAGTGAAGAAAGTAGTAAGAGGAAGCCATACCAGGTGAACGAAGATGATGCTCAAGTAATTGAAACCTAAACCGTTCATTTTAATCATGGTAGCGATAAGTAACGTCTGTATGTATGTAATGCTTCGTAACGTCATAACTCACAAAAATAAGCATCGTAACGTCTACAACTTACAAAAAGAAACGTTTCATAACACTCCGTAATATCTATAACTTGAAGAAAAATAACGCATGAAACGCTTCGTAACGTCATAACTCACAAAAAAATAACGCATATAACTTTTCGTAAAGTCTATAACTTACAAAAAGTAACGGTTCGTAATACCTATAACTTACAAAAAAGTAATGCTTCGCAACACTCCGTAACGTCTATAAATTACTAAAAAAATACGCATGTAACGATTCGTAACGCCTACGATTTACAGAAAAATAACGCATGTCACGCTTCGTAACGCATATAACTCACAAAATAGTAACACGTGTATCACTTCGTAATGCCTATAACTTACTAAATAGTGACTCATGTAACGCTTCGTAACACCTATAACTCACGAAAAAGTAACGCGTGTAATGCTTCGTAGCGCCTGTAGCTTACAACCAAGCAACGCATGTAGTGCTTCGTAACGCCTATAACTTACAAAAAAGTAACGCTTCGTAACACTCCGTAAAATCTATAACTTACCAAAAATAACGCATGAAACACTTAGTAACGTCATACCTCACAAAACGTAACGCATATAACTTTTCGTAACGTCTACAACTCACAAAAAGTAACGCTCCGTAACACCTATAACTTACAAAAAGGTAATGCTCGCAACATTCCGTAACACCTAGAAATTACAAAAAAATTACGCATGTAGCGCTTCGTAACGCCTATAACTCATGTAACGCTTTGTAACGTCTATAACTCATGAAAAAGTAACGCGTATAACGCTTCGTAGCGCCTATAGCTTACAACAAAGTAACTTATGTAGTGCTTCGTAATGCCTGTAACTAACAGAAAAGAAACTCGTGTAACGTTTTGTAACTCATTTCACATGAAAAACCTGTTTTAATCCACCTAGTGGCGTAATGATGTCTTTCTCATATCAATCATACTATCGTATATAATACTGTGGTATTCTTCACAATAATTTTCTTCGATTCTTAAAAGAATAACCGAAATCGGTTTGTTTGACCGTCTACTGATAAAAACTATCAATTGGAAAAGATTTGAGGTCGATTTAGAAAATTGTTTAAGATTTTTCCCCATTTTCAGAGATGGTATACAATTTTAAACCACTTTACCCTATATTTCCGGATCCGGAAGTCGAATCCGCATGAAATCCAGGAATTATGCATGGTACTACAGGACCTTTCATTTGAACCTGAGTTTGTGAAAATCGGTCGCGCCATCTATGAGTAAAGTTAGAAAACATATTTTCTTTTTTTTTGCACATTTTACCCCATAACTCCCGAACCGAAAATCGGATCCACATAATATTCAGGAATTTTTTATGGGACCTCAAGACCATTTATTTGAATCTAAGTTTGTGAAAATCGCTGAACCGATTCTGATCTCTGAATAAAATATTGCACTTATTCTCACAATTTTTTGCACATTTTACCCCATAATTCCGGATCCGGAAGTCGGATTCGCATGAAATTCAGGGATTACGCATGGGACAACAGGACCTTTCATTTGAATCTAAGTTTGTGAAAATCGGTCGCGCCATCTATGAGAAAAATTAGAACACAGATTTTCTTTTTTTGCACATTTTACTCCATAAATCCCGAGCCGGAAGTTGGATCCAAATAATATTCAGGAATTTTGTATGAGACCACAGGACCTTTCACTTGAACCTAAGTTTGTGAAAATCGGTTCAGCCATCTCTGAGAGAAGTTAGTGCACTTATTTTCCCAATTTTTTGCACATTTTACCCCATAATTCCGGAACCGGAAGTCGGATCCAAATAATATTCAGGAATTTTGTATGGGACGACAAGACCTTTCATTTGAATCTAAGTTTGTGAAAATCGGTTCAGCCATCTCCGAGAAAAGTTAGTGCAAAAAAACGTTACATACACACATACGCACATACACACACAGACATTTTGCGTACTAGACAAACTGAGTCGAATGGTATATGACACTCGGCCCTCCGGGCCTCGGTTCAAAAGTCGGTTTTCACAGTGATTGCATAACCTTTCTATATGAGAAAGGCAAAAAGTAACAATTTGTAAAACTTCGTAACGCTCCGTAACGCCTATGACTTACTAAAAAGTAGCTCATGTGATGCTTCGTCTCGCCTATGACTCACAAAAAAGTAACGCATGTAATGGTTCGTAACGCCAAAGATTCACAAAAATGTACCCCTTGTTACGTCTAAAATTTACAAAAAAAAGTAACGCATATAACGCTTCGTAACGCCTAGAACTTACAAAAAAGTAACATGTGTAACGCTTCGTAACGCCTATAAATTATAAAAAAAGTAACTCATGTAACGCTTCGTTACCCCTCTAACTTACAAAAAAGTAGCGCTTCGTAACTCCTATATCTTCCTTAAATGGCATCAAAAAACTTCGTAACGTATATAGCTCGAAAAATTAAACTACTATTTGATGTATTTTATAAATTATTATTATTATTATTTATTTTACCACGGTTTCATTTATTTAGATGTTTTATGCGACAGCACAAAAATTCGTTTAGGAGTTTTAGATCGCTTGTGTTTTTTTTTCAGAACTGGATTTGTATTACCATTTTCAGAACTGGAAAATTTGTATTACCATCAAACAACTTGACCTACAAATACATGGACGGATTTTTGACACTCATTCAACAATTCTATAATTTCTGAATTGGAATTAAAAATTGATGTCCAAATCAGAATTAAATTCAACAGAAGATTCTAGCCCGTTTTCGAAGATTTTGGAAGTGTTCTGTATCGTCATTTTATATGACGGTTTGATTTTTTTTCATTCATCACCATGCCTTACCGGAGCCGGAAGACGGATCTAAATAAAATTACAGCTTTTGAGACCATGAGAACTTTACTTTGAATCAAGATTTGTGAAAATCGGTTTAACCGTTCATGAAACATTGATGTAAGTTCCTTTTTTGGAGCTTTTCTTCACTATTATCGGTATTTTCGGAAAATACTAACGAAATTGAATTTTTTTCACTTATCGCGCTGTAATACCGAACCGGAAGTCGGATCCGGATTTACATTACAAGGACTTTTTAAAGAATTTTAAGCCCTTTCATTTGCATCTTAGTTTGTGCAAATCGTTCAAGGAATTTTCGAGAAAACTGAGTGTGCATATTCTCAAAAATTTTCACATATCTTGTAATTCCAGAACCAGTAGTCGAATAAATGGCCGATTCAGGAATGATCATTTACGGGTTATCCTAAGTTTGTGCTTAGGGCACATAACCGTTTTTACTTTTCTTTACGTTTCGTCTTAGATCTTTTTCATTTTCTTGTCCAGAATTTTTGAATGAAAACCTCCTCAATAGCACGGAATTATAGAATCAAATATTGATTTTCCTCTGATTTCGACAGCACCCAGTACAGGAATGGTTAGTACTCAATCGCTAAAATATTATTTTTTAACGGAGACTGGTTTTTGAACAGTAAGTATAAATCGAACGGAAGAGCATGATTTTTTTTACTGAACACCATACTAAACAATTAAATTAAGTCATTCTCTTTGGTAACTAAAATAGAGAGTCTATTGACTACTATTGGATTTTTTCTGTCCTCAAACTATACAAAGAATTAGTCATGATTTTGATATCGCCTTAAGCAATCTGAAGTGATATAAGAACAAAGGTTTTGCTAGAACTTGATGTAAAAATCAATATTCGAAACTCATTTAATTCCATCAAAATTGAAGCTGCCTTGTGAAACAAAACAAAATGCATTTTCCTATACAGTTGTTACTGCTATCTGGTAAGGTAGCCAAACTCGGAACAATCAAGTGTTACAGCTCGATGAAGGTGAAAAGAATGGTAACTGTTCCAATAGATTTCAATCCAATTTCAGGTTAAAGAAAATGGTTTATCTCTGCATGCCAACATAGTAGAGTGCAGAGCGCTGGTACTTTCAAGGCAACTTTCTTTGTTTTGGAGCTATATGGATAAATAAATTCCATTCGATGGTTTGTAACGACTTCTTGTTTCGTATACTATTACGATAATAAATAGACTTATGAGCTCTACTCTGATAAATCCATCCATTTTTCTACTGGAAATTGAACTTACTCTTCTAAATAAAATATGAAGAAAATTTCACGCCACGATGATTCCGGGAACCACTTATCCGCTAACTTACCAATAAATAATAATTAGGATCCACCTCAGCGAGATTCAGAAGTGAGAAGGGATGATATAAGACAGCCAAAATCCCAATTGAGTCGACAGTTGCCGGTACCCGGTACATATTTGAGTAACTATCTGGCGGGAATTTTTCACCGAGTCCTGGGTGAGACTTACCGGCCAGAACTCTACGCCTTTGTAAAAGAGAACATTAAAACTAAAATATTCCCTTCCGCAGATTTATTCGATACTTACGCAATGAGCAGCATTTTTACCCGACAGAGTAGGGATTGCTGAATATACATTGTAGACCAAAGTGCCTCAAGAATTTTGAGATGACTTACACTGTTAAATAAGTAATTGCTTTTCAAAAAAATTAACTCTCATTTCAATTTCTATCTCAGAATTATTTCATTATTCATTTGTTCGATTTTTTCATAAACGTTACTGGCAAGCCAATTGACAAGTTTTGATTAATTTCACTGAAGCGTGTATTAGCATGTGTAGCAATCCCAGCACCGTCACCGGAAGAAATCACGTACGTAAATGGAGCACCGAGGAGGTTTCTTGGAAAGCCTACATTTCGCCCCGTTCGCGCGCTGCAAAGGAACCATCTTAAGCAACGGTGGAGAAAACCTCTCGCGCTCCCTGTCTTCGCATTCTAGCTTGCACAGCAGCCAGACAGTCGAGGAAAGATAATAAATAAATTATCTTCCATACTTATGTGCAATAAATTAATAAATATTAAACCTTCATTAAATTTTATTTTCTACCCCTACACTCATATCCCTCTACTATTCTTCCTTCTGCTCGAGTAGCTAGCCGTGAAGGATCGGTTCTATAACTATAATAATGTGGTGTAGCGATTTCCACGGAGTTCGTCGTCAGTCAGAGCCAACAACGGTGTGGCTACCCAGTAGCAAAGAACATAATCGTTTTACTTAACATTATTACGGTAGCCCGCCTCTCCACGGGGTCGGCTTGGATGTATCGACATCCGGGCAGCTCGTAAGTCTTTTTCCCAATGATTGGACCAACAACAACACAATATGCGAGAGAAGAAAGTTTGTGAAAGTTTATCTCTGCTTCTCGTGGTTTTCGTGGAATTTCAGTTTGAAAAGTTAACAAATTTAATGACATATCTTATTTGAAAGGAAATAAATATTTTCAAGCAAATTCCAAACTGAATACGTCACCAACTTGACTTACGGAAAGTGAAAGACTGAATAGAAAATGCTCAGATAACCACCAAATATTATTCAGAAAACATAGCTCCTTTTGGACATGGTGTTCAGTTAAGTGTATGGAAACATTTTCTCTTCACCTTGAAACTCGTAATACTTCAACGGATAACAATTTGAGAATTGAATCAAAAATTAAAATTATTCAACATTCCGCAACATAACCCTCTAGTAGAAAACGATTTGATTTTGTTCTGTTAAGACGTAGAGCCGTCTTGAGCTAGTTTTAATATTATCAGTATCTAACGGGGAAAACAGATTGGAAAATTGACCTATGAACACAATGGTGTAATAAAAACCGCGAAAATGTTTCTGCAGAGACGGGACTCGAACCCGTAGCTAACTCCTTCACTTACAGTCCCGTGGTGGCTAAGTACAGCGAAGTATGTTTAGTTTCGTCTAACAATTGAACTTTCTCTTCATGTGTTTTTTCATATGCAGGGTAGTTTAATTGGTAAAACAATTTTCCCGGTTAGGAGTTAGCTACGGGTTCGAGTCCCGTCTCTGCGATAACATTTTTGCGATTTTAGTAACATCATTGTGTTCATCTGTCAATTTTCCAATCTGTTTCCCCGTCGAATACTCTAGTAAGTAGTGTATCGAAAATAAGCTATCCACATACATTTGTGTTGTACGCATGTATTTGTGATGGTTTTTCACGCTCAGATCACAGCATGCTGTGCGTTTGGCTGTCAGCTTTCGTTTGTTTACTTGTTTGTGCGGTTGAAATTCTGCGTTTTCAAAATGTCGCGTATTGAAAAGGAAGTGAAAATTAAGGCTCTGGACACATGGCTAAGTGAGAGGGGAATAACTATGCGAAAATTGGCGAAACGGTTTGGAATTCATCATACCAGTGTTAGAACCATCAATAATAAGTTTGGGGAACACTATTCTTTGAATGAGCTACCAGGAAAAAGCATAAAACCCGGTTTTTTCCAACCCGAAACTGGACCAGAAAGGGGTATCTCTAATCATGAAGAACAAATAAATGTCAATACGTGGTTTTGTCAAAAAAAATGCAGGAACGAGTGTCGGAATGTTCCAGTGTATCAAAAGGCGAAATCATCTGAAGACCTACAAGAAGCAGAAAATCTCGAAACAAAGTGTAGAACAGAAGAAGCGAGCAGCAACAAGGGCCCGGAAATTGTATTCGCGTCTTTTGCAGTGTCCGGATGCATGCGTTTTGATGGACGATGAGACTTATGTAAAGGAGGACTCAAGAACCCTTCCAGGTCCACAATACTTTACTGTCGTCGTTGGGGAGGATGTGAGCGATGCGGACAGGTCGATTCAAGTGGAGAAATTCGGTCGAAAGGTACTGGTATGGCAAGCAATATGTTCCTGTGGTTTGGAGTCAACCATTTTTTACACTACCGGAACTATAAATGCAGAAATCTATCGATCTGAGTGTCTCCAGAAGAGATTGCTGCCTTTATATAAGAAGCATAGTACACCTCCACTGTTTTGGCCGGATTAGGAGTCGGCTCACTATGCCAAAACCACTCTCAATTGGCTTGCGGAAATTGGTATAAATTTCGTTGAGAAAAATATCAATCCACCAAATTGCCCTCAGCTTCGACCCATCGATCGTTACTGGGCAATCGTGAAGAGAGTCTTCAAAAAGACTGGTAAGGCAGCTGGGAACATGTAGGAGTTCAAACAAATTTGGGCTCAAGCGTAAAAAAAATGCGAAGCAACATTTCTCCGAAGCTTGATGAAGAGCGTTCGATCAAAAGTTCGAAGATTCGCGAAGAATAACTTAAATTTCATCCGGTTTCCATTATGCTCAAGTTTAACCTCGTACAATAAAGGATCAATTTTTTGTATGAATAAAATATCGTTTTGTTATCATAATTTGAAAGAAAAAATTATGGATAGCTTATTTCCGATACACTCCTTAGATAGAAAACCTATTCAACTATTTTTTAGAAACACCAGACATTGCACTTTGGATCGAATAGATGTAAGCTTCACGTTCAAGGCAAGACACGATCGAGCACAATTGCATTGAAAACTAAACAATTCTAAAATTCCCAAAATAAATACAAAAATAAAGATGATGATGGGTGCACTAAACTAAAAACTTATTCAAATGATCAATTAGAAACTTAATCTAGTTTAAACGGTTGTATTGGTTTCAAATGATTAAATTAGCAATTTCATTCTTTCATTATAATTGATTTCATTTTGGTCCATTTCCACAAAGTTTCATATTGTGAAGTTTTTGCAAAATATACTTTCACTGGGAGTAAGTTATGATGATTTTAAAGTTACTTAAAATCTTTGATGTAGTTTTTAAATCATCATAATTTTAGTTACGAACAATCTCAAAATATAAACCTAGACAAATTGAAAGATTTAATTATTATAATAATAATTTTCAAGAGCGGGAACGTATAAACTTATAATTTTGAAAACAGTGATCCGATTCAAAGAAAAATTTCATTTCTTTTGATCGAAAAATGTTGAATTAGTAAGCACAGAAATAGTGTACATAAATAAATTAAACCTAGATTCCCCAGTGTAATAGTAATGTAGTTGAGCAACCCGTGATACCAAAAGTTCCGTCTGGTGTAAAATGTAAAATCTATGTTTATTTGATTTTTGACTGAGGTTTCTTTTTACGCGGGGGATACGTACCGCGAAAAAACCGCGCAAAAAAAAAACCGCGTAACTTCGGAGATCCGCGTAAAAAAAAAACCTAAAAACTAAAGAAAACAAATGTTTGATACCAAATTTCTTAGAAATGCATGAAACGTCGAGATCTGGTGTAATCTGAATTTTTTTTTTTGTGAAAATCGACTTTGAATATTTTAGAAACGCATGAAAAGTCCAAATCTAATGTAATCTGAAAAATTTTGTTTGAGAAAAATCGAAAAATTTCTAAGTGTCAAAGAGCTGACTTCAAAACAAAATTTTTTGATAACACCAGATTTCGAAGTTTCATGCATTTCTAAGACAAAACAAGAAAATCACGTAACTTCGAAAAACCACGTAAAAAAACGGCGTAACTTCGGAAATCCGCATAAAAAAGCCGTGTAGAAAGAAACCGCATAAAAAAACCGCGTAAAAAGACCCCAGTTGCAGTGTAATGTTATTGATCGTTCGTTAAAAAGTGTTGATAGTCATTGGAAAGTGTCGGTAAATACTATGGTAATGAATATTTATACATCTTTTTATTGTAGCGTTTCCTGAAACTTAAGTTCTTTTTCGAATTACACGAAACTTTGCAAAATGTCTAATTTTACTAAACTTTTTAATCAAATTTTCCAGATAAATCGAAATTAAAGTACTTTCTTTACGCGACAGTGTTTGGTAGAGTGCTCTATTTGCAAAGTTTCGAGTAATTCGAAAATGAACTCAAGTTTCAGGAAGCATTACAATCAAAAGGTGTATACGCAAATGTCCTTATAACTAAAATTAGAATAACAATTTCGAGTTTTGACGAAATATTGTACAAACAAGTTCTTAGATACTAGTACTACAAAACGATAACACTTATTGAAAAATCGGTTACCTCGTGAAAAATGGGGGGAGGGTCCATACTTTAGAAATTTTTACTTATTGTAACTTGATGTTATCAATACATGAACGAATATAACTGAAACTGGCGGTTAGTCAGAATTGGATAAAATTGGATTTATTTAAATATAAACTTTTGTTTCTGAAATTCGATTTGGATTTTTTTGAGAAAACGATTGAGCTTTGAGAAACGGTTCGATACTGGAACCAGAATTCGAAATTCGGTGTAGCCGAAATCAGACAAATTCAGCTGAGTAGCTGTATAGTTTACATTTGTTTCAAAATGTTTGAAAATCAATGTAGACATCTTTGAGGAATCGCAGTGAGAATTGATTTTTGGGTGCCAATACAACCAAAATTGAAATAAGTTTATTTGGTTATCGACTATCCAAATCTGCTAACCCGATAGACCTGATTAATTTATGTGAAATAGACATTTTTATATTAATCACCCTGTATCTCCGAAACCTGAAGTTTGATCTGACTGAAAAACAAGATGTTTTATAGAATCTTAAAACTTTTCATTTGAATCTTAGATGATTCTTAGATTTCATTTGAATCTTAGATCGGTTCAGCCATCTACGAGAAAAATGAGTTACACAGTTTTAATTTCGTTTCACATATCATCCTGTAGTTCCGGAACCAGAGGTCGGAACGAAACATAATTTAGGAACCTTGTTTGCGAGTATACGACTTTTCATATGAATCTGAGTTTGTAGAAAACGGTTGAGTCATCTCCGCAAAAATTGAGTGAAATTATTTGTCACACACGCATTTGCTGATCTCGACGAACTGATTCGAATGGTATATGGTTGTTATGTTCTTCCAGCATTTATTGCTGTAAGTAGCTTAAATCAATATAATTATGGAATTGCTTTCAACTCGAAAATTCTACCATCATCTGGTTTACATATGGCATATTCAAACGATTATGTTGCCAAAAACGAACCGTGCTAAAATTGGTTCGAGGTAAAATATCATGCTGTACACAGTCTTTTGGGTACAAATGTATGTAACAGTATAAAAAATCGTGTTTTATGTTGCTCCCAAGTATTTCTTTGCCAGACAGCGCTCAAAACTTCTACTGCTGGAATAGGAAAAAAAGCCGCTTACACAAAAATCTCGATATTTCCGTTAAAAATGGACGGATTTTAACAATCTATGGCTTGTTGGATAGGTATTACCGTGCGGAATCTAAGCCTAAAAATATATTTTATTTTCGAGGTCAACTGTGACAGATACTGTCAAAACAGGTCAATTGTTACAGATACTGTCAAATTTTGACATAA
Organism: Malaya genurostris; assembly: GCF_030247185.1. Classification (NCBI taxonomy): domain Eukaryota; kingdom Metazoa; phylum Arthropoda; class Insecta; order Diptera; family Culicidae; genus Malaya; species Malaya genurostris. Next base: position 258,514,879 of record NC_080572.1, read on the forward strand.
AACTTCGTATAACTCAAAAAGTAATCGTCCGACCTCAAAACAATTCAATAGCGTTCAGGGTGACTGGGAGATCTTTCATTTGCGACTAGTTTGATCAAAATCGGTCCAGCCATCTCTGAGATCTCGACCTCTTAGTTGACAACACACATGCAGTCACACACACACATACACACACACGGACATTTGCTCAGTTCGTCGAGCTGAATCGATTGGTATAAGACATTCGGCCCTCCGGGCCTCGAAAAAATTTTCTAAAGTTTGAGCGAATTCTATACCGATTTTTATATTTATTAAAAAAGGTAAAACTTAGAATCGTTTGAAAGCTACCATTGGGTCATGAATTCCTGATATAACGGGTGATTTTTTAAGAGCTTGAGAACTTTTTTAAACAATAAAACGCATAAAATTTGCAAAATCTCATCGGTTCTTTATTTTAAACGTTAGATTGGTACATGACATTTACTTTTTGAAGATAATTTCATTTAAATGTTGACCGCGGCTGCGTCTTAGGTGGTCCATTCGGAAAGTCCAATTTTGGGCAACTTTTTCGAGCATTTCGGCCGGAATAGCCCGAATTTCTTCGGAAATGTTGTCTTCCAAAGCTGGAATAGTTACTGGCTTATTTCTGTAGACTTTAGACTTGACGTAGCCCCACAAAAAATAGTCTAAAGGCGTCAAATCGCATGATCTTGGTGGCCAACTTACCGGTCCATTTCTTGAGATGAATTGTTCTCCGAAGTTTTCCCTCAAAATGGCCATAGAATCGCGAGCTGTGTGGCATGTAGCGCCATCTTGTTGAAACCACATGTCAACCAAGTTCAGTTCTTCCATTTTTGGCAACAAAAAGTTTGTTAGCATCGAACGATAGCGATCGCCATTCACTGTAACGTTGCGTCCAACAGCATCTTTGAAAAAATACGGTCCAGTGATTCCACCAGCGTACAAACCACACCAAACAGTGCATTTTTCGGGATGCATGGGCAGTTCTTGAACGGCTTCTGGTTGCTCTTCACTCCAAATGCGGCAATTTTGCTTATTTACGTAGCCATTCAACCAGAAATGAGCCTCATCGCTGAACAAAATTTGTCGATAAAAAAGCGGATTTTCTGCCAACTTTTCTAGGGCCCATTCACTGAAAATTCGACGTTGTGGCAGATCGTTCGGCTTCATGATGAAATGAGCAAATAATAATGCATGAAAATCATAACCTCAAAAAATCTGAGCAAATAATAATGCATGAAAATCCTAACCTCAAAAAAATCACCTTTTATAATGGTAGAAGTAACGTAATCGACAAACAGAGTTTTTGTCTATCCGCACCAATTGTTCAGATTTGGCCATTGATCACGTTCAAATGAATTATTGCTAATACATTCGATTTGTGGAATGCTACCGGCACTGAAGAACGCGTTTGTGAACTATCTTAATTAATCTGAATTAAATTGTGTCAAAAAAGTGCCAAATATTATCTCAATGAAAAATCTCCCAATTTTTAGAGGAAGGTTCAACAAGTTAAAGGGAAAGTTCAACAAGTTTAACATAAACTGCTCGGCAAAGCAAAATTTCAAAATTCGAAGAATACTTAGTTGTGATAAATTTAATTGCGAAAACTTAAGTGTTTTTAGTTTCTCGAAAATCGGTCTAGTTTTTGAATAATTGATCAAAAACGCCATTCCGTTATATTTCACCTCAAATCTGTTGATGAGAGTTTGAAAATTGCATTTTTAATGTCATCATGATCGGTTTTGTCTCGTACACAACTCTGTATTTTTTCGATGGCATAGGCTTAGTCACTCTTTGGACCTCTCAGACAGGCGCTAAACACTGGCTTTCACTTTTTCGCACTGTCTGTCGCTGCAGTAAGCACGTAAAATAGCTGTGGCTAGTAGTTCTGTAGAAAAACCATATCGATCTAGGCTTAGCGGAGAGAGAGAAAAATTCTATATTTGTCAGCTCGAAAATAAAGAAAAGGATAGGCCATCTTGTTGCTTTGATGAACCAAAACTATTTGATGCATTTGTACGGGGTATTTTTATTTATATTTGGTACACGGATCATCGGATTGCAAATCGAAGCAACATTTTGAGTTTTAAAAATAGAATTCAATATTGTCTTGACTTGAGATGAGAAATTAATTTCAGTACCACTTTAATACCGTTTTCGTTTTTGAACCTGGACGCGGGCGACTCTGACTCCGAATAAAACGAACACGTGGTACGCGCCCTAAACAACAACTCATGAAAAAAAGAAAAAATAAACAAACTTACATGGATGCGTGGTGCGACCCGAGAAAATTTTCAGAGCGAAACTACGCGATTGGAGTCCGATCTAGAGCGATCGCAGGTTGCTAAAACAAACATATCAAACGTTGTTTGGGCGACTCTGGGTCAGCTTTCGGGCTGCTCTGATCAATAAACGAAAACGGTATAAGATTCATGATCCGACATTCTTTTAAAAAGCATTCGGCAAAATAACTTTCAGTGATCCATGATAGGTCAAACTTCGTACAAACCGAGTATAGCTGTTGAAGTTTAAGATCACTTTACTGTTCATTTGCATTACATTTGGAATAAATGATTCTATATTACATCTCACCTCTAAACGTTGCCTCTGAGGTAAAGTGTCCGGTTTCCTAAGAAACTCTTAAGATTCATACCAGATACTACACTCCAAAACATTGACCTAAGAGGTGAACTGCTCTGATACTGTTTTCCAGGAACCAAGCGGAAGTCCCGAAGTGATTACGTCAGTCTGTAGCAAATCTAAATGTGAACCATTATTGTTACATCTATCATTTACTCAATGGAAGAAAACTACGGAAATAATTCGATTCATCCCGATAACAGAAAAGTTATTGAAAAAAATTCCTGCTAACCCCCGCCCCGACTAATATGTAAATGAGGATTTTATCAATTCTCGCTTCAACTGTCGAAGAAAGGAGAATATGACATTTTTATTATTTCACTTTTTTTTATTACAATCATTCAGCTACCCCATTGATTACGATTGTTCCGGCATCTCTCTAGGTTGATATAAAGGCGATGGGACTGGTATTGCACATTTCTTCGACACGACACCGAAGCGCGTTTGTTTCTTTCAAGCGGAGCATATCGTGGCCCACCGCCGCACCACCACCAGGATCCTCTGACGCTCGCTAGGACACGGTCGAAGTCAAAATCGAAATCATCAACCGTTGACTGAATCAATGGGTGAAGTTGGCGGTTGTGAAAGGGAAAACGGAAATCAAAACCCGACACACCGCACCGGTACTTTGCTCCAAATCACTGCCGAGACATATGCGGTGCGAGTTACGCCTCGGTCGATTATTTCTATTTGTTGTGATATCGAGTGTCCCTTCTGTCTATCATCACGGTTGGCTCCGTCCCGTCATAAGCGCGGGAAAACGACAACAGCCGAGTGAAAGGACGAAATAATCATGTGCGTACCCACGAGACGAAATGTCCTAATTTGCATATTTCAGTCGTTTTATCTCCGTGGCGGAAAGTGCGATCGCTTCGCGAGTAAGTCGTAAAATTGATATTGTGCAATCAGTGTGGGCTAAAATGAGCATTATTATTATTTCTTTTTTTTTTGACTTGAAGGGGCTGCTGCGAGTGACAAGTCCCCAAATGAAGCGCCCAACCAGTTGTAATTGAATGTTTTCCAGTGGCGGAAAAACGTAATGTTTGTTATCTCTGGAAGATTATTTATGGAATCGTTTTCTCAGATGGTACTTTACGTCTGTAAATTATTCCTCTCAGCTGGCATGGAATTCGTCGCAGCACTGAATTACTGTTTGGGATCCTTAATTTTCAAGTTAGCTTGCCAAAGATGATTATTTTCATTTAATGACTTGGTCATCTCCAGTGGACAGGCTATTTCCTATGCAAGTTAAACTTTTTCGCGCTATCGAAAACTATTTTTATGAAGCTGAAGAAACTTTCAATCAAATACTTGTACATGCCATTCGCTTTTTTTAGTTAATTAATCATCAGCATGCTGTTCGAGTACCGCGCCAAGTTCGACTTTTTCCGTGTCCTCCATGCCGTATATCATTCGTTCGGCAAAGAAATTTGCATTCATTTATGCTGTTTCTAATATTCATTTCGCTTATCGCTTATGCAGTTATTGCAGGTCACTCTTCTTCGTACGCCAACCGGTGCCACCAATTTACTATTTATTTATAGTTAAAAGCATTACACCATCACCCACCGAGGGAGAAAGACTTTCCCAAGAGAATGCATCTAATTGGACTTGCAGCAGAAGAAAGGACTTAAACTTTTCCGTTTTCAGATCTTATCTTGGACCTAGCAGAGCACCGGTGCCGGCACATGGGACGGGACCCGTTTTCTGTACCAGCTTTTTCGTTTCGCTTGCTGCAAGTTCGCTTGCCGCAGGTGAGGTAAAATTGATGGCTTTGCCTGCCAAACTATCTCCCGGTTGCATTCATTAAGATTTCGCCATATTCTCATTTCGGCCACACCCTTCTTTGCCGAGGCCACTGGCAGGGACCGTGCATGATGGCGATAATTAAAAGTTTCCCGATGCAAAAACTGATCACACAACTTAAAACGAAGCAGCAATGTCCTGGCCCCGGCAGCCCAGCAGGTTTCCGCTCAATGGGAATGGTTTTTTGGACAGTTTTCTTCCATTACTGTTAAAACTTTGCTACCGTATTCCGATAAGAGGAGATTTATTTCCTAGGAAACATTTCTGCGTCGAGCAGGGAAAATTAGTTACGGTTTTCTTTGAAGTACTCAATAGGTTTAGGAAAAATATTTCGATAGTCTCAGATGCAAAGCATTCCGTATGCATTCCCGTGTTTTCTCACAGAAGTAACGTTGTTTCGAAGTTCACAAATTTGAAAAACCAAATCAATATTTCGAACTCATACAAAACATCACCTATTCATTTTAATGTCGGCTGATGATCGACTAGCACTGATTTGCAGGCACGTACCCAGAGGGGGTTACATCGGTTGTTTTGATACATACTATTTTCACATTTATTTGACCACTACTTCCGGTTCTTCTGGAAACGGAATCTGAGAACCGGTATAGCAAAAACCACTTAGTTTGGCCATCAACTTATAAGACTTACATATTGGAAAAGTTGTATAATTCCAAAACCGAAAGACGGAAGTAATTTCCTCTTTGGGATTTTTAATCACTATTTCCGGAATCGGGAACAGAAATGAGTTTTTTGGTCATCAACTAACAAGATCTGTTAATTAAAATAGCCTGCTTGGTTTTGCAATCGAACGTTTTGTGCTTATTACCCTGTATTTTCAGACCCGGAGGTCAGATCTAAATGAAATTCAGAATTTTTCTGTGGGATCTTAAGCCCTTTCATTTGATAATAAGTTTGTAAACATAGGTTTCGCCTACTCCGAGAAAAGTTAGTTCACATATTCTCATTTTTGAACGCTAATAACCTTTTAATTTCGTAACCGGAAGTCGGAGCCAGATAAAATTCTGGAACGTCATAGCTGGCCACAAAACCCTTCAACTAAATTTAAGTTTGTTTAAAAGTTTTAGTTTGGATTATCTCGACGAACTTATTCGAATTGTTAGTGAGTCTCGGTTCAAAAGCCAGTATTCACAGTGATTACATACTATGTCTACATGACAAAGGCAAAAAGATTTTCATTATTCAATTTTTTTTGGGAGGCACAAGTTGAATAAATATTACGGAGCTAGTGCAGGACTACACCGTGAAATAGTGGTTTCGAGAGAAACCCGTAGTGGAAGGCTTTGCATTGTGATTACAAAAATCAATGTCAAAATTAAAGGAAATGGTACTGGATGACCAAAAAGTGCCATGAGGATTAGTACTAAGCAAACGTATCATAGTTTCAGCAAGAATCCACGAATGAAAAAGATGTTGTCCCGCTGTACTTTCGGCACTTGCATACTCAAGATTAAAAAGAGGAACACACTTCAGAAGCGTGTTCGCTTATGCTATCATCTTTCATTTGTATTTAATGTAAATAAGTTCTAATTACAATTTCAAGACGTGTTCAGGATTCGGCGAAATAACCCTTTCGGCGAAATGACTCTCGGCGAAACGCCTTTCGGCGAAATGGCTTTCGGCGAAAAGACCCTGATCCGTTATTTCTTATTAGTGGCCCCTCCCGAAACGAAATCCAGGGTACGGGCCTGCTGATTTGGATAAAACTTTGCACACTTCTTGAGTATGGCAATCCGTTTGTTTCCCACATAAGGAGAGTTCAATCCGATCCAAGTCGCGTTACTGTCTTACAATAAAAAAATATTTATTATTTTTTGCTGGATCTTGTTGTAATTTTTTTCCTTGGAGGAGAGGCGCTGTTATTTAACGAATGAAGGGAGATCAGTGGTTCGCTATTCACACTCCCGTCCATTGGTTCGGCATCACTGTTATTGGCGGAACAATCGTTACCTCTTTCACAAGCTTTGGGTAAGTTGTTAACTGCAGCTGGTGTACTTTGTTCTACAGGGGGTACAGATGGTTTCGTTGAAGAAGATGCTTCATTGTTGTTGGTGGCTGTCACAGGTCTGCTGGGGTTGCTGGAGGTTGGTGTGAAGGAAGCACCGTTGTCCTTTGGTGTAGTTGTCTCCTTGTCCAGTTTATTACATGACTTACCGTAGTGAACAGCTTTTTGGCAATATTGGCATGTGGCCATCTGATTGTCATAGGTAACAAGTGATGTGCAAGGGATTCTTGTATCCTGACCGAATGTCACATAAGAAGGTATAGCCCTCTTCAAGCGCATGCGTAACAAACGTACGCCATTTAGAATACCGGGAGAAAAGTTCTTCCACGGATCGATGACGCTTGAGGGAAGATCATGCACACGCACTTCTATAGAACTATCTTTCATTTATACTGGAATGTTGTACTTAATGTTATCGTGCTCCACATAGTGCACATTGTTATTGTCTTTTGCGAATTGTATTGCATCCAACTCTTTATAAAACTGGATGTAAACAAAATTATTTGTCTTATTGCATTGAAGTAAATGCACGCGTTTAATGTCAAGATGCATTTGCTCCTTAAGCAAACCTTCAAGTTCTCGTATCAAAGGTCGTATTTTTCACTGCCGGAAGTCAACAATAATTGTATTCTTTCGTAGCGGCGGTAGTATTTGTTCGTTTGGTTCACTTATTTTGAGATCGTTCTGTTGTTCACTAAACAATACTGGACTGGGTTTCTTCCGTTCCGAACGTAAGCGGTTTTGTTTTATCGACTGACTTGGATGAGATGTGAAAGCGAACTGTGCAGAAGAACTAGTGCTTTAATTTTTTCTAAAGAAATATGTGATTGAGTTCTATAACTGTATATGTCGAAACGTTCGTAGTTTTTAAGACCGCAGTAGAAATTGTATATATTAGCAACATCCGAAAAAGTACAATGATTGCTACTTTAAATACTTGCAAAATTGAAATTGAAATTTCTGAAGAACGAAAGAACGGTTCAGGTAGTTCTTTCGGTAGAACTCACTGTCAAGTTCTGAACGGTTCTTTGTGATGAACTGTTTCGCCCATCTCTAGTCTTGTTAATTTATGGCCATACGAACTGTTTCTGGTTACCCTGGATCCGTCATTTAGTTCAAACTGTTATTTGAATCGAAAATGCAAATTATAATATTTTTTGTTGGGCTCGAAACTGTTTGTTAAATTCAAATAAGTTCTAATTTGTAGTATATTGATGAAACAACTGTAATGAATAATATGAGAAATAATTATACCATGCTTTTCCTTTCTCTATAGAAAGATATTAGAATTGCTGGAAAAAATCGACTTTCGAATGGAGCATTGTAGACCCATAATTCCGACTTAGTTGGACGAGGTCACTCTGTCACTCAATTTTCTCAGAGATGGCTCAACCGATTCAGACAAGCTTAGGTTCGTTTGAAAACTCTTATTGATTAAATACGAAGATCAAATGGCTACGAATTTTGGATCCGGAGATATGATTATATAGGTGAAATAACCGACAAACCACGTTGTTTTTTTTCTGCTCAATTTTCTCAGAGATGACTCAACTGATTTCAACAAGCTTAGGCCTTTGATCAGGTTCGGAGATCAAATGGTTGTGATTTCTGGTTTCGGATATAAGTGACGTAACCGTATAAGTGACGTAATCGACAAAACACGTTGTTTTTTATCAATTAATTTTTTTTTCAGAACCAAATGGTTTTCACTTCTGGTTCTGAAGATATAATAGTATAAGTGACGTAACCGACTAACCGCACATTGTTCATCGGATGAATTTTCTCGACTCAACGAATTTCGATAAACTCATTTGAAAGCTAACTAATAGGCTGATATCAATCAAATTTGGTAGGGTTATGGCAAATATTTCCGGTTCGAGAAATGTAATGTTAAATGTGACGTAACCGACAAATCCCAGTGTTTTTCAATGCAACCAAATTTCTCTGAGATGATAGAATCAATTTTGATAGACTTAGACTCATTTGAAACCTACTGTTAGGTTATTTGATAAGCTCACAATACCAATGACCAAGGATACAATCTTACAAATGTTTTAATGAAACTGTTTAAATGGCAAGAGAAGGCATTATCGCATTTCAACATAAACTGCGCTAATTCACTAATGGAGAACTTAATTTTTTTATGAAAAGTTGTCATTTCAGTACTATAATATAAATCAAGGGTATTGGGGTTTTAAACCCCCCATGGAAGATTTTTTAACAGTAAGTTCCATGAACAGTAGAGTACTTTTTATGTAAATAACTTGAGCTTTCTATCGAAGTTTTGCACCTTCCTCACCTTTTGAACCCCACTCCTTCCCTTGAATCCCCATCCCTCTTGAGCCCTCCCCCACCCCCTTTTGACCCATCCCTTGAACTTTCCCTTGAACCCTCCCTTGAAACCTCCCCCCCCTCCCCCCTAGGGTTAGCCGTTCCAGACACATTTAGACATGAAGTAGAAAAACAAAATTTTCTTTTAATTCTTCAAACCGTTATAACTTGGGTTATTGTTAATTACACTAAATTATGATTGGCCACTTTGAAAAGATTAGATTAAAATTACATTAAAAATGGTAGTTGAATTCTTTTCCTAGAATTAAAAAAAATAGAGAAGTGAATGGCCCAAACTTCTGAGCATTTTGAATTTTTGTTTAAATATCTCGAGTATTGCTATTTCTAAAAACTTTCGTAGCTTTCGTCAAATTTATTTGTTGCAATCTGTGTAATTATAATTCAGTGTTTGAATAAATATACTATGTCAAAATCGCAATGTTTTCCATGTCCTACTTTTGTTCACGTTGGGTCTGCAATTTCGAAATGTCACTATTCATACGTTGTATTTGATAACAAGTTTAAAACACAAATATCCCAAAATTTCAAGATGAGTTTCTTTTTATTAATAAAAATTTTGAATGATAATAATACTAATATTAATAATAATAATAATAATATTAATAATAACAGATCGGCTGAAAAGTTCGTATCGTTTCTATGAGAGGGCGCCACTAGAATGAAATCCATACCATTTTCAGTTAGTACCAACCTGCAAAAGATACGTGCATAAATTTGACAGCTGTTTGATTACACCGAAACCTCCATTTACGAACTAAACGGGGGTTCGTAAAAAGAGGTAGTTCGTAAAAAAAGTTTACGTTATTTGGGATTTGGTTCGTAAAAAAAGTTTACGTTATTTGGGATTTGGTTCGTAAAAAAAGTTTACGTTATTTGGAATTTACTTCGTAAAAAAAGTTTTGTGTGATTATTGTGGAAACCGCGCATCATATGTTTATTTTCGGAACGGATGTGAAGAGTAAGTGCAAGAAAATGATGTTTGGGCTCGTTTCAAAATCCAAGATGGCGGCTTCCGGTTTATTGAGATTGCCTAAAACCCCTAACAATATGGTTATCTTCGGAACGGAATTGATGAGTAGATGCCGGAAAACGATGTTTGAGGTAGTTTGAAAATTCAAGATGGCGACTTCCGGTTTGTTGATATTCCTTGAAAACCCTTACAATATGGATATTTTCGGAACGGAATTGATGAGTAGATGTCAGAAAACGATGTTTGAGGTAGTTTGAAAATTCAAGATGGCGACTTCCGGTTTGTTGATATTCCTTGAAAACCCTTACAATATGGATATTTTCGGAACGGAATTGATGAGTAGATGTCAGAAAACGATGTTTGAGGTAGTTTTGAAATTCAATATGGCGACTTCCGGTTTATTGAGATTGCCTAAAACCCCTAACAATATGGGTATCTTCGGAACGGAATTGATGAGTAGATGCCGGAAAACGATGTTTGAAGTGGTTCTGAAATCCAAGATGGCGACTTCCGGTTTCTTGATATTCCTTGAAAACCCTTACAATATGGATATTTTCGGAACGGAATTGATGAGTAGATGTCAGAAAACGATGTTTGAGGTAGTTTTGAAATTCAATATGGCGACTTCCGGTTTATTGAGATTGCCTAAAACCCCTAACAATATGGGTATCTTCGGAACGGAATTGATGAGTAGATGTCGGAAAACGATGTTTGAAGTGGTTCTGAAATCCAAGATGGCGACTCCGGTTTCTTGATATTCCTTGAAAACCCTGACAATATGGATATTTTCGGAACGGAATTGATGAGTAGATGTCAGAAAACGATGTTTGAGGTAGTTTTGAAATTCAAGATGGCGACTTCCGGTTTGTTGGTATTCCTTGAAAACCCTTGCAATATGGGTATTTTCGGAACGGAATTGATGAGTAGATGTCAGAAAACGATGTTTGAGGAAGTTTTGAAATTCAAGATGGCGACTTCCGGTTTGTTGGTATTCCTTGAAAACCCTTGCAATATGTATATTTTCGGAACGGAATTGATGAGTAGATGTCAGAAAACGATGTTTGAGGTAGTTTTGAAATTCAAGATGGCGACTTCCGGTTTGTTGGTATTCCTTGAAAACCCTTACAATATGGGTATTTTCTGAACGGAATTGATGAGTAGATGTCGGAAAATTATGTTTGAAGTGGTTCTCAAATCCAAGATGGCGACTTCCGGTGTGTTGATATTCCTTGAAAACCCATACAACCCATGTCAGAAAACGATGTTTGAGGTAGTTTTGAAATTCAAGATGGCGACTTCCGATTTGCCAATATTCCTTGAAAACCCTTACAATATGGGTATTTTCGAACCGGGGTTAATGAGTAGATGTCGGAAAATTATGTTTGAAGTGGTTCTGAAATCCAAGATGGCTATTTCCGGTTTGTTGATATTCCTTGAAAACCCTTACATAATGGGTATTTTCAGAGCGGGATTGATGAGTAGATGTCAGAAAACAATGTTTGAGGTGGTTCTTAGTTCCAAGATGGCAACTTCCGGTTTCTTGATATTCCTTGAAAACCCTTACAATACGGGTATTTTCGGAAAGAGATTTAAAAGTAGACGTCGGAAAATTATATTTGAGGTGGTCTTGAAATGCAAAACAGTGACTTCCGGTGGATTATTATTTTTTGAAAGTTTTTGCCATTTTCCTTTAACTCTTTATTCCTTTAAAACACTACACCGTTTCGAAAATACCCATATTGTATGGGTTTTCAATGAGTATCAACAAACCGGAAGTCGCCATCTTGAATTTCAAAACTACCTCAAACATTATTTTCTGACATCTACTCATCAATTCCGTTTCGAAAATACCTATATTGTATGGGTTTTCAAGGAATATCAACACACCGGAAGTCGCCATCTTGTATTTCAAAACTACCTCAAACATTATTTTCTGACATCTACTCATCAATTCCGTTCCGAAAATACCTATATTGTATGGGTTTTCAAGGAATATCAACAAACCGGAAGTCGCCATATTGGATTTCAGAACCACCTCAAACATCATTTTCGGACATCTACTCATTAACCCCGTTCCGAAAATACCCATATTGTAAGGGTTGTCGAGGAATATTAGCAAACCGGAAGTCGCCATCTTAAATTTCAAAACTACCTCAAACATCGTTTTCTGACATCTACTCATCAATTCCGTTCCGAAAATATCCATATTGTATGGGTTTTTCAAGAAATATCAACACACCGGAAGTCGCCATCTTGGATTTGAGAACCACTTCAAACATTATTTTCCGACATCATCTCATCAATTCCGTTCCGAAAATACCCATATTGCAAGGGTTTTCAAAGAATATCGATAAACCGGAAGTCGACATCTTGGATTTCAGAACCACCTCAAACATCATTTTCCGACATCTACTCATTAACCCCGTTCCGAAAATACCCATATTGTATGGGTTTTCAAGGAATATCAACAAACCGGAAGTCGCCATCTTGGATTTAAGAACCACTTCAAACATAATTTTCCGACATCTACTCATCAATTCCGTTCAGAAAATACTCATATTGCAAGGGTTTTCAAGAAATATCAACACACCGGAAGTCGCCATCTTGGATTTAAGAACCACTTCAAACATAATTTTCTGACATCTTCTCATCAATTCCGTTCCGAAAATACCCATATTGCAAGGGTTTTCAAGGAATATCGATAAACCGGAAGTCGACATCTTGGATTTCAGAACCACCTCAAACATCATTTTCCGACATCTACTCATTAATCCCGTTCCGGAAATACCCATATTATATAGGTTTTAAAAGGATATCAACAAACCGGAAGTCGCCATCTTGGATTTCCAAAATACCTCAAACATAATTTTCCGGAATCTACTCTTTAAACCCGTTCCAAAAATACCTATATTGTAGTAGTTTCCATGGAGTCGGAAATCGCTTTCGATGAATGACAAAACCTCTTTTTACGAAGTAGGTTCGTAAAAAAAGTTTACGTTATTTGGGATGTGGTTCGTAAAAAAAGTTTACGTTATTTGGGATTTGGTTCGTAAAAAGAGGTACGTAAAAAGAGGTTACGTATAAAAAGTGTTCGTAAACGGAGGTTCGGGTGTATTAGTTTGTGAGATATTGCATTTTGAGTGGAGCTACTTTTGTTATTGTGAGAAAAATGGAAAAAAAAGGAATTTCGTGTGTTGATGAAACACTACTTTTTGATGAAAACAAGTGCCGCCGATACCAAAAAATGGCTTGATGAGTGTTATCCAGACTCTGCACCGGGCGAAGCAACAATTCGTAAGTGGTTTGCTAAATTTCGTACTGGTCATATGAGCACCGAAGACGATGAACGCAGTGGACGTCCAAAAGAGCCTGTTACCGATGAAAACGTGAAAAAAATCCACAAAATGATTTTCAATGACCGTAAAGTGAAGTTGATCGAGATAGCTGACACCCTAAAGATATCAAAGGAACGTGTTGGACATATTATTCACGAATATTTGGATATGAGAAAGCTTTGTGCAAAATGGGTGCCGCGTGAGCTCACAATCGATCAAAAACAACAACGAAAAATCATGCTGAAATTGAACGAATTGGGCTTCGAATTGCTCCCTCATCCACCGCATTCTCCAGATTTGGCCCCCAGTGACTTTTTCCTGTTCTCAGACCTCAGGAGAATGCTCGCTGGTAAAAAATTTAGAAGCAATGAAGAGGTAATCGCTGAAACTGAGGCCATTTTTGAAGCAAAGGACAAATCGTACTACAAAAATGGTATCGAAAAGTTGGAAGATCGCTATAATCGCTGTATCGCCTCTGATGGCAAATATGTTGAATATTAAAAACGAATTTTGGCAAAAAAATGTGTGTTTCTATTAAACGATACGAACTTTTCAGCAGAACTGTTAATATTAATAATAATAATAATAATAATAATAATAATAATAATAATAATAATAATAATAATAATAATAATAATAATAATAATAATAATAATATTAATAATAATAATAATAATAATAATAATAATAATAATAATAATAATAATAATAATAATAATAATAATAATAATATAAACTTTTGAAACTTATTCAGTATGACAAACCTTTGAGTTGGCACCTATAGATAGAATAATTCGACTATTTTGTATAGTGTATAAAAACACAGAGTAAAAATGCAAATAATAAAAAATGGTTTTGTAGATTTCAATGAATGTACATTTATTTGAAAAGGCTGATTCAAAAATATTTTATGCAAAATAATTTCGTTTGACACCCACGGCTGGCTTGGCAGTAGCCAAGTTTTCAAGTTATTTATCCGGTTCATGCATTCAAAGTGTTTTATCCGGCTCCTGCAATAAAAATGATTTTAACGATTTTGGCATTGCAAATCCCAAGTTCGGGTTTAGCATTCAATTTCTGCCTTTCTCATACATAAAAGTTATTCTATCACTGTGAAAACCGACTGTTGAACCGAGTCTGTCATACACCATTCGAATCAGTTCGTCGAGATCAGCAAGTGTCAGTGTGTGACAAATATCATCCCTCAATTTTCTTGGAGATGGCTTGCCCTATTTTTCCAAACTTAAGTTCAAGTAAAATGTTCTCACGGTACCGTACAAAGTTCCTTAACTTGATTTAGATTCGACTTCCGAATATGCGCCAAAATTACAAAAATGTAACTTAGTTTTCTCGTAGACTGCTAAACCGATTTTCACAAACTAAGATACAAATAAAAGGTACTAAGTTCCCATAAAACGTTCCTGAATTTCATCTGGATCCAATTTCCTCCGGATCCGGTTCTGAAAAAAAACAGGATAAAGTGCTTCAAAAATAATCAAATAATATCACTAACTTTACTCTAAGAACACTGACTCGATTTTCAAAAACTCAAATTCAAATAGAAGCTATTAAAGGTCCATGCACGGTTCCTGAATTTTATCTGGATCGGATTTCTAGTTCCGGAATCACAGGGCGATGTGTGTTAAAAAATGAAAACAATGTAACTCAGTTTTCTCAGAGACGGCTAAACCGATTTTCACAAACTTAGACGATTCAATTCAATTCAATCCTGAAAAAAACTGATTTTACCCTGTAATTTTAAATAATAGAATAATATCACTAACTTTTTTATAAGAACCGTTTTTCACAAACTTAAATTCAAAGCAAAGTCTTGGCATTACATTCCTTTTGTGGAATTTGGCCTTTCTGTTTCAACAGACTTCGCAGCCGATTCTTAGTGTACAGAATCATTGCATGGCTAGTACTATGGATCCTACTGACACTAAGAACCCTTCCAGGCCGGGGCTCGAACATACGACAACTGGCTTGTAAGACCAGCGTCCTATGCATTGAACCGCCAACCCGCTAAACTTAAATTCAAATGGAAGCTATTAAAGGCTCTTGCAAGGTTCCTGAGTTTTATCTGGATCGGACTTCCAGTTCCGGATGTGTGTTAAAAAATGAAAATAACGCCAATCACTTTTCTCGAAGATGGTTCAACCTATTTACACCATCTTAAATTCAACTGATAGGTCTTAAGATGCCATTATAATATTCCATTTTTCAGTCAGATCCAACTTCCGATTCCGAAAATAGGATGCATAGAGCTAAAATGCCAGTTTCAAGCATTCTATTCATAACAAACCATGTAGAGTAGCGAATTCTTCAAATTGGATAATAAATTGCTCTAGTTTGCATAGTCCATGAGGGAATCAAATGAATGAAATAAATTCGAATATAAAAACTTTGTCAACTGCAGTCAATTTGTTTCGATTATAGAGATTTTAGCCTTAAGGTCATTTGCCTCTTCGGATCAGAAAAATTTTCCGATCCTATGTGCGGAGTTGGGAATCGAACCCAAACGGGCTGCGTGAGTGGCATCGACCTACCCATTATTACGCTATACAATTTGTATTAAGAAAATCATGATCAGAAAAAGTTTATTCCAGTATCAGTCGTGAAAAATTCAGTTCAATTTTCTAAAAAAAACTCAGTGACTGAAAAAATCACTTCCGAGATTCCCATTCATGAAACAAGCACCCACAAAACTCAGAACCTCGAAATTCACAAGTTATTTTTTTGTGTTAGCGAAACTTAACGACAAATTTTCATCCACCGAAATATCGCTAATCAGATAAACGAAAGGGAGAAGATTGAATCTCCACTACGCTTCAGTTCTACACCGAAATAATACACGTGCAAAATTTAATTATCATATTTTCAGCAATAATAAGTTTGCAACTGAATCGCAACTGAGAAATAATTACTGCATCATTTTCGATGCACGTAGGGTGGTCAATATGAACAACAATATTTTTTTCCACATTCCAAACAGTGATTATAGCGACGAAAGGCTGATAACACTGCACTGTTTAGAATAAACCCAATAAAACGTTATTTTGCATGAATTTGATTCATAGCAATAACAGGAGCGCAGCATTGTCAGCATGCCTGAAACACTCAAACACTGCGCCTGCGACTGGTGCGTTCAAATTGGCGAAGCGATAACATGCGAAAACTGTTAAATTCGGTAATATTTTTAATCAGCGGCAGAACCTGCTCTGTGATTGTTTTTGCTATCATTATAACTATTATTAATCACAACACTTGCTGCTATTATTTTTGGTATTACTCCACCATCACGGTATTGCTGAGTACACACTTAAAAAATGTTGCATCTTTTTAGATGCATATAAAACTAGCGTCGCGATTCACTTATATTCACAATACATAGCATGTAAAGATAAGTCATATCATTAACTTCACAGTTAATTTAACTGAAGTTTACATCGACACAAACGCAAAATTTATATATACATGTTAGTAGATGTAATATTGTGTCATCACCAAAGAAATTACGGCAAACTTTAATTTACGTCAAGCGTAAATTTCATTTTTTCTAAGAGTGTTGATTTCGAATACATCACCACTATTGATCCACATTTTCGGAAAGGTTCATTCATCATGTATACTGCAAAGGGTTGAAATTTAACGGCTATGAAAATTCATTTCCCAAAAATCTTCTGTTCGAGATCTATTCAATGTGCGAACTTTTTATCAAATATCATCGAGCAGAATGTTCGCGAGTGAACTTTTCACAACTCATTTTTTTACCTTGAGAAATCAGTTTCAGTGAGAATCGCGTTTGCAAAAAAAACAGTACAGTACTGAGTTTTCTAATCGATGATTTTTGTGTCTAAAATCACTTTTAGAAAATTTCAGTATCGATTTTCGAATTTAATACTAAATGTAATAATAAAAATAAATAACAAATAATAATCTTCAAATGAAGCATAAACCAATCCTCATCAAGCCTTCACTATCCGCTACTACTCGATCAGATTAGCCCTCCCCGAAAGGTTGCCCGTCTAAAATGTCGCCGAAATCTCCTGAAATGATGGTCCTCCACCCAACCGGTACTTCATCGTTCTCTGTCTCCCTCGCAGTCATTCGCAAGCATTAGCAAGGATAAGCCATAGAGTGTTTTCCTTATTTTCACCACTTGTACACAAGCGATAACCAACCACCAATGGATGGCAGCTACTCGTTCGGTTCTGCGGGCTGCGAACACTTCCAGTCGGAAGGGACCATTAAAATCTTTCTATCCTCCATGCACCAACCGTTGGATGTCGTTCCACGGAACACAGTTGTACCTACTCAGATGAATGTATCGCATCATTAAAATCAATGAGAAACCCGTAATCCCCTCTTAATTGCCAATCGTCTTTTTCGGGGGTTTTGTTTGATGTACATACTTATTTTTCTGATGCACGACTTACGGTTTATGAGGGTTAATGTGGAGTGTAATGACGGGAGACAATTTTCCGATGATTTGATCCAAATTACTATACCCGAAGCCAATCTTTGCGCCAGAGCCCTGATTGGGGCAATTTCGGTAGGACGTGTGAGTGTTCTAATAAATTTATGAGTATATTTGTCAGACTTAAGTAATTTATGACCTTCGGGATGGGTTTAATTTCTTAAACGGTTCCTGACGAATACGGAAGTTCGGTTGAATCTCGAATCCGTGATCCGTGTCGAAACAGCACCGACAATTAACCGGGAAGGTTAGGCGCAGTGTCATGTTCGAGTTAGATATCGCAAATTTACGGATGAAATTCGTACCGAAATTGTGTATTCAACCATAGTCAGTGCTTGGCAACGGTATCATTTATCTTATCGGTGGGTGCAACGCTTATTGATAAGGCGTATTCCGACAGCGTTCAGAGGTGGATATGTTACGTCGTATAATTGGTTTCAGTTTCGTGTCGGGGTTCCACCTGCAGTGGTTCATTCGTTTCGTTTTGGTGCTTAAATTTCACAAATTTTTGATGCTTTAGTTTTCGTTAGTTGAGATTAATGATTCATTAGAGTAAATCAAAAGTTGTGAAATGTATCTCTAAGAAGTAAGCAAGCATTCAAGTCCCATTGCTCATTGTAAATGTGTCCTCGAATAAAATCAAAAATTTTATATATAATTCAGCAGTATTAGTAGTACTACGTCTTTTACCCTCCAGCAGTGTCACTGCGGAATATTAGTGAAACCCGTCAATAGTGAAAACTTGTGGTCAAATTTAAGTGAACAAATTTGGAAGCGCAAAACAGTGAATCTGTTTGGGGAAAGAAGATAATCTTTATCTTATCGCAAGCGGGACGTCGGTTGGATGCGGAGTAATAGTAGCAGTGAACGTTATGTGCAAGGTGTCATTTATATGTGTTTGTGATAAAGGTGAAGCAACTAGTATGATTCATAATTTCCATGCGAAAAAGTTCCTGGAATGCTAATTTTAGTTCCATCACATTTACTTTGTCACAATAATTTTAAGAAATTATGGAATCGACGACCACGACATGCCACTCGTCTATCAAAACTATGCCACTGTACTTTTAACTATCCCACAGTAACTGGTAATGTTTAAGTGTAACTGTTCATTTCTTGTCTAGCAACCTGACCGAGGAACTGTTATCTTTACCGTGTTAAATGGTTTCGGTAATGAAAACAAAACAATTCCTGTTGGTTATAATTAGGTACAATGTGAGCATAACATAACCTTACAAAATGAGCTAGACGAACGTTGTTTGACAGCTACAAGTATATTTTTACAACTGCATTCCAACTAAAATGCAGACATTTGAAAATGTAAACAAATCGTTGATATCTGTCATACATCAACTCTATGTTGAATGAGTTCATTCGTGACGACATCACAAAAAAAATTTAATTTAAAGAAGACGCTACTAGTGCAGGAAAAATGAGATCCAGGAAAAAGAAAGAACTATCTCTCGTTCTGGAGTGAATCAGTGTTGCGAAACCGTGAGACTGTCTTCGATAGCATATTTTTCAAAGATCTGTATTCGTCGCAAAAATCTATCTCTATAACATCTGTGATTGTGACTGGACCAGCTTATTGAGCCAAAATAAAGGTCGCATCAGCACCGTGCGTCGTATTCAACAATTAAACCAGGCACGTGGCCAGGGAGTAGACGCGAGGGACCTTGGCCCCTCCCGAAATCCAAGACCTTTTTGATGGTTTCTTTACTTATTATTAACTGATACTTTTTTTATACAAATAAATATTTTTTGTAACAGTCAAAATAGCGAAAAACCTTTTTTAAGATACCTAGTGGTGTAATGATCCCATTTTCTCATATTACTCATACCATCATAAATATTACTGTTCTAAAAACTGTTCATTGAATAGAAACAAAAAAATTGTGCGAGCAAAACCTAGCAATTTGTGAAAATCGATTTGGCTATCTTGAAGAAAAGCAAGGTAGATCATTTTTGCAGTTTTTGACCTCTTTTTCCAATACTTCCGAAACCTAATTTCAAGGGCCGAAATAACCGAAGTTGGTTCGTATGGTCAGTAACAAACATGACCTACGAATTGGCCATGATTTGAGCTGAGTTAAGAACTTTTACGGCAATGGATTTTTTTTATGCTCTACCCACGTAGTAGTCCCGGAACCGGAAGCCAGATCTAGATAAAATTCAGGAATTTTATTAGGGATTATAAGACCTTCTACTTAAACCTAAGTTCATGAAATCGACCACACCATCTCTGAGAGAATAGTCTCAGTTTGATTTTGGAGTATTTATACACTATTTTTCTATAATTTTTTTTTATTCAGGCCGATTTGCGTACAAGCTTTACGTGGCCGAATGAGCCATGTTTTTATTTGATAAAATAAATGTTTACCGTTGGATCTCGTTGTCACCCTTTTTCTAGGGGGAGAGGAGCTTCCATTTTTATCTTGCGATGAGTGAGGGGCACTTTGTTCGTGGCTCGTCTCGTCCTCCATTGCCGCATCGGTGATATCGTTGCTGGTTTCCGTTTTTTCTTCGTTTTCCTTGTAATTCGCATTCTTGGGTTGGTTGTTAGTTGCTGTAGACGCGCCCTGTTGTGCATTAATTGCAGTTGCTGGTTGGTTTGATGGTACAACAGGAGTACTGCGCTCACTAGTTTCCGTTGTTGGGCGGTTGTTCTTATTTTTGTTTGAAGATGTTCTTTTCGCAGTTTCAGTGCAAGGTGTGCCGTAGTGTGCAGGTTGTTCACAAAACTGACATGTAACCAGTTGATTTTCATACGTAATCAGCGTTTTACACGGATGTATCCCGTCTTAACCACAAACGATGTAAGATGGTATTGCTTTACGTAGTTGCATACGTACCACTCGCACGCCATTCCGGATACCCGGAAAAAAAATTCCGCCATACTTCCCTTTCGATGGAAAGAACTTCACCGTACTGCGAAATACTTTCCCGAACATACCCATCGCTGGTCTGCGGGGGAGGTCATGCACACGTACTTCTATGACATTGTCCACCATGTGGACAGGGATTTTGTATTTAACATTATCATGATCAACACTGTTCACCCCGTTATTAACCGAAGCAAATGCAATTGCATCTTTTTCACGTTTGAACATAATGTACACACAGTTAGACGCCTTGTTGAATTGAATCTCACTCACATCATTAACGTTTAGATGCATTCGTTCCTTAAGCAAGATTTCAGTTTCGGTTGCTGCTGGTCTAACTTTGCAGCGCTTGAAATCAATACAAATTGAATTTGGCCTTGTAGGCCAAGTTTCAGGCTTTGTTAAATCGTATTTGCCCATTTCGTACACTCTATTGTTCACTACACTGTATCACAAACGTATTTCCAGACATGACATTCACGATCTTTTTTTGGCGCACATCTACGATCCTCCGTGAAACTGGCACCAATGGTGATGAATTGGTTGCACTGCTGAGTTCCCATCATACATTCATAATGCAAATGTCAAACCGTGAGAACCCTTTCGATACGTTAGCTCATTTGTATATATATTGAGATTTCATGGCACTCTTTGGTCGAAATGATAACAATGTAATTAATCTCGCGCTCCACCAAGCGGTGAGTGCGGTCATTTTAGAAGGTACCGGGAACGGACCAGATTTTTTTTAAATATTTGTGAGCACATACATGTCTTTATTATTTATCTTTGGGTCTACTAGCAATGACTAACGGTTGGAAAAGTCGAGCACAGTTTAGAATTTTTTCACATTTTTGGCTTCGCCGCTTAAAGTGACGCTATACATTTTTTAACACTCTTCACCCTGTAATTCCGGAACTGAAACTTGTATTCGAATGAAATTCTAAAGCTTTGTATGGGATCATAAGACATAATTATAATAATTTGAACCTTTGTGTTTGTGGAAATCGATCACGCTATATCTGAGGAAAGTAATCAGTTTAGATGTTGGTTTTCGTTTTCTTGATAGCGTTTACGAAATTGAGCAAAGCGTGCTGTAAAAAGTGTTTGTAAAGGCGACTTTACTTCTTCTGTGCCAGCTCGTACCGGTGCGCACTGGTTTTGTATCTCGACACTCCGCGTGACGCTTTCACTCTGACAGCAACCTAACAGACCGGAATTCAGATCCAGATGAAATTTCACAGTAGCTTTTGAAACAATATGAGCTTTAACTTCCAGATTTGTGGGAATCATCACAAGTATCGCTGAAAAATCGAAGTAAATTCTTCTTTTGGAGGTTTTCTTCACTACCTTCGGTGCTTCCGGAACAGGAAATAGAAGAATTTATATGTCAGTTTTATGGGGTTTGTACTTGTTTTTGCCATCGTTTGTGAAGAAATAGAAAATTTTCAATTTGTCTTTTTTTATTTATTTACTTATTCATTCGTCAAACAAATGTAGACTACAGACAAAAAAAAGTTACAATGGTTTCTTATATGCTATATCACAGAGAACAGACATCCAAGTAGAGATTTCAATCTGTGTAGGAAATTTAACGGTTGTTTCACCAAGTAACAATTCTCCTGTAGAGGCGTTTCGAACAGCCCAGCAGTCGCTTATTTGCTCTTGCGTTCGAGCATCCATACAATGATAATTAATGCGTGCCAAGTCGTACGGAACGGTGATTTTAAACGAATTTTGACTTGTATGCTTTACACAGCTCTTTTGAAAAAGTTTGTACCAGCTAGGATGTCTGTTCTCTATTTGGTTAGAATTTATCTTTTATTTATTTGTTGGACATATTTAGAATGATTTTTTAACAGTTTTCGTTAATCGCAGTTCGCAGATTAACAGGATTATTTTTGGCATAGGTTTTTAAATAACTATTAAGATTAATTCTTAGCAAAACGAAAGTAAAAATCATCAGTTTAGTGCAAATCTAGAATAGATTGATTTGCTTTTTGCATTTTTCGCTGCACGAAATTCGCACCAAACGAGCGCAAATAAAGTGGGTATTTGGATGCATCGCAATCGAGAAAAATGTTAATGTTTAGTGTTCAATATCGTAGAGAATTCCATAATTTGACTCTTCTGAAAGGCGGAACTGAGTCCCGTTCAGCATTTTGATAGATACATTCTTTTAAGCGATTGTAAAGCCTTTAGGTGAAGTTTGAGGTTACTTTTCACCCCACTTAGTAATTCTCAATAATAAGAATCGTCATTGAGATGTTATCCCGTTTTTGCTTAGGGCACATAACTGTTTTAAATTTCCTTTAGGTTCCATCGACTAGCCCCGCCCCGTGGCAATATTAGTATCAAATGGATTCAAGCATTGCAGAAAGGCTTGGGATCTCGCGAGTTTAGTTTATAATTTTTAATTTCACTAATACAAATGAATTTATTTTCTTATTACGTTTCGCATTCAGCTCATCAGTGCGTCAGCGGTTTATGTTGAACCGTTAGGTGGCGTTAGCAGTTCAACATAAACTGCTGACGTACTGATGAGCTGAATGCGAAACGTAAAAAAAATGAAAACTAGTCATGTGCACTTTAGCACAAAACGGTACACATGAGGTACCAAACCCCTAAATGATTACTTATCTTACCAGTGCTCTATTTTGTATCCAATGTCCTATTTCTAACAAATCGTATTCCAATCCACACAGTTCGAAAAATCTTGTGATTTTACATCTTATAAGATGCGCATAAATGGAGAGTCGTATTTCACACAAATTTTTATTCGAGAACATGTAAAATTGTGTGATTTGAAAATTATTTGGCTTGAAATAGAATGAAATAAAAAACAAAAGATCGATGTCAAAAGCGCGACTTGAACAAGGAATCATTAGATCACAAAGCACGTCAGGTTAACGACTGAACCACAGAAGCAAATATCTGCTTAGCTGGTAAATGGTAAATATAATTTCATACAGTCGCACTTGCTGCCGAGTGCAAACTATACTTGGACCCTATACGAGTGGATTATGGCATTGTTTGAAAATGAAAGTAGTTATGAATTGTATCGTTTGTAAAATTATGTCTCCAATAAAATTCATAGTTTTTTCTGTGTATTTCTATAAGTGTACAAAGGACTAATAATATGAACAAATGATGTGATGTGCGTATGCATGAAATGCCTTTTTATACTATTAAACCTATTCATACTATGTATAATAAACAGATTTTTAAGTCTGGCTTTTATAGAAACGAACTAGCAAGCTCGCGAATAGTCTGAGAAAATTGGAACTAATTTCATACAACATTGAAACGGAATTTGATTATACTTCTACGAAGCAGCTCACAACCTATTATTCGGTTTTTGCGATGTATAAGACGATAAAACTCAGTAGATGCCGTTTTATTGACCATATGTCATCAAAAACACACGGGGAGGCATGAGATAGGAACTTATGAGTACTTATTTCTCTCACCTTTTGACGACCCTAAGCGAAAATGATGTCCAGTTTTTGGGCAGCCATACTAAGTTCGATTTGCAAGCAACTCATTTTAATCCGAGGTCCAAGTAATGCATTCTAGTCTGTGAATATGACCACAAGTTTCATACAAATATGATCGAAAATAAGCGCAAGTCCAATTACCGATTTTTCCCATTTTTACAGAAAATGATGGACGGCAAAACAGCTACCATATTGGCTATTGTACTGCTCACTGCATCGACAGCAACAGGCACAGTATTGGAAGAATTTTGCCCGGTACAATGCCACTGCGGATATAAAAGTTTGGACTTCTTTGTAGACTGTTCCGGTCTGGGATTGACTGAGTTACCTCATTTCCCGGAAATCAACGTATGTAGCTAACAACAGTATGCTTACTAAGCTAGCTAGCTAGCTAACCAAAACCCCTTGTCGTTTCAGATTCAAATACTAGACCTTTCGGAAAATGCGTTCACTTCCGTACCGGTCGGGTTATCTCAATTTACAGACTTACGTTACTTGGACCTGTCGTCAAATCACATTTCGACCATTGCAGCAAACTCTCTGGACGGACTTAGCTCACTCAAACAGTTGAATGTTGCCAACAACAATATTTCGAATTGGGCAGATATTTCCCCAAACGAGTTACTGCAGAAGACATTATTTCTGGAGGAACTGAGCCTGGCGGAGAATCAATTCACCAGTTTTTCAAGTAACGATATTTCGTTGGTAATGATCAGTGCATCCTTGAAATATCTGGATTTGAGCAACTGTAAAATAACAAAAGTATCGGGGAAAGAAGTCATTCAAGGATTGATCAACTTGGAACATCTGAAACTTAATGGGAATCCGATTCATGGAATTTCAGATATGACTTCTACTAGTTTGAAAACGCTTGATTTGAGTAACTGTAAGCTGAGTACTCTCCAACCGACTGCATTAAATGGTTTGGAGGCTTTGGGATACGTGAATTTAGCTAAAAACTACCGACTGTCACTATCAACTCATGGAATCGTGACATCCCAAACGTTGAAACGGATTAACCTTTCGAACTGCAATATGGACTCGATCGATCTGGACGGATTTCCAAACCTAATGACAGTGATCTTACGTGGTAACATGATTCGGCAACTGACAAGGGAAAGTTTTGCCTGGAATTTACTTCTGGAAAACATAGACTTGTCGTCCAATGCGATCAGTTCAGTTCAGAGTGAGGCCTTTCGAGGGTTGACGCATTTGAAAAATTTAGACCTTTCATTCAACATGATTAAGCAACTGGATGGGAAGGTCTTCAAGGACAATGAACTGCTAACGCACATTAACCTGAGCCGCAACTATCTGTGGCGATTGGTGCGAATTACCGCACCGTCGCTAATTCATCTCAATATGAGTTGGTGCGAGATATTGGCCTTCGATTCGGATGCCCTGGCCGGGATGCCTTCGCTAGTTGATTTGGATCTGTCTGGGAATTTGCTGTTTGAAATACCGGACAGAGTGATGTCAGACTCACTGCAAACGTTGGATTTGAGTATGTGTCGAATAACGACGATAAAAAATACCACCTTCTCGAGACTGCCGGCACTGTTGCGGCTCAACCTTTCCGGAAATCGATTTACGACGCCGTTTCGAATAGATTATTTTGACGATAATCCTTACCTGAGCGAAATTTGGCTCGGTGACAATCCTTGGCGGTGTGATTGCCGCAGTTCGGATTTCTTTCACTTCTACGTGTTCCTAACGGAGCCACCGAGAAGGGTAAGTTGAATGGGAGATTGTTACGGAGTTTTTGGTTATCATTTTTGTGTGGAAACAAGACGATTTATAGTGCTATAATTTTTGTATTACTGTCTGCAAAATCCTCCCACTTTCTTACTCAAAAATTGATATCAAAAAATTGTTTTGTTTCAGATCAGCGATAGAAAACATCTGCGCTGTACCAGTCCGGAAGATTTCTACGGTGCCACTTGGGAAGCTGCATGCCGGTCAGTTTGGTACCCACAGGACGTAATGGGAACCACTGAAAGAATTTGGACCTACTTCATGCTGGCGATTCTAGCCTTTTTCGGATTCTTTTGTATTTACTCCTTGGTAAGGAGATGCATTGATTCCCGGCGAAAAATGGTAGCCGAACGGGAGCGTCAGGAAAATATACAGGAAATGCGAGAGATGTAAGAAATAGTGAGAAATGTTATTATGTTTTCATCTTATTCGTACTCCCATCTTTCTAGTGCCCGTGATAATCAATTACGAATGCGACAGGAAGCTCAATTGAACGCACCGGATCTGCGTGAATCACGACCGCCGGCATACGAGGATGCCATTCTGTTGCCAAAGCTGGATGCCGCTTCCTTTGCATCCTTGGACGAACTGTTGTTTCGTGGCAAACGCAAGAAGAAACGAAGACAACGCCAGTCCACCGAAGACGTGCAAACACATGCCAACGAAGTCGAAGAAGATGTGGCTCTACGACCGGAAAATCGATCCAGAAGCGAGAATGTTCTTTCCGTTAGAGGAACGGTTTATCAAGAGCCCACAGACACACTGAACCGAGAGCAACACTCTCCCATCTACCAAAGACCAACGAGCGGTACAGTCGTGACCGCAACAGTAGTTGCCAATGTTCACGCTTCACCTACCGGATCGAGAGCTTCACATCCGGTTCAACCTTCGACTATACCAGAGACGGAACTACACTATCATTCCACCGATATCCTTGAAGCGTTAAATAATACCAGAACATCGAACTCGATAGCATCCCGATCACTAGGTCAGCCTTCGCTAAGTCCAGGACCCTGTCAGAGTACGGAACAGATACAAAATTTCAACGATCGAAGCTATGAGAACAGTCCTTACGCACCGAGGAAAGTCAAACCTCTTCAGCATCTGAATCCTAACGGAAGCATTGAAGAAATAACCGACTTCGAAGACAAAGAATCTAGTCCTTATACGAAACGTCGACTGAATCACATGGCCAGCTTTAAGGGAGATCGACAGAGACCGGCTCTGCCAGCACGTCCCCCACCGGTAGTTCAGCAGAGCGCATCGCCTAACGATGACACCCTGGAGATTCTGGTCGTGGAGGATTACTACTCGAAGGAACAGCACAAGGGTGACTTGGATGAGTACGCACTGCTAACCGATGAGGATGTTCGGAAACCGACTTCGACTTCGGGCGGAAAAAACGAAGGGACTGGAACAGAGTCAAGCGATAGCAGCAGTATTGAAGTTATTCCGATTAGTAGGGAAAAAGTGATACCATAGTTAATGACAGTACGTGCTCTTGTTAGAACGAATGATTAAAAATTATATTATTAGTTTCATAAAGATAGTTACAATAACGAAACTTTGTTGTGTTGTTTCTACTGTTGTCTAACAGGTATTAAGGAAAAAATATCATACGCTCATCTCCTTTTTGTTTGCAAGTGAAAAAAGTTTAAGTTCCAACTAAAATCCGCTTATAATGTAGTGTCAAGTCAAAACCGTGATGTCATAGCAGAACGGTAGTGAGATGGAGGCGACCGCCTCGAGTGCCAACATTCAGGGAGCGCCAAAACATTATGGAATTGGTAAAAATTTGTTGTTGTGAAATTAGTTTATCATAGATATTATCTTACGGATTTTTCCAAGATTGGATTAAGTTTCAGATTAGTGTTACAGTGATACATTTATTTACATGACTGTAGTATTGGTGATTGCCGATAATTTAGCAGAGAGCGGCTCGATATTTCTCTACATTGTATACAACATTTTCAATCTGGTAGAAGATACTACAAGAACTCACTGCCTGTTAATGCATGGACCGTGGGAGAATTTGTCTACATTTCTTCGCTCCGCCTTATACTCTCAGTATTGCACGGCCCTTACCAAAATTCACACAGTTTTGCAATGATCGGCGTTGTGTGGAATTTACCAAGAGAGAATCGCAAGTTGACAATTATCGCAGAAAATCGAGTCGGTGATTCGACTTGATGATTCTCAAACTTAATTACAATATGTAAAAACCCTTGTATGGAGCATTCACAGATATTTTCATAGACACAACTTATACAAAGGTTATAGGCACATAGTTAGAATAAGCGACAATAGTAAACTGATTCTATCGCAATTATTCACTGCCCTTATAGAATCAGATCGCGAAACGAGAATGAGCTACCGTTTGTTGCTTCAGAGAGAATCCACACAGCAGCGTGCTAACCCGTGATGCTCAGACGGGTCATCGAGAGAAATTCGCTCTCGGACTGGTGCGGTTATATGTTAAATGAAACAAGCCGGTTTTTTGTTGCTGAGATGCTATCCGTCTCTCATTGATGGGACTGATTGAATCGTGTAAAGCGTTGCTAGAGAGCATTCTTTCTCTACAGCCATTTAAAATACAGAACCGCCATTCAGTGACGACCGTATCAATTATTTACGTGAATACACCTTACTTTACTATAAGGTGCCTTTCTAAAACATACCCTCAGTATTCAGTTAGAGAATTACAGTTTCAATTTTTTTTTTGGAAAACTCAGGAAAAAAAATGCTCTAAAATTTAGGCTTTGAATCGAATCTCAAAATTCAGCTAAAAATTTTGTCCTTTTCTTGCTCGGAAACCGACTTCCCGCGTTTCAGAATCCAAAATTTAGTTCCAAACTTCAGGTACAGTACTCAATTACAGAGTTTAGTTCCAAAGGAATTGCCTAAAACTCAGATCCAGATCCAGAATTCAGATATAAAATCGGGGCTTAGAATCCAGATTCAGAAGTCATTTTCAAAATTTATCGCTATAATTTATGTTACGATCTAGCTTCTGGATCTCGAGATTAATTTAGTTGAAAAAAACAATTCTATAAGTCAATTTCCAATTTCAGTTCCTTAATTCAGTGCGAAAATTCAAAAATAACTTCAAAACTCGGGTCCTGAATTCATATCCAGGAGCCGGTTCCAGAATTCAGATTCGGAGTTAAGTTCGACAATTCAGTTCAAAATTCAGAGTCTGGCTCAAATATTATTGTTCTTGACTGGACTTGTACACTTCATATTACTAATCCTGGATCTAGTAGTATGAAATCCAGATCTTGAACCTGTAACTAGAACCGGATCTGAACTTTTCACATTGCGGATCCAGTTCCAGTACCAATTCTAGTAATACGGTAAGATCAGATCCAGTTTTAGGATGTGGATCTTTAATTGTACTTGGGCCAATAATATGGTAAGTCAACTTCCAACTACTTTTTCGCCTTGCACTCGACAATGTTTAGCACCGAAAGATTCTTTTATTCGTCACCCGGTTATGTCTCTGACATTACTCACCCGCTTTTTCCACGGGCAAGAGACTCTCTCTTCTAGATTGTGGATGTACATTTGGACCTCGTAGAGCATACCTGCGAGCCTCTTGGACGTTTCGTTGCGTTGTGAAAAGCATTTGGTAGCCGAGTGCGAATTACACTAGGAGCCTGTAAAATTCTGTACGAATGGAATATTGCGTCATTTGACAAATTAAGTAGCTATGATTTGTTTTATTTGCAGAATTATATCACCTTTGAAATTCATTTTTTTTCTGTGTAGGATTGAGGTCTAGGATTCGCCCTAAGCTAGCGATTCGAGCATGGTATCAGATGGAACCCAGAATGAAAAGTTGGGTTTAATCGCAAAGTGCAAAACAATTTGATTAAAATTAGAACAATCCAACAATCGAATACATCGTTCCTGCAAAATCGGGAGTAAAATTATCATGATAATTAGTTCCATGTAATCATCAATTCAACCCACAGAAATTCGGCGATGGTGGAAAGACTTCATGAGCCAGTCCATATGAATACGACACAGGTATCGCAATTCGAAACAAATGTCTCCACATGAAAAATAAACTTCAATTTACTTTCACTTAGCACAGAATCATAATAAAAAATAATCAATTTACAATACTTTCTGCTAAAATGAAATAAAGCTAATTTTCGAAAAAAACCATGGGAGCGAAAGATTTTCTCCCGGCGAACGACCACAATCAGGTTAAAGCCGGATATAAATAAACGATAATTTTCTCATCCGACGCGCACGCCTACTGCGAGGCTGATTTATCCGGAAACAAACGCTACGATCGGGCTGATATCGTGCTCAATCGGTCCGATAATCAGGCCGATGATCGGACCGATACGGGTCAACAAAATCTACTGGGACATTATCACCGCATTGCATACAAAAAAATGTTGAATGATATATCGCAAGCAAGCTAACGACTAGCGTAGAATAAAGAACATCAATGATACAACGCTTCAACATGACTCGTGGACACTGGCGGAACTACACTGCGCACTGCAGTCGATGCTATGTTTGATCGATGTTTTCTCGGCCTATGCAAATTTTCAAATTACTTACAGTAACGGGAAAGCTACAATTCGTTTTATTCATCGCAATAAACAGAACAATATTCTTATGAAGTTGTCCATTCAATATAGGCTGTCTCTAAATAGTAGGTGTGACTTGGGGTAGAATGAAAAATAAGTTTAAGTACGTTCCTCTAACATTTCCGTTGGTCAGTTGTACCTACAGCGATTTTTAACTAGTTCAATAATGGAAAATAATAAGAATAAATTTGGGTTGTTTAATTTGTTTGTTTAGTTCTCTTAAACGCAGCCAGAGAGTGTTAAATTGGCAAAGACATAAACCTGAATTTTGTTACGCGGTTTTCCATAAAGTATTCATCAGAGACATCTGTTGGTAGACTGTAAGCACTATGGTCCAATTCCCTGTAAGAAAAAACGTCGAGCGGGAATCCTTCGTTGATTCTAGAGATTTAAATTCCATCCCTCTTAGAAAAAAACGTTCAACGGTGGTCCTTCATTGGTCCAATACGTTGGATCATTGGTCCAATGAAAGTCCAATCAATCGTTCAACGGGAGGCCAACACGGGACCTTCGTTTGCCGATTTTGAAACAGATCGTTGAACCGAATGCCATTTTTTTCGTTCATCAAACCCGGCAGACAGAGGTCCATTGTTGAGCCATTTTTAACATGAGGAGTTGGAGCCCCGTTGGACTAGTTTTACTGCAGAATTTCTGGAGTTTTCTCCACTTATTTGTTTAAACTAACAATACATACCTGCACAATACTTCTACTTCACGTAGAATAACAACAAATTCTCTTTCTATGTGAAGGTAACACTTAATTTTCACACTATTTTTGCAAGAGAAAAAACAATAACAAACCGTTCCAGAAAATTGAACGAATATTTCGTGCAATATGTCGTTCAACAAGCGCTCAAAAACCAACAAAATTGAACGGCCTGCTGATAGGGATCCCACTTAGAAAAAAACGTTCAACGGTGGTCCTTCATTGGTCCAATACGTTGTATCATTGGTCCAATGAAAGTCCAATCAATCGTTCAACGGGAGGCCAACACGGGTCCTTCGTTTGCCGATTTTGAAACAGACCGTTGAACCGAATGCTATTTTTTTCGTTCAACAAACCCGGCAGACAGAGGTCCATTGTTGAGCCATTTTTAACATGAGGAGTTGGAGCCCCGTTGGACTAGTTTTACTGCAGAATTTCTGAAGTTTTCTCCACTCATTTGTTTAAACTAACAATACATACCTGCACAATACTTCTACTTCACGTAGAATAACAACAAATTTTCTTTCTATGTAAAGGTAAAACTTAATTTTCACACTATTTTTGCAAGAGAAAAAACAACAACAAACCGTTCCAGCAAATTGAACGAATATTTCGTGCAATATATCGTTCAACAAGCGATCAAAAATCAACAAAATTGAACGGCCTGCTGAGAGGGATATTTTAAAAGCCCAATTAACGAGAGACCAATTCAGCATAAAATGTTCAAAACGACGAATGTAACAACGAGAGATTTTTTTTTGTTTACTCGATCTTTCGATTATTACGGTACTCTTAGCAATCCTTCTCTCCAATTATTTACCGATAATAATATCTAAGAGCAAATTCAGCAGCTAGAAGTTCTATATGGAAGATCTATAATAGAACAAAAACTGGAACAAACGTATCCCCAGCAAGCCGTTCTAGTTTTATTTATTCGACCAGTTCTTCTGTCAAATTTAAAACTGGTCTACGATGCCGTTCTATTTTTTGTATATTTGAAACACGAGTAAAACACTGCTGGGGCTGCCAGATTTTCTTGTTATAAAATCCAGATTTAAATTTTGTAACTGGCATAAATTATGCATCTAGAACTAAAACACTACTGAATATGCCCTAAGGCTCCTATATTTAAATCTGCACTGAATAAATGACCGAAAAAAGCAGGAATATTTCGCAATAATCGAAAGAGAAAGTAAACAAAGAGAGTGTGATTGTTACATTCGTCGTTTTGAACATTTCATACAGAATTCACCAATTACTTTTGTTTACCATTTTAGAAACAGATTGTTAAAGCACGTAAAATTTTTTACAGCTCGATTCATCATCAAATTCTTCATACAAAGATCAATTTACATGTTTATTGTGATATAAGTCAATAAGCAGCATTTTTACATATAGTTTTGAAAGAAATTGCAGTCGAGCTTTTATGACTTTTATAACTTACTGTCAGCAAGTGTCGAGTCTTTCTGAATTCCTCTTCAAAGTGAATGTTGATAGTTAGTCGTATTGGCCGTTATCACAAAAATGCGAGAATTGAAAAATCGTTTCAAATACAAGACACTGGACCGCTCTTGGGCTAGTGCTTTATTACTACTTCAATGAAAGGTACTTAAGGTTTAAAATGAAAAACGTCTTTTTCTTGTATAAACAAACCACGTTAACGTTAAAACAAACCGTTTCAACAAGTTAAACAAACATGCGCATTCTGTTCGATTAAGTATGAAGCACAGCATACACTCAATGTTCAGTAAAATATTACCTTCTTCCTAATGGGTTGTCTAAGAATGCCCTTTGTAGGAACTGTTGATTATCAGAACAGATTTGTAATTTTAACGTTCGTTAAACTACTTAAAAGCGCTTAAACGGATTAATTTTTATAATTTTATATTATTTCCTCACAACAGAATTATATTCAAATTGTCTCACTTTTATATACTTATTAGAAATTGTCCTTGTTTTTTATGCGTAACTGATAAGGACTGTTCCAGAAGGTATGAACGCGGTCGGACACCGGTGCCGTTTCGCATGATTTGAGAATCTATCCGTAATCATGTCCGCGTCATGTTTTTAAACTTTTCTCGCACAACTTGTGTAGCTGTTTATTCATTTTTATCATTTTGTTCCAAAAAGCGTGGACTTTTAGCATTACCATACCGAAATATTGAGCACAAAAAGTGTACTAAACCTGAATGTGACTGAGAAAGCCGTGCTAAGCCGAGCGATCAGAAAGTTTTTCGAAAATGTTAACCTTTTGTCGACAAACCGAAAACGGATCAAAAATAGGTCCGAATAACACTCGTTTGAATAAACGCGTATTAGAGGTTTGGAACCAAAAAAAAGTCGGCACTTCTAAATTGTTGTTTTACCTTTTTTTATATATATAAAAAATAGGTTATTAGGTCTCCCCGTCACCCAGAACGCTATTGAATGGTTTTGAGATCGGATGTTTACTTTTTGAGTTATTCGAAGTTTTATGTCAAAATTTTCAGTTATTTGACAGTATCTGTCACAATTGATCTTGAAAACCGACTTAGATTCCGCACGATATTACCTATTCAAAAAGCCATAGATTGTTAAAATCCGTCCATTTTTAACGGAGATATCGAAATTTTTGTGTAAATGACTTTTCCCTCTATTCCAGCAGTAGGAGTTTTGAGCGCTGTATGACAAAGCAATGCTTGGGAGCAACGGAAAACACGATTTTTTATTCTGTTACATACAATTGTTTCTAAGTACCAAAAAGACTGTGTTTAGCATCCTTTTTCATGACAATTTGGCTCGGACCGATTTTAGCACGGCTCGTTTTTGGCAACATAATCGTTCGAATATGACATATATAAACCAGATGATGGCAGATTTTTTTTTAATTATATTGTTTTAAACTACTTACAGCAATAAATGCTGGAAGAACATAACATCCATATACCACTCGAATCAGTTCGTCGAGATCAGCAAATGCGTGTGTGACAAATAATTTCACTCAATTTTCTCTGAAAATTTCTTTTCTACAAATTCAGATTCATACGAAAATTCGTATGCTCCCAAACAAAGTTCCTGAATTATGTTTGGTTCCGACCTCTGGTTCCGGAACTACAGGATGATATATGAAACGAAATCAAAATGGTGTAACTCATTCTTCTCGTAGATGGCTGAACCGATCTAAGATTCAAATGAAATCTAAGAATCATCTAAGATGCAAATGAAAAGTTTCAAGATTCTTAAAAACATCTTGCTCTTCAGTCAGATCCAACTTCCGGTTTCGGGGATACAGGGTGATTAGTATAAAAATGTCTATTCCACATAAATTAATCAGGTTTATCGGGTTAGCAGATTTGGATAGTCGATAAAAAAAATAACTTTTTTCAGTTTTAGTGGTATTCAGTTGTCGATTCAGAAGGCACCTAAAAATTTAATTCGCGCTATGATTTCTCAAAGATGTCTTCACTGATTTTCAAATATTTTGAAACAAATGTAAACTATACAGCTATTCAGGTGAATTTATCTGACTTCGACCATACCGATTTTAGAATTCCGGTTCCAGTATAAAATCGTTTCTCAAAGCTCAATCGTTTTCTCAAAAAAGCCTAATCAAATTTCAGAAACAAAAATTCAAATTGAATTAAACTTATATACAAAATTAATTAGTTTTATACATACATACAAAAATTAATGAATTTTATCTAATTAAGCTTCAAAGTTGTACTCAAAACTGTAATTTATTCGTCATATGGCCATACGAATCGGTTTGGGTTATGCTGGTTCCTGAATACCGGCTCTGGAAGTACCTTAAATTACCGTAAACTCTAAAGTGGAACTTACATATCATGGCATGTTTAATCGATTATCACACTTCTAGATTTAAATTCGATTGTATTTGCAGTTTCGACATTACAGAGTAATGAGTGATTACAATCTCAAATTGTCGCTTAAAACGACGTTCATTAAAATAATGTAATGAAAACTTAAACACCGAAGAATATTCATGCAAAAAACACATGCGAATTTATAAAAAAAGGTATCATCTCACTGCTAGGTGGATTAATCACGTTTTTTATGCCAGAAACGCTTGAATCTTCGATCCCATGAGCAGCAGAAGAAACCAAAATTTAGCTCGAAACAAGATGCGGCATGGAGATCGAAAATTGTACTATGCAATACTTGCTGTAAGAGATCTACAGTCATGCAAGCTATTCGTTGCTGCGGTGAGATTTCGCAATCTTTCATAACGATTGCTTCGATGAACAGCTAAATATACATCAATTGTCATTACGCAAAATCAACGGTATAATGGCATAGGGATGTTGTCATTTCAATAGTAATGTCGCCATATTATTTTGCCGATTACTCGAATTACAATCAATAAATTGGGATAAAATTGGATACAAAATTGTGCAATACTGCTGCTAGAGCGACGTGAGAATTCCCACGAATGCACCGAACATAAACAACAGATCTCACTCTAACTAATGGTTTTCAAATATGAGATGACCACTGGAGCTGAGATGAATGAAGGTACCGTTACCCTTCCACCAAAAATTCAACAACAGATTTGAGAAAATTTGAAGAAAAAGTGTGAGAACTCGATGTCAAGAAGCCTGTGGTGAATATGAAGAGGAACGTTTGCACGAAAATGCACCGTGTTGTATAAAATAAAAATTGAATATAAAACATTTTTATATTATTTCCTCTGAAAACTACATGCGTGAATACTTTCTGGGAGAGTCTTTAATTGTTAACCCAAATTAAGTGAAAATGCTTGAATATCTTAGAATCCCAATACTATACCATTAAGGCTTGCACACGACAAAATCTGGACACCTCCAAAAAAAACTTTATCAATGCGTAAATTATTTCACAGACTGATGAACATACTAAAGGGTGTTTATTTTTTGCTGGTATCTTTTTGGCAACACTATTTTTGATAGATCACGCTTGAATCGTGTCTTGTGTCATTATCGAACTTGTTTAGTTTGGTCTATAATTTAATCATGAATCGTCGTTTGCTCTATAATTCAATCATGAATGAACGCTGGTAAAGTAGGAGAAAGATTCACCTTTTTACCGAAAAATTGTGTTCAACGTCGAAGCATTTCTGTTTGAATGGATACGTCAAAAAGCAAAATTGCCACATCTGAAGTGAAGACCAGCCAGAAGCGTTGCAATGCATCCCAAAAAGTCACTGAAGAAGTCGTCGAAAGAACAAATGCGAAAAGCAATTTTGTGCGGTTGCAATGAAAGTCCATAATGGTCTTAACTCTTTCGATACATGTTTGACAACAGCCAGGAAGACTCGGAGTGCAACAAAAACGGATCTCTAGAACCACCAGAAGAACGCAAAAATGAATCAAATATCACAGAAGAGACCAGATCTTTCGTGCATACTTCCAAGCACCGGCAAAGTATAAAGTCGTTCAAGGTGAAAAACTGTACCAAACCGTAATGATAAACAGAATGTGACGGCTAAAAACTGGGCTCACAATAGTTGACGAAGTTTTCTTGCGTGATAATGGACGATGAAACCTATATGCTGGAAGACTTTAAGTAGATTCCTGGAATGTTTTTTTTATACTACCATGCAACGGAGCGGTGTAGAGGAGCATTTCACGACGAAGAAAAAGACCAAGTTTCCCAAAAAAATATTTCGTTAGATAAGCAATATGCTGCTTCATCATTATTCTAGCGAAAAACAAGGAAATATACCGCGGAGCATGCCTAAAGAAGCGATTGTTACCATTCCTACGCATCCATGACCCTCCTTCGCCATTCTGGTCTGATTTGGCATCTTGTCGCTACGCCAAAGATGATTTGGAATGGTATAAAGCGAATGGGGTCCATATTGTACCAAAAGGGGCGAATCCACTTAACCGACCGGAGTTGCGACCTATCGAGTGATATTGAAGGGAGAACTCTCTCAATATAAACAACAAACCAGAGCTTAAGAAAAATTTTGAAAATCTTCGAAAAAAATAACTGATTCGGTTGCAGAGAAGTCTGCACAGACTCTAATGGCTGGAGTAAACTCAAAAGTTCACAGCGTCTTCATACAGCCTAACTAAGAAACTTGAATTGAACTGACAGCAAATATGTTTTATTTCGAATGTGTAATCTGTCCAGATTTTGTCGTGAAACAAGATCAATTATACCTCATATAAATTTCGGATATCGACGATGCAAATCATAGTTTCGGTAATTTCTAGTATAATTTATTTAAAATTTAAATACATACACGTAGCATTTTCTTCGTTAAATTATTAAAACTTAACAATCTTCATATTCTTCAGAAAACTAAACCATGATTGCAAACTTTTCCGCACACACCAGGACCGTGTGATTGTTCTTTTGTTTCTACAAACTGCTTTTATTTTTCACTTCTACTCCCTACTCTTCTTGTATATTCCTTATAAGGCAGCCATTAATTACATCACTACTTTACGCTATGTATATATTACCTACGAAGGATCCGAACAAAGTAAAACAATTCCAGCGTTTTTCTGTTTCTTTTCTTTCAAAATTAGTTTGCCTTCTAAAAAGTATGAATTACGAATTAATTTACTGAATAACCTCTGTCGCACTAATTGCAAAAGTAAACTAGAGCACTATAAACAGACTTGGTTGACATCGCTTCCGAATAGTTTTTTTTTGTTTGTTTAATTATTACTCTACACAATAAATTGGCATTGCTTTGTTTTCCATGTTTGAATTCTAAATGATTAGCTCAGTAAATTGTTATGGTTGTGTTGTTGACTAACGATTATTTACATTCGTGTGGCGCTGAGTTTGCCAGCCATTTTGCGTGAGCCATACGGTAGATGGAAGAAGAACTGGTTAAATGATAGAGGAACGTTGCAATTTTTTTTTGTTTTTACTGTTGGACTTCTATTTACGTTCAACAGGCGTCCACTGTTCGGTAAATATTTTTTCCTCTCGTATTTGAATATCACAATTCATTATTTGTTCTATGTTCACTAGTTTTCCACTGTAAATATGCAATTTCTCTTTTGTCTTATCGACTTCTCTAGTATTCAAAACATTTTGTCGTCAGCTTTGAATTTTATTTCTACAGTATTTAACGGTTTGTGCATTTTTTGTTTATGATGATGGATTGCAATGTTCTTCAGAATTCCCCTTGTTGTTCATACAGATTTATTTTCGAATGACAGTTGTTCAAAATACAGAGTCGGAAAGAGTTTACCACTTGAAACTCGACGTTTTTCTATTCCTAAAGTAACTGTTTTGAGCGCACATGATTCGTTAGTTAATCGTAAGCTCGTTGCCAAACAGATTGTTTATCTATACAAAAAAAAAATTGACTCGATTTACTCTTTTAGTCCTTATCGCATCGGCGGCCGGTGGCCTTTCTTCCGCCCGATAGTGACGATATTAGCTTCGATTTTAAAAGTACAGACTGGTCGTCCGGATTAGTTATGCTCAGGGACGTCACCGAACTTGTGACGCCCACGATTCGCTAGGAAGTTTGCTGCAGCCGTACCTGCAGTGTGCACCGTCGTTGTTCGTGTTGTCGGAATCAGAACTTCTGGTCCGGCGTTGTGATATAGTCTCCGGCTCTCGATCGACTTCGCGTGACCAAGATGGGAGTTTTCGGTTTGGGAGTTTCGGTTAGTTTGATTTTGACCCGTCCGGTTTCCGGCGAGTAGACCGGACTGTAGCGGTCGGATTTGGGCGATGTCGGGGCGTAGATCGGGCTGTAGCGTTTGGACTTTGGTGAGTCGACTACGCTCGAGGGTGGCTCGGGATGGAGATGATTGGGATTGCCGTTCGGCGGAAGGAACACCTCGTCGTTCTGCGATGGCACATTATGATTGGGTTGGTGAACTTTGGCCGGATCACCGTTGCTTACGGGGGACAGCGTACCGTTACCGTTCTGGAGCGGAACCGTGTTGTTGTTATTGTTTTGGGGTGTATTTTCATGCAAACTTTCTTTGCTTTTGTTTCTATCAGCGGGTACTGGTTTGAAGGATTCCATCGAAGGTTTTTCCAGAGAAGTTCGTTCCGGTTTCGTCGGTACGTAGTTGTTGGACTTATCATTGAAAACTTTCTCGGCATCAGTTTTATCGTTCATCAAGGGAACCCGTTCTGGGAGATTATGACCGTTCTTTTCTATTGGTTTTCCAAGTAAATTCTTGTCCATATCTTGCAACTCGCGTCCGTTGGCTGCCTCCACATCACTTTTGTCCCTTCGATTTCTGGCATCCGGCTTACGCTTGCACATAACCAATATAATCAGAGAAAGAAGAATGATTCCAAGAATTGTCAGCAAAATATACGTTCCTTGACTGTCGGTATCTGCACGAGTTGGTTCTTCCGAAATACGCAGTTCATCATCGGCAGCCGTACTTTCGGTATCACCGGCGGACTCCTTGCCCATCTCCATTCGTTCACCCATGGCGACAGCAGCTACTGTAGATTCAGTTGTCGACGTTGTCGCCGTTGTATCGTCATCAAGTCCTTTACCGAAAATACCCAAACCGTCCGGTGGAGTAATTGGCTTTTCCTCTTCACTTTCTTCATCACCTTCTTCGAAACCGTCATCACTTCCGGGTCCTTCGGAAGTGTGTTGTTCCTCACCGATTCCTCGAGATCCATAGATCAGAACACCTCCTCCGCTGCCACTTCCATCGTCCTCATCCGCATCTCCTTCGACAGCATTTTGAATTTGAGCCACTCTAACCGCCGGAATTGTTTCGTTCCTTTCTTCTCCAGACCCTTCCGATGCGGCAACATCCACAACCTTCCTGGCCGCAATCACCTCTTCGACTCCAATATCCGTAGGTGCGCCGTCACCCGAACCATCATTCAGCTCCTCATCATTTTCAATCTCGATCGGAGGATCGTGTGCCTTCAATTTTTCTCCAACGGGAAAATACTCTTTATTGAATTCATCTTCTTCATCCTTCTCATCGTCCCCATCCAAATCCGCCTGATCTCCCAGCATCAGATCGTTTTCATCCTCGTAATCATCCCAATTGTAGCCACCCATCCTGCCGATCGGACCGTGACAAACATCCGCCTGTTTGACCTGCAACCACGGTCTACCTTTGAACTCCTGCGGGGCATTGCACTTGATGTGCTGATCCGACCACACGTGCCTCGTCGTCAACCAGTTCCGGATGTGCAACGTTTCGCACGTACAGTTAATCGGATTGTTTGCCAGCTCGATGTATCGCAGTTTCTTCAATTTCATCAAATGCAACGGCAGGTAGGTAATTTCATTGTGTGTCAAATTCAGTGACTCTACGAACGTCGGAACTTTAGCCAACTTTCCGGACGTAATTTTGTTCTGGCTCAAGTCCAATTTCCGTATTCGTTTACCCAGATGATTGACCTCCGACAGGTGATTGTTGGAGAGGTCCAGCTCGGTTATATTTCGAATGTTTTCTAGCTGGGCAGGTATTTTGGTCAGTTCCAATCCGGACAGTACCAACCGGTTAATGGGTAGACTTTTGTCGATAGCTCGCAAACCCGAAACACTGGTGCACGTGACGGTGGACTCATTGCACGCACATCCCGTCGGGCAAGTGAAGGACGAAGAAGAACTGGGTGAAAGTAGTAGCAGTACGGTTGCTAAAACCAACGACATGGACTGGTAGGACAAAAGCTTAACCGCTGGAAGCACCCTGGACGACGCCATCCTAGGTAGGCTGGATCTAGTGGGGGTGGTGGTTGATCTGGAAAAAATAATAGGAAAATGTTTAGAGATTAGAGGGTTTGTTGTTGATTGTTTTGGAATTGAAATTTATTCCAGATAATTTTAGCTGCCATACAACATATTTTCCACAAATTGATTTTATATCATAAATCTAAAGATTAATTTGAAGGAGATGTATTTTTTTATATCGTGTATTTATACCCGACTTGAACCTAATTTTGGTCGTTCGCCGGGAAGTAGATGTAATATTTCGAAAACCATCCTAAAATGAAGCGAAAGTCAAAAAATTCTGAATCCCTAATTCTGATTCAGGCACTCAAGGAACCAACTATTTCTGCTATTTCTCAATGCTTGAGAATATGCAAATTTGTATGGCTGCATCCTATTCTTTACTCTTTTGACGTCTTACTTTATTATGGGGAGCCTTTTCAAAATTCACTCTGTACAAGAATGGGCAGAACTTAATCTTGAATATCTTCTGTTTGTATTTAGAGCAGAAACATATTTTTTTCTCCATACCCTCTGAAATATGTTCAGCAATTTATGATAAAAGTGGAATGCGATAACCACAAATAATTCAAAATTGAAGTTTTCTAAAATATTTTTTTATGAACAAGAGTTATATTGTGATATTCAGTGTCAAACTAAGGCGCTCAAATTTCAACCGCATCAATTGATCGAATCATCACACAAACCATAGCGTGCAAACCCGGCCCATAGACATAGACGGAATATTTTCAGTGATTGAGCTCAATGGGCTTACGACACATTTTATTCGCTAGTAAAACAGACACTAACTATGTATGGTTATAAGCGATGAATGTTTCAATTGACCAATATGAAGGAGTCACATTTGTGCATATTGTTTAGGGCGGTTTGGCCTACAAGACCAAATTCAATTTGTATAGATTTCAAGCGATGCAAAGTTAGACCAGCAGCAAATGAAATTGAAATCTTACTTAAAGAACGAATGCATCTAGACGCTAATAAAGTAACTGAGATTCAATTCAACAAGGCGTCTAACTGTGTGTACATTATGTTTAAACGTGAAAACGATGCAATTGCAATCACTTCGGTTTACAAAGAGGTGCACAG
Organism: Malaya genurostris; assembly: GCF_030247185.1. Classification (NCBI taxonomy): domain Eukaryota; kingdom Metazoa; phylum Arthropoda; class Insecta; order Diptera; family Culicidae; genus Malaya; species Malaya genurostris. The sequence goes on from NC_080572.1 coordinate 258,556,697, forward strand.
TGTTGAGTGTGATAACATTAAATACAAAATCCCGGTGCACATGGTGGACAATGCCATAGAAGTACGCTTGCATGACCTCCCCCCGCAGGTCACCGATCAGTACGTTCGGGAGAATATGTCGCGGTACGGTGAAATCCTTTCCATCGAAAGGGAAGTATGGCGGAATTTTTTCCCCGGTATCCGAAATGGCGTGCGAGTGGTACGTATGCATCTACGTAAGGCAATTCCATCATACATCATTTGTGGTCAAGGTGGGATACATCCGTGTAAAACGCTGATTACGTATGAAAATCAGCAGGTTACATGCCAGTTTTGCGAACAACCTGCACACTACGGTAAACCTTGCACCGAAACTGCGAAAAGGACATCTTCAACCAAAGGCAAGGTCAACCGTTCAACAATGGAAACTAGTGAGCGCAGCACTCCTGTTTCACCATCAAACCAACCAGCAACTGCAACCAATGTACAACAAGGTGCATCTACAGCAACTAGCAACGAACTCAAGACTGCGAACATCAAGGAAAACGAAAAGAAGACGGAAATCAACAACCTAGAAAAAGAGTGACAACGAGATCCACTTCAAAAATGCATTATTTAAAAAATCGGCTGAATCGGCCACGTAAAGCTTGTACGCAAATAGGCCTGAATAAAAATACCTTCTAAATAAAAAAACTAAGTTTACCTGGAATTTTTGTTTTTTGCTTTGTGAAGCCGTAATTGGTTTCCGAAAACTATGATTGGTTACTGCTTCCTTATACGGGGATGTTTAAAAAATGGAAAAACAGTATTTGAAGCGATTTTTTTTCCCAAAAAAATCTGATTTTGAGACTCAAGTCTTCAAAATTTTAGAAGAAATCGTCGAAAGCTCAAGATGATTCAAAGCGAATTTGCAAAATTTTCGATATTTTATTTATGCCTCCTGTGGGCTGTTTTACAGTACTTGTGTGGGAAATACACGGTGGGATGGCTGGTTTATATCGTGAGCAAAATTATATGAGAAACAATGAATCAAAATAGTAGCAAATTTGGTTTATTTTCAAAATGACATCATAATGATTGTATTGTATTTGCAGAAATGTCAAAAACTTTTATCTCGCGGGTATCAGTTTCATTATAAGTTGAAGTGTCACCGTTAAACTTCAAGGCTAATCTAAACCGACAGCAGTACGTAGCGTATTTAAAATGCGCATAAAGCATAAAGATGGTATTATTAGTATAAGAATAATAATTCTAATGTCGTTTTCTTTGTTAGTGTTAGTTACTGCAGGCTGTTTCATTCACCTATGTTACTTTGTCTCCCGCATTGAGTCGGGTTTTAGAAAGACTATATTAACAGAATCAACAAAATACGTATACGTATGTAGAATAGAAAAGCTTATCTCAAGTTTTGGAGTAGAAATAATATAGTATTGATATATTATAAAATATATATTATTAGTAGAAAAACGTATCGAAGGCCCACTGCGCTCAATCACCAAAAAATATTCCTTGTTTCTATGTGTCGGTTTTACATCATCTGCTTTGTGCGAAGATTCGTTCAACTCAAGCGGGCACACTTAGGCGCGCACTCTCTGGCACTGAATTTCACCTTAATAACCAAAGAGTTCTGACTTTCTTGTCTGAGCTCTCCACTTAATTTCAGATTTATATTTAGTTTTAGAATTAAGTTCTAGATTTCATTTAGTTCTAGATTTCAAAATTTGAAACAAAGACCCCGGAACCGATTCCTAATTCTGGATTCTGTATTCTGGAGCTAAATTTGCGGAACAGGTTTCCTGACTAGAGTTTTGAACTGAATTTAGTTCCTTGATTTATGTTCGGAATTTGAATCCAGAGCTCTGATTTAGGATTTTAACATAAGAATTTTGGAACAAAATTCAGGATATGAAATTTTTATATTAAGATTCTGGTACGATATCGGGAAATATGAACTCCGAGCCTCAGTTCTTGAGCTAACTTTTGAACCAGAGTTTAATTCCTAAATACAGTTTCATACTTTAATTAGTGAATTTCAAGAATTCAAGTACAGAATTCAGACCTGCTGGATGCTAGAACTACACTCGGAACCTGGGTTCTGGAACTAGAATTAGGAACTAGATTGAGTTCCTTTATTCAAGTTTGAAATCTAGTTTAAGAATTCAGTTTCAGAATTTAATTCTAGATTACAAGTTCAAAATTTTAAACTAAGACTCTGGAATCGATTCCTAATTCTGGACTCAGGAACTAAATTTTTGGAACAGTTCCTTGATTTATGTTCGGAATTTGAATCCAGAGCTTTGATTCAGGATTTCAACATCAGAATTTCGGAACAAAATTCAGGATATGAATTTTAGATCAGGGTTCTGGTTTGAACTCCGAATCTGAGCTTTGGGACTGACCTCTGAATTCTGGTTCTGAAGTCAGTTCCAAAACTTAGATTCGGAGTTCATATCTCCCGATATCGTACCAGAATCTTGATCTAAGAATCATATCCTGAATTTTACAGTTTACAGTTTTACAATTTAATTCTGCTGAACGCTAGAACTAAATTCGGTATCTAAATTCTGGAAATACAATTAGAAAATCAGAAAAAGTTTCTTCATTCAAGTTCGGAATTCAACCTCAAAACTTAGTTCCTGAACTAAATTTGAAAAATTTGAAATTAATTTCAGTTCTAGAATACTAAAACTAAATCCATGAATGGACTATTTGATTTGGACTCCAAAGCAGAATTTTGCAACTAAGTTCTGAACCTGTTCTAGATTCCGATGTGAGCTCTGGAATCCAGTTCCAGTTCTTGAATTTAGGTGTAGATAAATAAGTGATGCCAAAAAGTACTCAACAGCTGTATACATTGGATAAATTCTGCAAAACGATTGTTTTTAGAACCAATAAAATATTCTCAAAGAACTTTGCGAAGTTTTCCTCCACTAAGCATTTAAATCTACAAAAAAGAGTAGAGTCAGAAACATAACCGGATGATGTGAATACGTATAAAAGAATATTTTGGTGCTAAACACTGTCGAGTGCAAGGCGGAAAAATAGTTGGATCCTTAAACTGAACATTTAGGAGTTTTTGGTTTGTACGTAAAGTACATATCTAGTTTCGATTTCTTCGCGTTTCGCCTTCGGCTCATCAGTGCTTAAAGCAGTTCGAATTGAACGGCCATCTCCGCCTAACAGTTCAACTTGTACCGCTAAGCAGACGCAAAGTCCACACTATTTATGTGACCTTTAAGCACTGATGAGCCGAAGGCGAAACGCAAAGAAATCGATCCTTAAACTGGATCTGGTCTTATCGTATTACTAGAATTGGTACTAGAACTGGATCCGCAGTATGGAAAATCCAGATCCGGTTCTAGTTCCAAGTTCAGGATCTGGACTTAGTACTCCTAGATTCAGAATCAGTAATATGAAAGGTACAAGTGCACGAACTGGAACAGTAATATGCTAAGTCTAAGTTCAGTTTTAGATCCAAGTACAAGTTCTAGACCAAATCCATAAACGGAATTTGCGCCAGTTTTTGAATTTAGAATTGGCAACGAATATTGAAACAGAATGTTGAACTGAATTATGGAACTTAGCTTCGAATCTAAATTCTGAAACTGGCTTCTGGATATGAATTCAGGACCTGAGTTCTGAAGCTGAATTCTAAAAGTGAATTTTTGGACTGAATTAAGAAACTGAAATGAGAAATATGACTTTTAGAATTGTTTTTTTTTCAACTAAATTAATTTCCGGATCAAAATTCGGAACATAAATTTTAGAGTTGAATTAAGGAAATTAATTCTAGGTCTGGATTCTGGAATTGAATTTTGGAACTGAATTCTAAATCTGAATTCTAAGCCTCGATTTTATATCTCAAATCTGAAACAGGATTTTGCAACTGATTTCTGAATCTGAGTTATAGAGCAGGCCTTTGGAACTGAACTTTGTAATTGAGTATTGTATCTGAACTCTGAAAACTAAATCCTGGATTCTGAAACGCGGGAATTGTCAAAGACGGTTTCCGAGCAAAGATAAAGACAAAGATTCGAGTTCGCGATCAAGGCGCCTCATAGTAAAGTAAGACGTTTTCACGTCAAAAACTACTATAACATTGTTTGTTGTATTTTTTTTACTCATATGCTCCGTGTTATTTAATTGTATGGAAGAACATGTTATCCATCAATAAGCCGTACTTTAGTATAGATGAGCCATTACAATTCTGGGAGCGAATCAGTAGAAGGTAATTAACAAATACGGACGATATTCGGAGATTGTGATTGTTTTGTTCGAATTACCGTTCTCCAGTTATGTCTGTTACATTGCCCACCCCTCTTTTTTGTCATCACTTGTGTAGTCGTTTATATGTTTATATCTGTTTGTTCAAAAGGGGTTTTTTCACATCAGGCTGAAGAATAGAATCCGGACTGTCACTGAGAAAGATAGCCAGCGTGGAAGGAATAACGAGAAATATTCACGCGAAGAGCAAGAATAAACTGTAAGTGGGTTGAAAAAAATATGTTCTGCTAACCTATTTTTTGGTTAAACGTGTAGAAGAAAAAGGTTTTTGAGCTAAAGAACGTTTGAATCAAAAAGACCTGTTTTAATCCACCTAGTGGTGTAGTGATGCCTTTCTCATTTTCATTTTCTCATGTATATTACAGCAGAAATTCCGCGTAATACTACAATTTAAAAATGTTTAGAAAATAGTTTTGAAGATATCTGAATAAAATTCAGCAGATCTTTTATGGGATTATCAATGGTTGGTTTATTTAGTTAAAGACTCTCATGGTCGGCAAACTAGAGAAATTAACTAGCAAATATAAAAACTGAGCTTTTTAAAAATAAGATTTTTGAAACTGACATTTTTACACTAAGCACCCTACCTCCGGAAGTAGGGGTTGAGGCCGAATGAAAATTGGATTATGCTTATGGTATCTTGGGACCTTTCATTTAACTCAAAGTTTGTGAAAATCAATTCAGCCATCTTCGAGAAAAGTGAGTGACATTCTTTCACATTTTTGGTGCATATCACCCTGTAATTCCGGAACCGGAAGTTGGATCCAAACTAAATTTTGGAGCTTTGTATGAGACCATAAGGCCTTTTGTTTAAATTTAAGTTTGTGAAAATCTGTTATACAATCTCCGAGAAAAGTGAGTGATTTTTTCCACAATTTTAATGCATTAATTTCACATTATTGGTGCATATCATCCTGTAATTCCGGACCCGGAAGTATAGTATAACCATACTATTTGAGAAAGGCAAAAATATCAAATACGTGCAATTTGATTACAAATATTGCCGGGGCCACAATGTCCATGTACGGTCGTAAGAAGACATCGATTGAAGTCGAAAGAAAATTATGGTCTGGCATGCTATATGCAACTGCGGTAAGCTATCACAACCCTTCATCACAACTGCTTCGATGAACAACGAAATATGTTACATAAGGAAAAGTTTGTGGGAACCAAGAAAAAATAGTATAACTGAGAGAAATAATTTTTCCCTAATTTTTGATACTTGACTGAACAAACTATTCAACCCAATTTAGCCATATATCGTATGAAGAAAAACAGAAAGTTATTGAGTTCGACTTTTTTACATTGAGTTGACTTTCACAGCATCGAACGGGAAAGAGATCGATTTCGTATTCTATCAGGCATCAGATCACCCAATAAATACGATTTGGCTAGGGAGAGCTAAAATGCGTCCAGCTATTGACAATACTTGAATAAAAGCCAACCACTTCTTCCTAACAAAAACGGTTTTTATAAAAACTGTTATCGATTTCCCGAAACAGTGATACCATTTTCTCTTGATCTTATCCAGAATGGTGCCTTACACTCGGTTCGTGAAATTCATTCAGACAAAGTGTTTTCGAATTGTTCTTCAGTCAGTTCTTGTAGCAATATTTTATGAATTACCTTTTTTCTGCCATCCAACAAAATTTTATACACCTATAAAGCGGGATTTTGGAATGCCAACTACAAGTCATATGATTTGAACGCGCTATACTATTACTATAATAGAATTATTGAGTCGTAATGGGCCATCAGACCACCCTAATAAAAATGATTTGGGTAGAGAGAGCTAGAATGCGGTGAGCTATTGACAATACTGAGATACAAGCTAACCACTTATTCCTAATAAAAAGGTCTTTATTAAAACTGTTATTGATTTCCCAAAACAGTGAAAATGTGAAATTTCTGTGTTTAAAAAAAACTACAAATTTCTTCAGCATACTACAAACAGGCACGTACCTCACTGATGATTAATCGCTTCATAAACTGTTTGTAACTCTCACCATTTCACTTCTCTCGGAAGATAGTGAACTTGAAATGTCCAAGTTATGAATGGCAGGTTGGTGTTGTTCTATCGCGTCATCCAACGCCGGTGATTTACACTCGTTCGGTGAAGCACGCTTGCCCACTTTGTCTGTACTATGATCACATCTACGATATACACATACACACACACTCTTTCAGTGACGGGAGCTGGTCAAAATCTGCTCCGAGCATAGTCCGGCGGCGTTCTGTCGACCTTGAGCCGCTTCCTGAAATCGTGTGTCTGACGCCCTCGCTTCACCGCTGTACTACGGGTGCGGTGCGGCGCGGCGGCGTTCGTTGGATGGCGTCTGCTAATAATATGCGCCATCGACGCCGTTTGACTGAACGAATTCCACCGATACTTTGTTGCTTTTTCGCTGTGTTTAGACGAAAGCAGTAAACCAAGACAGATTTGCCATCTATCGAAACGGACCGTTTCTGGGAATGGTAGGATTGAATTCCTGCGGACAAAGCTGAATGAAGTCCGATTACCAACACACCTAAAGAAATTATGCAGAAATGTTTCGACAAACGAGATGGTTTATTTGGACCGTTCGAGCGCCATACAATTGCAGCTTCTTTTCTTTTCAGGACAAGATCAACCGCCAAACGAACGTTATTCTCGGATGACCGATGGCGAATCTATTTCGGACAGAGTGTTTTTTTTTTGTTTTCGGTACTTTGTTCGACGCGCCCGTTGTGATTGTTGCACTTTCGAACGAGGGGGAAAAATATCTCACACCCAACTGTTTATTTAGTGAACTTTTGCTCTTGTGTATGCAGCCAAAGTGAATGTAAATAGATTTGAACGGGAAAATTTATTCTTCTCTTCTAGAAATCGCCATCATTTGAACTTTACATTCAAGAACAGGACTTTGAAATAAAACAGATATACACAAACTGAAATGCCTTACCAAAAACCTGTTCCGAAGACGCTTGCATACATTCGAGAGTATAGCACAGCACCCGGATAGATTGGCCGGTTTTGGACCGACCGTTGTTAAACATTAATAGGATAACTCTCCGCGGAATTGATTTATTGTGCAAATTAATTTATAGCCTTCAAAAGATGAAAATTAACCCAACATCGGAATACAGAAACGTTTTCTTCTTTGGAAACACGGACAGGTTATTTGTAATATACGAAAGGATGCGTTCACATATTCAACGGGTTTTATGAGATTCTAGAAGTTTAGGCGCCGTTCACAAAAACTGCAATGAGCTCTTCGTACTTTGCTCGATCAAAAGATCAAAAGATGGTGGTTTCGAATTTTAAAGAAGACATCATATTTGGAATGTAGCCAAATGCCTTTTAGTCATATTCACTTGAAAGATTCGTCTTAATCGGTTCAGACCTGACCCTTGAAGGTGTGCATTTTTTGCCTTACTACCCTGTACTTTCGTACAGGTCGGATCCAAATGAAACTTAGGAACTTTGTGTAGGACTTTTTATTTGAATCGAATGTATAAAACCTCCCATTTGAATCTAGGTTTGTGAAAATCAGTTCAGGAATCTCCGAGAAAATTAAGTGACATTTATTCACATTTATGGTGCATATCACCCTTTAATTCCGGAACCGGATTCAAATGAAATTCAGAGACTTTGTATGGGATCATAAGACCTTTCAGTTGTATCTAAGTTTGTAGACATCGGTTCAGCCATCTCCGTGAAAAATGAGTGACAATACTTGTTACACACAAACAGACATTTGCTTAGTTCGTCGAGTTGAGTCGAATGGCATATTGTATATTTCGGTCCACCGGGCCTCGGTTCAAAAGACGGTTTTTATATTGATTGTATCGCCTTTCTACATGTGAAAGGCAAAACCTCTTGAAATTGACGCAAAGGTCGAACTCTGACACCTCCGGCAAAAGATCTGAAAGGTTTAAACTGGAGCTGAATAAACAACAATAATTCATTTCACGAACAAATATCAGGCAAATGGAAGGTTAAAGAACTATCAGAATGAGAGGGTGCGAATTGGTTTGTATGTAATCTCTCATTTGAAACGCAAAAAAATATTTTAAAAAAACCTGTTTTAATCCACCTAGTGGCCTTTCTCATATCAATCATACTATCATATATAATACTGTGGTATTCTTCAAAATAATTTTCTTCGATGCTCGAGAGAATAACCGAAATCAGTTTGTTTGGCCATCTACTGACAAAAACTATCAATTTTTTTACGGTTTTTCACCCTGTTAAGTGATGGTATAAAATTTTTAACACACTTTACCCTATATTTCCGGATCGGGAGGTCGGATCAGGAAATTCTGTAATTTCGTAGGGGATCACAGGACCTTTCATTAAATCTAAGTTTGTGGAAATCGGTCGCGTCATCTATGAGAAAAGTTAGAACAACTGTGCACATTTTACACCATAACTCCGAAACTGGAAGTCAGATCCAAATAATATTCAGGAATTTTGTATGGGACCACAAGACCTTTCATTTGAATCTAAGTTTGTGAAAATCGGTTCAGCCATCTTCGTGGAAAGTTAGTGCAAAAAAACGTTACATATACACATACGCGTATACACACACAGACATTTTTCGTACTCGACGAGCTGAGTCGAATGGTATATGACACTCGGCTCTCCGGGCCTCGGTTCAAAAGTCGGTTTTCACAGTGATTGCATAACCTTTCTATATGAGAAAGGCAAAAATGTTTAAATAGGTTTAATATTTTCGCTTGACGCCCTACTGCTGAAGTATGTTCAAACCCTATAGTATGGTTTTAAATTGCCTTAAATTTATCCAGACTGTTGGTCCTGTTTTTGAATAAAAAAATCATCTGTAACATTCCTTGCGTAATTCTTATATTAGCATTTTTCATCTATTCTTTGAATAACTCGTCGTATAAAACAAAATACGTTTTATGAGTAAGAATAACTGTTTGGATATAGATAATATTTTTATTCTTATTATTAGTGTTTTATACAGCAGCGTCTATAGGAAAATGATTCAGGTGTGTGCAATATCATACTATGTCCCAAGAGTATAATTGGCTGATTCCAAAGACTGAGGAAATAGGACATAAGAATGAAATGAAAAGAAAAATTTAAACAAAATACGCGTAGATTGCTTGCCATTTGCAAGGGATTGAAAGTCTTTATGTAATGTTTGAATCCATTTGATGCAAACATTGCATTGAGGCGAGGCTGGTCGATTAAACGATGAGCTCGAAACACGACTTGCTTTGTATATAAAATGGGTCATCGCAATTCGATTGAGTTAACACCCCTCTGACTTCTGGACTAATGTTATATGTATAAACAAAACACATGGAAACATATTTTTTCTGTAAACCGTTGCCAGCCAGTGGTCCTTGAGATAGTTAAACGCACGCACTCACTAAAGTTCTTTACATTTACATTGAACGGAAAACTCTACTCAAACGAATTTTGGGGAAAAGAGAAGTAAAATAGGAGATATTGAAAAATATTTCCCAATATGGAAAGTTGAAAATAATGAAAAAAAAATGTTTGATTCGAAAATTTTGTTTCATTTGAGTTACATTTAATGTTTGGCTTGTTAACAACTGAAAATTTAATTTAGACTCTATTACTTTAAGAGACGGGTTAGTCGATGCCTTTCACGCAGCCCACCTGAGATCGATCCTCAACCCCGCACATATAGGGTCAGAATACTTTTCTCGCCCGAAGAGGCGAATGACCTTAAGGTTAAAATCCTACAATTGAAACAAAATAAACAAATAAATTATTTTAATGGTTTTTGTGATTTCCCGTGGTATGTTAGATATTAATAAAATATTCAATAATCTTCAAATGAAATATCAATTTAGAAGAATTGATATTGGGTGCTGCTTACACATATGAAATTTTTTTAGTTTTTAGGGTTGGATTTCGAGTTTGATTGATGAATTAGGGACAAAATTGATCATAGTTGTCAGTTTGCACATGCCGTATCATCCAAATAAAAATTTTATGTGTCCAGACAATATCAAAGCAGTTTTCAATCATACGCTAGATGATAATACGTGAATAATGTTTTTTTACCCATATTTGTAAGGTTCATAATCAGTAATCGTTCAATCTTAAGTAAATTGAGAAATTTGTCTAAACACGTTCAAAGTATATGAAATATTTCAAAGGCTTTGTGAAATCTTGCTATCTCGTGAAAAACTCTCATTAGACTCTTCAATAGTACCTAGATAGATCATAAATACTACAATGAATGGCTTAATCCTTGCATCGTAGAGCTAAAGCAATATGTCCTAAAAAATATATTCTTTGATTAAAACGACACATATATTTACACTGTGAAATGCAATTACGCTCAGAGTGTGGGACTTTCCACAGGACTACCACTGTATAATTGGAACTACCCAATAAAACAACTTGGATCTCCAACCTTACCTTCCCTATCGGTGCTCAAAGCACCCTTCCCGGACTTATGCATCGCCATGGACAACTGCGACGTTCTCTCTTATTTTTGAACCAATTATCTCTCGACTTTGAGCCACTAGTTTCGCTTAGCTTCCGGTTCGCTGGCGCCTCGACGACTCAGGGCTGGTCTACGTCACGAACTACTCAGCTAATCCCCGACGATGGATGTAGTCAACACCGACGGAAAAGTTCCCCGACGATGGAAATTTTCCCGAGACCGACGCTCCCGGAATCCGTGAACGGTTCGAACGGCAGGATGTCTGGGTCGGTTCAGTGATTCCGGTTGGAGGATGACTTCTGGTTCACTGGCACCCCGACGATCCATACCGGAGTTTACGTCGCAATCTACTCAGCTAATCTCTGTCGAAGGATTTAAACTACACCGACGGATAGTTCCCCGACAACGGAAAAACTCCCGAACCGACGCTTGTTCGCTGATCCCTCTTTAGCGGCCGGCAGTCGCAGCTGCCTATTGTTCTGCGCTCCGATTCCGCTGCAAGATGCTCGCGATCTGGGAGGTCGCAGCCGACACTGCGTTTCCGTTCTCCTCACTGTGGCACATCCTTTGGACTAGGTTCTCTGGTGAAGTTTCTTTGCCACACACATCCAGTAGACCATTCCTTTGTGTCGCAAAGCGGGGACAGGCAAACAGGACGTGTTTTGCCGTCTCAAGCTCATTTGGGTAGCCATGGCAAGCAGAAGATGCCGCGTGGCCGACACTGTGTAGATACCACCTAAAACCACCGTGACCTTTGAGGAAATGCGTCAGGCAAAAATTTACGTGGGGTTGTTGTCTCGCAGATCAGAAGGATCAATGCGCTATTGCCCCTAGTCCCTGGTCAGAGCCACGGGGACCGTCTGGGGTGGGCTCCGAAGGCCTCTTTTACTGGCGAGCTCGAGCGTGAGGTTCGGAGGCTCAAGGTCGGCTCTATACAGGGTACCCAATCAGAAGCTCAAACAAGGTCTCAACTTTTTTTATATTTTTATTTCTACTTACAATTGGTTAGGGTAGGTGTGTGTGTGTGTGTCTCGACGGTATTCGGCCGGCCGGCTGGATCTGGGTGGCGCTGGGAAACTCTTATCTGGTTGACTGGAAAGCTCGGTGGTTGCTCGGTGGTTTCTCGCTGATGACCGTTGCAGCATTCGGGGGGGATTACCAGTCATACGTTGCTAGTTTGACTGTCGGCACTAATGTCCATTTGCTAGCGTTGCCATGCTAGGAGTACTTCTCGGACATTTGGTTATTCCGATGGCCTTAGGGTACCATCTGCTGGGTCCTGATTCTTTATTTTTGATTTTCACCGTAAGTAAGATGTGGTTTACAATGACTTTGGTGCACAACTTTTCTAGCGTCTTTTTAATCTGCTCGGTTCGAGGTGCGAGTCCAAAATGTCAGTCCGGCCTAGATTTGCCAAGAACTACTCTCTCTCTCTTCCTCTATCTCCCTCTCTCTCTCTCACACAAACATTTCAACTTTCTAGTTAAATACTTCTATGGTTTCCGGTTTCCGCCAACTGTGTTTGAAGTGTATTTTGTATATTTTGTGTACGTGAGTTTACATTTTCATTTTACATTTAGTTATAGACCGAACTATTAAAATTTAAGTGCCTAGTTTTATCATTTCTACCATAATACATATTCTATTCCTGTCTATATCTGATATAATTAATATTATGAAAAATGGACGTGATTTTAGACTAAAGATATACTAGATATATATTTATACAAATTTAGTTTACTATAATTTTTATGGGTAACTATGAGAGCAGATCTGTGCTTTTGACTTGTCTCTCGCCATTCTCATTTGCTCGCTCAGTACTGGCACACAGGTGAAACCATCCAAATGGTAACAGGGTCTGTCGGTCAATCCTGAGACACTTGGAATGAGCCGATGTGTCCACCTGCCCTTGATTGTGCTGTCCCATTTTCTTTGCCACTCGCGTAGGGAGGCTGCGTTGGCAGTCCTACGGTCTTTCCTGTCCCTCGGCATATCGTAGCACTCCGCGTCCTCCTTGATGAGCAGTCCAATAGGCATCATGCACGCCTGCGTCTCCAGACACCATACGGTACGCACTGATAACGCGAAAACACATCAGTCTGTGCGTGCTCTCTAGCAATTTTGCGTTGCGTTCCACCCGGAGTGCCGACGCCCATACCGGGCTGCCGTACCTGAGGATCGAAACAGCCACTCCTGCCAGTAACCTGCGTTTGCTAGAACGAACCGGCGAGCTGTTGGCCATCATTCGCGAGAGCGCCGCCATCGCCATTGAAGCACGTTTACAGGCATATTCAGCGTGCTTGCCGAAACTGAGCTTGTCGTCAAGAATCACACCCAATTGCTTCAGTGATTTTTTGGAGGTGATCATACAGTCACCAGCATGTGCCGACGCCTCTTGCTCTGATTTTCTGTTGTTTACCACCATCATCTCTGTTTCATGATGCGCTAGTTGCAGTTTCCTGCTACGCAACCAGTCTTTCACCATGCTGATCGAGTGTGATGCGCTCAGTTCGACCTCTTCGATGGATTTTCCGTAGACTGCTGGCTTGATGTCGTCCGTGAACACGACTATCATGAAGCCCGTGGGGAGCCTCAGCCTCAGTACGCAATCGTACATTACATTCCACAGAAGCGGGCCCAGGATGGATCCCTGTGGTTCTCCGGCCGTGATCGAAGAGCTGCGTAAGCCTTCCTCGGTCTAGTAGAGCAATACCCGGTTCTGAAAGATAGCTTTTCAGAATATTGTACAGCCCTTCTGGTACTCTCAGTCGAGGGAGGAAGTCAGAGATATCCGCCCAAAAAGCACAATTGAACGCGTTTTTGACGTCAAGCGTTACTACCGCACAGAAGCGAAGTCCACACCGCTTGGGTTCAATAGAGACCTCCGCAGTTGCTACCACTGATTTTATGGCATCCGCCGTAGACCTGCCTTTGCGGAACCCGCATTGTTCGTTAGACAGTCCACCTGCCTCCTCTATGAACGGGGCTAGCGTGTTCAGGATGACTCTCTCCACGAGCTTCCCTGTGGTGTCGATCAGGTAGATTGGTATATATGCCGACGGGTCTCCAGGAGGTTTCCCAGGTTCCGCTAATAGTACCAATCTCTGCATTTTCCAAATGTCCGGGAACGTGTCCTCGTCCAGGAAACATACCTACACATATAGACGAGGTAAATTTGATTCTACACTAAATTTCCTTTACTTAACTCAGTAATATTTTTACCGACTTCCACTCAGCTGAACGTACCGCATTCAGTTCAGTAATTTAATTGTTGACGAACGTTCAGTGAAAATGAAGTTCGTAATATTCAATTGTGGATTGAATCAACGTAGAGCTCACGGAAAATATATTTTGAAAATTCGAATCTCGTGGATGTTTGTCTAATATAAGTCTTTTTAAAGACCAAACCCGACTGTATCGCATATTACATTTCGAGAATGCACAGTCCCAATGAACAGCGCCAGGAAGAAAATCGTGATTGCGAATATGCAAAAAGACATGTCTTTCTAGTACTTCTACATTTATCGTGAAGCTGAAATGTTGTAGAATAAATTATATTATTTACTGAATAGTTCGAACAACGAAGCATCCAGACGTTAAATTTTGTTCAAAATTGACTCCATTCTGCTTACTTTGATCAAAATCAACTAAAAACCAATATGGTGTGTTACGATTCGTTAAATTCGTTAAAAATTGATAATTGCTGATCGTTCAGTACTATTTCTTTCAAATTGATCGAACTATTTCAAAGTGAAAACCTTTCGGTACAACATTACCAGGCTTTCGGTATGCGTGTTTTGGACAACCGAATTTCGGTAAATTATTAAGCGGAATATGTTAATTTTTATAAGAATAGCGGATAACTCGGTAATTTGGATCAAAGTGATAAATTTTTCCGTAAAATCATTACCCAACTGAAAATCCGAAAATAAGTGTGTAGACTTGCAACACTACATGCAAAAAAGAGAGATTCTCTTATTTTAATTTCAAACCGACTAAATTTATTCGAATATATCCTAACAATAATTGACAGTTTCTTTATTTTCATGATTGCAATGTGAATGGGTTTGTTTACTTTTATTTGACAATGCGAAACGCGCCAATCGAAATCTAGTACTACATTATAAGAAACTCGATCACATGGTCGGAAGCGATACGTAATGCCACAGGTCAGTCGAATCGATTCGAGATGCATAATGCCAGCCCATTTTCGTTGTGATTTTCGAGAAGTTGGGAAAACATGTTAAAAGCGATTAAATCCATCGTCCCTCGACTTAAATCTAATAATAGTTCGAAGATAATTTTCATACTTAACAGATATTTAGTGAGGACGTTGTTGAAGACGTGTGCTGTCGGTATTACTTAACACGAGAAAAATATTGTTGCTTACATATATTAAGCTTAAAACATGCATCAGCTTGATTTCAAGACTTTGCATCATGTCAATAATCACATTCATTAGAAGAATTTGATTAGCACATTTTCCAATCACACCTGCAACGAACGGTTGGCAGAGTCGACCTCGACGGCAGGAAAAAAATAATCTCCATCTGACAGCTATTGACACGCATGTTTCCATGCAACATAATTAAACAATTTGCATAATGAGCCAAGCATGAGTGGCTGTTCGATGATGGGAACACAATCTACGGAGGGGTTTTGCTTTAGTCTGTGCTGTCTGAACGCGAGCTGTCATGATAATCGCTGATGAATGAATCAACGCTGCTACTAGGGGAGGGGAGGGAGGTCCAAAGCGGTTGGCTTCGATTGATTACTACCTCGATTCCTTCACCCACCCACTACATCTTCACTGGGAAGCTATCATCATTTCAATTAACTCAAGCAATTTGCCTCAATTTGTCAATCGCGTTGTTTTGACTCCGGTTAATGGTGGAACGATAACCGCTGCACCGAGCGAATTGAATTTCGCTTAATAGGATCGTTCAGGAAGAATTTCCCAACTGCTCATGATGTGATCGTGTTTCGACTAATGGCACTACCGTCGTAAGTGTAAACAGGTAAAACGGACCCTGGGGCCACACAAGATTATGGATAGTCAAGATCGCTCTAATAGCGCCCGGTATTGCATGACAAATTATGATTGCTACCCTTTTCCCTACCCGATCGGAACTACAATGTTTACCCTCGGTGTGTGTGTGTGTGTGTGAGTATGTGCCATACTCATATCGAACCGCGCCGGCGGTTGCTGAACCAACAACCTTCAAGGTGATGGTGCTAATAGAATATAGTCGTACGATTTACCCCTCTTTGCATCGAACGACCGCAGAAACGTGGTCGAAAGCAGCATGTTCGTTGCAACCGCACATGTATATTACACTCTGCCTCGTGGACCTTGTAGACTTTCAACGGATCGACTTGGCAGCAACACGAAGCAATTATGCCAAGTGCACATTTCTTGCTTCGATTACAGGCAGGCAGGCAGGCAGGTAAGTCGGCCAGCCTAGACAGCCAAGAATCCACCGAGTTGATTTGTGGGCAGATATGATATGAAATCCGAACGCGGAACCATTTCGGTGCTGCAGCTGAGCAGCAGACTGACGCTTGAAAGTGAGAGTAGTTCTATCATTGGAAGGAAGTTGCAACACGCTGTAACATGAGATGTGGAAAATGTTAAGGCTGCCGGAAGTCTTGTTAGTGCGAGTCTGATCGCGTAGATGGGGAGTATGTTGAAGGTTAGAACACGGTGTTTCGAAAATAGTTCTCATTATAAATCACCGAAGGTTTTTGGTAGGTTCTAGTTGCTTAGACTACAGGCGACAACGGACATATGGAATGGAGTTGTTGTTTTTTTTTAGAACACGTGGAACAACCATACAAAAATAGCGCAAAGACACGGTGAAAAATAGAGCTACAATCTCATTTCGGAAAGGTTATTAATTGCAGTTATTTATTGACCTCAAGAGAGACGTTGCACCTGCGTAGGCTGCCCACCGTCGCGCGATCTTGAGTTATAGACTTGGACTTAGCTTCGAACAACTTGAATATCAGCCAACTAGCCAAACCTCTAACGAGCCTGCCTACCTGCCTGCCTGCAATGCCAACAAAGCAACAGTGTTTCTCGAGACGATGAATTTCACGGTGTAGCTAATATAAGCGAAAGCACATTAGTTCCAAAGAAATCGTTTTAATTTCCCAGTACAGCCATACATGCAATCACCCGGTTCCCTGAAGACAAACAAATATATCAGGCCCAGAAACGTAATTTTTTGCATCATTTACTTCCCCATTACCCGCTGATGATGTCTACACTGAGGCCTACCGAGGCCTGTCTTTTCCGAGAAACGATAAAAAAAGAGATACGGCACTCATTCGGACAAATTTTACGATCCAGACCGGGGCAACTTTCTAAAGCAAACAGACTCATGAGCATGAGTTGCAAATTATTTTCTCCTAGATACATTCCCGATTCCGCACAGTAACATCTTAATCCCTCCTCGGCACGTGTCGCAGTGAACGGGAAAGCCGCTATCTGCTTTCCAGAACCGGGTCCTCTCACGAGCCACCAACAAGCTACGGCTGAAAATAGTGGCCCGCCGAAACAAGTCAATCTCGAAGAGTTGTTAATTGATTGCAGGCAACGGTGTTGAACCAGATTCAGCACATTTTCACTAACATCCTGAACACATAGGTCTCTCTAGAGGTTTAGCTTTTTAGCAAGCAACCAGCCGGATGCGTTTCGGATGTCATGAAGGAGCTGGCGTTGGTTCACAAGACACCAGGCACTTAGTTATGATGAAACAAGGGTGTTATGAATCCGTGGCACCGTGTTTCATTACGATATTGCCGAGCGGTCGAATCAGTCTCTCAGAAAATGCAAACCGCCGGACGGGGATGTGGAGCACCATCGAAATAATCACACAGTGAAAGTGATTTAAACAAATGGAACTGCGTTTGAGGAGTTCTGCTGCAAGCTATGGTCGGTAATTTGAGATTGTCTCCGAAACGAATATTCACTGTTTTTTTGGATTGCACAGATACGGCTCAACATTTGCGTTAGTTTTATTTCTTGTGACCTGAAACATGACCTGGAGTTCATAAATGGTAGGATCAAATTTTATTTTTACCTGTTATACTATAACTATAACTTAAATATACTGAAGTCAGCGAAACATATGACAGATGAAATGTTTCAGCTAAAAGAGGACCTTTGACTACGAATAGAGTTAGAATCATTTCACCGAATTGAAAATTTATTTCCAAATAGAGGACAGGTTTAGCGTGATGGGTTAGTCGATTACTCCACCTAGCCCACCTGGGTTCGAATCCCAACCCTGCACATAGGGTCAGAAAGCTCGGAGAGGCGAATGACCTTAAGGTTTAAACCTCTTTTTCTAAAAAAAAGAAAAAAAATCCAAATTTGCTTACTTCTATTATATTGTAATGATACCCCAATTATCTACTATATAACTATATTGTACATATTATATCCGATTTTATCACAATTCGGTAATTGAAAGTCGGCAAAATAACATGGCGGCTCTGCTGATGAAATGACTATTGGTACAATAACCCTACATAGCTAAGTGATAAATCACTATTTGTTGTTTGAGTTCAACATGAAATCTGCAACTAATATAAAAGCGAACTGCCCCCGAGAATCGGCTTTCAAAATATGTGTAGTAAAGCTTGCTTCATTTAGAATTGGAACAAACTTTTGCTCATAATGTGGTGCTCCTGGTGGACGGATTTGGAAGTTCTTGGCGCCCACGTATCGGGAATTTTGTCAGCTTCACGTATGATTTTTGACATTCCGCAAATCGACTGTACTTTGTAAACAATCAACATGGAAGCCGAAAGAAGGGAAAAAATTGTGCACAGTTATTTGGAAAATCCATTGTGGTCTGCATCTAGGCTAGCTAAACAGCTGAAATTGCCCAGAAATACCGTATGGAGCGTTATCAAACGGTATAAGGAAACATTGACGACGATTCGGAAGCCTCAAGCCAATCGTCGGAGTGGAACTGTCGACCGGAAACTGCGTGGTAAGATTTTGAAGACGATTAAGAGGAATCCTAATCTGTCGGACCGTGATTTGGCCAGAAAATTCGGTGCTGCCCATAGTACCGTGAAGAGAACTCGACTCCGGGAAGGAATCAAGTAGTATCGAGCTAGCAAACAGCCAAATCAGACCATAAAACAGAATAGTGTGGTCAAAATTCGTGCCCGGAAGCTATATGACCACCTTGGTCAGCACCTACCAAGTTCAACGGGTGTCTTCTGATGGACGATGAAACCTGTGTCAAGGCTGACTTCGGGCAAATCCCAGGCCAAAAATTTTACTTGGAAACGGCTCGGGGAGATGTTCCAGTCAAATTTAAGTTTGATTTTGTCGACAAATTTGCAAGAAGATTTATGATTTGGCAGGGCATTGGCAGCTGTGGCAAAAAAACGAGTTTTCGTTACAAATAAGACAACGACATCGGAACTATACCAAAAAGAGTGTCTCCAAAAACGAATTTTGCCATTCATTCGATCCCACGACCATCCCGTAATGTTTTGGCCAGATTTGGCAAGCTGTCATTACTGCAAAGTCGTTCAAGAATAGTATGCAGAGAAAGGGGTCCACTTTGTTCCGAAAAACCTTAACCCACCCAACTGCCCCCAGTTCCGTCCTATTGACAAATACTGGGCAATCATGAAGAGGAGACTCAAGGCAAAGGAAAAGGTTGTCAAAGACATCAATCAGATGACGACCTGGTGGAATAAGATAGCTAAAACGATGGACGAAGAAGGTGTGCGCCGCCTAATAAGCCGTGTTACAGGAAAAATTCGAGAATTCCTTCGAAACCGTGACGAATAATTTTATCCGTATTTTTTCTTAAAAGTATGAAGTAAACGTTACATTTGTATAAAAAAGATCTTGAATTCAATAATAAATAACTGAAATACAGACAATTGTCTTTGTTCCAATTCTATCTGAAGCAAGCTTTACAAATTAGTTCATTCCGGTTTTAGGAGATGGATCTGTCTGTTTTAAATATTGAACAGTAACAGCTGATGTCGATAGTTCCAAGCGGTTAGACATCTGTTATTAGCATTCAATTCATATTGCTTCGAGTTTTTTGAAAAAAAAACTTGTTTTTCATTGTGTTGATTATGAGTAATTTTGTGTTGTCACCAAGAAGCATTTGCGAGAAGTTTTAGTTATCTGTTTTAATTGGAAGAAAATTGCAGGCGAAGCGCATCAAACGTTTGTGGATTTTTTGTGGTGATAATGCTTTGTACAAGCAAAAAAAAATCCAAAGGCAAACAGTTAGAGGCATTACTCGATGAAGATCCGAGTGAAACGCAAGAGTGGCTTGCAGAATCATTGGAAGTAACTTTACAAGCAGCTTCTGTTCGTTTAAAATCCATGGGAATGATTCATAAGTAAGGCAGTTGGGTGCAGACCTCAACATCAACACTAAAGCCATGGTTTGAAGGTTATGTCAACACTAATATTCATGGTTTGAAGGTTATGTCAATATTGCGTGCGTCTGGTCAATATTGCACATATTCTTCGTGTAACAGATTCATTCATCCATCTTCGGCACGAATATTCTTCTATTACTTACGCCCATCTCGAACAACGTTGAACTATTCACTGCACAAAAGAGAGAAGAGTGAAAATGAATAAGCGATAATCGTGGAGAACTCGAATCTACTAATACATTCTTCGTTGCTGCCATTCGTTCATTTACTTTACTCCTTGAATTGGTTCGAATAGCATAACTGCGATGATCGTTTGATTTCATTCTTCACGAAGCATTCTTCATCTAATAAATTCATCATATCTCGTGAGGTAGCAGCAATGGGGGACTGCTGGGATATGGTTCATCACATACACATAAGACTATGGTACTAAAACAGAGAAAAACGTTATATTATTCGGGGGTATGTTCAATGCGAATAACAACTGCAAGGAATAGATCTTCGTGCGAGCAACGAAGCAGTGTCGGCTTCGTTCGCACCCGAATGTACGGTAAAGTCCAAATATCAGAGCGGTTATCGAACAAAGGCGAAGGTAAGTGAACGATGATAATTGCCGTACGTTGCATTTTTGATATTCGAGCTACATTGTATCTGGTGGGACCAAAAAGGTTGTTATGTACTACAACAGCTTGCTACAACCAGTCGATACTATTAATAGTGATCGGAGTAGGCTACAATTGATGCGTTTAAGCCGTGTATTATGAGAAGAACACTCAGAATACAAGCAAAGACATGACAAAATTATTATCCCAAACGATAACGCTTGGCCTCATGTCGCAAAAGTCGTGCAAAGATAATTGGAAGCGTTCAAGTGGGACATTTTATCGCACCCGTCGTATTCTCCTGACATTGTTCCATTTGATTACTGGATGTTCCGACGGATGCAACATGTCACTTTTTTACTTAATTTGTAGAAATCGAAAATTTACTTCAAGCTTGGATCACCTCAAAAGTCGAAATGGACGATACTTTGAGTAATCTTTAAATTTTTATATTTTGAAATAAATGCTAGTCTTTACTAGTCTACTGCTAGTCTTTACCAATTTTCTCGGTGCACAATTGGCATCGATTTGGTGGCAATTTTACCTTTAGTAGAACCATAGATAACAGTTATACCTTATGATAAAAAAAGAACCGGAATTTTCATTTTAAAATGCCCGCGCTTGTTCAATCGGTAAACTTTTATTCTCTCAACGTTGGCAACACTTTTATACACATTTTGTCAAATTTTGACGCATATCGTACGATTAGTTTTTGTTTGATGTCTATACAAAGAAGTTGAAAAATTTTCGTGTGGCGATTTTTATAATGGATGAAAATTTAGAACAACGTGCGTGCATCAAATTTTGTGTTGCAAATGGATTTAAGTGTTCCGAAACGTTGAAAATGTTAGAAAAGGCCTTTGGTGAATAGTGTCTAGGAAAAACACAGGCATACGAGTGGTATAAACGCTTCAAAGGTGGTCGTACAAGCTTGGATCATGATGAGATCCCTGGCCGCCCAACAACATCTGTTACTGAAGAAAACATTGAATCGGCGAAGCAAATCGTGTTGCAAAATGCATCATAACTGGTGATGAGGTGGGGATCTATGAATATGACGTCGAAACCGCACAACAATCGACCGAATGGCGCTTCGAAGACGAGCCGTTGTTCTAAATTTTCATCCATTATAAAAATCGCCACACGAAAATTTTTCAACTTCTTTGTATAGACACCAAACAAAAACTAATCGTACGATATGCGTCAAAATTTGACAAAATGTGTATAAAAGTGTTGCCAACGTTGAGAGAATAAAAGTTTACCGATTGAACAAGCGCGGGAAATTTAAAATGAAAATTCTGGTTCTTTTTTTATCATAAGGTACAGTCTCGAAGAATATTTTCAAAAAAGTTCCACTGCATGTTATAGAAATATTCCAACTACAACTTCTCACATGATTTTCCTAAGTGTAAAAGACAACTTAATTTCCATGGCGTTTAAATAACGCGTAAATTTAATCGGAATAGAACAAAAATATAGCGCCTAAAATAATGTTGTGATGTGAAAACTGCACCCAAAATAGTGTCGATCGCGGTGACATCTGCCACACAGAATGAGCAAATTTTAAACAAACTTCATATGCGAGACCTGTGTATCTGTTTGAATTTTTTTGGTAAAACATACTCAACGACGACCTGGAAGGATACTTAGTGTCAGTAGGATCCATAGTATTAGCCATGCAATGATCCATCTGTACGCTAAGAATCGGCTGCGAAGTCTGTTGAAACAGAAAGGCCAAATTCCACAAAAGGAATGTAACGCCAAGACTTTGCTTTTATTTCTTAAATTTTCGATATTTTTCTATAGTTGTAGCTTGTTGTTTATATTGAGAGAGTTCTCTCTTCACAAGAGCCCAATAACCTTCGACAGGTCGCGACTTCGGTCGGTTAGGTGGATTCGTCTGTTTCGGTACAACATGTACACCAATCACTTTATACAATTCCAAAACATCTTTGGCATAGGGGCAAGATGCGGAATCACGCCAGAATAGCGTGAGAACATCGTGGCTGCATTGGAATGATAACAATCGCTTCTTTAGGTATTCTTCACGGTATATTTCCTTGTATACCGCTCCGGTAATGATGAAGCTTTTTTTGCTCGACCACAACTGCATATTACCTGCCATACCAAATTTATTTTGGGGAACTTGGCCTTTTTCTTTGTTTTGAAATGCTCCTCTACACCTCCTCCTTTACATGGCAGTATGAAAAAGAGATTCCGGAAAGCTGCTTAAAATCGTCACATTCTGTTCATCATTACGGTTCGATACAGTTTTTATCTTGAACGACTTTATACCTTGCCGATACGTGAAAGCATGCACAAAAGTTGGAAACATTTTCATTTTTCTAGCCACAGTAAGTACTGTTTGCTTCACCTTTGCGTTCGTCCGGTTGGTCCTAAGATCCGAGTTGCGCTCCGAGTCTTCCTGTTGTCAAACATGTATCGAACGATTTAAGAACGATATGTACAGTATTTGCAGGAAAATTAAGCATTTTTACAAGTTTTCTCACTGACAGATTCGAATTTTCATTACGACCGCACACAATTGCTTTTTGCACTTGCTCTGTTTTCGACGCTATCTTCGATCTAAAAGCTAATAGTAGTCACCAAAAATTGATGTATTTTGTCGTTACGATTTTCATAAAACATCAGATTTTTTTATTGTCTTATAGCCTGTTCGCACTATACCGGGACGGGACCGTCCGAGACTATCCGGGACGTTTTTTTCCTCATCGGTGATGACTGAGCTGCCAGAGTGTGTATGTATTGGAATCCCGGATCCGGGATAAAATCCATTTGGTTGGCACCGATATTCCTCGCCGAGTTTTTCGCAACGTCGGCGCTGGAAAAAACTCGGATTCCAATACATACACACGCCGGCAGCTCAGTCATCACCGATGAGGGAAAAAAACGTCCTGGATAGTCCCGGATGGTCCTGTCCCGGTCGTCCCGGTTTAGTGCGAACAGGTTATTAAGCTTTCCCACTACGAAAAACACTCGCATTTCGTGAACAAATGGTTCCAGTGCACACGTTGCTTTCTTTTTTTGTTTTGTTCAACGCAAACAGTGAGTGACATCTTACGAGTCCACCTTGAATTACCCAACCCACAGGTTTACGTTCCGTCAACTACTTTTTCCGCCAATATACCGTCGTCAATCATCGTCGACTGCCGGCGATTAGTCCGCATAACGCGCAAAATTAAGCCCCGAGTCAAGCCACTAAACGAACGAACAAGTGCGATGCGACCGGTGCGGTGCAACCAGATGAGATGTCGTCGTTAGTGCCGCAATCGATCATAACATCTTGAAACTGAAAATCCTGCACGGACACACGTTTTCCGTTCATTGTGCCGATCCCAGATCGGATGCGCAGCGAGCGTCGTTTACCCACACCGAATAACGTATGAATGGATCCTCCTCTCAATGCAAAAGATCCGTTGGTAGTCGGAGACCGTGGACCGGTGAGGGGGGGAGTGTTTGTCTGAGCGGAACCACCGACGGATAACGTTGTTGATTTGATCGGTCTTGTAACTCAACCGCAGCAGCTTATCTGGTGTCGCGTAGATGTTAGTACACGAGAGCCGAACGACGACCGCCTGGAAATTGGACCATCTGCCAACGCGTGCGCCTGCATGATGCTCTGGACTCGGGAATCGACGATGTCGGGCAGTAGGTGCCTTCAGGCCTGGTCGACGTCGCGTCAGTTTGTTTATTTATGTTTGGTAGTTTTGAATCACATGTTCATGTCCCCTTCTCTCGCTCGGTTCCGTTGTAATGTTTGTTGTTGTTTTGATTAGTCCAGAAGTGGATAATCGTTATGTATGGCAATAGTAATCATAAACGATTTGTTGGTTGGCGGACACCGGGCAAGTGGGGGAACGGCGATTAAGGTGTGCAGGGCACTTTAATGCTTGACGTCGTAAATGGGACGTTTTGGTGTCATTTAGATGACAAAATGAGAGTGGTTCTGAGATATTAACTTTAGCCACGTGATACTTTTCATGTGTTGGCTTGGCACCTAAATTATTTTCAAATTTAGGGACGGTTGCAACTACGAAGGTAAATGGGACAGATTGTCCGATTTGTCCTCTTTCGAACGATACTTTGAACGCAATCTCCTGCTTGTAGGCGTGGGTCGAACCGTTGCACATAATTCATTGCGCAAAATGCCTGGGGAATATTTATACAAAACCGACTTTACGATTCAATCGAAAGCCATCTGTGGAAGAGCCAGTAGAAAATATCGTATCGTAAGCACGAGTCCAGTGATAATGAACCGATGTTCAGCATCTCTGGAGCAGATCCTGTTTATGGGCGCGAATACAGTTGGGAATGATTCAAATTAAGTAATCGCAACTAAACAAATTTACGGCCCGGCACTATTTAACTGAATGCGCGTGTGCCACGGGGCAGAATTTATGCAAATCGTTTAGGATTTCGCATCCGCCTCGAACAGGTTCAATGCGATTGGTTCCACTTTCGCGCAGGTATGGTCATATAAATGGTTTAACATATAGCAGGCAAAATATTTTTATGACTTGGCCAGTCTCGGGGATACGGAAATTCCAATTGACTAATGTGATTTATTGGTTACTTTCACCACAGCATAAATCATTGAAAAAGTTGTTTGAATCAGTTTCGCATCTTCATTTGCTACAGATTTATGTTGTTTGTTAAGGAGTAATGAGTGGCTTGAACTGAATTTAACTTTCATCAGCACCAAACGGAAAAAAAACACATTGACTGAGTCGCTTCAGCATGGCCAAACATGTTGCCGCAGTGCCACCTCTGAGCTCCTAATTCCATCTGATCCCTTCATCTCATAACTTTGAACATTAGTTATATCTTTCAACCTACCTGAACCAAATTGTGAAATCTTTTAAATGTTTATTGAGGTTTTTGTCACACTTTCGCCTAAAAAAAGGTTTTGAATCTTCAGAAATATGAGATGAAAATTTGCTCTTTATTCACTTGATTACCTTTTGATTTCATCTCGCTTCGTATCGCAAGGTTGCCAATTTTACTCATAATTAAAAAAAATCTTTCTTCTTTGAATTGCCATCAACAAGTATTTTTTGGTACCTGTGACATTAGTTTAATTATGATATTTATATTTCAATAAAATAGTTTCGGCTTCGAATATGCACACTCCAAAAAAATTTGAATTTTACAGGTGACTTAATCCGTCATACGATATAATTCATAAAGACCTAATTTGTCAAATGACGGAAGATATTTTTTGTAATGACTTAATGTTAGATGAGCTTGAATTTTACTGGTTTCGACTGTAACTTGCGTTCTGCTAGCAGGTGCGACTGTATAAATTTAAATGCACCTTTTACCAGCCAAGAAGATGTATGCTTCTGTGGCTCAGTCGATTAACAGACGTACTTGCAATCCAATGATTCTCGGTTCATGTCGCGGCGGTTGCTATCAGTATTCTTTTTTTTATATCAATGAATTTTATGTCATGGAGTCTTAGACACAATATTAATAATTAATTGTAAATTTAAAACGAAAAGAAACAAAAACAACTCAATAATTTTCAAAAGTCGTATTGATTCCAAACTGCACACTTAAAAAAATCCCTGTGATTTTCCATCTTATTAGATGCACATAAATGGAACGTCGCAGTTCACGCAAATTTACGTCGAAGAACATTTAATATTGTGTCTAAAACTCCATAACATGAAAATCGTTGAAATAAGAAAAGGAATACTATAGTAATATTCGCGGCGATTTAAACCGAGAATCATTGGATCGCAAGTACGTCTGTTAATCGACTGAGCCACAGAAGTATACATCTGTTTGGGTGGTAAAAGGTGCATTTAAATTCATAAAGTCGCACCTGCTAGCAGAATGCAAGTTATTGTCGAAACCAGTAAAATTCAAGCTTACCTAACAACAAGTCAATGAAAATTAAATTAATTTGACAAATTAGGTTCTTATGAATTACATCGTATGAGAAAATTAAGTCAACTGTATTATTCAAATTTTTTTGGTGTGTGGTTCTAAAATTATTGTGTGCTGTCCCACAAACCGTTTACCTACGGAAAAACGATTATCTTAATAACTTTGATTTTTCTGATTTCAGATGATACATTATACAGTACCAAAGCATGAGAGGTACCGAATTCAGGAAAAAGCACACACTTAATAAAACCCTGTGATTTTATATCTTATTAGATGCACATAAATGGAGCGTCGCAGTTCACGCAAATTTACGTCGAAGAACATTTAATATTGTGTCTAAAACTTCATGACATGAAATTCATTGGAATAAAAAAAAATAATACTGATAGCAACCGCCGCGACTTGATTCGAGAATCATTGGATCGCAAGTACGACTGTTAATCGACTGAACCACAGGAGCATGCTTCTGCTTGGCTGGTAAATGGTGCATTTAAATTTATACAGTCGCACCTGCTAGCAGAACGCAAGTTACAGTCGAAACCAGTAAAATTCAAGCTCATCTAACATTAAGTCATTACAAAAAAAATCTTCCGTCATTTAACAAATTAGGTCTTTATGAATTACATCGTATGAGGGATTAAGTCACCAGCAAAATTCAAATTTTCACTGAGAAAGAGAGCAAGGTGAGGATAACACCTTTGAGACAAGTGTCAAAACTTGTCACCAAGAAGCCTGTACGGAATTTAATAAGGAACGCTCGCAAGAAGGTGCGCCAGCTAGTCTACAATGGCTAAGTAGCAAATGTTGAGAATAATATTCTGTTGTTGTAGTCTAATATTATCAGTATATCGAATAAAATTTGAATATCTAACACTCGTGAATTTACAGCGAAATCAAAGTGCGTCCATACTTTCTGGTACAGTCTTTACCACTGAAACTTAGTCAGTCCTGCTGCTTCTATAACACCACACAAGAATACAGGAAATCATAACTCACATTTCTTCGTCGAAAATTTGTTGCATGATTGCATTTTTTTTTCACAAAACTCCATTTAGGTTTATCAATTATTGGTGCATTGCCTTATCTCGCACGGGCTGAATACCAATCACAATCACCGGGACCTTGTTTCGCCGTGGCAGTTCACCGGTAAGGGTTCGCGTCATTTTGCAAAACCTGTGCGGTGCACGCCGTGTGCGATTACGCAAACCATTCCGCAACACCGCAATGTTACAGGAGCTGAAATATAATCGCGGTGATATTTTTGTAACACACAGCAATTATTGACTATGAACTGATTGTTTTTTTTTCGTATGTGTTATTTTTTTGAGTTCGCGTGCTATTATCTTCACCGTTTGGCCTTTTACTTTGCTCGAGTGTACAGATAAGATATTGGGGGAGAGCCGCAGCGTTGGTCACCTGGCAAGTATTAAGTGGCTTGACATTGAATAGCTCTACCGTCATCACCACCGATTTGCACTGCTACTGCTGGTGGCGTGTTTAGTTGCCGCTCCCAACCAGTGCCGGCCGGCAATGTAGAATCGCTTTCATTGTTCAAGCAATAGTCGGTGTTGTAATGGATTTTTCTCACTGAACTGTCCGTGCTGCATGGGTTCTGTGCAGTGGAGTGGATAGAAGTTTTCAATCGAAGATGGGCGATTGTTTCATTCTGTTTGTATGTTGAGCTGTATACGATTCTACTGGATGCTGGATGAGAAAAAAAATGGAAAAGCCGGGTTCATCTAATCGTCCGATGACTACCAACTACTAGATGTAGAAACTAATTGTAGCTATTTGCAATTCAGTTGATTGATAAAGGAATAGATCGGTCTGGATATTGGTTTACCACGGAACAACTTCCTAACTGGCTGGCTGACGATGGTAGCCGCAAATGACATTGCTTTTTTTCTTGATCAGTGGTCGGTTTTGAACGATATGCATGTTGTATACTCGGCTTTATCTATGCTCTAGTACTGCATAGGAATTTCCTTAATTTATCAGCTAATTTTCTTTGCTAATGGTTAAATCCCTGAGAATTAGGCATAACTGATTACTATGATTTGAAGAAATTTAGAACTCAAGAAAATAAATGCCAAAAAACGTAACTGCATCGAGTTTACAATGGCATCGAAATAAACGCATCAATTGTTTGGTAATTTCATTGTAGCCATAAGCGAAACGAAAACGAATCGTACGAATGTAATTTATGATAATTTATTTTGATAATTTAGTTTGTCATATTTCCGTTTTCGACAGATTCGTGCATGATGTCTTGTGGTAGATTGTGTGTATCAGATTGATTGCGGTTGACAACGGCGTCTTGGAGTGTTTTTTTTTATCGGCCAACTCAGGACGTTAGAATATATAAATCTATTCCATTAAATGCAGAACCGCAAATTTTATGTGGTTTAGCTTTCAGTCGGCATTTTCTGTAAGGTCAAACAAAAGAGTTGCGCTGTGTGATCTTGTTTGGACTGCATGACATCACGCATTGGATTGCGAAACACACTACCAAACAGGATTGAATTTGAGCCAATTTTCAAAAATATATCATTAGTGATCTGTCAATTGGAACGGACACGCATAATCGTTTAACACTAACAACACTCACGAACTCTGATTGATAACAAAGAACGAAGAAGCGGATTTTCAAAAGGAAAAATTAACCTTGAACAATAAATTATTACACTCGAGTGATCCATTATGCTGAACAGTTTCGAACAATATTTGGTGTAAGAAATTTATTGACAATTGCATGGTTTGAAATTATTCGATGAATATCAAAACAGATCAACGGATTTATACAAAATTATACAAATAACAAACAGCATCGAACGAGGAAAACAGATTAATAAAATGACATACGAATACAACTAGAAATGACACTGACGAAAACCGTGAAAAATATACGGCAGAAATGAAACTCGAACCCGTAGCTAAACAACACTGCATGTGAAGCAAATGAAGAAACACCCTAATTGAACAAAAGTACCTAGCATACTTCGCCGTGCTCGGGCGCTACGCCGTTCAATTAGAGTCATATCACCAAGACAACTTCTCTGCCAATAATCACTACACGTCGCATTGCAAGTCTATTTTCACTTTCCACTTTGTGGTCAGACGATGATTTGAGATATCGTTTTTGTCTCTTTTACTGCCTGTGGACTGACAACAAACAACAAACAACAAACAACAAACAACAAACAACAAACAACAAACAACAAACAACAAACAACAAACAACAAACAACAAACAACAAACAACAAACAACAAACAACAAACAACAAACAACAAACAACAAACAACAAACAACAAACAACAAACAACAAACAACAAACAACAAACAACAAACAACAAACAACAAACAACAAACAACAAACAACAAACAACAAACAACAAACAACAAACAACAAACAACAAACAACAAACAACAAACAACAAACAACAAACAACAAACAACAAACAACAAACAACAAACAACAAACAACAAACAACAAACAACAAACAACAAACAACAAACAACAAACAACAAACAACAAACAACAAACAACAAACAACAAACAACAAACAACAAACAACAAACAACAAACAACAAACAACAAACAACAAACAACAAACAACAAACAACAAACAACAAACAACAAACAACAAACAACAAACAACAAACAACAAACAACAAACAACAAACAACAAACAACAAACAACAAACAACAAACAACAAACAACAAACAACAAACAACAAACAACAAACAACAAACAACAAACAACAAACAACAAACAACAAACAACAAACAACAAACAACAAACAACAAACAACAAACAACACACAACAAACAACAAACAACAAACAACAAACAACAAACAACAAACAACAAACAACAAACAACAAACAACAAACAACAAACAACAAACAACAAACAACAAACAACAAACAACAAACAACAAACAACAAACAACAAACAACAAACAACAAACAACAAACAACAAACAACAAACAACAAACAACAAACAATAAACAATAAACAACAAACAACAAACAACAAACAACAAACAACAAACAATAAACAATAAACAACAAACAACAAACAACAAACAACAAACAACAAACAACAAACAACAAACAACAAACAACAAACAACAAACAACAAACAACAAACAACAAACAACAAACAACAAACAACAAACAACAAACAACAAACAACAAACAACAAACAACAAACAACAAACAACAAACAACAAACAACAAACAACAAACAACAAACAACAAACAACAAACAACAAACAACAAACAACAAACAACAAACAACAAACAACAAACAACAAACAACAAACAACAAACAACAAACAACAAACAACAAACAACAAACAACAAACAACAAACAACAAACAACAAACAACAAACAACAAACAACAAACAACAAACAACAAACAACAAACAACAAACAACAAACAACAAACAACAAACAACAAACAACAAACAACAAACAACAAACAACAAACAACAAACAACAAACAACAAACAACAAACAACAAACAACAAACAACAAACAACAAACAACAAACAACAAACAACAAACAACAAACAACAAACAACAAACAACAAACAACAAACAACAAACAACAAACAACAAACAACAAACAACAAACAACAAACAACAAACAACAAACAACAAACAACAAACAACAAACAACAAACAACAAACAACAAACAACAAACAACAAACAACAAACAACAAACAACAAACAACAAACAACAAACAACAAACAACAAACAACAAACAACAAACAACAAACAACAAACAACAAACAACAAACAACAAACAACAAACAACAAACAACAAACAACAAACAACAAACAACAAACAACAAACAACAAACAACAAACAACAAACAACAAACAACAAACAACAAACAACAAACAACAAACAACAAACAACAAACAACAAACAACAAACAACAAACAACAAACAACAAACAACAAACAACAAACAACAAACAACAAACAACAAACAACAAACAACAAACAACAAACAACAAACAACAAACAACAAACAACAAACAACAAACAACAAACAACAAACAATAAACAATAAACAATAAACAATAAACAATAAACAATAAACAATAAACAATAAACAATAAACGACAAACAACAAACAATAAACAATAAACAACAAACAACAAACAACAAACAACAAACAACAAACAACAAACAACAAACAACAAACAACAAACAACAAACAACAAACAACAAACAACAAACAACAAACAACAAACAACAAACAACAAACAACAAACAACAAACAACAAACAACAAACAACAAACAACAAACAACAAACAACAAACAACAAACAACAAACAACAAACAACAAACAACAAACAACAAACAACAAACAACAAACAACAAACAACAAACAACAAACAACAAACAACAAACAACAAACAACAAACAACAAACAACAAACAACAAACAACAAACAACAAACAACAAACAACAAACAACAAACAACAAACAACAAACAACAAACAACAAACAACAAACAACAAACAACAAACAACAAACAACAAACAACAAACAACAAACAACAAACAACAAACAACAAACAACAAACAACAAACAACAAACAACAAACAACAAACAACAAACAACAAACAACAAACAACAAACAACAAACAACAAACAACAAACAACAAACAACAAACAACAAACAACAAACAACAAACAACAAACAACAAACAACAAACAACAAACAACAAACAACAAACAACAAACAACAAACAACAAACAACAAACAACAAACAACAAACAACAAACAACAAACAACAAACAACAAACAACAAACAACAAACAACAAACAACAAACAACAAACAACAAACAACAAACAACAAACAACAAACAACAAACAACAAACAACAAACAACAAACAACAAACAACAAACAACAAACAACAAACAACAAACAACAAACAACAAACAACAAACAACAAACAACAAACAACAAACAACAAACAACAAACAACAAACAACAAACAACAAACAACAAACAACAAACAACAAACAACAAACAACAAACAACAAACAACAAACAACAAACAACAAACAACAAACAACAAACAACAAACAACAAACAACAAACAACAAACAACAAACAACAAACAACAAACAACAAACAACAAACAACAAACAACAAACAACAAACAACAAACAACAAACAACAAACAACAAACAACAAACAACAAACAACAAACAACAAACAACAAACAACAAACAACAAACAACAAACAACAAACAACAAACAACAAACAACAAACAACAAACAACAAACAACAAACAACAAACAACAAACAACAAACAACAAACAACAAACAACAAACAACAAACAACAAACAACAAACAACAAACAACAAACAACAAACAACAAACAACAAACAACAAACAACAAACAACAAACAACAAACAACAAACAACAAACAACAAACAACAAACAACAAACAACAAACAACAAACAACAAACAACAAACAACAAACAACAAACAACAAACTACAAACAACAAACAACAAACAACAAACAACAAACAACAAACAACAAACAACAAACAATAAACAATAAACAATAAACAACAAACAACAAACAACAAACAACAAACAACAAACAACAAACAACAAACAACAAACAACAAACAACAAACAACAAACAACAAACAACAAACAACAAACAACAAACAACAAACAACAAACAACAAACAACAAACAACAAACAACAAACAACAAACAACAAACAACAAACAACAAACAACAAACAACAAACAACAAACAACAAACAACAAACAACAAACAACAAACAACAAACAACAAACAACAAACAACAAACAACAAACAACAAACAACAAACAACAAACAACAAACAACAAACAACAAACAACAAACAACAAACAACAAACAACAAACAACAAACAACAAACAACAAACAACAAACAACAAACAACAAACAACAAACAACAAACAACAAACAACAAACAACAAACAACAAACAACAAACAACAAACAACAAACAACAAACAACAAACAACAAACAACAAACAACAAACAACAAACAACAAACAACAAACAACAAACAACAAACAACAAACAACAAACAACAAACAACAAACAACAAACAACAAACAACAAACAACAAACAACAAACAACAAACAACAAACAACAAACAACAAACAACAAACAACAAACAACAAACAACAAACAACAAACAACAAATAAATGGCTTCAGTGAAATCACTGTGATACTCTTTTAAAATTATATCTATAACAGAGAGGTTTTATGATGGATTGCAATGATTGCATATTTATTAAAAGGCGGATAGGGTCTAACACTTTAGAAAAATCATTTATTTTTTTCTTTATATTTTCTTATAGAATTTATTTATAGAATATTCTGTGAAATTTTCAAGTCTATCGGAACAAAACTCAGCAAGTTATGAACCTTTATCTTTCGCTTATCTCATGCTGCGAAGAAGTAAGAGCTCGGCGCACAGGTCCAAGATTTCTGCTTCGATTGACTTAAAAACTTGACAAAACATTCTTGAAATATTTCATTATAACAAATTGTAAAAGGAAAAATATGATTTTTTGAAAATATTTCACCCTACGGACTCCCTTGAGTAATAAATTGCTTCCATTGATATTATAGACAAAAAACTTTAAACGCTTTTTGCCCGAAAACAGGTTTTGAAAGTCCGTGTCCATCGTCATTCAAAAACTACTGCACCAATTCTGTTCAAATTTTGCACACACTTTCTACATATAAAAAACCAGACCCCAACGTTTTAGTTTACGTTGTTTGTTACTTTGGGGGGGTTTTACAGCTTCAAAATGGCGGATTTTTTCGTGAAAAATCGTAGTTTTCACTTTAAACAATCACCAAAAATTCAAAAAATTAAAAAAAAATCAAACAAAAAGGTTGGGGTCTAGAAAAACTTCTACTCTAACTATACTACTTTGATTTGTCACTTCTGATTAGCCTGCACTGAGATACAGTGGACACCGCAAATCATGATTTTTTAGAAGCGTCTTCAAAAATACCTCTTCACCGACTTACTTCTCAATATTTTCCCACGAAAAAATTACAAAATGTTGTTCGAAGGGTGCTTTTTGTCATGCAAAATATTTGAATTTATTTTGTTAAACGATAATTCTGGAAAAAAAATCGCAAAAATTATGATTTTTTTTATCATACCCCCCCCCCCCCCCCCCCCAAATTAATGCACATCTTAGAATAAATTGTTTTATACTTAGTTTTTCTTTTTTTTTTGGTTAGTATTTAAATTTTGCCAGTGTTAATGAACTGAGATTAGTTGCGTCCATTACCAGGGGGCTCCTTGTTGAGCTTTTTGGTGTGGGGGAGTGTGGTGGGAAATTAAAAAAAAAAGTCTGCTAAAACAGAAACTAAAATTACACAAAATAAATGTAATACCAAGGTTTTGAACCTAATTTCAACGCAGTTAAGCATAAAATTCGAGTTAGTCTCTTATCTGATTCTTCTAACGGATATGCTCATACCTTCATAGTTAAGTGCGAACACAACTCAGCATCGTGAAAATTGTTTTGTTTGATAAAACTACCCTCGGCCAGTTCCCGATTTCACAAACTAAAAAGACATTCAAAAGACATATTCGAGCCTCTTAAACATGTAAGTTTAGGTTAAGTGTGTTTGACATTCAACTAAAATCCTTTTTTGCTATGCAGTATTAGCCAACAATTTTTCTTAGTTCACTTTCTATCTCTGTCAGAGAAAACATTTACGAGGTTTGTTGCAGCATAATTTATACTGCTTTATTTTGATAATTTTATCCATCTTATTACTATTAATAATAATTTTTGAACTACATAACCTTATATTTTCGATTGTGGAAGTAACAATGTACACCTTCGTGTCGAAATCGTGATACGACTTCAGTCTTGAAATCAGATTAGCAGAAGGAAATCGGAGACACGTTCCATTCAATGCCGTCAATCATGTAGTAACAAAAAACATTTGCACCTCGATACAGAACACAATTCGATTTTCGTGAGACCCGCTTCAAGGAAATGACGAATTGTCAAGCTTGACTTGTGGTTAATTATAACTTGTTATCATGATTGAGGTTACCGCCGAAGAAAACAGTATCAAAATAGCACTGGTCAACCGCAATGCCAGTGTCACCAAAGTTTAATCATTGAGCTGTCGAAACTGTATTCCAAAGTGACAATCGAAACGGAAACCCTTACCCTTATGTGTGGTCTAAGTTTTGTTCCTTCAACGGGCTCCAATTGAGTTGTCTGGCGAATTGAACAGAATATTCCCTTTCGGAACGCTCTTATCTACCCTCTGAATCACGGTGGTATTGAACGAAAACGTTACTTTTTTCGCATGTTGCGAAACATAACGGTCAGCGGCGAATGGGTAAGTGCTTATGACTTTCTCCTAGAAGACCGACCACCACCATCGGAGTGCCCATTACGGTCGGTACAGCGTTGAGGTTTATCAAAGCAGCACCCACAGAAGAGGTGACTGAAGAAGCAAGATTTCCCACACATGTGCCAAAGGATTGCATTCCAAAAGAGGTCTCGCTAGGCGGCATTTATCGCAACTAAATGGCCAATGAATTGGCCTCCCCCGAAGTGATGGAATGTGCGAGAGCCGGTTGACAGTTATTGCAGCGAGGAAACCATGAAAAAGACGAACAGATGACGTTGGATACCATCATGTAATGGCCAAATACGTACTGATCGTACGATAAATCTAAAGTTGGCGCGTGTATTGCGGAAATATATCCCTATTCGCTACTAGACAACAAATTGAGTTTCTTTGAATCAAGACATTGTTCATGGTCTTAGCTAGAAACGTCTGATTGCAATAAGTTTGACTGATGGCACCATACTCAATTTGCAACACTTTATTTGGAACAGTGATTCTTATACCGTTTTCGTTTTTGAACCTAGACGCGGGCTACTCTGACTCCGAGTAAAACGAACACGTGGTACGCACCCTAAACAACAACTCACGAAAAAAAGAAAAAATAAACAAACTCGGCTGGATGCGTGGTGCGACCCGAGACAATTTTCAGAGCGAAACTACGCGATTGGAGTTCGATCTAGAGCGACCTCAGGTTGCTAAAACAAACATATCAAACGTTGTTTGGGCGACTCTGGGTCAGCTTTCGGACTGCTCTGATCAATAAACGAAAACGGTATTAAACTGCTTTCAACAGCCTACTACTGGGTGCTAGCTCATTTTAAAATTTTAACTGGAAAGAAGTCGCTTTGTGTGACCAGCAACTAACATAACTCAAACAATAGTTTTGAGCCATATTTAGAAAATCAATTCCTGATAAAATTAAATGAATATTTTTGACATTTAGCGTTCTCGACAAACGGATTCGAAACGTAATTTGTTGAATTGAATATTTTTGACATTTAGCGTTCTCGACAAACTGATTCGAAACGCAAAAACTTATTAAGCCCTCACTCCATCAATCTAATGGCGTTTTCGTTTTTAATTTGCACTACACCGGTGCAGTGCTACACTGAGGCATGAATAAACGAACAAAAATGACGAAAACATAAACAGTAACCATTGACTACAATTAACGATTCCATTGCACAGAGCTACACCAAACTTTTGATGAGTGCTACACCAGTGGTATCGGTGCAGAAACAGTGTAGCACTGGTGTAGTGCAATTGGTAAAAACGAACGGTTTAGGTGCAGCTTTCGCTACACCGGTGTAGTGCAATTTAAAAACGAAAACGACATAAATTACAAACCTGGGCTTCAGTTGGGTAATGTTATTTTTTTTTTTTTATTCAAGAATATAATGTTTAAGGCACACTGCTTAAGCTCTAAGATGCCAAGGGCTTTTACTAATTTAAAATTTACGACTAACTTAAAACTAGGGTTGTATCATTAAGTAATGTCATATTTGGGTCGCAGTGGTTGACTTTGGCAGATCCAGCCTTCATGTGGTGATCGGCCGGTGATCTGAATATTTCATGAGAGTCTTCCATATGGCGTTGGTGAATATTCATGTTGGCCGCATTCTTCGGTCCGTGTGGGTCCGCGGGAAACACCCCCAGGTTACGAATACCCGGCGGGTGGCCCGCATGCTGTTGATAAGTTTCCGTGGGCGATGATGGTGTTGTTACAGAAGAAAATGAAAAAAAAAGATAGCGAAGTAAATATTGCGGAAAACGAAGTAAAATGGGGATATGGGAATGAAATGACTAAAACGACAGAGATCTAATTAGTTGACATCAAGATGGTGAAAAGACGGGGAGGGGCGAAGCGAAGGTTAGTGACAGCAAAAAGATCTTGTTAGTTCCGATGAAGATGGTGGACAGATGAGGAATCGGGATAATCGGCGGAAGTTAGTGTCGAACCTGCAGTTGAGAAATAATTCTTAGCCACAGTTGAAACAACGTCGATAAATAGGAGGAACTTTCTAAGCCAGATGTAACAGATTACACTTGTATATTAATGTGTTTGAGAAACTGGTATATGAGAAGCATATATGAACTATCCCGACTCGCCAACACATCCCGAACCGGAACCTCAGGCGGTCTACCTCGGGCCCTGAGGGATTCCAGTAGCTTCGACCTGGCGTCGCGATACTCTACGCACGACCACACGACATGCTCGATGTCCTG
This sequence comes from Malaya genurostris, assembly GCF_030247185.1. Lineage (NCBI taxonomy): Eukaryota > Metazoa > Arthropoda > Insecta > Diptera > Culicidae > Malaya > Malaya genurostris. The sequence goes on from NC_080572.1 coordinate 258,595,021, forward strand.
ATAACCGTCGCCACAGGTGCAGAGCCCGTTCTCCACGATCCCGATACGCCGGAGATGTGCGTTGAATGTATAGTGATTTGACATGAGTCGTGACATAACGCGAATGAAATCACGACTCACGTTCATCCCCTTGAACCAAGGTTTCGTCGATACCTTAGGGATAATGGAGTGTAGCCATCGTCCCAGTTCGTCATTGCTCCATGAAGTTTGCCAACTTTCGAGAGTTTTCTGACGAGAGATACTGAAAAATTCATTGAAGCAGATTGGTCTTTCATAAATATCACCTTCTAATGCGCCCACTTTAGCCAATGAGTCTGCCTTTTCATTGCCCGGAATGAAACAATGCGAAGGGACCCAGACTAACGATATTAAATAAGACCGTTCAGATAAAGTACTCAAATGTTCCCGTATTTTCCCCAGGAAATATGGGGGACACTTTCCTGGCTTCATTGCCCGGAGAGCTTCTATTGAGCTTAGACTGTCCGTGACAATGAAGTAATGGTCTTTGGGCAAGGTTTCAATGATCTCGAGGGTGTACTGAATAGCAGCTAATTCTGCGACGTAAACTGAAGCCGGATCACTGAGTTTGTAAGAAGCGGTGATGTTTTGATTGAAGATGCCGAAGCCTGTGGACTTGTTAATGTTTGATCCGTCAGTGTAAAACACCTTTTCACAGTTGACGGTTTGAAGCACGGTTGGAAACAAACGAAGAAGGATTGATATTCTGAGCCATGTAATCAAAATACAAGGACATAAAACGGGTTTGAGAATTAAGCTCAACTAACCTTTCGAAATTTTCAATCACCAGAGGATTCAAAATGTCGCATCGAATGAGCAAACGATATGAGAGATCCCAGAACCGGTTTTTCAATGGGAGAACACCCGCCAGCACTTCGAGGCTCATCGTATGAGTCGATTGCATGCAACCCAAGGCAATACGCAAACAACGATACTGAATTCTTTCCAGCATGATGAAATGAGTGTTCGCCGCGGATCGGAAGCAAAAGCATCCGTATTCCATCACGGACAATATCGTTGTTTGGTACAGCCTGATCAGGTCTCCTGGATGGGCACCCCACCACGACCCGGTTATTGTACGAAGAAAGTTGATTCTTTGTTGGCATTTTCTTTTCAGATACCTAATGTGACATCCCCAGGTGCCTTTGGAGTCGAACCAGACCCCGAGATATTTAAATGTGAAGACCTGAGCTATGGTTTCACCCCCTAGTTGAAGCTGTAATTGTGCTGGTTCTCGCTTTCTCGAAAATACAACCAGCTCAGTTTTCTCCGTAGAGAACTCGATACCCATTTGAAGAGCCCATGTGGATAAGTTGGCAAGAGTATCTTGTAACGGCCCTTGCAGATCGCCAGCTTTGGGTCCTATAATAGACACAACGCTGTCATCGGCAAGTTGTCTTAGCGTGCAAGATGTGTTGATACATTTATCGATGTCGTTTACGTAAAAATTGTATAGAAGGGGGCTTAAGCATGAGCCCTGAGGAAGACCCATGTAACTGAATCGTATTGTCGACAAATCACCATGCGCGAAATACATGTGTTTCTCAGACAATAGATTATGTAAAAAGTTGTTCAAAACTGGCGAAAGACCATGCTGATGCAGCTTCTCAGATAAGATATTTATAGAAACTGAGTCAAAAACCCCCTTAATGTCTAGGAAAACTGACGCCATTTGTTCTTTACGAGCAAATGCCATTTGAATTTCTGTTGAGAGCAACGCAAGACAATCGTTCGTTCCTTTACCCCTGCGGAAACCAAATTGTGTATCTGAAAGTAAGCCATTAGTTTCGACCCAATTGTCTAGACGGAAGAGAATCATTTTTTCGAACAATTTCCGGATACAGGAAAGCATAGCAATCGGCCGATACGAATTGTGATCGGAGGCTGATTTTCCTGGTTTTTGAATGGCGATCACTTTCACTTGTCTCCAGTCATGTGGAACAATGTTGTCCTCAAGGAACTTATTGAATAAACTCAACAAGCGCCTTTTGGCGGGGTCTGGCAGATTTTTCAACAAGTTGAATTTTATTCTGTCTAATCCCGGGGCTTTATTGTTACATGACAAGAGTGCAAGTGAGAGCTCTACCATCGAAAACGGTGTTTCGTTTGTATTTGGTGTCGAGGCGCGGGTGATCTTCTGTTCCGGAACAGAGTCTGGGCATACTTTTTTAGCGAAATCGAATATCCAGCGGTTGGAATATTCCTCGCTTTCATTCGTGGTGTTATGATTGCGCATTCGTCGGGCTGTGTTCCAAAGAGTACTCATAGATGTTTCTTTCGTTAAGCCGTCTATAAACCGACGCCAGTAACCGCGTTTCTTGGCTCTAATCAAGTTCTTAGTTTTAACGTCTAACGCCGCGTAATTCCGGTAATTATCAGGTGTTCCATTTTTTCTGAATATTTTATACGCGGAGGCTCTCTCCGCGTTTAAATTTGTGCACTCTTTGTCCCACCACGGGTTGGGAGGACGAATGTTAGTTTTCGCGCCGGGTACACGTTTCGTCTGAGCTTGAGTCGCGGTGTCGAGAATCAAGCCAGCCAAAAACGTGTACTCTTCCTCCGGAGGAAGTTGTTGAGTTCTTTCAAGTTTCTCAGATATCGAGGTCGCATAGCTATTCCAATCAATATTTCGTGTGAGATCATACGAAACATTGATTGTCTTCGATGGTTTTGAGCCGCTGGTGATTGATATTACGATCGGTAGATGATCGCTACCGTGGGGATCAGGAATTACCTCCCACGTGCAATCCAACCGTAGCGATGTCGAGCAAAGGGATAAATCCAGCGCACTTGGTCTTGCTGGTGGTGCAGGAATCCGTGTCATTTCTCCCGTATTCAAGATTGCCATATTGAAGTTGTCGCAGATATCATGGATCATAGTTGATCTGTTATCATCGTGAAGACAGCCCCATCCCGTACCGTGTGAGTTAAAGTCTCCTAAAACCAACGTCGGTGCAGGAAGGAGCTCTACGATATCACTGAGCCACCGATGCCCAACCGAGGCTCTTGGGGGAATGTAGATGGAAGCAATGCAAAGGTCCTTACCTTTGATTGTAACATGACATGCGACAACTTCAATACCTGGTATCGAGGGGAGGTTAATGCGATAGAAAGAATAGCACTTTTTGATCCCCAAAAGTACTCCTCCATAGGGATTATCTCGATCCAGACGAATAATGTTAAAATCGTGAAAGTTTAAGGGTATTTCAGAAGTTAGCCAAGTTTCGCACAATGCAAATGCGTCACATTTCAGATTGTTTACTAGAAATTTAAATGAATCTATTTTTGGGATAATACTTCTGCAATTCCACTGTAAAACAGTGATTAGATCCGTGACCTTGGTGGATGATTTAGCCATCGAAAGATACAATCGCTGAAAGAAGGGGCCAATTTGCAGTCAACTGCTTCAAATATGTTTTTACTGTTGGCATGAAAGCAATTAAAATGCTTCTAAGAGGGTCTGAAATATTGAAAGTTGTAAAAATCCAGTCCACAACATCAGAGAACTTTATAAGTCCAGCACCTAGTTGGTTCTCTGGTGGATTTTCAGGGACGCTTGGGGATTTTTTAGTCCCTGGAAGCGGTGGGAATTCCATCTCGGAATTGAGTTTTCCGAGACCAGGAGCTTTTTGCTTCGGTGATTTTTCCCGATTCCCGTTAGCTGTAACTTTTCGAAGCCCTTCGGAAGACACTTTCGAACCCTTACTAGGTAGCTTATGAGAAGATTTATTCATTCTTTTCCTACAGCTACGAGGGACCGCTGAAGATGGACCTTCCAAAGGGTCGTCAGAATCGCTCTCGTCAGTTGACAAGCAGGCATATGGATTCGTTGCCTGTTTAGGAGGGGTGGCACTCTTAACCATCTCGGCAAAGGAACGCTTGGAGTGTTCCTTCAGGGAACGCTTCATCCGATCTCCTTGCAGTTTGTAAGCGGGACAGTCAGAGAGGTCATGCGGACCCTCCTTACAGTAGAGACACTTTTCAGCATCCTTACCGCAAGAGCCGTCCGCATGAGCTTCCCCACAGTTAGCACAACGTGGCTTATTGCTGCAATGAGTAGCTGTATGCCCCAGTTGTTTGCAATTGGTACAATTCATTATCCGGGGTACAAATAAACGAACAGGCAAACGAACCCGGTCCAAGAGGATGTAGTTGGGCAATGCCGAGCCGGCGAAGGTCACACGATAAGAGTCTGATTGGGGATAAGACTTTGTTCCATCCCCGGCGATCGATACTGAATGCAATCGCTTGCAATCCAGTATCTTGACATTCTTAAGTGAGGGGTCTTTAAAACAACCCGCCCCGTACTTAAGAATATCCTCGCAAGTCAAACTCGAATCGGTGACCACACCGTCGATTTCGACTTCACGAGCTGGCACGTAGACGCGGTACTCCAGCGTAAAAGGATCATTTTGAACAAGCTCATTAGCCTGTTTTGAGCTGGTAAACAGGACCCTGAGCTTGTCTGGCCGTATTCTATCTATACTTTTTATGGTATTATATCGCGAATTCAGGTCCCGCGATATTTTTAAAATATTCAGTTTTTTTTCCTTTGATTTGGTCCGGAAATAGACCGCGTAAGGCCCGGCCGGTAGTGCGAGCCCATCAGGATAGCTCTTTATGCGGGACTTTTTACTGACAAGGGAAGTCTCCATTTGAACATCGGGAGCGGGGGGGGCAGGTTTTAAATTAGACATAGCGGAACTACTTCCGCGCAAAAACAAATGATTCGGGGGGAAATATAATGGTCAAATAAAGAAATAAAAATAAACGAAGTAAAGGTACTTAACTAAGATCCAACGGGGGACACCAAGCTGGACTTCGTCGATCGGCGTATCGCCGCTTTGATGATGTGCAAAAAACCTCCGAGAGGAAAAGGCACACTTATTTATAATCCTCACACAATGGCCGCTTGTTTATAATCCTCACACTTGGCCTTGATCGGCGAAACAATAATCGGCTAACGGTACCGTTTCGATCGACCGCTCGCAATAAGGCACTGTTCTATTATATAATACGAAAAAAAAAACCTATCAGAGGAAAAAGCACTATTGTCTATCACACAATATCGTCCGACCACTTTATCACACACACACACAACTGGTTTTCAATGCTTTCGCAGTAAATCCAAATCACGTCCGTTCGCTCGGAAGGTTGAAACGGCAATGGGGTAATGTTATGTTAGATTTTGTTGTGCATCTAATGCCGATAGGTGATTATGTGTCCTACCGACCGTTCATATATTGCAAGATGGGCACTTTATGGGATAAAAAGTTTTTCTAACAAAAACTAATTCTTGCTCAAACTATTTTTTTATTCAGTGTCTTTTGATGTGGAATACATCTTTATTTTCTATATAGGGGTGCAAATTAGATACTCAAGGAAAAATACACGTAGAAATGTGGTCAGGTTTCAAATACTTACAGCTCAGTATATTTTGTATCAATTTTTAATATTATTTCATTAATTGATTGAAAATATTTATACGATTCGATTTGAATGTATCATGCCACGTATTTTCAATTATAAATGATTAAAATTTTGATTAATAGCAAGCAGTGTCCTTTTTTTGTCACCTAAAAATCTCCGGCATATCAAATTTCCCTGCCATAGACGACGGTTTTGAAGGAGTAAGTGGAAAATCAAATGGAAAGCATCGCTCTGATTGGTCAATCAATGCAAAAGCGAAGCTATTTGAAGCACGCGAATCTATAAATAGAAGCAAAATTATAGCTAACGTTTCAGTCCTACGCGTAGCATAGGTTGTTGCTAGACAGACAAAACAAAAAGTGCCATAAAACGATTTGAAGCTTCAATTGGTATGCTCTGATCTTGTGTCATGCAAGCTCGGATGAAATTCCATGTTATGTCGTTTCGCCTGAGAAATTGACATCTACCCCAAAGTAAATTTTGAGTGCATAAGATTAATTTCTAATTTATATAAGATGTACTCGATTCAAAATGAGAAAAAGTTTTTCGCTTCAACCGAAATCGCAGAATGGTAGAGAAACTTAACGCTATAAAAATAACTTCTTGCATACAAAACTTGAACACAAGCTTGGCGAAGAGAAGCTTTAATATCAAAATCGTATCGCAGGTATATAAAAAGATATAATTGCATACATTTGGGATATTGGTGTAATTTCGTCGGCTATAAAACAAACAATGTTCCGTGTTGGTTCCTAATCAAAATCAATCTGGGCAGACTCTCGTGCAATTGCGGATTTAAAATTGTGACGATTGATTGAGCTGTTTGAATGTAGATCATTAGAAATTTTGGTTGCCTTGTTCCACATCAATGGCTCGAACAACCCCATGGGGCTGATCCTTGTAGTTTTTATCTAAAACTAAACAAAACTGAAAGTCCTTGTTATCTAAGATTTCAATGAAACTCAAGTTGTGGGAAAGTTTCACCGAATACGCTCTTGCTAGTTGCCCGATATTAGCAGAGAGTATCAGTACTGGAAAAGACAAAGTTTGTATTAGAAAAAAAAATTCTCTTTAAAATTCCCAACTTGCAACATGGTTGATAGGAAACATAATTAACTACCTTGAAATTTGAACGTCGTTTATTTTTCAGTGAAGGATTTGAATAGACGAACTTTGCGCTAAATCGTATTTGGATTTTGCAGCAGTCTCTCAAATTTTAACGAAACTTTATAAGGAGTGTATCGAAAAGTAGTTAGCAACATTGATTATTGAATGAAAAACGTATTTTGACATCAGTTTTCGATATATTGTAGAAAAATTACATTTATATGCATTTCACTGATTATATTGAAGAAAATCCTAGTTTCTGTAAAACGCTCGCACTTTGGACTTGACATTCTTCATTAAATTCTGCACAGTTACTTTTGTGACTTTCCTGCTGGCAACCGTCCAGTTTTTTTTAATTCCTGCATTTTTTGGGACACTGTACCTTCCTTCCAAAATTGCCACTTGACAATTGCCCAATATCTTTCAATTGGTTGAAGATCCGGGCAGTTCGGTGGGTTGATGTCCTTTACCACGAATTGTACATTATTTTTTGACAACCACTGTAGAACGGAGTTGGCGTAGTGGGCTGAAGCCAAATCCGGCCAGAAGAGAGGAGGAGCCTTATGCTTTCTGTACAGTGGCAGCATTCTTTTCTTCAAACATTCTTCCTCGTACACCATGGCGTTAATTGTGCCCTTCGTGAAGAAAATCGACGACCGCAAACCACAGGTACAAATTGCTTGCCAGACCAACACCTTCTGCACAAACTTTTCCATCGCCACCGTGGAGTCAGCGTCGTCCAGGTCCTGGTACACCGATTTCGTATAATATTGCGGTCCGGGCAGCGCTCGAGAGTCTTCCTTCGCGTAGGTTTCGTCGTCGATCAGGATGCATCCATCTTTATTCTGTAGAATCCGGTTATACAGATTTCGTGCTCTTGTTTTGGCCTGAACTTGCTGTACCAAGGACTTTTTCGGCACCTTCTGTTTCTTGTACGTTTTCAGAGAGTTCCGAACTTTGATCCGTTGAATCATCCTGATGCTGGTGTTGAGCTGCTTGGCCAAATCCCGCGTCGACGTCGATGGGTTTTTCTTGATGTACTCAATCACTCTTAAGTACTCCTCTTTTCAGAAAAAAAGACAAAAATTTCTGATAAAATCCATGATTCTGAATTCCAAGACGGCGACTTCCGGTTTATTGATATTCCTTAAAAACTACTACAATATGTGTATTTTCGGAACAGGTTTGATAAGTAGATTTTGGAAAACGATGTTTCAGGTGGTAGTACTCGAATAACTCGAGTAACTTCACAATATGCGTATTTTCAAAACGGTTTTCATTAGTAGGCGCAAACAATTTTGAAACAGTAGTACAACATCTGCACCAGATCGTAATCATAGCCGGATTTGGTAGAAATACTAAAATACCAATCAATCCAGCTTCAAATTACTAAGAAATTTTAAACTAGACAAAGGTTGAGGATAAATTGTAAAAACTCGTCATAGTTTTCGAATATGAAATATTAAACAGTACCCTAAATGAAGAAAAATTCTGGATACAAAGAACTGGAGAAGATGGCTAGGCCATCTTGGAATTCAGAATTACCCCAAACGTCGTTTTCCTACACCTACTTATCTAATCCGCTCCGCAGATACCCATATTGGTAGGGGTTTCAAGGAATATCAACAAGGAGTGTATCGAAAATGAGCTATCCACATACATTTGAATGGAACGTGTGTATTTGTGATGGTTTTACCTTTTTTTACCTTTTTTTATATATATAAAAAATAGGTATAGAATTCGCTCAAACTTTCGAAAAATTTTCCGAGGCCCGGAGGGCCGAATGTCATATACCAATCGATTCAGCTCGACGAACTGAGCAAATGTCTGTGTGTGTGTGTGTATGTGTGTGTGTCTGTATGTGTGTTGTCAACTAAGAGGTCGAGATTTAAGAGATGGCTGGACCGATTTTGATCAAACTAGTCGCAAATGAAAGGTCTCCCCGTCACCCAGAACGCTATTGAATGGTTTTGAGATCGGATGTTTACTTTTTGAGTTATACGAAGTTTTATGTCAAAATTTTCAGTTTTTTGACAGTATCTGTCACATTTGACCTTGAAAACAGAATATGTTTCCAGACTTAGATTTCGCTTGGTAATACCTATCCAACAAGCCATAGATTGTTAAAATCCGTCCATTTTTAACGGAGATATCGATATTTTTGTGTAAGCCTTATTCCAGTAGAAGGAATTTTGAGCGCTGTATGAAAAAGCAATGCTTGGGAGCAACATGAAACACGATTTTTTATATTGTTACATATAATTGTTTCTAAGTACCAAAAAGACTGTGTACAGCATCCTTTTGTATGACAATTTGCCTCGGACCAATTTTAGCACGGTTCATTTTTGGCAACATAATCTTTCGAATATGGCATATGTAAACCAGATGATATCAGCATTATCGAGTTGGAAGTGATTCCATAATTATATTGATTTAAACTATTTACAGCAATAAATGCTGGAAGAACATGACTTCCATATACCATACGACTCAGTTCGTCGAGATCAGCAAATGCGTGTGTGACAAATAATTTTACTCAATTTTCTCGGAGATGGTTAAACCGTTTTCTACAATCTCAGATATGAAAAGTCGTATACTCCCAAACAAGGTTCCTGAATTACTTTTGGATCCGACTTCTGATTGCGGAACCACAGGATGATATGTGGAACGAAATTAAAATAATGCAATTAATTTTTCTCGTAGATGGCTGAACCGATCTAAGATTCAAATGAAATCTAAGAATCATCTATGATTCAAATGAGAGGTCTTAAAATCCTATAAAACCTCTTACTTTTTAGTCAGATCCGACTTCTGGTTTAGAAAATGCAGGGTGATTAGTATAAAAATGTCCATTTCACATAAATTAATCAGGTTTATCGGGTTTGCAGATTTGGATACCCCTAAATTTTAATTCGCACTACAATTTCTCAAAGATGTCTACACACTGCTCAGGTGAATTTAACTGATTTCGGCTACACCGATTTTAGAATTCCGGTTCCAGTATCGAATCGATTCTCAAAGCTCAATCATTTTCTCAAAAAAGACCAAATCGAACTTCAAAAACAAATATTACAGGACTTAAGGTCCCATACAAAATTGGTGAATTTTATCCGATTCTGGAATTACAGATGATGAGTTTATAAATTTCATGTAAATTGTTTGGCGTAATAATTTATGGCCATTCGAATCATTTTGGGCTATGCTAACTCCTGAATACCGGCTCTGGAAGTACCATAAATAATGACGAAAAACTCTAAAGTGGAACTTACTTCGACATTTATGGAATGTTCAATCGATTGTCGCACGCTAAGATTAAAATTCGATATGTTTTGCAGTTTCGGCATTACAGGGTAATGAGTGATTAAAATCTCAATTTGCCGTTTAAAACGACGATAATTAAAATAATGTCATGAGAACTAAGACACCTAAGAATATCCATGCAAAAACACATGCGTATTGATAAAAAAAAGGTATCATCTCACTGCTAGGAGGATTAATCACGTTTTTTATGCTCACATCACAGCATGCTGTGCGTTTGGCTGTCAGCATTCGTTTGTTTACTTATTTGTGCGGTTGAAATTCTGCGTTTTCAGAATGTCGGAGAAAAGGCTAAGTGAGAAGGGTATTACCATGCGAAAATTAGCGAAGAGGTTTGGAATTCACCATGCCAGTGTTAGAACCATCATTAATAAGTTTGGGGAACACTATTCTTTGGATGAGCTACCAGGAAGAGGTAGAAAATCCGGTTCCAACCCGAAACTGAACCCGAAAGTTTTATCCCTAATCATGAAAAACAAATCAATGTCAATACGTGATTTGGCCAAAAAAGCAGGAACGAGTGTCGGAATGATCCAGCGTATCAAGAGGCGAAATCACCTAAAGACCTACAGAAAGCAGAAAATCTCTAAACAAAGTGTAGAACACAAAAAGCGAGCAGCAACAAGGGCCCGAAAATTGTATTCGCGTCTTTTGCAGTGTCCGGATTCATGCGTTTTAATGGACGATGAGACTTGTGTAAAGGAGGACTCAAAAAACCTTCTAGGTCCACAATACTTTAGTGTCGTCGTTTGGGAGGATGTGAGCGATGCGGACAGGTCGATTCAAGTGGAGAAATTCGGTCGAAAGGTACTGGTAAGGCAAGCAATATGTTTCTGTGGTTTGAAGTCAACCATTTTTTACACTACCGGAACTATAAATGTAGAAATCTATCGATCTGAGTGTCTCCAGAAGAAGTGCTTAGCAGTTCCCCTTATAAATCCCAGGCAACGTGAAGACTTTGCAACTAGGTACGGAATATGTTGCTTGTAGTTCAGTTGTTCGTCAAGAAAAACCCCAAGATCCTTGGCACATGTGACTCTATCTATTGTAGATCCTCGGAGACAATAGTCGAAACGTATAGATTTTCTTTTCCGTGTGAACGTGATAATCGAGTATTTACTGATATTTAATGTCATTCGATTAATCTCGCACCACTCCGACGAAATTGAGGTATTATGCTTAAGTTTAACCTCGTACAATAAAGGATCAATTTTTAATTTTAATAAAATATCGTTTTTTATCATAATTTGAAAGACAAATTTGTGGATAGCCTATTTCCGATACACATTTTGAATTTCCAAAATACCTTAAACAAATTTTTTGGAATCTACTTCATTTTCGGTGTATGTGAAAACCTCCTTTTACTAAGTAGGTTTGTAAAAAAAGTTTACGAGGTAACGTGAAAAAAGTGTTCGCAAACGGAGGTTTGGGTGTGATTATGTTTTCTTATGGCATTAGTGATTTTTTCTTATCCAGCACTGAAAATTTCTGCTAATATCGAGCAACTAGCAACAGGGTATCCGGTGTAATTTTCTCATGAACTGGGTTTATTTTTGAAAATCGATTTTAAATTGTTAAAGTCAATTTTGATCAGTGGAGGACACTGTAGGACGAAACCAACTTAAACAACTTAAAGTAAAGTAAACAATACACATTAAACTATGTCTGCGCAGTTCAATTAATGTTTCCCCCAACGGATCAAAAGTTATAGCAATTTGAGTGGGTGCGGTTTTTGAGCGGTACACCTTTCATTAATAAGTAGTGAATGGACAGCAATCGAAAATTAAACCTTACTGATGACCAAATGCTGCATTTGACTAAAAAATGTACTGAATACTGTTATTGCCATCATCGTGTGTATTTTGTTCCCAACGTTTAAATTTTCCTGCATATTCTGTTTTTGCTTATGAAAAATGGAATCCTTCAACCCGAGTGACACTTTAATAGAGCGCGTCACATTTTGAAAGCAGTCGAGTAATTTTGTGCGATTTTAGCATAACTTAGAAAGCTACTCAATCACCCATCCCGATCAGGAAGCAAAGATCTAAATTAAAACACACATTCCGACAATTCTGAACCCCAGATGAGTGTAGTATGAGCAATTCGCGCGCCAGCATTCCATCGGTAAGTGTCATGTAAAACTGCGTGCGTATTTCGTTAAAGAGAAACTCCCATCAGTTTCGAAACATACACACATTTGTTCATAGTTATTTCCGGAAGGGATTTCGCAACCCGATCAGATGTTTTCTGTGTAGTTTATCATCTGGTGAAAGATAAATCCGATTGTCGTTCGGTTTTGTAAGATTACCATTTATGATCAATCACCTGTGGTTTGGTGAAAAAGTGGCAAAAAATTGCGCCGCGGACGATGACACTATGTTTGGCCACGAATCTGCGATTCGGTCGTAACAAAAAAACAAAAACCTACCCTGCCTGGCAGGTTACCGCATCAGCGTGAAACAAACAAAAGTAGTATCGTTTAGCGTTAGTTAGTTGTTCAGACTTATAAATAGCTGCCAGTGAACTTTTTCGAGGTTGCTATTCATGTTGGGGATTCGACAAAAAAAATCACACACACACTTCCTGGTTATTGCGAGAAATCGAAACGTGCGACAAACAAAAACAAAATGGTAAATAAATAAATTATAATTATCAGATTATTATTAGTTAGTTGTTTTTTTTTCATAAGATCCTGTATGGTTCATTTTAGAACGGTAGATTATTGGCATCGGACTGGGGCTTCCCTGGTTTCCGCTGAACTCTCAACCTTGATTGATTTAAACGACATCATGTGTGTGGTTCCTTCATTACTACGTCAAAAGTTCATGGGGATTTTCGCTTAGTAATCATGACTTCCATGCCGTTGAGTCAATAGTTCTGTTTTTTTCTGCATAGTCACAGGAAACCAATCCAATCGTCACCTTTAATGGCTTTTTGGAGTCATGCGACACGGTAGTGGCCATAGGAAGGTGCAGCAGAAACGATCGTTTCAAGATCACAGACAGAGGCAGCATATATGCATTTTGCACATTATCGAATCACTGCTAAAATTACACTTATCTGCAGAGCGATGCATTTGCAACCGATCACTTTACTTTTCATTTCGCTTCCCTCCAGCCACGAAGGTGTGCAGAACGTCTTGCAACGAGCAAATAAATCATTGAATTGATTAGCGAAAGATCGGACGGACTGTGGGCATCGGCCGTAGAAGACCGGTTGTTGGGCTATTCGCGTGAACTTGAGCACTTCAACTGCAATCGCGTGTTGTGCGCGCAGGACAGTAAAGCAAACCAGAAGGAAGACCATACTTCAGACTGCATATCTACAAAACCTGCTGGTCGCCAGTCTACGACGGTCTTGTCCTAACTCGTGGTTCGAGTTACTGACCGGTCGACGAGTTGCGAACTACGAGGATAGTTTGATGTATGTACCCAGGATGGTAACCGTAATGGGTGGTAAAATTGACTACCAACCGGCTTGACTGCTGCTGCGAAAAGGCACTAGTGGAGTAATTAGCAATACTTTATGGCAAATGGCATTTCTTGTTTTTCGGTTTCAAATGCTGTTCAGACAAGATGTCTGGCTTGAATCAGTGTTGTCAGTTTTTCAACGTATGTTCGAAACGGTGGCTTTGTTGTTGCAATACTGGGAATAGTATGGTATAATATCAATCGAAAACATCAAACTCATTGCCTTTATGAACCCGAGAACGCTTCAAACGTCCGCTCAGTCCTGATAACAAATTATCAACTGGTAAAGCTAATAGGAAAACATTTGACTCATCAGTTCCAAGTATGACTGCCGTCATCGTCGTCGTCATTATCGACATCAAAATCATCATCTGACTTGAACATTGAGGGCGATTTAAAGTTCAATTTCAAATCCATAAATCCCTCGATCCAAGAGCACGGAGCGAGCTCTTTCAAGCCATGACGCACGATGACAAAGTGGGAATCAATCAAGTCCATAACATATTGACTTTTCCACTTAGCGGAGCTGGACCACAATGGCAGTGGAATTTACTCTAGCAGCCAGTAGATAATCAGATGCACGTGGAATGATGAAAGCAAAATACATAGAAAAATCAATCAGTTGTCCACTTCAATTGGCGACAAATTCCCATGTCCGAAGCTCGCGGTCCGGTTTGAAGCGAATAATAGTTATCTCATCTAGATGCGAGTGTTACGTAGGATTCGCAGAAACGCAGAGATGACGCTAATGATATAGGAAAACACTAAACAGCAGGCAGGAAGGCGTTCGTTCTGCAGTTCAGTTGCAAAACCGGTGAAAGACTACAACTCGTCGGAATGATATGCATGGAGTCTAAAGCCGGACAACGTAGAAGAGATTTTCCTTCGTGTAGATTTTTTTTATTGTGACGTACTCGTTAGGCTAATGATTGTGCGGTTCGCAAGTTCAGATTGGATCTCGCTAACTAGGGTTGTTATAAGTTTTTACGAGATCGTTTATTCGTAATTGTTTCAAAGCAAGCATGTTGAAGATAGACACCAGAGTGTTGTTATACGAATTAAGATGAGGACACGGAGAACCCGCAGATCACAAAATTACAATATTGCAATTGTTGTTTCACGCCCTGGTTGTTTCAACTAAAATGTTGTTGATTTAACTAACATATCTGTTGATTTTGACATAACCATTCAGGTAACCGAAATTGTTGTATTCAAATGCAGTCACTTGGCGGAGAACGAAGACAGAAAAAGGCAAAACAAAAAACCTCTTCATTTCACCAGAAGCGTTTCATATTGAAAATTTCCAATGATAAATAAACGTCATTTATGTTAGTTACGTAGTGGTCGTTTTATGTAAGTGAAAGTATGCAGAAGAATATAACAGTTAATTGTAAAACAAGTTTTCCATGTGTTAAATAGATATTCCTACAGTATAAATGTTTTAATTTCATCTGAGAGTAATGTATTCTAGGACAGTTCATGGCAATGTTATTAAAACCGCTTAACGCTTAAAAATTTGCTGCTAAAGTGAAGTGGTACTATTTGTATTTTCTTGAAAGTGTATCCGTAGCATTAGGTTTACCAGCGAGCCATTCTGCAAGTAAAGGAAAAATTTCCTAATTCCCTGTGACCATTTTTCTGGTGAGTTCCCTTTTGAGAATTGTAATCTTTTGGTTCATTTCCATATCCTTTGTGAGTTTAGTGATTAAGATATAAGCAGTTAATTAGGTAAAATTTCGTTGTTCAAGGAGTGAACGATTAGCTGCCCCCGAAGAGGCTAACAGTAAAAAATATTTATTGCAATTGGCGTTTTAAGTTCAAATAACTGAATAATTGGTTGAAACAACTGAGACATTTTTTTTGCTTTCATGCATACAAGTAACTTTGCTGGGATTGTGTCTTTGCTCAATTGCACGAGTGACATCTCATTGAAACGTTTCATTGTTCGCTTAGGGTGTTTGGCATTGCTCAACTGAAACGTTTCATTACTTGTTTGTGGTGCGTGTCTTTGTTGGGTGTCGTTGCTAAGCTGCCAGCACGATAAATAAAAAATGACAGATTAGTTAAAACAACAGTCGATTAGTTGTACCAAATTTTAACCAATCAAAATCAGAAAAACAACTAATATTTTAGTTGTTTTGCGATCGCTGGCTTTTCCGTGGAGTAACAATTTATTTATCTGGACAGATAATGAGCTGCCTGAGAATTTAAAAATCAAAACAGAGTGCTAAACTTTGATCAATCCTAAATTATTTCAACTCAGGAAATAATTTGAGTGTTATGAACCGTTGAAAATTGCTTGAGATTTAAGATTTAAGTCAATTTACATATAAACACTGTACACGGAACCGGAAGACTACTCAATTTTAAGTACTTTCAGTCGGTGTTGAACAGTCCTTCGAACCGCACGCGTATAGCTCTTGGCTCCTGGAATTTTTTTCTGGCTACCTAAAGTTTTATTGATTCAAGGATTCAGTCTTTTTCAAGGCTACCTGAATCACTAACAGTCTTTTTAAAGACTAACAATTAGTCAGCCTTTCTCAAGGCTATACAAAGAGTGATATTAGAGTGACTAAGAAATTAATCAGCCTTTTTTAAGGCTAGCTAGGAGTCTAATCGAAGACTAATTTAGCCTAGTTAATTTAATTTAAAATTTCATTCATTTCAAAAATGCCTGCGTCCAATTGGAAAGGCAACAAGCCTAAGGTTAAAAATTATTCAATACGGAATAAATCACAATCCGTAACATTTTCCTAATAACATTCACGATCTTATAGAATCTGAATGTAAAAATAAAAGACAACGGACGGATTTCACTTCACCGTTGATTCTATGCCGTCTAACAATATTTACGAGATTCTTCCTGAATCCGATTGTAGCGACATAGAAGAAAATTCTTCAAAAATTCCCAAAATGGACGATTGTCGTTCTGGGAAGAAACAACAATCTATGCCACCAGTGGCGGTGATGATTTCCGACTTCAAAGTATTCCGTACTGAGTTTTCTACTTTTCTCCCGGAAGTAAAAGTCTCATTTCAAATCGGACGAAGAGGAGAATGTCGAGTCTTGGTTGCTGGATTGGAAGATTACGAACATCTTATTCGATATTTGTCCGAGAAACTTCATAAATTTTATTCATATGATATAAAATCAGACAGACCCTTCAAGGCTGTCTTGAAAGGCTTATCAAATGATCAAAGTATTGATGAAATTAAAAATGAATTAAAAGAAGTGCTTGGTTTTGCCCCTCTCAAGTAATACTTATGAAAAAAAGAGCGAAGGGTACTTCTGAACCACGCTCTGGAATTTCCCATGAGCTTTACCTAATACACTTCAATCGAAGTGATGTAAACAATTTGAAAACTTTAGAAAAAGTACGTTTCATTTCCCACATTAAAATTCATTGGGAACATTATAAACGGCATAATCGTATTGCAAACTTAACGCAATGTCGTCGTTGCCAAGGCTTCGGCCATGGAACCAAAAATTGTCATATGGATGTACGGTGTTTGAATTGTGGTAAATCGCATTTGAAAGACGTTTGTCCAACGAATGAAACCACTGATAAATTTTCATGTTCAAATTGCGATGGAAATCATAAATCCAATTATTTGAAATGTCCTGTCAGCGAAAATATTTTAAACGCTCGTTCGCTTAGACAACAAGTGAAATCAACGACCCTAAATTTACAGAACATACCTGAAACTAAAAAAAAACTGTTACAAATGTCACGCCTAATTCTTCTAAGGCACTGATTTCTTCGAATTTAAAACAAAAAACAAGTACGTCTGCCAATTCGTCTTCTAACGAAAACAATTTATTGACAGGTAGATCGACCTCGTCATCATTTTCTTCTAATGTCAGTTATGCTAGTATAACAGGCAGAAATGTACCACCTATTTCTTCTAATGTTAATAATCAAAACACAGGACTGCCTTGCAGTTCATCTTCCAACGAAAGCAATTAATAATAGGTAGATAGGCCATATCATCTTCTTCTAATGGCAGTCTACCTACAAATATTCCTTCAATGCCATTCGCTTCTTTAAATGAAGTTGATTTAGGCGATATAACTGAAAATTAAATGATCTACCTACAGGATCAACTTTTTCAAATGATCATTTGAATGAATTCGACTTCATCACTTTTTGAAGCATTTCAAATCGTATGGCAATTTGCAAATAATATTATAATGAAGTAAAAATTTAACAGTGATGTTAAATAATTATTTGAATATTTTAAATTGGAATGCTCGATCTTTGAAATCGAGTGAAGATGAATTTTATAATTTTCTCAAAGTTAACAAAATTCATATTGCCATATTTATCAGAAAAAATATGTTTGTTAAGGATATAACCATTTCCGATTATTTTTAACGCTTCATCGTCAGTTCGTCGACACTTAGCAATTCCTATTCAACTGCTATAGCAAAATATTGTTTGATTTTAAACCGATTAGTACCGACGAGTCAAAAAAGGAAACGTACATAGTGCAAAATACGCACACATAGTGAATAAGCACATGACGAACTGTTAACGTGTTCCTTTGGGAATTTTTATCTACGGATTATTATAATAATAAATATCAATGGAATTTTCAATTTTTATCTTATCATGAATCACCGGATCAGATAAAATATCGTTCCTGTAATTGTGAAAATATGTGTTTTGAATGCAGACGGACAACCCGATCAGATGTGATTATCGAAATTGTATCAAATTTTGATATTATAAATAGCACTAAACGTATCTGAATTTGATATAAATTCACCATGGATAGCTGTTGAAGAATCAAGATTGTATATCAAACACTTGTATCGAGTGTATCTGATTATGTCTAAGATTGTTTTTATGTTAAATGTTATTGTTGAGTCTCAATTAGTTTAAATTTGGGTTTCGTCAATTGTGTTCCATTTGCCTTCATAATTGGATATATACATAAACTCCAATATTTTCAAATCAAATTTTGATACAACTTCAATAGAAGTATGAAAAAGTGTATATCTTAATTATATTTTTTTTTTGTAGAAATATCAAAGCGAGCTAAAATTTTATTACTATTCTGACAAGGTTTTTTGATCAGGAAAGCATACCTATCGAATAGACTAGCTTAACTTATATCTTGAAGAACTCCATTTCCTAAAAATGATTCTATTTACCGTAAGCCATTTCGTCAAATTCTATTCGTCTATTCGTCGTAGGTTAATTTACTGATCGATAATTTGGTTTTGATACATTTATATTTCGTTTCCTGACCAACGCCTTTAATAAGGGACAGTTATTTTGAAATTGTATTTGGAGGAATGCTTCTTCAAACCCTAATCCTGCATCATATCACATATCAAAACTATTTATCAAAATGAGATATACTCTCATTGTGCTATAGACTAGTTCAAAGGATAAGGTGAAAACAAGTACATTCGTTTGAAAATTTCGCTCAACTATCTGGGAAGATATGCACAGTTTAATAAAATTATTTTGTACGGATATTTAGATACATATTATTGTCTAAGCGAAGGCTCCAACTTTTTATATACGTGAAAAATCATGAATAGCTAAAGAAAAAAATAGTCAAATTTATTTTTGACATGTACGTTCGTCCTACTGTAAAATATTTTTTTAATTTGAAGCGAAAAAAAAAATTTCTGAAGCGATTTTTCTCATTCCACATTCGTGTCTAGTGTCATTGTCAAGCTTGCTCAATTTGGTGTATAATTTAATCGTGAATCGATTTAAAAAGTTTAACATTTGGTGAATGGCCGCTGGCAAAAGTTGGAGGACGATCCACATTTTATCGCTAAATCGTGTTCAGCGACGAAGCTCATTTCTGGTTGAATGGATACGTCAACAAACAAAATTACCACATCTGAAGTGAAGACCAGTCAGAAGCATTAAAAGAGATATCAACGCATCACAAAAAAGTCACTGTTTGGTGTGTTACGGAACGTTATTGTGAACGGCGAGCGCTACCGTGTGATGATTGACGATTTCTTTTGCCCAAGATGGAGGAATTGGACATGCCTGACATGTGATTTCAACAAGACGGTGCCACATCCCACACGGCACGCGAAACTATGTCCTAATTGTGAACGGTGAACAGTTTACTTATGATCAAAAATGAACCGGAATTTTCATTTTAAAATGCCCGCGCTTGTCCAATCGGTAAACTTTTATTCTCTCAACGTTGGCAACACTTTTATACACATTCTGTCAAATTTTGACGCATATCGTGCGATTAGTTTTTGCTTGGCGTCTATACAAAGAAGTTGAAAAATTTTCGTGTGGCGATTTTTATAATGGATGAAAATTTAGAACAACGTGCGTGCATCAAATTTTGTGTTGCAAATGGATTTAAGTGTTCCGAAATGTTGAAAATGTTAGTGTCTAGGAAAAACACAGGCATACGAGTGGTATAAACGCTTCAAAGGTGGTCGTACAAGCTTGGATCATGATGAGATCCCTGGCCGCCCAACAACATCTGTTACTGAAGAAAACATTGAATCGGCGAAGCAAATCGTGTTGCAAAATCGTTCTGTACTGATTAGAGAGATTGCTGTGTTGTTGGGCATCTCTTATGGATCAGCCGAACACATTTTAACTGATGTTTCGGGCTTGAAACACGTCGCTTCTCGGCTGGTGCCAAAAAGCTGAATTTCATTCAAAAACAGCGTCGTGTTGATGTGGCCAAAGAGATGATTTCCAACGCAGATAGTGACCCCACATTCATCGAATGCATCATAACTGGTGATGAGGTGTGGATCTATGAATATGACGTCGAAACCGCACAACAATCGACCGAATGGCGTTTCGAAGGCGAGCCGTTGTTCTAAATTTTCATCCAATATAAAAATCGCCACACGAAAATTTTTCAACTTCTTTGTATAGACGCCAAACAAAAACTAATCGTACGATATGCTTCAAAACTTGACAGAATGTGTATAAAAGTGTTGCCAACGTTGAGTGAATAAAAGTTTACCGATTGGACAAGCGCAGGAATTTTAAAATGAAAATTCCGGTTCTGTTTTGATCATAAGGTATCCTACGTTTTGGGCCTGTCCATTGGACGCCTAGATCGTTTCGTTAGGCTCATGTTAATCGAGACTGGCTTACCGGGAAACGATTGATGTCTGAAATAGCGGAAATTATACTTTCGAAAAATCTACCAATCCGGCGAAAACATTCTGCTATTTGAATTACTCGGTAAATGATGAAACATAGTTTTTGAAATGAAACCAATTGAACAAAACTCCATAAAAGCTCCAATTTTTCACGACAGGTGTGGTCCTATATTCAGCCTCTATGTTATGTCTTCACATGCAAGTAACAAGCGAGGCTTTCATAGTTGCCAGTTTGATTTCGCTTCTAGCCCTCGCTGGGTAATGATATGTGAAACTTTATTGTACCCTTTGTGTTGATTTTTTGAACCCTGTGAATCGGCTTGTAGTTCTCCAGCAAGTCATTTGGGATAAAATTTGTTAGTAATCGAACCCAAGTAGATGGCGTCAAAGGCGATCGTCAAAATCCGCAAACATCCTTGCAACGAACTATAATTCTTAGAAAGTTTTAATTAAACTATGAACCACGGTCAAGTTTTATTTTAAATACGCACAATTACTTTCTATGAAGATTTTCAAAAGAGTAAATCAAAACTATTTTTGAATACGAAAACATTTTTTGGTATCGACTTAAACAGGTTAAATTCTTTCTATGCATCATTCCGTCACCGTATAAGAGCTGTCAAATATAACATCACCTCACTAATAGCGTCGAATATATCTGGTGGAAAAAAAATTCGCACCTACCATATGAACACAAGAGCACAACTCAATCGATGATAAATTCATCGTCGATTGCACGAAGCACCAATAAGGTAATGTAAGCAATCGTCTTACCTTTAGAGTTTCAGAACTGCAACGCTGCAGGTGATCTTCTCCCGGTGTTTCCCGATTTATCACTTGGTGGAATTCCCCGTTCAACTCCAAACATGCAGTGCCAAATTTGGATATTTAGCCTTCGTCAGGGGGCCGCCTAAACACTGCTGCAGTGAAGAAAAAGCACTCAACTCGTTCACGTAATCCACGCAATAAAGATCATCCGAGCTTTTCTATCGACTTTCTTCTAGACTGTCGGCTTCGTTTTCAATCACTGACACGACGATTTTGCACTAATGAAGTCATTTCACTTCGTACTTCATTCCTCCGCTGATAGCACTTGTTCGCTGACTTTTTCTTTTCTTTCTATTTTTTTGTACTTTTACGACCTGGCTAAATTTCGTTTCACCACAGCCATCAACAGCAGCAACTTTTCCTTTCCTTCAGTTGGTCACGAGGGTCATAAAGCACCTTTCTTGTGGCACACATTCATGATTTATCCGTTCATATTTCTCTTCCTAACGGGCACCAATAAATTTGTTGAATTCTTCTTCTGAAACAATAAAATTAATTTCGGGGCCTTATTACAACACCAGGGTCAGCATCTGCACCGGGACCACCTTCCACGCGGTACCACACCTTTGCCTCAACTGGGACCGGAGAAGATTACGGAGTAACTGCGACCACACACACGCTCACCATCGCCGGAGCCGTAATAGAGCTCGTTTTTCCTTTGCTGATAAGCGGTATCCCAGTAAGTTTTGCTAGCCGGCGGCTTAATTGGTGTGCCTTCGCGATACTCGTGTTGGGCCCACCAAAAAAAACGAAGCGAAAAAAAATAAGCACACAGTCTAACTGTTAGTCGCAGTTCCTGTTGCAGGCCAAAGGTGTGATAAAAGTATGAAACACATTCACAATCGAGCGGATAAATTAAACCCCTTCTCGCCACTTCCCGGCAGCCACCTGCGGAACCGTGTCAATCGTTGAACTCACTTCGGAATCGTTTCGTTAGCGAAATCAGTTTGTTTGTTGGTTCGATAGCGTTTATCAACCGATTTGTATGGGGTGACGAACGGCCCAAATATACGCCAGAGACGAAACTATACACAAAACTATGGGAGAACCGAATTCACGTCACGCCGCCAACCGCCGAAATGCTACTGAGTTGCGCTTGCTTGAGCTAACTTCACAGTGCTCCTCTCTTCCAGCCGGCTTCGAACTCCGCTCGTTGCGTTGGCTTAAAGTGCGAGGGTTCAATGCGGTGCGCGCCTAGCCTCCGCAACAGTGCCAGTGACGTTCGGCATTGGGTTTGGCTAGTAGTCGGATGGTTGAAACAAGCGGAACGTTTTCAAACCCGGTGTCGACTGACGGTGAACGACGATGAGCGGCGGTGAAGGCACGGGACGACCGTCGACATCGTAGTATCAATTAATTTGCCCGCTCGGCTTATAACGCGCACATTGGCACTAACATCAGCAAACGAAAGGTGAATCGCGTTACTTGCGGCGTTTTTGCGCTGATAAGGTAGTTTTTTTTTGTCGATTTTCCGAATATGATGGTTGACTTAGGGTGGTTGTTTTTGTTGAATATTGTTGTAAGCTTCAGCCAATTGGTTTCTAGATTTCAAAACTGTTGTGAAAATAATTATCACAACAAAATGTTATTGATTAGCGATTTGTAATCAATACATATGAGGTTGTTTTAGTGTCACCTGTACTCGAATTTCGAAAAGAACGGTCAGTGCAATCTGAGATTTGATACGGATTTTTTCGAATGTAAGTTGTAGATTTATCTCTTTGCTCAAATTCAATTCGACTAGATTGCACCTGGAAAGTATTTCCTGATTTACACGGTAGCGATCATTTACCAAACATCATGTCAATTAGCAGTAACAAAGGCATTCCTAATTCAGTTAATATTCCATAAGATTTGACAAAAAATGTTGACTGGATTAAATATCAAAGTAGTATCTCAAGTACCTTGAACTCAATGGAAGAGCTTCCCCCACTTGAAGAATATGACTTCCGCGTTTGTTCGATTCTGGAGGCCGCAGAACAAGGCCAAACCAAACGATTTCTTGATCCATCGTCTAACAGAAGGCCTCCAAACCCTTAGTGGAACAAAGAGTGCTCAGATATTAAACACGCGAAACAAAATGCTTTCAAGACGTTTTTAAAACGAGGAGGAGGAACTCCTCAGAATTTTGCAAAATTCTTGATTTTAGAAACCAAGTACAAGAGCATACATCGGGACAAGCAATATAGCTATTGGAGACATTTTGTCGAAGATTTGTTAAGAGAAATCTCAATGAGCGCTCTATGGAATACGGCCAGACGAATGAGGAATCGTAACGTAGGAAATGAGAGTGAGTAATACTCGAACCGATGAAAATTTGATTTTGCATGGAAAGTTTGTCCAGATTCTGTTCCAACGCATAGCATTATTAAAGAGTTATGATTCCATTGATAGCCTCTTTTCAATGATGGAATTTTCCATGGCACTCATGTCTTGTAGCAATAACGTTCCTGGGTTGGACAGAATTAAATTCAACTTGATGAAGAATATGCCCGACCTTGCAAAAAGACGTTTGTTTTAAACTGTTCAACAAATTTCTTGATCAAAATATTGTTCCACCTGACTGGAGGCAAGTGAAAGTTATCGCCATTCAAAAGCAGGGGAAACTAGCTTCCAATAACAACTCATATAGATCCAATGTTGTCCTGCATCAGAATATTGTTCGAAAGAATTATTCTTCGATGTTTCGACACTTGAGTCGAGACGAACGGTTTGTTGTCAGATACTCAGTTTGGCTTCCGTAAAAATAAACGGACGAATGATTGCCTTGCATTACTTTCGTCTGACATCCAAATTGCCTTCGCTCAAAAACAACAAATGGCATCTGCATTTTTAGACATTAAAGGAGCATTTGATTCAGTTTCCATTGATATTATTTCAGACAAGCTCCATCAACATGGACTTCCAGCGATTATAAATAATTATTTGTACAACCTTTTGTCAGAGAAGTGCATGTATTTTTCACAAGGCGATTTGGCAACATTCAGAATTAGCTACATGGGTCTCCCGCAAGGCTCATGTCTCAATCCGCTCCTCTATTTTTACATGAATGACATTGACAGCTGTCTAGTAACCTCATGTACACTAAGACAATTGGCAAATGATCAGTTACTGGACCCAAATCTATTGATCTGCATAAACCATTGCAAGATACCTTAGATAACTTGTCTGTTTAGGCTGTTCATCTGGGTATCGAATTCTCTTCGGAGAAAACAGAGCTGGTCGTCTTTTCAAGAAAGCATGATCTCGCGCAGCTTCAGCTTCATATGATGGGAAGAATGATCGCGCAGGTTTTGACTTTCAAATACCTCGGGGTGTGGTTTGATTACAAATGTACGTGGGGAGGACACATTAGGTATCTGATAACAAAATGCCAACAAAGAGTAAATTTTCTTCGAACAATAACAGGATCTTGGTGGGGTGCTCATCCGGAAGATCTAATAAAAAATTATCAGACAACGATACTTTCAGTGATGGAATATGGATGCGTTTGCTTTCGTTTCGCTGCAAACTCTCATATTATCGAACAGGAGCGAATTCAGTATCGTTGTTTGCGAATTGCTTTAGGCTGCATGCATTCGACACATACAATGAGTCTTGAAGTTCTGACGGGAGTTCTTCCATTGAAATATCGTTTTTGGGAGCTTTCATCGCGACTGCTAATAAGATGTGAGGTACTGAATACCCTGGTTATTAACAACTTCGAAAGTCTAGTTGAGCTTCAATCTCAAACAAGATTCATGATAGTATATTTTAACCATATGTCACAGGAAATCGACCCTTCAAGATATACTCCTATCCGTGTCAGCCTCCTAAATGTTCCTGACTCAACGTTATTTTTCGACACATCCATGCAGCGTGAAGTGCGTGGAATCCCGGAACACGGACGGATCACGAATTGCAGAGGCTACTGGGTTTGGTATATTCAACAATAATGTTTCGGCTTCATTTAGGCTTCAAGAACCTGCATCTGTTTATATAGCAGAATTAGCAGCAGTTCATTATAGCTTGAGTGTAATGGTGACATTATCTCCTGAGTCCCGGCTCATTGCTCCATTCCAGAGCCGATATTTTAGCCAAACGTGGTGCTATTAAGGGTGAAATTTTCTGAGAGTTCGATTGCTTTCAACGAATTATATAGCGCGTCTCGCCAAAGAACACTTGCCAGCTTCTTGGGATCTTGGTCGGTGGAAAAAATATTCAAACCGAAGAATTGGTAAGATCGGAAAATGCTTGTCTTTGGCAATCGATTGAACGTCTTTCTATAATGTTTAAATCCATTTGACGTAAACATTGCATTGAGGCGGAGCTGGTCGATAGAACGGTGACTTTGGAACACGATTTACTCTGTATACGAAATGGGTAATCGGAATTCGATTGCGATAACTCCTCCTTTGGACTGACGTTATTTGCATCAATAAAAAATTCCCATGGAAACATTTTTTTTCTGTAAACTACTGCCAGACAGTGGGGATATTGAATGGTTTTGAGATCGGATGTTTACATTTTGAGTTAAACAAAGTTTTATATCAAAATATTCAGCTTTATGACAGTTCCTGTCACAGTTGTCCTTGAAAACAGAATTTGCTTCCAGATTTAGATTTCGCACGGTAATAGCTATCCGTCCATTTTTAACGGAGATATCGACATTTTTATTTCAGCGACTTTTCTCCATATTCCAGCAATAGGAGTTCTGAGCATTGTATGACAAAGCAATGCTTGGGAGCAACTTGAAACACGATTTTTCTAAGTCGCAAAAAGTCGATTTTTTCAAAAAAAATTTTTTTCGAGATGACACTAAATCTCAACAGTGGGGATATTGAATGGTTTTGAGATCGGATGTTTACATTTTGAGTTAAACAAAGTTTTATATCAAAATATTCAGCTTTATGACAGTTCCTGTCACCCAAAGTATTTATACAAAAAATGTAATAAAGCATCAGAAGAGAGTCGATATACACTATTATCTGAACCATTTTCGCTGGCATCGTTGGAACCACCCTGCACACCTTCATGTTGGTTCAAAACAACTCATTCGCTCGGCAGATCAAAGTACAGCAATATCTCGTACTGATCAACAAGCTGTGTGGGTTCAATCAGCAAACTCTGTACATAGATTGTCAAGATTCATGCTACAGATGCCTGAATATCACGTGAATCCCAAATGAAATTCGATCCGTGATGTAACGGTTTTAGCGCCGCACAACGGCAAGCAAGAATTTGTCTGCTTCCTCCGTCACGAGCCCTCTATTTCGGGTAGTCGAACTGTGAGCGGAAATAAAACTCATGTGAAGCACTGGAGCGTACACGGAAAGAGCGCTATCAATTTATGCTGTTGTCATCGTGAAACCAATACATCTTTTGGAACCAAACATAAAAACTGTGAAGTAAGCACGTGGTGGACTCATTACACTCTGACAAAAACGTATCCGAGCGGGGTCCCGACGTCGGCAGAGGTTACCGCGATCGGAGTGATCTTTTCGATCGACTCGACTTTGGATGATTATGCGGTTGATTGATAAGCACAATGGAATGGTTTTTATTGCCATATGATGACTGTAATTATTGATTTTTTTTTGTTGTTGTCTGGATGGACTTTTTCGTTTGTCATACAACCCAGCAAACTGTGCAAATTGATATGTGTTGTAAAATACACAGTCTTGCAGAAAACCAAGTAGTGGTAAGCGTTTGTGAAATCCAACTTTCGTATCTTGAACGAGACGAACGAAGGTAGAAAATGCCCCAATAGTAAGCTGATACACTGAACTGCTATCAGATATCCAGGACTAGCAAGATTAGCCAATTAGTCGGATTGCCAACTTGCTTCAGTTGGTCGGCACGTACTCGGACTCACTGACGGTAGCCGGAGCAGCAGCAGCAGCAGCAGAAGTGTTTCGTCGGCGGTGTGTTGACCTAATAGGTTCAATTTTATTGTCCATACCGCGATAAAACTGCGCGTTCAGCTTCACAATCAATCTGAAACGAGACAAGATGGAAACAGAGATGCATATTAGTTGGGCTGACTGAGTTGCTAGTGCTTACTGTGCACTGTAGCACAGTAGTAGTAGTAGTAGTAGTACAAGGCAACGACCAGGGTCACTTCACGTAGCACGTAAATTACGAGCTGTTGGAGATTTCACTGTCAATGTCCAACCGGCGAAGTGACCGTGACTTTTGTGGTCGAATGGTCAGATAGAAGAGAGTGTGGCAGAGGTCTGGAAACAGTGTTCAATTGCTTCTTTCCAATGCAATTAATCGGGTGGAATTCGAAGTAGATTCCAGCTAAAGATGAACAGCTATAACTGTTGACCAGTAATTGGATCGCATAGAATTTACCGTTCCTGTACTATGGCGAAGAAGGTGTTTGTGTATTTGCTAAGAAATAGAACAAATTTGAAAGTACACATTGTTTACGTTTACCAGTTTATCTACACTATAGGAGTGTTGCTTCCACAAATTCACATTCACCAGTGATATCAGAACAAATTATCAAACCAAACAGAGTCTAGTTAACAATTGCTTGCTCTCGTATTTATGTTAATAATCAGATAACCAAATTTGCACAGAACCGGTATATTTCATCCTTGAATAGGGATTTTCATTTGCATCGTTATTTTAATGGAACGGTGAACAAAATGCCAACTATCGAACTCTACCGCCCCAAGCAAAGACCGAATCCGCGGGTGATGTCAATAGTATTACGAAAACTTCCTATTCCCGTTCCTATCATTTTTATCAAAACAACGAAATGATTTCAACAAGCCCGGACCGAATTCCCCCTTGAAAAATGGTTTCAGCTTGTAGGTAAATGACATGTCAGACAGCCGAACCGAGGCCAAATGTTTACCTAACTACCCCAGGTTTGCTGATAAGAAAGGCAGACAAGAGAGGTTGATAAGGCACTCTTTTCGGTGTGTTTTGTGTATGTATCAGATGATAAGGCAGAGTAGCCACGAAATCGAATGTCCGTGCAGTGCCATATTTTTGTTGGAAGTTGAACTAGCGATTCAAATATATAGTTTCTTGCCTGGAATATGAGAACACATTGTGATATATTGTAGTAGATATTGGGAAGCTAATAACAAATGAAAAAGTCTTGATTTGAATTGTTCATTTGATATAAATTGCATAGCATGAATATATTTAACTTATTTACAAATTTTATATGCCTACCAAAAGAGACAGAGAACCGGCAAGAATGGAATGGATCATAGTATTTCCATTTGAAATGGAAGGTTGATTAATTCTACTAGGTTCAGATTCGGCTAAAGTAATTTTTCCGTAAGCATTCTTAATCAAAGTTTGGGTTTTAGTTTTTTTTTTCATTGTGGAATCAAAAGGAACCTATCATTCTTTTTTAAGACAGTTTAGCATTCTTCATGGCGAAAAGGACAACTTTCATCATCTAGTATTTTGACTCTTGCCTTACTTTTGAGAAACTTATTGGATGATCTGAGTCAGATTGATTTGGAGTCTTCGGTAATATTTCGACAAATTACTAATAATACTAATTACTAATTACTCACAGAATAGTCGTTAAAAGTTTCAAACCGGGTATATTTTAGTTTAGAACTCACCTCGAGAAGGTCCAATACCAAATTTCATGACAATCTATCCACTAGTGTTCAAATAACAGCCGATCGTGTCAGACGAGTTCTAATTTGCATCAAGATATAAAAGACGAGTTTCGTGTTCTGATGAAATAGCAACGGTCAAATCGAATGATATGCGGTACACAGAAAGAAATAATGAAATTTACACGACATGTAAATCAATAGTAACATGGAATAGATATGGGTTGAATCGAGATTTTGATTGAAAACCTTCATCGATGAAAAACTAAATTGGATTGCATTGAATTTTCAATGAATATAACTTTGTCTTTCAATTAACGCTTCGTTTGCGATTAAATTCTATTGAAACCTACAGATTTGTAAAGTAACTTTATGTTTAATTACCTGCTCCAAATATGTGCATGAAAATAGATGTAAATTCATAAAATATTTTTATCTATGTACGGATAGGTCCACTACCCCCGTATTCTTTAGATCTGGCCCCCAGGGACTATTATCTGTTCAACGATTTGTTTTAGTCTTTGTTAAGACGTAGAGCCGTCTTGAGCTAGTTTTAATATGATCAGTATCTAACGGGGAAACAGATTGGAAAACTGACATGTGAACACAATGATGTAATGAAAACCGCGAAAATGTTTTTGCAGAGGCGGGACTCGAACCCGTAGCTAACTCCTAACCGGGGAAATTGTTTTACTAATTATTATCTATTTCCAAACCTGAAAAGGTTTCTCCAGCGAAATTTTTCAAAATGCAGCGAAGTTTTTCAAAATACTACCGTTCCCGGAATACAGCAGTTTTGAAATATAATTGACTGAAAATCTTGATTTTTTGATCGACTTTTGATGATTTTTAACCTTTTTCAAATGAGAAGATTTTTTCCTAAAAGTTTTCAATGTTAGGATTTATACCGTTTGAAAAGTCGCATTCGTGAATAATGTCTTATTGTTTCATATTGAGGGAAGAGAAGAATTCCGAACCACTCTTTGAAGCTGACTATAAAGGTTAAGCTACATGCAAAATGCCACGTATAAGAACTAACATAAAAACACTTTTGGAACCTCAAAAACATTTGATTATTAGCTCAAAATACGTGTGAATGGTTCGACTGCTTATGAAATAATAAGGTGAAGCAGAAATAGTATGATGACAGAAGTTTCTTAACACATGAACTGAAAAGTCCCGGACCTGACATATAGATGGCGTTAGTATAATTGCAATTACCTTTTGCCTTTCTCTATAGAAAGGTATTAGAATTGCTGGAAAAACCTACTTTCGAACGGAGCCTCGGAGACCCATAGTGTTATATACCATTCGACTCAGTTCGACGAGATCGGAAAATGTCTGTGTGTATGTATGTGTGTGTGTATGTGTGTGTGTGCACTTTTAGAAGATATTTGAACGCGCTCATTTTTCTCAGAGATGGTTGAACCGATTTTAACAAACTTGGGCTCGTTCGAAAGCTACTGTCAATGGCCCGATCAAGTTCGAAGATCAAATGGCTGTGACTTTTGGTTCCGGAGATATGATTGTATAAGTGACGTAACCGACAAAAAGCGTTGTATTTGAACGCGCTTAATTTTCTCAGAGATGGCTGATCCGATTTTAATAAACTTGGGCTCGTTTGAAAGCTACTGTCGGGCCATTGATCAAGTTCAAAGATCAAAAGGTTGTGACTTTTGGTTCCAGATATATGATGGTATAAGTGACGTAACCGACAAAACACATTGATTTTTACCGCTCTTATATATATGGGTGCCAAAATTTTGGGATCACCTCTATTTTCGTTAAGTTCTAGTGCTCAAAAGTTTAAGCACCTCGAAAAAAGCCTTCATGCAAAATTTGACCTAAATCGGACATGCTTAACGGGTGCTGCCCGGTGGTAAAGGTTTGACAATTTTCGATCTTGAAAAAGCACCATAGGGGAGAGCAAGCAAAGCAATGGCTTGAAAAGTGTTCTGAAGACTCCGCTCCATCAGCAACAACAATCAAACGTCAGTTCGCTTTCACATCTCATCAGTGTTCTCGATAAAATAAAACCAGTGTCAGTCGATAAAATAAAACCGCTTACGTTCGGGACGGAAGAAACCAGGTACAGTATTGTATAGTGAACAATAGAACGATCTCGAAACGAGTGAACCAAACGAACAAAAGTTACCGCCGATACGAAAGAATACAATTATTGTTGAAGGTTTGCTTAAGGAGCAAATGCATCTGGACATTAAACGTGTGCATTTACTCCAATGCTATAAGGCATATAATGTTGTTTACTTCCAGTTTTATAGAAAATTTGATACTATTCAATTCGCAATAGACAATAACAATGTGCACTATGTGGAGTACGATAACATTAGGTACAACATTCCAGTATATATGGAAGATAGTGCTATAGAAGTGCGTGTGCATGATCTTCCCTCAAGCGTCATCGATCCTTATATTCGCAAAACTATGTCCCAATAGAAAGAGATTCTCTCTATCGAAAAAGAAAAGTGGAAGAACTTCTTCCCTGATATTCTAAATGGCGTACGTTTGTTACGTACGCGCTTGAAGAACGCTGTACCTTCTTATGTGACTTTCTATCAGAATACAAGAATCCCGCGCAAATCCTATTTTTACCTATGACAATCAGATGGCCACATGTCAATATTGCCAAAAAGCAGTTCACTACGGTGAGCCATGTGATAAACTGGACAAGGAGACAACTACATCAAAGGACAACGGTGCTTTATTCACACCAACCCCCAGCAACTCCAGTATACCTGTGACAGCCATCAACAACAATAAAGCATCCCCTTCAACGAATCCATCAGTATCCCCTATAGAAAAATGTACACCAGCTGCAGTGAACAGCTTACCCTCCAACCAACCAACAACTGCAACCAATGTACAACAAGGCGCATCTACAGCAACTAGCAACGAACTCAAGACTGCGAACAATAAGGAAAACGAAAAGAAGACGGAAATCAACAACAATACCACCGATGCGGCAATGGATGACGAGACAAGCCACAAACAAAGTGCCCCTCAATCCTCGCAGAAGGGAAATGGAAGCTCCTCTCTCCCTAGAAAAAGGGTGACAACGCGATCAAATACAAAAAAAATTATTCAAAAATCGGCTCGATCGGCCACGTAAAGCTTGTACGTAAAAAAGCCCGAATAAAAATATCTTTTAAATAAAAAAAAATGACTTTGGTTATATCTGTCGGACTTCGATTCCGTAAGTAGTGAAAACATTAGTGAAAAACGTGCTTAATCCACCTAAAAGTGAGATGATACCTTTTTTATCAATCCGCATGTGTTTTTTGCGTAATTATGATGTTTTTAGATTTCATGGAATAATTTTCATGACCAATCGACGAATCGAAGATAGAAATTGTATAAAACCCTAAAATTATTCCCTTAAATCTAAACGTGTGACAATCGACTAAGCATTCCATGAGATGTAGATGTGAGTTTCTCTTTAAAATTTTTGTCAATATTTATGGTACTTCCAAAATATGGTATTCAGAGATCAGCATAACCCAAAAAGATCGTATGTCCATGAATTAGTGTGACGAAAAAATTAAAATAGTTTTGAGCTCAACTTTGAAGATTTTCTGGTATCGCTTCTGTGACGGTTTGAATTTTAAAACCTTTTAAAACCTTAAATTTCAAAATTAGAAGTCGGAATCGGAAATTTTGTATGGAACCATAAGTTAATTTTAATTTTCGTTTATTGAATTCGTTTTGGCCTTCTTTTAGCTTCTCTAGTCTCGATACTTTCGGAAACAGAATTCGGAAATCTATGTAGCCGAAATCAGTTAAATTCGCCTAATTGATCACTAGATTCGAAATTTTCGAAAATCAGTGCAGCCATTTTAGAGAAATCGTAATGCGTTCCACATAAAATTTGTTGGGTACGTTCCGGGATCGAAAACCGAATACCAGTAAAACTGAAATAAGTTTATTTGGTTATCGACTCTCTAAATCTGTGATCCCGATAAACCCGATAAATTTGTGTGAAATGTTTACTCTAATCACTCTGTATCTCCTGAACCAGAAGTCAAATCTGATTAAAATACAATCAGTTTTTAAGGGATCTTAAGACCTTTTATTTGAATGTTAGATGGGCGAAATCGGTTCAGCCCGTTCGAGGTTCGAGCAAAATGAGTGGCATTATTTTAAGTTCATTATATATATCATCCTGTTGTTCTGGAACCAGAAGTCAGATCCAAAATATATCCAGAAATAGCATAGGACTGTTTATATGAATCAAAGTTTGTAGAAATCAGGTAAACTATCTCCGAGAAAAATTAATGAAATTATTTTTCACTCACAAATTTTCTTATCTCGACGAACCTATTCGAATGGTATAATCTCTATCATCAAAACTGTCTAATACATATGTCATGTTCGAACGTTTATGTTGGCAAGAACGAACCGTGCTAAAATCGTAACGTCATGAAAATCGGTGCTGTGCATAGTCTTTTAGGTGCTAAGAAACAATTGCATAAAAAAGAGTTGAAAATCGGGTTTCACTTTGCTCTGGAACATCGCTTTATCATCAAGCCTGTAAAACTCCTACTAATAGAATAAGGGAAAAAATCGCTTACACAAAAGTATCGATATCTCCGTTAAAAATGGAGGGATTTGAACAATCTATGGCTTGTTGGAATGCTATTACCGTGTGGAATCTAAGTCTGAAAACATATACTGTTTCCAAGGTTAATTGTGACAGATATTGTCAAAAAACTGAAAATTTTTACATAGAACTTCGTATAACTCAAAAAGTAAACATTCGATCTTAAAACCATTCAATAGCGTTCTGGGTGACGGGGAGATCTTTCATTTGCGACTAGTTTGATCAAAATCAGCCCAGCCATCTCTGAGATCTCGACCTCTTAGTTGACAACACACATACACACACACACACGGACATTTACTCAGTTCATCGAGCTGAATCGATTGATATGTCATTCGGCCCTCGGAAAAATTTTCTAAAATTTCTATTTTCTATATACATATATATATATATATATATATATATATATATATATATATATATATATATATATATATATATATATATATATATATATATATATATATATATATATATATATATATATATATATATATATATATATATATATATATATATATATATATATATATATAAAAGGTAAAAAAATGTTCAGATTACACCAGATCTGGACGTTTCATGCGTTTCTAAGACATTTGGTATCAAAAATTTTGTTTCTATGGTTTTGAGTTTTTTTAGGCGGGTTTCCGAAGTTACGTGTTATTTTTACGCGAATTTCCAAACTTACGAGTTTTTTGAGTGGTTTTTACGCGGTACTTATCCCCTGCGTAAAAAGAGACCTTAGTTTATGAAAAAAATCTCTAGTCAAGGTGTACGGTATAGCGGTTTTTACCCTTATCTCGGGGACTGAAACGCGTTATCCGTTAGCATTTGGCTAAAAACGAAACGAATGCCATTCAGCAACCACCGAATTCACCTGATTTGACTCCCTGCAACTTTTCCCTATTCGGTCGACTCAAGAAACCGGTTATTGATTTTGATGAAGAATCTTGGATCTATTATTTTCTGAATAAATTCCGGGAACTTTTTATTCAAGGTAGTAAAGCGAATGGAGCTCATGTTGCACCGAAAGAAAAGGTGAATCCACCTAACTACCCGGAGCATAGGTCGCTCCTATCGAGCGGTATTAGACTCTTGAGACAAGAAAACTCTCTCAATATAAACAACAAGCTACAACTATAGTTTAATTTGGAAAATCGTGGCCATAAACAACTAAATCGGTTACATAAGACTCTGCACAGTCTCTAATGGCTCGAGTAAGCTCAAAATTTCGTAGTTTCTTAATGCAGTCTAATTCAGCAACTGTTAGAAGTTTTATGATTACCATTAATGCACAATAAAATGAGTAAAAATTGCATCTTGGATTGAACTAACGGAAAATTTGTTTTATTCCGACTTCATTCTGTCCCGGCTTTGTCACGAACAAGCCTTAAGGCATGTTTTTTTTATTTAAATGATATTTTATTCAGGCCTATTTGCGTACAAGCTTTACGTGGCCGATTGAGCCAATTTTCAAATATTTTTTTTTTGTATTCCATCTCGTTGTCAACCTTTTTCTAGAGGGAGAGGAGCTTCCATTTCCCTTCTGCGAGGATTGGGGGGTACTTTGTTCGTGGCTCGTCTCGTCGTCCATTGCCGCATCGGTGGTATTGTTGTTGATTTCTGTCTTCTTTTCGTTTTCCTTGATGTTCGCAGTCTTGAGCTCGTTGCTAGTTGCTGTGGATGCGCCTTGTTGTACATTGGTTGCAGTTGCTGTTTGGTTAGATGGTGAAGGTGTTTTTGAAACAGGATTACAGCATTCACTAGTTTCCGTTGTTGAGCGGTTGTCCTTGTTTTTGTTTGTTTTCGCTGTTTCAGTGCAAGGTTTGCCGTAGTGTGCAGGTTGTTCACAAAACTGATATGTAAACAGTTGATTTTCATACGTAATCAGTGTTTTACACGGATGTATCCCATCTTGACCACAAACGATGTAAGATGGAATTGCTTTACGTAGTTGCATACGTACCACCCGCACGCCATTCCAGATACCGGGTGAAAAATTCCGCCATACTTCCCTTTCGATGGAAAGAACTTCACCGTACTGCGACATATTTTCCCGAACATACCCATTGCTGGTCTGCGGGGGAAGGTCATGCACTCGTACTCTATTGCATTGTCCACCATGTACACAGGGATTTTATATTTAAAATTGTCATGATCAACACTATCCACCTCGTTGTTAACCGAAGCGAATGCAATTGCATCTCTTTCACGTTTGAACATAATGTACACACAGTTAGACGCCTTGTTGAATTGAATTCCATTTACATCATTAACGTTTAGATGCATTCGTTCTTTTAAGATTTCAATTTCATTTGCTGCTGGTCTAACTTTGCAGCGCTTGAAATCAATACAGATTGAATTTGGTCTTGTAGGCCAAGTTTCAGGCTTTGTTAAATCGTATTTGATTTAATTGAAAAAAATCGTATTTGACCATTTCGTACACTCTATTGTTCACTACACTGTATTGTCTTTGTTTCTGTTGTATCGACCGTAAACGATTTGCGACTGTGTCTGATGAGATGCGAGCACGAACTGTGTTGAGGCATGTTATTTGCTGGTGAAATGAATTGATTTTGGTTATATCTTTCGGACTCCGATTCTGGAAGTAGTGAAAATATTTGTGAAAACTCCCAAACGAATATTAGTCTGCGAGATGTTATAACCAATTTTCATAAATTTAGATTGAAATGATAAATCGTACTGTAAGATACAAAATTCTTAGATTTCGTCGGGTTCCAAATTCTGGGTCCAAAATCACATAAAATAAACCAATCGCACATTTTATCAAAATTTTTACAATTTTCTTAGTTTTTAGGAAATAACTACCAGTGCGTGATCTTCTACCTTTTCTTTTTGTATTAGTTTCAAATTTTAACACAATTTTTCCCACATTTACTAACATACGATAACAACTGGTTTGTAAGATCGGTCTCCTATGCATTGAACCACCAGCCCGGGTCGAAGAGCTGTCAAAACTTCGAAATTCTTTCTACATCAATCAAAAACTGTGGTCACCACTGGCAATTTTCCTACGCCGCAAAATTTGGCTCAAGGTTGAAAGGACAACTGTTTGAATTCCTGATAGGTGTAGGTGTCAAACATAAACCGCACATATTTTTCATCCATTAGTAATCTGACTTTAAAAGCACATGCATGGACATGCAGGACAACGAACTATAGGACCGAGTTGATGGGGGCGTACGGTCTTCGGTGGCAGTTTGCGTCCGTATGTATGTAGGGCGATTGTTTCTAAAATATATTTCAATCGGTTCGTTTATTGTTTAGTGGAGTCAAAAACTCTACTCCGATTCAATGATCACCAAATAAAAATGTTATGTTAGGAAAAAGCAGATCTCACTCGACCTAATGGTTACAATAGTTGGGATCAATATGAGTACGGTTACCGTAGTGAATCGAACCGAATCAGCGCAACACTCGACTCGACCGAAGCAGCAGAATGAATCTGACAGTGTCATTGACGGTGCAATTTATTTGTCTCGTGATGATATGCATTGGCTAAACAAGCGCATTCGAATTCGTGCTATTGGACGATTTATTTGTTACGAACCGAGAGCTTGATTTGCATAATCCACGCGCGAAACACGCCAATGCTGCTATCCTGTTCGCACTTGCCAGCACACCGGCTTCAGACTTAAGTTGTTGATTTGTGTCTCTCGAAGATTGTGTGGAGATTATTAAGAAAATATGAGATGATTGGGGCTTGTTTTACTTTTGGTTACAATTTCATCTTTTTCTTTCAATTTCGTTTTTTTTGCTGCCAGGACCTTCATTGAATCGGTATAAGTTATGGCTACTGGTGGAATGTGTGAGTTGTTTGCGTACACGTTTTTATAGTTATTTTCTTTATTTATATCTGCCAGGGTAACTGAACTGCGCATTCGGTAATCTGCTTTAAATTCAAACTCCGAGACGCAAATTATGTGCTACAATTTCATTTGTCTGTACTTCAACTTAGTTGAAAGATTTCAAACCTGTAATTTGGTGGATCCGCTTCACTCAAAATCACTGGAATTCCCCGGTCAGTTTATACGTAAGACATGAAATGCCCTGACGAACGTTAATTTTTTGTGTTTGTGCCATCCGAAAGGTCGCTCGAGCTGCGTTTCTACAACAACACGCCTTTCACGGCTGCCATCGGTTGTTTCGATTCAAGTTGAAAAAAGAAACAACACTCGGTAAATCGAGTTAGCCGACACCGGAGGCCATGGACTGCGTATCTCCATGACATCTCATTGCTAATTGCAACTACTCGAAGCAGTAGAGAGCTCGGTTTTTTATTGCTTCCATAATTAACACCTTTCCGGACGAATCAACCTCGAAGTAAGATTACAATTCTTTGTAGTTCGTGCATGGAAAAGCTATCGCAATGTTGCCATGGTTGCAATTGTGATTAAAAACGCTTGAATTGTTGATTGCACTGTGAGCCCATTTTTGGTACGTCTGCTAGTTGACGGTGGAAATATTTACCACCCAGTTAACTGTCTGTTCTCGGAGTTTACTCGAGAAGTCAAATATACTAGGAACTCAATGGCACTGTCACAGACCCGTTACAGTACCATCGGATCAGATAAACACGCTTCAACAATTTCCCAGAATGCAGGCATGCATTGATAAACCGTTCTAGACAACCAATTAGAA
The DNA here is from genome assembly GCF_030247185.1 of Malaya genurostris. Classification (NCBI taxonomy): domain Eukaryota; kingdom Metazoa; phylum Arthropoda; class Insecta; order Diptera; family Culicidae; genus Malaya; species Malaya genurostris. The sequence continues at coordinate 258,633,162 of NC_080572.1, forward strand.
TAACGTTCATTGTCTTGTCTTGTCTTCGTCGTTGTCGTCATCGATTTGTACCGACCTACCATAAGTAACTCGAGGCGTACCACTCTCCGGTTTACATAAATTCTCCGTCACACTTCTGAACAACTCGTGTGCATGCCGAAGGGTAATTGTGTCAATGGCTAGGGCGGTCCTTCCTCGATTCCTAATGATTTTGTATACTTTAATAGTCGGAATGCTTTGCACCAAACATCGATAATATTTCAATTGTTAAACAATTCTGCTCACGGAAGGATTTCTTTTTCTTATTAATTTTGCACGTGCACTTCACTTCCAGGCGGCGTTCTTCAAAACTAAAATACGGAGTTGCTAATCGCAGCGAATAAAACTGCATACCGCACATGCAGAGGAAATAACGAACCGATTTTCTCCTGTTGGTCTGTTTGCCTATACAGGGCCGATGGGTCGGTTGCAGGTCGGTTTATCATTTTTTTCAATTCATGCGCCACTTGCTTATTTATTATTCGACCTGCATTTTGATTTTGATTCTACAGCCATAACTCCGGTGCCTGTGAACTAATCGGCACAGTGAAGTTGCCTCATTCGCTAGTAGCCTGCCTCGTTTCTACAGTCACTGGCACAGTGTGTCCGGAGCGGAGCCGAGAAGGGCGCCGATAGATGAAAAATAATTAATTATGCTATTCTTGATAACGCGAAAGTTATTTTTAGATGAAGACTGTTTTTTTCCCTGTTCTTTTCTGAAATGAATTCAAACAAGAACGTAAGACACTTCAATCACCAGAATAACGTACACCACTAGATTATGCTTCAATTAGTTAACATGAGATTCAAAGTGTAGTATTTGTTTTCAATGGGAGATAAGCTCAACCTTGAAAACAATACTAACGAATGCTTAAAGAAGCGGAAATCAAACGAAGAATTTAAACGAGTTTAGTAGCCGTTATCATTCTAAGTGAAATGTTTAAAATCTTACATCAAATTTATTCTATAAGCAAAGTAGAGTCCTTCCGTTTCAACAGACTTTGCAGCCGATTTTTCTGTGTACTACGATACTACTGACACTAAGAATTTTTCCAGGCCCGACGACTCGAACATTCGTCAGCTGTGTTATACACAGAATCTCCTACCTTGGTTTTATTTCTACATGACCGCTTTTTTAATATTCTTAATATAGAAAAAATAAACTTACGAACAATAATCAAGCCTAAAAAAAAATTCCCAGAATAGTTCGTAACTATCTTACAAATACCAAGCAAGCAGGATTATGATGGTCGTATTTATTGGTACCTAACACTATTTTTTTTTTTTTTTCCAAAAATACGTTTATTTCTTAAGGCAGTTTACATAAGTTTTTCTTCGCCGTAGCATCACTTTTACATAATATTCTTATCCTAATTTAATTCTAACATAGTCACAACGTTTTGAATTTATTAAAACATATTCTCTTATAGCTTAAATATCATCTTAGGTAACTCGTCATTAATTATGAAATCTACTCGGACATATTATTTGAACCAAACGATTAACTTCTATAAATTATAAAATAAGCTGTTATTTTCAGACATTTTGTTGATAATTTCATGTTTCGAGTTTGTTTGTATCATTACATAATTTTTATTCTAATTTAGCTATTGGTTGAACTCATGGACGCAGCTGGGATCAGAACTAAGTCTTAAAAGGGGCCTTTATTAAATTGAAACTCCAATTTTCTTTATGAAATGATAAATAAGTTTCATGTATGAAAGGTCACGACAAGCAAGAATGTCTCGAACTGGGATATTGGATAGTTTACCTTGGGTACGCAAAGAATTTATTAGTTGAGATCTGACATCACGATACTCCACGCATGTCCAAACGACATGATCAATATCCCGATAACCTTCTCCGCAAGCACAATGATTAGTCTCGGAGATTAATTACCATGGGATTCAGCACCTCACATCTTATTAGCAGGCGTGATGAAAGCTCCCAAAATCGATCTTTTAATGGAAGAACTCCCGCCAGAACTTCAAGACTCATTGTATGTGTCGAGTGCATGCAGCCTAAGGCAATTCGCAAACAACGGTACTGAATTCGCTCAAGTTTGATAAAATGAGAGTTTGCAGCGGAACGAAAACAAACGCATCCATATTCCATCACTGAAAGTATCGTTGTTTGATACAATTTTATTAGATCTTGCGGATGAGAACCCCACCAAGATCCTGTTATTGTTCGAAGAAAATTTACTCTTTGTTGGCATTTCGTTATCAGATACCTAATGTGTCCTCCCCACGTGCATTTGGAATCGAACCACACCCCGAGGTATTTAAAAGTTAAAACCTGTTGGATCATTCTTCCCATCATATGGAGCTGAAGCTGCGCGGGATCATGCTTTCTTGAAAAGACGACTAACTCTGTTTTCTCCGCAGAGAATTCGATACCAAGATGAACAGCCCAAACGGACAAGTTATATAAGGTATCTTGCAATGGTTTATGCAGATCAATAGCTTTGGGCCCAGTAACTGAAACCACGCCATCATCTGCCAATTGCCTTAGTGTACATGGGGTTACTAGACAGCTGTCAATGTCATTCACGTAAAAATTATAGAGGAGCGGACTGAGGCATGAGCCTTGCGGGAGACCCATGTAGCTAATTCTGAATGTTGCCAAATCGCCATGTGAAAAATACATGCACTTCTCTGACAAAAGGTTGTGCAAATAATTATTTATAACCGCTGGAAGTCCATGTTGGTGGAGCTTGTCTGAAAGAACATCAATGGAAACTGAATCAAATGCTCCTTTAATGTCTAAAAATACAGATGCCATTTGTTGCTTTTGAGCGAAGGCAATTTGGATGTCAGACGAAAGTAATGCAAGGCAATCATTCGTCCCTTTATTTCTACGGAAGCCAAACTGAGTATCTGACAACAAACCGTTCGTCTCGACCCAAGTGTCGAGACGTCGTAGAATAATTTTTTCGAACAATTTTCTGATGCAGGACAACATCGCAATGGGTCTATATGAGTTGTGATTGGAAGCTGGTTTCCCCGGCTTTTGAATGGCGATAACTTTCACTTGTCTCCAGTCAGGCGGAACAATATTTTGCTCAAGAAACTTGTTGAACAATTCCAACAAACGTCTTTTTGCGAGGTCGGGCAGATTCTTCACCAAGTTGAATTTAATTCTGTCCAACCCAGGGGCGTTATTGTTACAAGACAAGAGTGCTATAGAAAATTCCATCATTGAAAATGGGTTATTAATAAAACCATTATTTGGAGGAGATTCCCGTATAATGCTTTGCGTAGGAACAGAATCTGGGCAAACTTTCCTAGCAAAGTCAAATATCCATCGGTTCGAGTATTCATCACTCTCATTGCCCACGTTACGATTCCTCATTCGTCTGGCCGTATTCCAAAGAGTGCTCATTGAGGTTTCTCTTGACAAACCTTCGACAAAATGTCTCCAATAGCTACATTTTTTGGCTCGAAGTATGCTCTTGTACTTGGTTTCTAAAACCATAAGTTTTTCAAAATTCTGAGGAGTTCCTCCTCCCCGTTTTAGAAACGTCTTGCAAGCATTTTGTTTTGCGAGTTTAGCCTCTGAGCACTCTTTGTCCCACCAGGGGTTGGGAGGCCTTCTGTTAGTCGTGGGCCCAGGAAAGCGTTTAGTTTGGGATTGTTCTGCTGCCTCCAGAATCGAACAAATGAGGAAGTCATATTCTTCAACTGGAGGGAGCTCTTCCATTGAATTCAAAATACTAGAGATTCTACTTTGGTATTTAATCCAGTCGATATTTTTTGTCAAATCATATGGAATACTAGCTGAATTAGCAATACATTTGTTACAGCTAATTGAGATGATGATTGGTAAATGATCGCTACCGTGTAAATCAGGCAAAATTTTCCAGGTGCAATCTAGTCGAATTGATGTTGAGCAAAGAGATAGATCTAATGCACTTGGGCGTGCAGGAGGTCTTGGGATCCGTGTCATGCTACCCATATTTAATACCGTCATGCTAAAATTGTCACAAAGCCTAACACTATGGTACCGTTTAATTCGTTTCGCGTGGCATGTAGATTTACTTTCTCTTACTTCGCCAGCAGCTTACTTATCTCACTAGGTTTTCACGGAGATGGCTGAACCGATATTGTCAAACTTAGATTCAAATGAAAGGTCTACGGAATTCCTGAATTTCATCCGAATCCGACTTCCGGTTCCGGAGTTATAGGGTAAAGTGTGTTCAAAGTTGTACACCGTCACTTAAACCGGCGGAACAAAAAACGTAAAACATGTTGTAAGCTGGACTTAAAACCGTTATTCCCAATCTTAGGGACAAATGAAAGGTCTTATGGTCCTGCCAAAAATTACTGCATATATTCGGAAATATTTAAATCGTCGTTTAGAGTGCGATGGCAAAATTGGCGATTATACCGGTTCTCGGGTTCCAGTGCCGGAAGTGCATATAATAGTGAACCCACTTCGTTTTCTTAAGGATAACCTACGCGAGCAAAGCACTGTTTCATTCTCTATGTTATACTAGTTAATGTACAAGCAATCCCTTGGATTCTTTCAAAAATCCAAGAGAAAAATTTTGAATAGAATACCAAAATATTATACATCAGAAAGGCATCATTACACCATAGGTGGGATTTTCTGAATAAATTCCTGGAACTTTTTGATCAAGGTAGTAGTTTAAACTTAACATCATCCAACTATCCCATTTCAGCGTGCTTTTCCTGGAATACGTTCCTCTTCGGTCGGGGAAATCAAAATCAATGCCGATCCGTTTTTGGGGTGCGAATCGTAGCATTTGATTTGGTACGGAACTGAATAATTACTAAAATATGAGAGAAAGTTTGAATTAGATCTATACATTGAAAAAAATTTCCGAATTTTATTTCGATCCGATTTTTGGTTCCAGGATTACAGTGTAATTAGTGCAAAAATTTCTATTGCAAACTACTTCCTTAATTTTCTTAGAAATGGTGTGACCGATGACATAACTTCAAATGAAAAGTCTCATGGTCCCATACTTCCAAATTTCATTTGGATCCGGCTTCCGGTTCCGGATTTATAGGGAAAAGTGTGTTAAAGTTATTACACTGTCACTTAACGCGACAAAACAAAAAACTTAACAAAAAATTAGAGGTTTGTATGCAAGACACGACCGATCACGATTACATTAAAAATGAAATAATTCTAAGGTACCCATAATAAATACAAAAATAAAAATGATGATGAATGCACTAAAAGTCACAAATTACAAACTTGCTCTACTTTTAGTGTTTACATTTATGGCGAATGATCAAAATGACAATTAGATTCTTTCAGAACAATTGATTCTACTCTATTTTATGCCTTCAACAAATTTTTACATTTGAAAATTTTTGGAAAATATTCTTTAAATGAAAGTCAATTATGATGATTTCGAAGTTACTCAAAAGATCAATTTTGGATACGAACAACCTCAAGATGTAAACGATTTTATATCATAATAATTTTCAAATGAAACGATTTTTTATCATAATATCAAGACAGAGAACGTACAAACTTAATCATTTTATAAACAGCGATTAGAGAAGATTTTAAATATTTTGATCGAAAATTGTGGATGTGAAAAATTTGAATAACCGCCAACCAATAAACTCAGTAATAGTGTAATTTTAATGATCCTTCGTTAAAAAGCGCCGATAATCTTCGGAAAGTGTCTGAAAATAGAATGGCAGAAATACCAGGAAGAAAATATGTGACACAATCCGCAGAACATATATTTTTTATATCATTTATTTTACCCCGGCTTTACCCCGGCTCAGAACATATTTTGTTACTTCAATTGATTTTCACTTTTGCATATTAAGGAATTCATTACGCAACCAAATTCCTTAATTTTGTTCATATTGTAAATTGATTTTATTAATACATGAACGAACATTGTCATTGTTACAACGCATGTAGTGATAAGACACTTGTTGTTTTGAAGTAAATGATAATTTAACTGAAACTGGCAGTAACCCGAGTTTAATAAGGATTGAAATGATACATGTAAAATCGCAGATCAGCTTATCTTGAGTTTATCTCTAATACTGCATTTTATTGCATCTGATAATTTTATATATGTGAGTCTGTGCAACTTATTTATACTAAGTTCCGAATCTTTTGAAGCGTTTTATTCCTGGTGGGACAACAGCTTGTTCAAATCGATACTGCATCATGATTTGCATTGCATTATTTTGGCTACACTTAGTCTGGATCCCTTCTGTAAAATTCTTGGAAGCAAGATTAGACCAGAATATTATGCTTTATACGACTAAATCAATTTCTAACTATTCAATTAGGTTACACGATTATTGTTTGGTTTAATAATAGGGTCTGAGGGATTATGCTGAGAAATAGTTCTTTGTATTTAGCCACATTTAATGGAAAATAATTATCTATAATTATCATCATAACACAACTTTATACTGAATTTATTAGCGCGCCACTGTGTTGTTCGTATGTAAATGGAGATTTCAGTATGCAAACTACCCGTTGACAAATTAAAACATTGTTAAACTTTTTCGAATCAAGTTAAAGATTTAGCGCTTCAAATTAGATTCGAAAAATCTATCGCCGATAATTCTAAGTTGGCCTGCTAGTTACCGGAGAATCAAGATAAGCCACGGGTAAACTAAAGCAGAAATGTATTCGGGCATATATTTATAGATTCCCTTTTGTGCTATAGTTCATACTGCGCAAATCGGACGAGAGTTTGACATCATTCACTGAGACTGTCATTGGCTCGTGAAAACATAGGTCAATTCAATCCAATGCAATTGAAATACTTAAATGACGTTACCGCATAAGTTTAAGTTAAATGTTTCCGAATCGATTGGTTGTTAAATTATATCAATCCATCAACAAATGACTGAGTTATTAATGTTCAAAATTATGACGAAAAAAGGTTACGCGGCTATTTTTGAAACAATTAATTGACCCCGGTCCCGTATAGTGAAGAGTAAGGCATTTTTAATGCCAAAACGTCTTAGTTGGCCTAGAAGTTGCTCCAATCGGTAGCCATTTTCAGTAGACAACCAAACAAACCGATTCCGGTTACCCAGGTTTCAGATTTATGATTCCGGAAGTACTGGAAATAGTGGTCACATATTCCAAAATGGATCGCACTCACATTTCTCGGATCAAATGAAAGGTCTTGTGGTTCCATATTAAATTCCTGAATTTCATCCGGATCCGATAAACGGTTCTGAAACTACAGGGTGATGATTGTTAAAATATTCATACCGTCACTCATATAGAAAGGCTATGCAATCACTGTGACAACCGACTTGTTAACCAAGGCCCGGAGGTTCGAATGTCATATACTATTCGACTCAGCTCGATGAACTGAACAAATGGCACTGTGTGTATTCGTGTGTGTATATATGTATTTATGTATGCTCCCCCCTTTTCCTGTTCCGGAAGCACCGAAGAAAAACTCAAAAAAACGAGCATACTTTGTTTTCTCAGGATGCTTGAACCAATTTTTACAAATCTTGGTTCAAATAAAAGCTCACATTATCTCAATAGCTACTGTAAACTTTTATCCGGATTCGACTTCCGGTTTCGAAGTTACAGTGCGATGAGTGTCAAAGATTTTAAACCGCCATATGGACAACATGTACAACACCGGAACGTGCAACGTGGAAGAAGAAAACACAAAACGAACGATGCGTGCTTTGTTATATTTCGTACACGCTATAGAGAAAACGAAACGGTTATGGATGTCTGCTACTGATGTGTGATATTGGTAAAAGACGGTGCTGCGATTGTTAAAAATTTTAGCTATTTTATGATAAGTGCGACTGTAAGAATAAAAGAATGTCTATTATATTATTATAATCAATTAAATTTCAAATTATTTTCAGAGTTATCGTTCAACAAAATAAATTCAAATGTTTTGCATGATAAAAAGCATCATTCGAATAACATTTTGTAATTTTTCCGTGGAAAAATATCTAGAAATAAGTCGGTGAAGAGGTATTTTTGAGAACGCTTTTAAAAATCATGATTTGCGGTGTCCACTGTATATCAGCGCAGACTAATCAGAAGTGAACAAATCAACGCAGCATAGTTAGAGAAGAAGTTTTTCTAAACTCCAACGTTTCTGTTTGATTTTGTTTTAATTTTTTAAATTTTTGGTGGTTGTTCAAAGTGAAAACTACGATTTTTCACAAAAAAAATCCGCCATTTTGTTGCTGTTAAACCTGCCCAAAGTCACAAGCTACGACAAGGAAAACGTTGGGGTCTGGTTTTTTATATGTAGAAAGTGTGTGCAAAATTTGAAAAAAAAATGGTGCAGTAGTTTTTGAATGACGATGGACACGGACTTTCAAAACCTGCTTTCGAGAAAAACGCGTTTAAAGTTTTTTGTCTATAAAAGCAATGGAAACAATTAATTACCCTAGAGAGCCCGTAGGGTCTAACATTTTCAAAAAATCATATTTTTTCTTTTATATTTTTTTGTAATAAAATATTTCAAGAATGTTTTGTCAAGTTTTGAAGTAAATTAAAGTAGAAATCTTGGGCCTGTGTGCCGAGCTCTTGCTTTTTCGCAGAATGAGATAGCGATAGATAAAGGTCCATAATTTCCCGAGTTTCGTTGCAATAGGCCTGAAAATTTCACAGAATATTCTTGAAATGTTTTACTATAAGAAAATATAAAGAAAATAATAAATGATTTTTCAAAAGTGTTAGACCCTATCCGCTCCTTAAAACTGGTTTTTACCTTTCGTGTAGGTCTTTTCAATGAATATAAACACTATCTTTTATAATAAAAAAATCGATGTATTAGGTTAGGTTGTTTAGGCAATTTCGCATGTTCTAAAATTGGTCAGATAACGTAGCGTCAGACATCGAAATTTTCCTTGGAAAAGGTTTACACGTCGGAATAATAAACATCATTTCTTTCTATCATAAGACTGAGACTGCCAGGTTTTCTTGAAGAATTGCAGTAGCTAAACTAGACCGATTGGCGTACATTTTTTTTCTAGTTTGATTAGTTTGTCAGTGACATAAGGAGTGTATCGAAAAGTAGTTAGCAACATTGATTATTGAATAAAAAAGCGAAACAAAAACATATTTTGACATCAGTTTTCGATATATTGTAGAAAAATAATATTTTTATGCATTTCACTGATTATATTGAAGAAAAGCCTAGTTTCTGTGAAACGCTCGCACTTTGGATTTGACATTCTACATTAAATTCTGCACAGTTATTTTTGTGATTTTCCTGGTGGCAGCTGTCCAGTTTTTTTAACTCCTGCATGTTTTGGGACACTCTACCTTCCTTCCGAAAGTGCCGCTTGACAATTGCCCAATACCTTTCAATTGGCCGAAGATCCAGGCAGTTCGGTGGGTTGATGTCCTTTTCCACGAATTGTACATTATTTTTTGACAACCACTGTAGAACGGAGTTGGCGTAGTGGGCTGAAGCCAAATCCGGCCAGGAGAGAGGAGGGGCCTTATGCTTTCTGTACAGTGGCAGCATTCTCTTCTTCAAACATTCTTCCTCGTACACTTTGGCGTTAATTGTGCCCTTCGTGAAGAAAATCGACGACCGCAAACCACACGTACAAATTGCTTGCCAGACCAACACCTTCTGCCCAAACTTTTCATCACCACCGTGGTGTCAGCGTCGTCCAGGTCCTGGTACACCGATTTTGTATAATATTGCGGTCCGGGCAGCATTCGAGAGAGTCTTCCTTGGCGTAGGTTTCGTCGTCGATCAGAATGCATCCGTCTTTATTCTGTAGAATCCGGTTATACAGTTTTCGCGCCCTTGTTTTGGCCTGAACTTGTTGTACTCACTTCCAGTCCCCTGAATCCATCTTTATCCCAAGAAGCTTGCCAGCTGGCAAGTGTTTTTTCGCGAGACGCGTTATAGAATTCGTTGAAAATAATCGGTCTCTCATAAATTTCACCCTCAACAGCACCACGTTTGGCTAACATATCGATTTTTCATGGCCTGGAATGAAGCAATGAGCCGGGACCCAAACTATTGTGATTTAATACTTATTATTCAATATGTCGTTCAGGTACTGTAGCTTGAATTTATGTCAAGCGTAACTTTCATTTTTACTAAGAGTGTAAGTCTTAATCAAGTGAAAAAATATGTTCCCAGAACTTCGCTGGCTAAAATCACACCCGATTCTCCTCTATCTTTTGTGAACCCTAATCATGTAGTCTCATTACCACCTCATTTGATATTCTCCGAACACGAGTGAAATATTCGAATCAGTTCATTAGCATTCTTTGGTGATAGTTTGACAGACAAACAACACCAGCCGGAACTAGCCAGACGAACAGACGAGTAAAAGCAATGAAAATTCCTTGGAATCGTCATAAATTCAAAGCAAGACAAGAAGTACCACTTTTTACTTCTTCCGAGAAATGAGCCTTCTGATAGCGCACTCCACGCAAAGAACGTCTGAAGAGCATAGAAACTCACAAAAAAAAACGAACAGAAACAAAGAAATTATATGAAGATATCCGCAGTGATTATTATTTATGCATTTTATTACCCTTCCCACATATGTGCTCACAATAGCAGTTTCTATGCACACGATAAATCCTATGATGTTGTTGGCTTTGCCACCGTGGATGCAAAGAAGTGATAGCGTAGGAAAGGACTGAGGAAAGAAAAAAGAAAAAAACCTCCACTATCTGTTGCATTTAATTTACAAGTCAAATCCGGACGAATGACACATGTTGCACACATAGTCTCACGCCGAACAGCATTTGGAGAGTGGACGTGTCAGTAAAAGGATATGTGAGGAAGCAAAACAATATTTATCAACGCACTTCTATCGTGTGTCTTTTCCGCCAACCAACCAACTCCAGTGTAGGATCGCATCGACTGACGGCTATGCGTTTTTCACATGCCGAACTTGGCTGCACAGAAATGCATTCGCTTGTTGCGACCTTTGCTGCTGCAGGCTGCAGGCGACGGAACAAATGAGCAAACAAAACAACACAGATGGCTCTTGAAGCCGAGGATAGAATCGGCATGTTCTCACATTAGCACGTTAGCATCGCCTTTAAAATATTCCGGGTTTGTTTAAGGAGGGAAATTTAAATTGAAAAAGGGACGAGATAGAATAATTAATAACTATATTTAGTGAAATTTCAAGATCCGATATGGTAACTGAGTCAAAACTAAATATACATACTAATTGATTCGTAATCACGCGGACGTACCTGCAAGTAGAGAAAAGAACAAAATTGATTAATGCAAAGTAGTAAGTAGCTGATGATCAACTAGGTAATGCTACGAATTATTTCATCAACCCACCAAGCAATCGAAGCCGACTGCCGACGAGAAGTGGTCCCTGAAGGCCACTGCCAATGCAGACGCGGAACGAGAACCGCACGGCCTATGTCGGAGGCCACAGAGAATAACAAATTATTTTCCCCCGCTTATTTCTTCATCTCGTATTTGTACAGCAGGCAGTAGCCACTCTGGTCCAACTCCGATGTACAAATATGTCAACTTTAAGATTGCAATAGGGCATAGCAGACAAGAGAAGAAGTAGTAGAAGAAGAAGAAAAACACCCGTACAATGTGGTTACCGCACCGTACCGAACCGCACCGTCGTGGCCTGGCACCAGGAGTCACAGCAGCACAGTATTATGTGTCATGGACGGCTACGCGATTGTACATCGAGCCAGGTTATGACGAAATATGGCGACGAGATTCGCGCATTTCGTGGACACTTTTGCGTCTGTTTGCGGAATGATCATGCAACCGCAACGGAAAAGAGTAACTATGGCAACTCGTTATGCGCAACAGGAGCTGGTCTGCTAGACGGAATCACGGTGCGCACGGATGGATCGTCTACTATTTCTGTAAACCTCACTTCGGTAGAGAAATCTTTACGCAAGCAGTCTGCAAGCGACAAGTTGTTGTTGAACTTCGAAGTTTGACTCATTGGAAAACCAACGACTCTGGAACGACAACACAGACAGATACCCTAGCAGTCATTTGTTGATTTCGTATCATGCTGGCAGCCATTTATCATCAAAATTTGCAATTTCCTCTTTCGATACGATTAAAATCAATTTACGAATGCAGACTAGGTTGGATCTGGTCCAAATGTTTTATAGGTGTTTTGGAAGTGTCATGCTCTCGAGTATCCGCTTCCCAATTCTTTTATTTTTATTTTGGATCACCACTTGTTAGCCCAGTCGTTGGAGTATTATTTCTGTAGAAAAACGTAATATATTTGTCACGTTTTAGATTTTATTCGGTACTCCGTGATGCATGTTCCACAGATTCGATGTCATAAATTTCATTTAATAGTTCTAAGTTTAGTGTTTGTTTTAACGCTTGCGTGAAAACTGTCAGCCGTCAGCATCGTTCTCGTCGTTGAAATCGAAAAACAGAGGTTCCATTGATGTACAACACAAACTAAAATTCTTTCGTTTTTTTTTTCGCGTTTCGAGTTTGAATCATTGGTGCATTAGCAGTTCGAATAGAACTACCATTGCCACCTAGTAGTACTCCCTAAATTGGCAGAGCAGTCGCAACGTATACTCTACGTAAGTAACTCTTTCTAACCGAAGTGGAATTTTCTTGCCAATGCACTGATGATTCTAAGAGAATGAAAAAGTAATATTGTTTGGCAAAACACCGTTTGTGATAATCATTTGTCATAATGGTCATTTGACATAATGACATTTGTGATAATGATTAATAACTGGAATATTTTGATCTAATGTGAAATTTCGTTTGTGTTTCGATCGAGTAATGCTGAAAAATTAGAACGAAATATGATATGATATGATTTTTATATTCGATCCAAATGTATCGATTTTATTTGAAAGATATTTTTATTCAGGTCTATTTGCGTACAAGCTTACGTGACCGATTGAGCCGGTTTTTTAAATAATGTTTTTTGTATTGGATCTCGTTGTCACCCTTTTTCTAGGGCGAGAGGAGCTTCCATTTTCCTCCTGCGAGGATTGAGGGTCACTTTGTTCGTGGTTCGTCTCGTCATCCATCGCCGTATCGGTGGTATTGTTGTTGATTTCTGTCTACTTTTCGTTTTCCTTATTGTTCGCAGTCTTAAGTTCGTTGCTAGTTGCTGTAGATGCGCCTTGGAGGGTAAGTTGTTAACTGCAGCTGGTATACTTTGTTCTATAGGGGATACAGATGGATTCGTTGAAGGGGATGCTTTATTGTTGCTGGTGGCTGTCACAGGTGTACTGGGGGTTTTTGGGGTTGGTGTGAAGAAAGCACCGTTGTCCTTTGGTTTAGTTGTCTCCTTGTCCAGTTTATCACATGGCTTACTGTAATGAACAGCTTTTAGGCAATATTGACATGTGGCCATCTGTTTGTCATAGGTAATAGAGATGGGCAATTCGTTCGCGAACGGTTCAAAAGAACTGGTTCTTTTGAAAGAGTGAATGATCAATAGTTCTGTTTTCGAGAACGGTAGTTCTTCAGTTCAAGGTCGAGGACCTTTTTTTTGCTCGCGCAATCCTTTTTGAATCTACGGAACCTCAGTTCTAATTGAGATCTCGGTTAGTCATTCAACAGGCAAATTAACTATGAAAAGAACGAACGAACGGCTCTCGAGAACTACTTCTTTTAATAGAATTCTGCATCACTGAACGGTTCTTTGAAATGAACTGTTTTGCCCATCTCTAATAGGTAACAAGTAATTTGCACGGGATTCTTGTATCCTGACCGAAAGTCACATAAGAAGGTATAGGCCTGTTCAAACGCATGCGTAACAAACGTACGCCATTTAGAATACCGGGGAAAAAGTTCTACCACTTTTCTTTTTCGATAGAGAGAATCTCTCCATATTGGGACATAGTTTTTCGAATATAAGGATCGATGACGCTTGAGGGAAGACTTCTCTAGCACTATCGTCCATATATACTGGAATGTTGTACTTAATATTTTCGTGCACCAAATAGTGCACATTGTTATTGCCTTTTGAGAATTGAATTGCATCAAACTCTTTATAATGATGTAACCGACATTATTCGTCTTATTGCATTGAAGTAAATGCTCCTAATTTTGTTAATTAGGACTAATAACTAATTTAATAACTAATTTGCTCCTTAAGCAAACCTTCAAGTTTTCGTATCAAAGGTCGAATTTTGCACTGCCTGAAGTCAACAACAATTGTATTCTTTCGTGTCGGCGGTAGTTTTTGTTCGTTTGGTTCACTCATTTCGAGGTTGTTCTATTGTTCACTACACAATACTGTACTTGGTTTCTTCCGTCCCGAACGAAAGCGGTTTTGTTTTATCGAGTGATAAATATTTTGATGATTTTAAAATTAATTTAATTTAGTTTATTTATGTTTTTGAAAAATTGTATAGTAAATAGCACACTATCATTTTGTATAAGCAACTAACTCAATGCTAACACAATATGTTCGCTGCGTGTTCGCCGGCGACCCGCTGGGGGCAGCATCCCCGCAGAAGCCATTTCTATCTAGTTGAGGGCGTTTGCCCGGATTATTTAAATATAGAGGCTATCTTTCAGTTAAGTCCGATTAAACGGCAGCGAGATCACACAGCTGGTCACCAAAAACGATGTGACGTAACCGCGTTAGACCTTTCAAAATCTCAGTGAATTATAACAAATTGTATTAAGCAACATGTTAATCCGTTATGCCAAACGACCATCGCAGTATCTAAGATTTGTAAATTTTATGATGACTGTTACGACAAATGGCTTTATGCTTAACGGGGTAGTTCCGTACGTTGCAAACGTGTGATATGTTAACATTCTATTGCTTGAGAATAATGCCAACCGCGAAGAGAGTTTTTGAATGATGAGTTAAAATTTTAACTTTGGTATTCATTCTAGTCAAAAGCTTGCTTCAGATAGAATTGGAACATAGACAATTGCCTGTATTTCAGTTATTTATTATTGAATTCAAGATCTTTTTTAATACAAATATAGCATTTTCTTCATACTTTTAGGAAAAAATACGGATAAAATTATTCGTCACGGTTTCGAAGAAATTCTCGAATTTTTCCTGTAACACGGTTTATTAGGCGGCGCACACCTTTTTCGTCCATCGTTTTAGCTATCTTATTCCATCAGGTCGTTATTTGATTGATGTCTTTGACAACCTTTCCCTTTGCCTTGAGTCTCCTCTTCATGATTGCCCAGTATTTCTCAACAGGGCGGAACTGGGGGCAGTTGGGTAGGTTAAGGTTTTTCGGAACAAACTGGACCCTTTTATCTGCATACCATTATTGAACGACTTTGCTGTAATTACAGCTTTCCAAATCGGGCCAAAACATTACGGGATGGTCGCGGGATCGAATGAACGGCAAAATTCGTTTTTGGAGACACTCTTTTTGGTATAGTTCCGATGTCATTGTCTTATTTGTAACGAAAACTTTCGTTATTTTGCCACAGCTGCAAATGCCCTGCCAAATCATAAATTTTCTTGGTTAGCACCTGGTCATATAGTTTCCGAGCACGAATTTTGACCACACTATTTTGTTTTATGGTAAGATTTGGCTGTTTGCTAGCTCGATATGACTTGATTCCTTCCCGGAGTCGAGTTCTTCTCACGGTATTATGGGCAACACCGAAAACGGTCCGACAGATTAGGATTCCTCTTAATCGTCTTCAAAATCTTACCACACAATTTCCGGTCGACAGTTCCAGACTCCGACGATTGGCTTGAGGCTTCCGAATCGTCGTCAATGTTTCCTTACACCGTTTGATAACGCGCCATACGGTATTTCTGGGCAATTTCAGCTGTTTAGCTAGCCTAGATGCAGACCACAATGGATTTTATAAATAACTATGCACAATTTTTTCCCTTCTTTCGACTTCCAT
Organism: Malaya genurostris; assembly: GCF_030247185.1. NCBI lineage: Eukaryota > Metazoa > Arthropoda > Insecta > Diptera > Culicidae > Malaya > Malaya genurostris. Next base: position 258,648,991 of record NC_080572.1, read on the forward strand.
GTTGATTGTTTACAAAGTACAGTTTCACATACAAATTGCAAGAAATGAAAAAAATTGATTTAACTATCATCGACCTCTAATTTTTGATTGACGAAAATTGAATTAAATCAACGTAATCTAAAATATATTTTATGGATATTTGCTGTTCGCCTGGAACACTCACACTTACGGGTGAAATGTTTACCGAAGGCGGCTGTAAATTTGGTCATTATTTCGCGGGCTGTGTGGGATGTGGCACCATCTTGTTAAAACCACATGTCAGGTATGTCCACTTCTTCCATTTTGGGCAAAATCACTTCCAATTCTTTCATTTCGGGTAAATCATCATACGGTAGCGCTCGCCATTCACAGTAAAGTTCCTGGCATCGTCGCCTTTGAAGAAGTACGGCCCGATGATGCCACCAAACAGTGACTTTTTTTTAGATGCATTGGTAGCTGTTGCAATGCTTCTGGTTGGTCTTCACTCCAGATCTCCAGATGTGGCAATTTTGCTTGTTGACGTATCCAACGTCGAATCATGATTAAATTTTTGGATCAAACTGAACAAGTTTCACAATGACACAAGACACGTTTAGCGCGGGATCTTTCAAAAACAATGTTGCTAAAAAAATGCCAGCAAAACAATCACCATTTATTTCTCAATGCTTAGTACAGTTACGTATCCCGTTTACTGGTTGTGACCTCTATTATTGTAGTAGTGTATTAGTGTAGTGTAGTATTGTGGCGTGATATATGTAAGCCATAAAATCTAATACCGTTTCGTTTCTTGATCAGAGCAGCCCAAGAGCTGATCCAGAGTCGCCCAAATAACTTTTTATGTGCTTGTTTTAGGAACCTGGGGTCGCTCTAGATCGGACTCCAATCGCGTAGTTTCGCTCTGAAAATTTTCTCGGGTCGCACTACGCATCCATGCTAGTTTGTTTATTTTTTATTTTTTTATATGAGTTGTTGTTCAGGGCACGTACCACGTGCTCGTTTTACTCGGAGTCAGAGCCGTCGGCATGTAGGTTCAGAAACGAAAACGGTATCAGGAAAAAATTTGTACGAGAGTGAATAGTTTTGCTAGTCCAATATTTCTCTTACAAAGGACATATGACGAAAAGTTGATCTCGAGAAACAATAAATCCCTCGATATGTTCTCGAGCTCGTTGTTATACTTTTATAAAAACTACCATTTTAAATATAGACTGGATGAGGTATTCAATTAATATATTTTGACGTGAATACGATATTACCCACCTGCCTTTTTATATTATTTTTAATATTTATCATCAACAACATTTCACTGTAGTGAATAATGTCTTCTAACAGATCGGCTGAAAAGTTCGTATCGTTTCTATGAGAGGGCGCCACTAGAATTAAATCCATACCATTTTCAGTTAGTACCAACCTTCAAAAGATACGTGTATAAATTTGACAGCTGTCTGATAATTAGTTTGTGAGATATTGCATTTTGAGTGAAGCTATATTTGTTATTGTGAAAAAAATGGAAAAAAAAGGAATTTCGTGTGCTGATGAAACACTACTTTTTGATGAAAAAAAGTGCCGCCGATAGCAAAAAATGGCTTGATGAGTGTTATCCAGACTCTGCATCGGGCGAAGCAACAATTCGTAAGTGGTTTGCAAAATTTCGTACTGGTCGTATGAGCACCGAAGACGATGAACGCAGTGGACGTCCAAAAGAGGCTGTTACCGATGAAAACGTGAAAAAAATCCACAAAATGATTTTCAATTATCGTAAAGTGAAGTTGATCGAGATAGCTGACACCCTAAAGATATCAAAGGAACGTGTTGGACATATTATTCACGAATATTTGGATATGAGAAAGCTTTGTGCAAAATGGGTGCCGCGTGAGCTCACAATCACAATGTCACAAGTCGATAAAAACCATGCTGAAATTGAACGAATTAGGCTTCGAATTGTTCCCTCATCCACCGTATTCTCCAGATTTGGCCCCCAGTGACTTTTTCCTGTTCTCAGACCTCAAGAGAATGCTCGCTGGTAAAAAATTTAGAAGCAATGAAGAGGTAATCGCTGAAACTGAGGCCTATTTTGAGGCAAAGGACAAATCGTACTACAAAAATGGTATCGAAAAGTTGGAAGATCGCTATAATCGCTGTATCGCCTCTGATGGCAATTATGTTAAATAATAAAAACGAATTTTGGCAAAAAAATGTGTGTTTCTATTAAACGATACGAACTTTTCAGCCGAATGTTATATCTTAATATATTTATACTTCTATGCAATTTGTCATAGTCATCCAATTATGGATCCCTTAACAGGCTATCTTTTTCATCGGGATTCCGCTGTGCTTGTAGTAATAAATTGCACGTCAAACTATGTTTTAATATAATTTCAGCGGACTTTTTAATAAGATTTTATTACAAATATAATCAGTATCTAACGGGAAAGCAGATTGGAAAATTGACATATGAATGGAATTATATAATGAAAACCGCGAAAATGTTACCGCAGAGACGGGACTCGAACCCGTAGCTAACTCCTAACCGGGGAAATTGTTTTATCAATTAAACTACCCTGCATATGATTACAAACTTCTAAACAAAGACTAAAACACAAACTGAGGAAGATTTAAGAGTTTTTTTTGTTTATTTGACAGGAAATAATGGTTTCTTTTTCAAACATCCAAAGTGAAACATTTTGATTTAGGAGAGTGTGGTTGGCAAGACAAAAGTTAAAATAATGTACAGTAAACATTAAATATTTTCTATCTGTTTGTTTGAGTGTGTGCAAAATTGGCATGTAACAACGTAACTATCGAATACATTGATATCTTTTTTTACGCGTGGGATACGTTCTTCGGAAATCAGCGTAAAAAACCGCAGAAATATGCGCAGAAATATTTTGCTGTTGCCAAATGTCTTCGAAAATTTCTGGTGTAATCTCAAAAAAACTTTGTTTGAAAAACCGAAAATTTTCTAGTTGTGAAAGAGTTGACTTGAAAACAATATTCGGGATAAGATCTCTGTACTCTTAAAACTCGCCATTGCATTTATCGGAACAGAAAATCTCGTGAATGAATATAGCACCAGAACCCTAGTTCCGATCTGCAGCAAATTTCATGTTCTGGAGCTCCAATATCACCATACATTTCTCGCACTTCATTCCAACAGCAAGTCCGTTGACCGTTTTTCGAACTGCTTACCAAATCACTCTACAAATCAAAACAAACCTAGCAAGTCAATTAGCCTACTCACGGGGTGCTGCACACTTTGCACACATACATACACACACACGCACACATTTATCATAGCAGTAACATCGTTGCAAAGTGGCAAGAACAGTTTAACTACGCGCCATCAACAATACTTCGAGACCTTCTCAAGTGGTTGAATTAAAACGTTTATAATATTTCGAAAGCGCAAACCATTATCCAAATTGGATCGAAACTTGGGTAAGTTCGTTGAACTAGCTGCCGACTGTTGTATGTAGGTACGGGCCGATGCAGCAACAGGACGGGAACGGCCCGAAAGTTTACTCAAGTGTTTACGTTGCGTAAACGAAAACGAGAGGAACATTCAAACGACACCCGAATGTCACGCCGTCCGTAGCTTTGACCCAGAATCAGAATACCAGAACCGGATCAAAAATTCACGCTTATGGAAGCCGGATAAGCGGTCACGTGATATGGTTTGGTGGTCTTTTGTTTGGCTTCTGGTGGAGCTTCCTCGACTTCACATTCATCGAGCGTTTAGTAGGAGGCATTTCCATTTGGGCGTTCGGCGACGGGGGCGGCAACAGCAGCGGCACTTACCGAAATGTTTACTTATCCGTTAACGAGCGCTTTGTTAAGTTTGTTTTTATTTGCCTTTATGTTATGTTGGCAACACCACGTCGTATTCGAGTGAGATCTACGAGATCAAAAACTACTTTTCTTTGCGGTCAGACTGATCCAACCGACCGACCTGTGACCGACATCAAACAGTTTTAAAGCTGCGGCGGTTGGGATTTTAACAGATTGGTAACAAAGAATAGTGAGATAAACATTTGTTTGGAACATTTTTGGACTATTTTCTAGTGCACGGGCTTTTGAAAACAAAAACTTCGAATCGAATTTTTCTCATAAGGGTATTTATTTTAATTTATGAACTGTTAAAAAGTGCGTTTACAGTACACTAAACGGGCCATTATCCTGTATTTTTCGTTGAGTGCGACGAACAGCTCTAACTAGAATTCGGATTGTGATGATAAACATTCCACTTAACTCACGTTGCGCAAATGTGAAGTGCTATTCGTCCAAAATGATGATTTTTCCATTCGCAAATTATTTACGGCAAAATGAACGACAGCAAATTAGTATTTTTTCGGATTGTTTTGCGATACATTTTGGTGCTCGCTTACCTTTATGATAAACTACATTGTTTTCCTTCAAAACACAGTGGACAGTCGAGTTTGAAATAAGAAATTTTCGTTCTAATTTGCATGTTGATTGTCCATCCTTGTTTTTGGTATTTTTCAGCAAATTTTGCTTTGTTCTGACATTTAGTTTGGTGGGCGACCTCTATTCAATTTATTTTCCGATTCTTTACCATCACGACAATCATTGTAAGGAGTGTATCGGAAATCAGATATCCACATACATTGGTGTTGTACGCATGTATTTGTGATGGTTTTTTATGCTCGGATCACAGCATGCAGTTGGCTGTCAGCTTTCGTTTGTTCACTTGTTTGTGCGGTTGAAATTCTGCGTTTTCAAAATGTTACGTATTGAAAAGGAAGTGAAAATTAAGGTTCTGGACACATGGCTATGTGAGAAGGGTATTACTATGCAAAAATTGACGAACCGGTTTGGAATTCATCATGCCAGTGGTAAAACCATCATTAACAAGTTTGGGGAACACTGTTCTTTGGATGAGCTACCAGAAAGAGGTAAAAAACTCGGTTCTTCCAACCCGAAACTGGGCCAGAAAGTGGTATCTCTAATCATGAAGAACAAATCAATGTTAATATTTGGTAAAAAAAAATCTGGAACGAGTGTCGGAATGATCCAGCGTATCAAGAGGCGAAATCACCTGAAGACCTACAAGAAGCAGAAAATCTCAAAACAAAACGTAGAACAGAAAAAGCGAGCAGTAACAAGGGCCCGAAAATTGTATTCTCGTCTTTTGCAGTGTCCGGATGCTTGCTTTTTGATGGACGATGAGACTTATGTAAAGGAGGACTCAAAAACCCTTCCATGTCCTCAATACTTTACTGTCGTCGTTGGGGAGGATGTGAGCGATGCGGACAGGTCGATTCAAGTGGAGAAATTCGGTCGAAAGATACTGATATGGCAAGCAATATGTTTCTGTGGTTTGAAGTCAACCATTTTTAACGCTACCGGAACTATAAATGAAGAAATCTATCGATCTGAGTGTCTCCAGAAGAGATTGCTGCCTTTATATAAGAAGCATAGTACCTCCACTCTTTTGGCCAGATTTAGCGTCGGCTCACTATGCCAAAACCACTCTCAATTGGCTTGCGTAAAAAGGTATAAATTTCGTTGAGAAAAATATCAATCCACCAAATTGGCCACAGCTTCGACCCATCGAACGTTACTTATCCTTGAACACTTGAAATTTATTTTGTACTAAGCTGTCCAAACAAGTTGATGACAGATTTACGTAAAACCAGCTTATACGACATTTTATTTATAAACAAATACGAAATTTGAAGTTAAAACTATGCAGTATTAGTACAGTAGTTTGTAACAAGTACATTAGTTGACTAGTCTGCGTGTGTTCATACAGTATAATAAACACCTGAATTTAGTGCAAGAACTTTCCGCACAGATGTAATGCATTGGAAAACTGTATTCCTAGTGACACCAAGAATATTTTCAAGAACAATTTAAATAATATAATGAAGTACGCTTCGTTTTCTCACAATCAATACATTGCAGTTCATTTTAGATTTCTAACTCAGCTTGAGCCGCTGTAAAAACGTCTTTCACTTCCATCAATAATCAATTCCATTAATATTGTACAACAGAACAACGCATTGAATTGCTTTGCATCGCTAAGTGTAAGATTTACGCCAGAGTGCAAGCGTCACAGAAGCGATAACATGCACATGGAAGCTATCAAAGCAAACCTGTCAGAGTGAACGCGATGTGTTAACAGTACATCGCATAAAAAATGCGAAGCAACTTTTGGATGAAGTTGTTCTACTAGAAGCTCGAGAAAAATTTAGTTCTCAAAAATGTATACCTTTCTGTTCAAGTTTCATCGACTTCACTGTGAATACTCGACCGATTGGAATGAAAGTCGACTGATATGAACATTACACTGTTAATTAGCATTTTGTTCAAGCTATTGTAACTGAGTTGCAATTTGTCAAACACGTCGAATGACCTTGACAGACTGACTAAAATCATCATCAACTGTAATCTGTACTGTTGAGGGGACTGTCAAATGAAATACTCGATAGTTCTATGACCATATAGAAATGTACTCATCCAAAGACAGGTGACTCTTCTTTTGTTCTCTCTTATTCTCCTATTCTCTGTTGAAGTAGAAAAACAAAGAGAATACTCACATAAACACAAATCGTTAAAGTTCATTATTCTTTGCAAAAAGTAATTGAACTTGATCGAGTTTATTGGAGTAAATGAATATATTTCAATATTAATGCTGTTTGATTATTAATTAGTCACATTGTAATCAAGCAGCGACAGGGGAAATCAAAATAATATGAATTCTATAGGCAATCAATGAGCGTCATGATGAGTGAAATATTGAGAAAATTTTAGGTTTGACACATCGGCTCTCAGACACTTAATACATGGTGATTTGTAAAGCCTGGTTGGCAGCTGACCAGTGACATAAGCTATCCAATTTTATTGTGCAATATTTCTAGGTGATAGTGACAGATATCAGCTCTGATTGTAAGATAAAACTACTAGGGAAAGGGATTACTCGAACTATTGACATACGACTACACTATCGGCAAAATTACTGGGACCAATTTTCTTCTTCTGTTGGTTCTTGTATTTGAATATTTCTGTGAACAGAAATCGGTTCAGTCATCTCTAAAAAAATAAGTGTATAGAAAAATCATTAAAATCGCATTCACACAAACATAACGTGTGCATTTATTTAAAAAGACGGGTTTAATTTCACCCGCACTGACGAAACTACCGATGCAGCATCAACCATACTAACCCATGAGTCAGCAGACAAGATTTGGCAGCTCTATTGGTCGAAGTCTAATCGTGATGGCTAAAACAGTGAAGTAACTCCGTTCAGAAGTGTGATTAAAGAATGGTACCTCGTCGCGTCACTTTGTGGACTGCACTTTGTGGACGCCGGATACGCCCGTTTCGGCATCTACAACATCTTGGCACTATTAGACAACAATCAGAGCATCGAAAGAAAGCCCGGTTTCGGACGGCCGACGACCCTGAGCGACAAGAAGCTCCAAAGCTGAAGCTGAAGAGGAAGACCGAGGGAAACATGGCTATATCGATTCGTGCGCTTGATCGGCAGGTCTGTGCAACCGGCTAAACAGTGAAAAAGTACCTGGCGAGCATGAACATACATGTCAGGAAGCGGAAGTCGCGTCCACTGGTTTCGGAGCCTCAGGCAATGACGCAGTGGCTGAATAAGATGGTCATTTTCCGGGGAAACGCAACGTGGCGGTAGTGATGGAAGTCGAAACCTATCTCACCCTGGATGGCAGCGACTGGCAAGGCATTTCGTTTTTTACTCCCCGCACGAAGTAAGTGAGATCCGAGGTAAAGTTCATTTCACACACCAAGTTCCTCAAGAAGGTTCCGCAATGACTGACAATCAGCGAGAAGGGGATTTCAAAGCCGTCATTCTCTCGCTACGGACTGGCCGTGAATGGAGAAATTTATAGTATGAAATGCCTGCCGGAAGTTACGTCCTTCATCAAGAAATACCATAAGGGCGAAGACTCAGTATTTTGGCCGAATCTGGCATCGGCCCACTACTCGAAGTGAGCTGACCCAAGTTGGCGAATCCGTCCAACGTCCACCAGCCACGTCCCATCAAGAATTTCTGGGCCAATCTGATGCGTAAGATCTAATTCAACATTTTTGTCTCGAAAACTGTTTTCGTCCGTCATGGCGAATGTAGAATTGTTTTGCAAGTAAGCTTAAATAATTACCTTCCAAGGGAAATTTGTCGAAAACAATTTTCTGTCTTCGCTTTTTTTATCACAATCCGGAAAAAGGTTAATTTTTCAAGGAAACGTTATTACTCGATCTCGTTCAACAGAGTTGAATGGTAAACAACAAAAGTGATCCCCGGTGTTCATATCAAAAGTCGGATTTTCCAGTAATTCTACATCCATGTTATAGAGAAAGGCAAAAACATTAGAAAACTTTTTGTTATTTTAACTTCCCAAGCATCCTCCTTTAACTCATCCATATCCGTTGTTCAATCTGTCAGAACATGCAGCATTTAGACGCGTACATATCTAATGATTATACCCAAGGATGGATTTTATCGTATCAAAGAACGCTCACTAGCAACTCTTCACACGATTCAATCAGTGCCATCAAAGAGAGACGAATCCTCTTATAAACAGAAATTCTAAGCTCTGTCTAAAAAACAAATTGATAATTTAAAAAAAAAATTTCAAACCAGCCATGCTTTATGCAGTACCAATTTGGTCAAGTTGTTGTTCCACCAGGAAGAAAACGTTTCAAAGGATTCAGAATAAAATTCTGAAAATGATTTTGAAGCGTCCTCCCTGGTTTAGTACAAATGAGTTACACAGACTCACAAATATATAACCATTAGATGTAATGTCACATAATATTATAAGCAAATTCCGACAAAAATCGATGCAATCTTCAATTGAATCGATTCGCTCTCTGTATTAGTTAGTAAGTTAGTATATAAGTTCCTTTTCCCCATTACACAATACAAGTAGGTTTAGAATTTTCCCTACACAAAAATCTTAGAATTGCGGAAGCAAATGATGTCCTCATGGTAACAACCAAATCATATAAAGGGTGATTTTTTAAGAGCTTGAGAACTTTTTTAAACAATAAAACGCATAAAATTTGCAAAATCTCATCGGTTCTTTATTTTAAACGTTAGATTGGTACATGACATTTACTTTTTGAAGATAATTTCATTTAAATGTTGACCGCGGCTGCCCTTCTATATATATATATATATATATATATATATATATATATATATATATATATATATATATATATATATATATATATATATATATATATATATATATATATATATATATATATATATATATATATATATATATATATATATATATATATATATAATAGGGCTGAAAAGTCACCACTTGTGGCTGAACACCCAATTTAAATCCTAATAATTTAATTTTAACTTATATTCCAATAAATAGTTATTTAAAACAAAGAGAGACGAATATCATCGCAGCAACAAAAAACCGGCGTAGTTCATTTAACATAGAATAAACACCAGTGCGAGAGCGAATTTCTCTCGATGACCTGTCTGAGAATCAAAGGTTAGCTCGCTGCTGTAGGGATTCTCTTTGAAGCAACAAACCGTCGCGTATTCTCGTTTCGCGATCCGATTCTGTCTTGGCAGTGGATAATTGCGTTAGAATCATTTTACTATTGCCGCTTATTCTAACTATGCGCATATATCCTTTGTATAAGTTGTGTCTATGGAAATGTATGTGAATGCTCCACACAAGGGTTTTGAAATATTGCTACCTAGTATGAGAATCATCAAGTCGATCATCGATTTGATTTTCTGTGATAATTGTCAACTTGCGATTCTCTCTTGGTAAATTCCATACAGCATCAATCATTATCAGACTGTAATTTTTTTTAAGGACCGTGAAATACTCAGAGTATGAACTGGAGCGAAGAAATGTAGAAAAATTCTCTCGCGGTTCATACATTGAAAGACTCGAGATTTTGTAGAATCTTCTACCGGATTGAAAATGTTGTATACAATATAGATAAATATCGAGCAGCTTCTGTCAAATTATCGGCAATCACCAACACTGGTTATATCACGCTTATAAAAAGTTACTCAGAGTTTGAGTACTAGTTACTCATTTTCAAATGATACATGGAAATTTAAAAAAAAATGAGTACCCAAGTAGCACACGTTATTACACTTCAATGACAGTAACTAATATGACACAAATTCATGGAACAAGTTGACTTTGCAACTTGCATTATAACTGCTATGTAACCTTAAAGCGTAAGAAGCGGAGCTTATGCGACTTACCAAGTGTTGGTGAACAATTTCTCAGTAAAGAATATTTGATTTGATTCAGCGCGCAAATCAGTCACAATGAAACAGAAAATATAAGTTTGTGTCAAGTTACAATTTGTTGATGTTTTTCCCATTCAATATTTACGGCCAAATATTGGCATCCGATAATGAGAGCTAAAATATAGAATTCAATATTCTTTAAACTCACTATATCTACTCAAAATCTAAGTGCTATTCGATATTTATGGTGAAGTTGATAATTGTACCTATTGAAAACGTGCGCGCCTTCGATATTTTGGGTTTCAGAACATTGACATACAAAATAATATTCATATTATGATTCCCGTCATATGAAATTTACAGCTTAAAAGTCGAAATGTGTTCAGTTACAACTTTTTTGTGATTATTAATTATTTTTCATATACCAAAGTTAAAACAGTTTGCCAATCGCAATAATTACTGAATTTAATGAATATTTCATTCCCTGGTCATAATGGTAGCCATTGGCATAAGTTTTTCCATGCATACACTGCCGTGACAAAGTGTGGAAATATTCTCTTTGGTAGTGAGAATGTACTTCCCAAAACGAAACAAGTTTGCTTCGCATATGTACCGGCAAAAAATTTGCGTATAAGCGTAGATTCAACTGTAGCTAATTTTTTAAACTGAAGGAATTTTCTACTAATTAGACTTATTGATTTAATATTATTGTCCGGGATAATGTACTGCAGCTTTCAACCGACACTGTAATTGTATTTCTTTGTTGCATCACAACGAATACGGTAACCGAAATGAAATCATTACTTAACTTTGTCTTATAGTGTGTCACTTTTTCATTGTCGCATTTTGTTACGGTGACCAGTTAGCGACTAAAACAGTCAATGCGAGGATATTGTAAGAGTTAGATTACCGAAAAGTTACGTTGGAACTTATTGTAACTTAGTATGATGAGATGTCAATTCGTAACATTATTTTGACTCCATTATCACCATCATAATACGACTTGTTTCGTCGTGGTCGTCATGCGACCATTATGCAGCATCTTTTTTGTTTTTATTTTTTTATGAACAAGTTACATGTGCTACTTGGGTAGTGATCATCAGTGATAATGAGTAATTTTTACTCTAAATTTGAGTTTAACATAAGTTCTCGTTTTTAGGTTACTATTCGAGAGACCAGTATAAAAGTCGTAATAACCTTTTGTAACAACAGGCGCCATTTTCGTTAGTGGGATCGCGTAGTTTTATTTAACGGAATGAAAAATAAACACAGTAGTATTGTTTTAAGTATTGAGTGTCAATTACTTAATATTCAAATACAATATTCTCTGAAAAGGAGCAATTTTTACGTAAATTTTATATACTTGAAATTAAAAAACGGTACTCAGTTTTTGGCTCATGTACAAATAAAGCATTACTCAGTAAATGAGTAGATTTTACCCAAACATAGTTTCCGGTGGAAGAACTCAAAATTGACTTACTAAGGCGTTACTCAAAACTAGAGTTGTTCCACGTTTTCTGTAGATGAGTGAAATCTTACTCATTTTTAAGTAACTATTTGTAAGCATGTAGCATGTTACATGTGTTCATGTTAAATTTTCATCTGCTAGTGGTTTTATTGGCTTATTCAATACTGTATTGAATAGACATATATGGATATTGTTCTCATGTTCTGTTCAACATAATTTAAAATTTTAAAAACAAATTTTTCAGAACTAATTTGCTCAAGTAGCACGTTACCCTAGTTATTAGGAGATTTGTGCCTTGCCGTGGCTTCTCATCATTTTCCTGACAGGAAGAAAAGGATTGAAGGAACATGGAAGGAAAATGTGAAGTGGGTGAAGTGAGAAAACATTACAAAACAAAACGATTCGGCACTCGATAAGGAATACCAAACAATCTGCGAAAACCTTTTAGGGTAGAAACAGAAGGAATTCATCAATTTCAGGAAGAACAATTAACTCTTCTGACTGAGGTTGAGAAAGATAGAGTATCCTTAAATTTTAGCTCACCAAACACAGTCATCCAGTCATCGACACGAAAATACACCTTGACTTGCAAGCTCCCGTTTTAGTGGCCTTTTACGACATGGAACAGGAAACCAGTGGATCAATTCTTGGTTGAAATAATTCCGCCGGATGCCGCACGGCTTACCTGTTTGGTGGACTTATACCATATGGGCAGGTGGACTGTAGTGTTATTAGCCAGTTGAGAACCGCTACCGACACTACACGGTTATCTAGGCAGCTCAAAAAAGAGAAGTTGATATTGAAGATCAATTTCCATTGGTGGCCGAGCAGCGGTTCCAATACTGTATAGAATAAACATGCATTGATATTGTAGCTCTTAACGTAGCTCCATTATGGCGAAACCTCGAAATTGTTAGTATGGAAAGTTGAGTCGTGTCAACAAAAATCAATAAACGAACAAGCTTTACAAAAATATTCCTTATAATTTATTTTTCATTGTATTCCACGATAGAGTTGTGCTTAGGCCTACTGCATTTTTTCACCGAAAGAACTTTTTTATAGTGTCTAAATTAAAATAAAAACTACAAAATAGTGGTCCCCCAATTCACCTTAAGCCATCGAAGTAAAGCGTCAGGTGCAAAATTCTGGACAATCGCTCGCTGACTCACTTCCGTACCATTGTGCGGAACCTATTCCGGAATCATTATTATAAAACAATCCCAAAAGCACCAACACAATGATTTAATAGGCTGATGGAATGTTTTAAACAATTTCGAGGAAGGCTCCACACCCCGTTGTGTGATTTGGGCTAAATGTCAAAATTATCATTTTGTCGGAATATAATGAGTCACACGAACCACTCACCGGACGATCCTATAATGTCTGCTAGAAACCCCCTGATCTTTTGGCACTCCATTCACCGTCTAAAACACCACCGTAGCGGTGCAACTGTTTAAATATACGAGTCCCGCACGCGAGATCATTCGATACCCGGAACGCACACACGCTCACGGAAAGATCCAAATGCCGGTCATGCTTTCAGTGAGCGTCCGAAATGAAAAAAAAGGCCTCACACTCTGTCGGGGCCTCAAGGCATCTGCAGAGTATTTTAGGTGGTCTCGGGGTCCCCACTTAGTGGCAGTTGTTTTCGATCAGATCAACAAGAGTGAAGTGTGATTCATAAGCACCTCTCGAACATGCTCCTACGAAAAGAAAAACGGAATTGAAAACACCGCTGATGACTTCTTTGCCTGCGAGAGGTAGGAGTTCAAAACTTCACTCTCCAATACGACAATACGGCGAAGCGGTGAATGGATTAAAAGTTGGATTAATTTTCTTCTGGTCGGTAAAAAAAAAACCGCCGGTGAGTCAATAGATGAGGTACCGCGGTGAGATTTCAATGACCTTGACCATGGACGACTAAAAAGTTTCTAGAGTCGATACATTTCGGGAATTGCGCTGCACAATTTTAGCTGCTCGGACCGGTTCTTGGTGAACTAAGGAGGTGTATATTTCCCAATCAGAATGTGGTCTAAATAATTAAAGCACGGTCTACAGACGGAGATGAAAAGTCGAGGACAAGCCAACGCAGACGATATTGTTGGTTGTGACAACGGTCATTATTTTGCTGTTTGCTGCGTGACGGCGTAAACCCACGATCTGAAACGCGAGGCTCGTCGCATGGACCATTTTCGATTATTTATTTATTTTCAATCAATATCTTGCCTGAGGATCTGTTGCAAAATAAATGATTTTTATAATAACAAGTGACCGACCGTGAGGAGTGCGGAGTAGTTGAAGTCCCGATTCAGATGCATGCAATGCACAAAATGGATGGTGAAGGGTTTCCGATTTCATAAGCTTGTGGGCGAGCAAGGATTAATTGAATATGTCTGAAATTATTCTGTCTTGTGGTTTAATGTTTAGTAGAATATTTTCTGTTTTCGCAGCACCGCCCAAAGTATTTGTGCCATGTGTAGAAATGTTTTAATGTTTCATGTAGTTAGTTACATTTTACGAACAAAGTAAAATATCAAATTATGTGCATAGAGAAAGATTCAGAAAATACTTTCACCTATGAACCACGGTAACTCCGGAACCGAAGTGCAAGCAACATTTTGCTTACGAATGAAGCAAATACTTGTGCGAAACCATATTCATTCTCTCATATTATTTTGTTCGTAACTACTCGCTAAAAATATTTACTAAAAAAATTACCAGTTATACACGATATATAAACAATATCAAGAATGATTATCCATCTTCAGAAGGCTGTCTTTGCAGAACATTATCACACTGATGAGTTAGCAGAACCCTTTATTATATCAATACATACTTCAGTCAAATCACTCACAGCTAATAAGAACCACATGCAATGATAAATTCGAAGATAATTATCGGTGTTGGGTATTAAGATCGGGTTTCAAATCACCGAACTTTGTATGGTTTTATTTTTCTCATATAAAGAAATGATACACAATCATCTAAAGCTTAGATTTCGGTATCAGTTCAATCTATACGTGATACTTCTCGTGATTATCAGAAAAGATTCCAGCAGTGCTGTAGTTGCGGTTAGTCACAGTTAGTCAGTGACTAACCAGCTCTTGAAACTGCAACCGAAAAAAATTTTTTTGAAAATTTTGCAATTACTGATTCAAGTAACTTGAAGGGTGCAAAAGAAATAATAATACAATTGAAAAAGGTGATTGCTCCCAGGGCGCAGGGTGAAAGTAATCTTGATTATAGTAAAATATCCTTCTGAGGGCGCAAATCATTATTTATTTTCAATCTAAATAAATAACATATTGTATGGATAATTTGGAAGGGCGCCTTGGAAATGATTCTAAAGCGCAGATTCACGGTAGGAGAATTGGAAAAGGCGCCCACATAATTGCTTCCAGGGCGCAGGATGAATGTAATCTTGATTATAGTAAAATATCCTTCTGAGGGCGCAAATCAATATTTATTTTCAATCTAAATAAATAACATCTTGTATGGATCATTAGTAAGGGCGCCTTTGAAATGATTCCAGGGCGCAGACTCACGGTAGGAGAATTTGAAAATGCACCCACATAATTGCTCCCAGGACACAGAATGAAAGTAATCTTGATTATAGTAAAATATCCTTCTGAGGGCGCAAATCAATATTTATTTTCAATCTAAATAAATAACATCTTGTATGGATCATTAGTAAGGGCGCCTTTGAAATGATTCCAGGGCGCAGACTCACGGTAGGAGAATTGAAAAGGCGCCCACATAATTGCTTCCAGGGCGCAGGATGAAAGTAATCTTGATTATAGTAAAATATACTTCTAATGGCGCAAATAATTATTTATTTTCAATCCAAATAAATAACATCTTGTAATGATAATTTGGAAGAGCGCAATAGGAATTATTCTAGGGCGCAGAATCACGGTAAGAGAATTGAAAAGGGAGCCCATATCATTAATTCCAGGGCGCAGGATGAAAGTATTTTAAATACATTAAATAATTGTAGTGAGGGCGCAAATTATAACTTATTTTCCAGCTAAAAAAAATCTTGTAAGGATAATTTGGATGGGCGCCTTAGGAATAGTTCCAGGGCACAGAATCACGGGAGGAAAATGGAAATAGATTTCAGGGCGCATAATGAGAGTATTTTTGAATACATAAAATGATCCCAGTGAGGGCGAAAGATTTTATTTCTTTTCAAGGTTAATAAATAACATCTTGTAAGAACAATTTGGAAGGGCGCACTAGGAATGATTCTAGGGCGCAAAATCACGGTAAGAGAATTGAAAAAGGCGCCCATATAATTAATTCCAGGGCGCAGGATGAAAGTAGTTTAAATACATTAAATAATCGTAAGAAGGGGGCACAAATTATTACTTATTTTCAAGCTAAAAAACAACATATCGAAGGATAATTTGGAAGATTGCCTTAGTAATAGTTCCAGGGCGCAGGAAATGGGAAAAGGGCGACCTATACAATAGATTACAGGGCGCAGAATGAAAGTATTTTTGAAAACAATAATTGATCCAACTGAGGGCGCAACTTATTACTTATTTTCAAGCTTAATACATAACATCTTGTAAAGATAATTTGGAAGTGCACCTCAGAAATTATTCCAAGGCGCAGAATCACGATAGGGAAATGAAGGAGTGAAGGATGAAAGTATTTTTAAATATATTAAATAATCCTAGTGAGGGCGCAAGTTTCTATTTGTTTTAACGCTAAATAAATAACATTTTGTAAAGATAATTTGGAAGGACGATTTAAGAATGATTCCAGGGTGCAGGGTGGAAGTATTTTAAAATACATCAAATGATCCAACTGAGGGCGCAAATCACTATCTATTTTCAAGCGAAAAAAAATCTTGTACGCCTAATTTGGAAGGATGCCTTAGGAATGTTTTAAGGGCGCACGAATCATGGTAGGAGAATTAAAAAGGGTGCTCCTAAAACTTATTCGGGCGTATGGTGGAAATCTTTTTAAATACTGTATATAATTCTACTGAGGCGCAAATCATTATTTATTTTCAAGCTAAATATATAGCATAAGTAAGGAGTGCCTCAGGATTGACATCAGGGTGCAGAACGAATTTTTTTACCTTATACTACAAAGCTTTCGAAAGCATAAATGGAGCGCAAATTATTTCTTTGTTTGTGAGTTCTATAAATAGAATCTCGGGAGGAAGCAATGCACAAGTCAGCTTTGAGCAGTGCTGCCTTAACAACAATTTTTCTAACAGTTATTATATTCCAACATAAAATATACTAGCATTTATAACTGTTTGTAATCTTCATTAACAGCTTTTAATAGTTTTAAGTTGACTTTATTGAAAAATTTGACAATAATGAAGTTTTGAATAAGAAATGATGAATTTCAATAATTTTGAACGAGATGAATTCATATAAATACTGGCATCTTTTCTTAAAACTCAGCCTTGTATAATGGAAGGTCGGTATAGTAGAATTAATTACCACATGAATTCAACTGATGGGGGTTTCATTAGTATTTTCCAATTTCTTATATGCTTCTGAGATGAGACTTTATGAAATTTTATCATTTTGATTAAAGACCTACTCAATACATAGTGAGGTAGTTCACCATTCGATAACATGAACAAAAGCATTAAATTCACTTGTGAAGAAGCAAATAATAGCAGACATTTTCATCATGAGGAAGACGGAAAACTTATTCTTTTTGATATATAGAAAGCTAACTAATACGGAAAGTATTATACGTAATACTTCTAATCTTTCATATCAGCATAAAATGGCAGCTTTTCACCATGATTCATTGAATGCATAACCTAGCTCATGGAGCAAATGCGGTAAGAAACGAAAAAAAATACATTCTCGATATTGCAAAGCTCAATTCGAAGCAATTAATTCAAAAAAATTTTGATGAAAAGAAATACTGTTGAAAAACAATCACTTCCTACTTCAACCCAACCATCAGAAAAATTAAAAATAGTTTTAATAGATTTCAGCCATGATATTACACATCTGCCCAAAACAAAACTAAAAGGTTTTGGTCTGGATTTGGTATTCCGTAAGAATAATACTAGGATCTACATAAGACCATAGAGATACTTTGAAAAAATCCGGATCATATAAACAAAGTGCACTTCGGAGAAATTAGATAAAGTTATCATTCCATTAAAATTATATGTTAAACATCTAACCGATGGAAACTAAACGTAGCTGAAAGTTTAAGAATATATGTAAATATAAACATTCCAATCTACCATTTATTTAAATGTAAGTTATCAAAATGAGTTATCTGTAAGATGTAAAATGATACACCTGTACTAATACAACAGAGATAGCACCGCACTTTCCTCCCACTATTAGTATCTGTGTCTTTTACTATTTCGTGACATTAGTGGGAAATAGTTAGGAAATTTTTAATATTGTAGAAATAAATGGAATTTATTTTCTTAAAAAGCTATCCACTAAGCACTAAAATAAACATTTTCTTCTGAATTTGATGTGATATTCGTATTTATCGGTTACTCAATTTGCTTAGTATTGGTCGCCTTAAAAGTTAAAAAATCAAAATCGAAAGCAGATAAATATTCCTATAATATCGAAAAACATACTGAAATCGAAAAGAGATATGGAATTTCTCTAGTTGATAACAAAACTTATTCTCAGTTTAATTTTACTGCCAAATAACAAAAACAAAATTGAAAAACATAATCAGTTATTATTGATCTGCTCTGACATTACTGAAAACACCGCGAACAAAGGCTAAAAATAGAATGGGAAACTATCTACTATCTCATCCGGGAATTTACATTTTAGTGATTTTATTCGCAACAACGAAAAAGAATTCTGTGATGGATTCATACATAACTGGTTTCGAACTTCGGATCTCCCGATTTCAGAATATCTAACTCAATTAACGCTATAGACTATGATAGCCACTTAAAGACATCATGATTTTTTTCAATGATATGACAAGCTGTATTAATTCGAAAAGCTGTTTGCTGGTATTTTCTGTCAATGTATACTCGTTTGTGTACAAGACGCGTAGTACGAAATTGCATACATTTAGGCAATTTGACTAAAATGGAAAATAATCAATCGCCAAAATATTGATAATGAACTAGAGTAGACTGGATTATAATATTGTGCCGCGTATACGTTAGCTGTACCCAGCATGTATTAAATGACATTTTTATGAATAAAGTTGTCAGTAGATAGATTCTACCGGCATGAGCTCCATTCGTCGTTGCCATTAGGGTATGAATAGATACTGTATTTCATGGATAGTGAGACGTGCTTTTTGTTTTTCTCATTTTGAAAACTATGCAATAATTGCATCAACCATCTTCTAAAACGAGGTTCAGTTTCATAGGGTATCTGTACCCTAATTCATCTCAGGTTTACCACTAATTTAACATTTTAGGATCATTACTAATAATGATATCTGCTGTCTTTAATTAATACATTGCACTGAGGGGAAAAAGGATGAAAAACGCGACTTTACTCAATAATTTCATAGAAATCTTTGAAAATATTTTCAAAGTAGGTTTATCTTATGTAGAATTGACCGTAGAATCGATTGATGACAATTAGAATATCCACAAAATTCACTGTCATGGCCGTTTTGCCCCAATTTTTTCTTTTTTCCTACCTCACTAACTGTAAAACCCTGAAAAATGTATTCGGCTAATGACTCCTGACATTTTTATTAGTTTTATAAATAGATTGCTGTTTGTCAGAACGATTGCAAAACACTGTTTTCTGTCTTACTCCAAATCATTTTCTTCAATCAATTATGTTAAACCAAGATAGTTCGATGTTACGCACATAGCCCTACAAATTAATTAACAGGTAGTTTCCATGATCCCATGAATCGTGCAACATCGTTCTACCCCAATTTTCCTTCAAACTTAATTTTAAGTTCAATTCTGATTTACGATCCTGAAGCAGAATCAATGCGACCTAGCCATAGTGGTCCATATTACTTAGAAAACTTCAGTGATCCAAGTACATACAATGGGAATAACAATACTAGTTCGTTTAACCCGTTTTACTCCAATTAATTCCATAAATCGTACCATTAATTAAACTTTCTTTCACATTTCAAAAGAAGGCTTACTGCGGTTGATCAAAACCTACTGATATTGTGTAGAATACCATGAAAAGTAGATTACAAATAGATTCAATGACCGCACGAATCATGCTATACCGTGTTACTCCAATTTATCCTATCAATATTGGTGTGAAACGGTATAACATGATTTTAATTTTAAGTTCTTTCTAGTTCTTCTTTTTTTTTTGACTGATATAATTTTAATCAACTGCAATAAGCCTCATTTCGGAATGCGATAGAAATTTTAACCAATGATACGATTTATGAAATAAATTGGTGTAAAACGGATTAAAAGGGCTAGTACTACCAATCCTATTGTATGTACTTGGATTTCTGCAGTTTTCTACGTAATGTGAACCAATATTGATAGATCGTATTGGATCTGGTTCTGGATTGTAGATTAAAAACGGTACAACGAGTTTCCTGCTGTCATTAAAACTATATGCCAATGATTTGTCAGACCTTTTTACATCAGAAACATTCTATTCGGTCTTCTGAAACTTCTTCTGTGATATGTTATATAATTAAACTTTATTACAATCCAGTACAAAAAGAAGGGTGGGTAATGTCAGAGACATAACTGGATGACTTGAATAGGAATTAAACTGGTACACTCCCGAATATCAGTTAGTGAATCGATTATGTGAATTGTGCAAGCTTTCCCCTTCTTTACTAGAGTTTGAAACGATGCACTGCACTCAAGTACGGATTAGTTACATCAAACGTTCTGACATACAGTTCAATATTATGAAATAATTTATATAGTTCCTCATGATAAAAAAGGAGGACGTATACGTTCAACTTTTTTATTCAATACGAAAAATTTTGAAATTTATATTAATGCAAATATAATGAACATTAAAACATGTGACACTACCAAAATCCAAATAAAAAAGTCGAGAAAAAATGCGAAAATTTATCAATTAGAATCAATTAAACTGTAAACCTTCACTAAACTGGTTATATTCACTTCTGATTTGCATAGGTATTTCAACAGATAAGTATTTCTAATAGTCCTTTAGATAATATTTAAATCCATTAGAAGGGCTGATTTTGCGTAATATTCCGCATCGTTTTCCACTTATTTTGTTAGAATACAAACGATAAGCAGTAGGATGACGCAATCGATCTGCTTTGAAGGGATTAAATACTGAACGCCATTGATGAAATATCGAACTGAATTCTTGATACTTGAACCTGAGCTGAACGAAATATATCAAGTATTATCGTTTTATACCTACCCAGGTACGAGAAAAACGTCATGACTTTTCTTTCGTTTATACCAAAAATTTCAGAACACTTTAATTTTGAATTATTTGTGATTATGTCATACAACTGAAAATGTTATCATAAATTGATGATGATATTTCTGATGGCATGTAGTAAAAATTATGTTGATACGTTAGATACAACAAGAGATACTCACGATTAAAAACTTATTACTCTCTCAGAGGGGAAATTTGTAAAAGGAGCTTTTTAGTCGACGACAAAAGGGACCTTGAGGTAAAATGAACATGATAGCATTTAGTGCGGTCCTTCTAAGTACGTAGAATCGATTTTACTGACCATTTTACACCAAAAAATGCTTTGTGGTCATCTGCCTCAAAAAAGTCGTAGCGTTTTTGATCCATTTTTCCCTACTGTGCATTGGTTCAAAGAATAAGAAGAAAATATATGCATTCTGCTCCGATTTTCACGTTTTCATAACAGAAGTATAGTTCATTTTCACACTAATTTTGATTGTTAGGGCTGCTTCGGCGAAGATATTGGCTCCGAATGCATCATATGTGTGCTGAAGACCGAGTAATCGGATAAATACTGTGATGTCCTGACTAATGAGACGACTATTGGTTCAACTGCCCTATATCATTTGAATTAGTCTAGGTGGCAAAATGTTCGTGTAGGTGTGTGTCAAAATATTTGACAAATTTTTCACAATAATTGCTTGGCTAATTTGCATAAATTTCAATTCAAACGAAAAGTATTATAACAGTTTAACTGAAATTTCAATTGAATTTTATCTGAATCTTACAACGGATTTCGGGATAATAGGGTGATAAGTGTTAAATATTTCAATTTCCACGAATATTTTATTTGAAAGTGACAGTGCAAAAATACGCAAAATCAATTTGCAGGTCTTGTTAGTTCATGGCTAAATACAATTCGTTGAAACAGCTGTTGCGTTCTTTATTCTTTTATTTCTGATAAATTTCCTAACCAAGAAGACTTCCGGATCCGGAAATATAGGGTAAAGAGGGTTAAAAATTTTATACCATCACTGAAAAAAGGGCGAAAATTTTCTAATTCCACCTCAAATTTTCTCCAATTGATAGTTTTTATCAGTAGACGGTCAAACAAACCGATTTCGGTTATTCTTTCAAGAATCGAAGAAAATTATTTTGAAGAATACTACAGTATTATATATGATAGTATGATTGGTATGAGAAAAGCATAATTACACCAGTAGGTGGATTAAAACAGGTTTTTGGTATCGCCATCACCGCAATCACTTTTTCAGAGATGGCCAAACCGATTTTCACTAACTTAGATTCAAATGAAAGGTCTTGTGGTCCCATAGCTTGTTATTTAATTTCATCAGGAACCGAATTTCGGAGTTACAAGGTAATATGTGAAAATGAAAAACCTAGTGCTGTAATGATGTCTTTTTCATATTACTAATGTTTTCAAAAACATGACTAGAAGATTCTGTCAAATTTCTTTTTTTCAAATTTGAATAAAATCAAAAACTTTCTTCGGTATAAACTACCATCACCTTTTCAATTTGTAAACAGTTATGTCAGATTAACCAAGATCATCTTATTTAAATTAGAAATTAATCTTTAGCACGCAAGATTTATCTGGGGTAGTAGCAGATATCTTAGGCGAAAACGACATAGCAAAAAGTTTCATCGAGTTAATAACAATTGATCGCAGCCTCCACAGTTTCGCTTCTGCATTGATGAACCAATTCTTTCCAGCTTATATATCCCCCATTCTTTCAAAACCATCGTCTCCGTTAGGGGAAAGCCAGTAAGCCAGAATAGTGTCTTTTATTTTTAGCAGAAAAAACTGGTGAGTAATGTCAGACATAACTGGATGACGTAAATACGAATAAAACTGACATGCTTTTTCTACATATCTGAATATCGACAATCACACGTACTAGTTGACTTGCAAACTTTCAATGCGTCACTTGCATAATTGTAACAGTAAAATTTTACGGCGACCACATGAGAATAATATGACATTAATTACAATAACTTACTTGTCAAACCTGTTTCAAAAACACTAATTGTATAGCGAGTTGATAGAATATCCACAAACCAAAAGCCGTCATCTTGGATTTTATGAATTTTAAAATATATATTATTAATAACAACTTGTCAAGCGCGGAAAAATGCCAGTTGTAATTCCTTATAAAAAGATTTTGGGCCATGAACCGTGGAATTGAAACATATGCTTGATACAGTGAAGAACAATCCGGGACAGCTGCTAGGAATGAATGCCGTCTTCAATCTACAATCTACAAACAAAACAAACAAAACAAAACTAAGACAAACTAAGATTGAAATAAGTTTTCACAAACAAACTAAGATTGAAATAAGTTTTCACAGAATTTTGAACAAACTAAGATTGAAATAAGTTTTCACAGAATTATTTTAAACAAACTAAGATTGAAATAAGTTTTCACAGAATTATCAAAACATGCACTATTTGATGCTTCACGCAAACTTACGTGAAAAACATGTAATGTTGTGAGTGTTGACAATTATAAAAAAATAAAAACTCATAGAGCAAACAATGGTAACTTCAACCAAGAATCATTAAATGGCAAAGTATGTCCGTTAGTTGACTGAGTCACCCAAGCCGCTGATGAGTAAATGGTTCATACAAATTTATATAGTACCACTTGCTAACCAAGTTCAAATTACGTCAATTTTTGCGTCTTTTGACAATTTATACAGTAAAAATATCTGAAAATTTCTCAGTTCAAAAAAATCTTGTGATTTTACATCTTATAAGATGCACATAAATGGAGCGTCATGTTTTAAACTAATTTATATGCAAGAACATGTAGAATTGTGTGATATGAAAATTACATGGCTTGAAAACGAATGAAATAAAATACAAAATATCGATAGCAACTGCGCGAGACTTGAACAAAAGAAGCATCAGATCTCAAAGCGCTCCAGTTAATCGACTGGGCCACAGAAGCACATATCTGCTTAGTGAATAATTGATACCTCTAAACGCATACAGCGTCACTTGGTAGCCAAGTGCAAATTACATTAGGAGCTAGTAAAATTCTGCTCGAGTGGAATATTGCGTCAATTGACATATTAAGTTGTTATGAATCGTATCGTTTGTAGAATTGTGTCACCTGTAAAATTTACAATTTTTTTCTGTGTTAATAAAATGGAATCTTAATGCTTACAAAAACAGTGAAAACGGAAATCTGCATTAGACACAATTTTCCATTAAATGTAACATAAATTTCAAAAAATCTATTCACATATTAATATTAAATTCGTTGCCGTTAATTTTTTTATGCAGAGTAAACTTTAAAGTAGATAATTCTCCATTTTCTTTCTATCAGTTGTATTTTCCATCATGATTGATTGAAATTAACATGTTTAGCGCGTAAATTTCACTTACTTACTTTTTGTTACATCTGATTCAATTCAATTTTACAGGTTTCTTCCAAACTGCGAAGTGGTATCGGTGCAAAAAGTGTAGCACAGGTTTAGTGCAATTGGCAATTGGTTTCAGTACATCCTCCACTACACACGGGGTCTTTTACGTTATCGATGAGTTCTACATCAGTTTAGGTTGCACGTTAGGCATGATCTAATATTCTCAAGTATCATGCAATATGCAATTTCAAATGGTTTTTGATGATAGACGGAAACATTAGATCACAAAGCACACCAGATAGTCGACTGAGCCACAGAAACACATATCTGCTTGGCTGTAAATTAGTAAGAATTATGTCACCTGTAAAATTCATAATTTCTTTCTGTGCAGTTTTGAAGAAGTAGATTTTGAACTCTATCTCAAAATCACACAATCGGAACTATTATTTGAAAGAATAATAAATACAGAAAGTGGAAATCTCAACACCTGGGTACTTAGAAACATTAACATTCAGATTATGATAACACTTATGTCTGTTACAAATGAGTCTTCATGGTTGATTTGTGTGGCAATTGTAGAGCTTCAGGAAACGTACAAAAGAGTTAAAAATGAGTTGTTGAGGAAAATACGGCGCCTCGCTCGCAACAAATAAGTCTGATAATAGAACTATATAACTGTTGTATACAAAAATACGAAGATGAAGAAACAGCAAACCCCGTGAAAAAATCTAACTTCAGTCAATTGCAATGCGCCCCTGTACCACGGAAATCCAGGCGCCCCATCAACAAAGTCAACGACTAACCAATTAAATTTGAACAACTACGGCACTGGATTCCAGATTTGAATAATGTTCGACGCATATGGCTCGTAAAATAATTGATTTCTGGTCTGGTCGAAAGTCAGAGGCCTAATCCGGCTGGTTTGAATACGAATAATTTCCTCTGACTTAGTGCAAAAGCAATTAACAATAAAATATCTGACACCACTTGCATATTTCAAAGTAACCAAAATGCATTCAAACAAATACACACAATTTTTTGTATCATTTATTTAATACCTATTACGCTCAATGCATTTTCCTGGAGTGCAAAGTAGCTAAATGTTGGTTTTATTTGCACTTTTCACAAAACTGATAATTTTCACTTCCAATTTGCGTATTGCCAATTGTAATCAGCCCCTCAAAAAAGCCGATTTGCATCCTTGTTCCTTTGTTCCGTCCTTGTTCCTTTATTCAGTGTGTGTTTGCCCCAATGTGAACGGACCAATGCGGTAAAACTTCATTTCATTCGAATATTATTAGATGAAAATGAAATTTATGGCCATTATCTGTCAGCATATCCATTTGACTTTTGTTGTCATACTCAAATGAAGCACCCAGAATTCATCGTCAATTTAATAACGCAACTAGTCACTTGCAGAGACGTCCATCTCCTTTGTGTGACGAAGAACAAACGAAATTTCTCCTCTCGCATTGACAACTTCTACGAGAGCTCTTCTCTTTTACGTATGTACACCACTGTTGTATAAAGTGTGCACGCACCATGAGTGCGCGTGTTTATATTCTTTTGCCTCTAGCACTGAATCGCACCAAAATGCTAGAGCAGAGCTTTCAAATATTCTGAGGTAGACGCAGATATTTTCACCGAGCACTCTGGTGTATGGTTTGCTTAGAAGAAATGTGGGGCACGAAAAATCAGCAAAAAAAAACAATTTATCGCGAATTTTCGTTTTTCCTTGCAAGATTTTAATAGCAAAGTCAGATCTACTCTCTATTAATTGAAGTTCACAGAAGTGTTCGCTCACCATCACGCGCCAATGATCACTTGGGTGTATTTAGGCGAGAGCACTTGAGAGCGATTCATGCGAAGAGAATGTGGTTCTCTCGCACCAGCTTCTTTCAACACAAGCACACACTCAAAGTCCGTCTAACGGACACTGATAAGAAGTACGCTTTCCTTTTTGTGTGGAGCCTACCGAAGGCATCCGCTGTGTAGAAATAAAACTTACATACTGGTGTATCACTCTAGTGAAATGCCATCACTGGTCACTTGAAGTTTTACTTGATGCTCAGTTTAAAGTGTCAAATATTCTACCTGCTTCATTGTCTTCATGTTGGTAGTTAAAATGAATCCATGCCTGTTCAACATCAATTCGATAATCAAAACTCTCTTCGGCCAGAATTATAAATAGAGAGTAGCGGTTCTCATTTAGGTTTTAAATTATCACCATAGATAATTTTCGATTGCTTGAAATGTATTGAGATGTGTTTATTTATATTATGTTCCAAAGTATTACAAATCTGTTATCTTGACTGGTTTACTTTTCATCCATTATCTTGAACCAATTCGAAACCATTTGAAGGCCGCTCTCTCATTCAATTGTAAGAGATATTTTATTCCAAGAAATAAACTGACGGTAGTGGTTAAAGTTTCGATTAATAGAAAAACGGATGAAGAACTGAATGCTACCCGTTCTGTACGAGAGCGAAGGTTGTGCGTTAAAATGTGAAGTTTACTGCAGTAGAGTGATCGTCAATGTGAGTCACATTTGGTTTCAATTTGAATTGAATGAAGTTTAACAGCACTGAAACGAACAGTAGTTGAATGCTGATGTAATTGCCTTTGTTTGAAGCGACACTCACACTGCGAATGGTACACAAAATAAATCCCGTCGTAATTGTTTCCCTCACCAGCACTGCCTGAACTGCGAACGGCGATATTCAGAAAGCTGATTTTCTAATATCATCGGATGAAAATATCGTAGTAATTCTTTGCGAAAAATGGTGGGGCTTTGAACAGAACCGATTAATTTAGTCACTTCGATGCTATACAATACTGATAAATTTTCCCTCGAATGTACACCGCAGGAACACCAGACAAGCCCCTCCCTCCGGATCCACTCCAAATCGAGAAGATGATCAATATAAGTCGACCAGGGTACAATAGCGAAAGCTGTACATTAAGATACTGACAAAGTGTCATTGATTGTTATAAGATAATAAAACCTACGTCAAGATTGATTTTAAAAAGTCTTCTTTAAAAAAACGTTGAACTAACTGGCAAAGAAAAGGTGATAGATTTTCAAAGAAATGTCTCGTATGTTCCAGTGGCCTAAAGAGCTACATAGATGTCGCAACCAGACCCATCAATCAGTCAGTTTATGTGCAGGAATGGCTGGTAAAACTTATGCTGTCTTTCATCAAGCAATACAGTTGTGATCGGATTTGACATCTTGCCATCACGGAAAAAGGCGGTGAAGTCATATGCCACGATGAACGTCCAGGTAGTGACAAGCAAAACTTCAAGAAGAAATAGAGAAAGACAATTATCAGTGAGCAGCAGTTCAAGTCGGGAGCGGGTCATTTCGCCGAAAGCCATTTCGTCGATAGTCGTTTCGCCGAAAGTCGTTTTGCCGAAAGGATCATTTCGCCGAAAGAGTCATTTCATTTGTAGGAATCGGTGAAATGAACCTTTCGACGAAATAACATTCGGCGAAGTTGCCCATTTGGCGAAATGTCATTCGGCGAAATGATCCTGATCCGCTCAAGGCATGCAGGCAATAGATTTTCTCCAAAGGTGCTTTGTAGAACTTGATGAGTGATAACAAACGACAGACTCGGAAATTCGCACTCGCTAGAAAAAAAGCTTGAGAGAATATGTTTATTTTATTCCAAAGGAATTGCACACGGAAAACGAATATGACTTATTTTACAATCAAAAGTTTGACCGAATATTCAAATTTGACCAATGTTTGATCGTAGCATTCTAGCATTAGAAAGAATTAGTGGGGAGAGCCAGTCACGTACCCAGAGGGGGGGCCCGAGGGGCCCTGGCCCCTCCCGAAAGCAAAGACATATAATTATTTAGAATGTCTCAGACATGTGTTACAGAAATAACAAGACAGTAAACGCAATGAAATGTAATACAATGTCAGTTTCAATGGAAATGTTTGAAGTGTATGTTAAAAACAGCTGTAAAAGGCACACTGAGAATTAGGTTCATAAGCAATCTTCAGTGACATTATTTTTAAATCATTGGGCCCCTCCCGAAATGAAATCCTGGGTACGGGCCTGGGGAGAGCTGCATTTTGTCAGTCATGTTAAATATCATCGTCAACAGCAATTTGTACTGTAATGCTGTTTTTTCAAGTGAGACACTCGATAGTTTTTCTATATAGTTCATTTACATCCGGCTTTAACCTGTTTGCGGTCATTCACCGGATTGTACAGGATAGTCATATGACCATGTCGAAGTAAGCTTAGTGCAAGACAGACGTCTGTTTTTTTCTTTTCTCACTCATTATCTTATTCCACAATGAAATAAGTAAAATACAGTAAAGAGAACATCCATGGGTTCTCACCAAAAAACACTATATCATGAGGGTTTAAAAGCGCACATCGAGAGAATTTTAGGTTTCAAACATCGAGTGCTCAGACACTCAATACACGGATTTAGAGAACTTAGCAGTCCATTGAACAAAGCTTTCCAATATTTTTCGTGGTATGCTGCTAGTTGATAGTGACCAATATCAGCTCTAATCGGAAGTATTTATCTCATGATTTCGCGTATTTCTATGGTGATATTTGGTTCATAAAACGGCGCTGACAAGATGCCGAAGCGCATTTTTCTTTATTAACGGAATAAGAGGATGGAAATTGGAGCTTTCGGATGTTTTTAATATGTCACTACAATCTACTATTTTGTCTAAATTTCGTTCACTCGTTTATATTGCATTTATAACAAAAATTATGGAAGTTTTTATATGGTTCACGATAGCATTTAAAAATTTTCCTCATTTTTTACGAATAAGAACTGTAAATCAAGCTTTTTGGGACTTCAACATCGGATATTATTGTAACGTTCGCTCGGTAAGTTTATAAGTTTTGTGGTGCATTCGAGCATCTTGAACCGAAACATGTTAAGCTGCGCGCTAATACATTACTGAAATTTTTACTAACAAATATCCTACTCCCTTTGACACTTGTGGAGCGCGCAGTAGTATATACGGCTTCTAGTAACAAAAAGTGTTGGACTAACATCCCTTTCCATTCCTTAGACGATCTACATTCGGGGGTGACCGGTGCCGGTACTGATCAATGAATGCTACGGTTCCCAGATGATATACATTGAAAAATGATTTGCGAGTCCCAGGTCTGATGAACTAGAAATTCACTGCACTATTTCAGTTCATCCTGATCAGTAACAGAGGTGGAAACCAGGGCTGGTCGCTTAAGCTCAAGAATGAGAGGATGGAAATTGGCTCGTATGTTTCACCCTATTGCAAAATCAATTATTAAACCGTAGTATTGATCAAGTGTATTTGATATCGTTTCAATTTCGGTCTCATTCACAGATATAACAAATTTAGATGTTACTTTTTATTCAAATTGATTCAAAATTATACCGACTATCCGTCAACTTTTTGGTTTACTTCCATCAGAATCCTAAACCACATCCTTTGTATTTCTTCATCCTTTTTATTCATACTATTCTTTCTTTTTCTAGGACCACTATCATCATAAAATATGTGTGCAATATCGTACTATATATTCAAAAATCATAATTGGCTAGATTTGATGACTCTATGCTTGAAAACGATGGGTTAGAAATGTCACATCCGTGACAAACTGAAGTGTAAAAAAATAGTTATTGACGTTACTTTGAGAAGATGATGGAAGCATACAATGATACCAGCAGAGAAATTCAGAGGCGTATTTTAGTTGGAAATGGTGCGTACTTTGGACTCCTTAAAATCCTTCAAACGAGTTAAGCACGTCAGTGCTCGAATTTGACTATATACGAAAAACTTATTAGACCGGTCATACTCTATGATCACGAGACATAGGCTTTGTTGGTAGAGGACCAACGCGCCCTTAAGGTCTGAGGACAGCGGGTCGCGTGTTGAGTTTTAAATCGACCACGTGGCTCGCTCAATTCCCTTTGCGCATCGTATTTCTCTTGTACTCACTCGTATATGAGCAAACTGTACCGGATTACCAGCATACATTTTATTATTTTGATGAGAAGTTTTATCACATTAATCGATCGTATGGGTTGGACATTACATGGATTCCAATGAACAATGGAAAAATATTCAACTTTCACAAAAATTGAATATCTGTGTGTTTGGCAGCCTTGTCGAGCCAATTTTATTTCTTTCTCCTTTTTCAGAATGCTATCAAACAACCAAAGCGAAAAATATGGCGGATGCATTGAAACTGACATTGTTTCACAGAAAAATACAAGACTTTATTTTTATCGCGATAACATACATGTTTTAATGTACTAATCGCATCTAAACTAAATTATCTAGACTTTGTCACGGTATATTCATGATACAAGCCTTCAAGGCCGAGATATTCGATGAACAAGTAGAGGTATACATTTCCGACCGTTCCAATTTTCAGCAGTTCATCAGTCAGAAAAAAATACAACACGACCGCTAAACTCAATGAATCATTCTGAAAATTTCACCACAGACACGGCACTCGAACCTGTAGATAGAATCTATCCGAGGAAATTGCTTAGCCAATCAAACCACCCTGCATACGAAAACACATGAAGTGATAGCTTGATTGACTAGAAGAACCAAGCATGCTTGGCTTTACTTGGCAAACATATTTTTTCTTCAAAATTAGCGTAAATATCTTTTTAATTTGAAATTAATAAATTGAAAATAAAACAATCAATCAAGGAACAGTCCGTAATGCGTTTTTAAAACAGTTCCTTCGCAAAAGTACCATGATAGATCACAGTGATATTCGTACATAAATAGAGACCCTGCAAACAATCAACATTAGTGTTGAGCCAAGATACAATATTTGTGGTTCATGAACGTCGAATATGTTCAACCATTAGCTCTAGCTCACAGCCGAATGTGATAAACTAACAACAGGATTTCACAACTGATGATCTGCTGAATGCTGGATGATCTTGACAAGAACATCTCATTATCAAAACTCGACCGGCCCTTTTCAAAATTCCGATGAACTATTTCCGAAAGAATTCCATCCAATCAAAATTGGTGAGACGCAGAAATAAATGATCCGTGAATAGTCGAAATAAAAATTACTACAGCGATTTCAACAATTTGGAGAGCCTCATATTATCTGAAAATTTGATCAATAAATCTTCTACATTCGAAAGTTTTGAAAACAATTCAGAAAATATGTAAAAGCAAAGTCTTGGTATAACATTTGCTGTAGTGAAATTTGACCTTCTGTCTCAACAGACTTCGCAGCCGATTCAGAGTGTAAAGAATCATTGCAAGGCTGGTGCTACGATTCTACTGACACTACGAATCCTTCCAAATCGGGGCTCGAATATACGACAACTGGTTTGTAAGACCAGTGCCCTATGCATTAAATCGCCAACCCAGAACCAGTAAATAGGTACGAGTACCGATTTTTAATGTTAATGATGTCTTGTCTATCGAAACTCTAATCAATATTTTTTTAATCGGGATGTAAATCGAATTGTTTTAAGAGAAAGGTGCTGAATAAAAATTTTTGAATCATATTTAAAAATGTTTCATCAACAAACAAATCATTGCATCTAACCGTTAACATGTTCTATCAAATCTCAGAATCTGACGAAATTCGTAATCGAGAAGAAATACGTTGGCCGTTGTTAGTCAGACGAAAAAAGCGAGAGAGACATCGTCACACTACTAACTGAATCAAAAGAGTACAGTTGTTTTTATCGATACCATCGTCAGCGAGCTGGACCGCCAATAACTGTCCATTCATGCAAAAACACCAATTTCCGATTCAATATAGCTGCTGCCAACGGAGGGTAAGGGTTCTTGCGAGCCTTGGATTTCGACGGGATGGCTCACGCAAACGTAACGTGAAACAGTCAGAAAAAAAATACGCTTGATAATTATACAGAATTAGCATCTTTGGGTGCAGAAACATGCAACGATCCGTCCGTTCCCGGGATGGTCAACGCACGTGCCATGCCGCGAAATTAAAGGCTACAATCTTGTAACTTCGATCGCAATTCTGATAGCATTTTAGCCTCCGTACACATCCCGTTGCGAAAATATAGCGAACAGACACCGGAGGCAAGGTTTTGTTTTATTATTTTTTAGGTTGGGCTAAAATATTAGCCGAATTTTTACAATGTGCCTAAAACCAATTTAAGTCAAACCAAATCAAACGACTTCGACGAGAGATGAATTCTGCCGATGAAGGTGGTACAGATTGATATGACAGCGATTCGGTTCGAGTGGGGATTTCATTGAACACCTTTCATTTGAGATTTGTGAAAATTGGTTCAACTGTCCCTTAAACATTAAAGTGAGTCTCGAAGAAAAAATGAAATTAACAATAGCTCTATCGACTGAGCGCTAAAAATCATTTGGAATATAAAAAAAGAACATAATACCATTCTCAGGCAATTATGAAAGTGAAAATCCACAAACTAGTTGGTTTTCATTTCGTTAGCATGAACAGAAAGGAAGAGGAAACGAAAGATGGAAAGGGAACGAGGTTAGTGTTTGTTTCTTCTAATGTTAAAAATAAATGTCGCCGTCACTTGTTCCGACGCGTATCTCTACGTAGTAAACTTTCTGTACGAGTGTACGAGACATGGCCAGTCGCACCAGCAACGATGCTGCTGATGATTGTATTTCGCTTAAGCATCGGTCTATGGCTATGGCATGGACTGGGTTTAAGCAGAAGAAGACTGAAATCACTGCATGTAACTGCATTTCTGCTCGTTTTCATGTTGACCTAATAAAAATCGGAAATCAGAGGAATTCGAAGTATTCAAACCATGACGACATTCAAAGCAGTTGGATTTAATTGCAACCAAATGAATTAAAATTGATAATATAAATTGCATAGAGCTCTAGTGCCAATCTCGAGGGCTCGTGGTAGTCCGGAAATGGGATTCAGAACAGTAACCGTTTATATATCTCAAATCCAAATACAGATCGGTAAAGAGGAAAATTTCAAAATTCTAAGAATACTTGATTGTGATCAACTCAATTGCGAAATCTGAAGTGTTTTTGGTTTTTCACAATTCTGTCTAGTTTTTGAATAATTGATTAAAAACACGACGCGCGCACTCCGCTACATTTCACCTTCGCCTATTATAACCCGGGGGTTTAAAAATTTGAATCGAATGAAAAGATATCATCAGTTTCTTCATATTATGTGTTGAAGATTATGGGAAACTCAAAACCACTGTTAAAAATCTTTTCTAAACGAAACTATGCCACCGTATGATATATCATACACACAAATTTTAATATCAAATTTTACATTATTTTACACATTATTTGGGATTTTTTTTATTGATATATCCTTTTTAGAGCCTCTGCTAATGTTTTGTCACAAGATATATGTATTAGCGGATAATTTGAAGAAAAAATACAAAGCAATATATAACTTACTTTTGCACTACCATTTCTAGTTGTTAGTAGGTCAAAGGTCGAGGATCAAAATACAAATAAATTGTGAAAAACAAACAGCAGATTTAACACCCAACGAAGTGGCGTAGTGTAGTTTATCTGTTCTTGTTATCGTGAAGCTGTTGGGCAGTGCAGTTCCACAATAAACATTTTTTGAAAAATAGATATTTCTGCTTAGGATATATCACACGCTAGGACATAATGGGATAAAGATTGTCATCAAGGATATGGTAATTGAGAATAATTTGAATTTTTGAAATTGACATATTCTGAACTACAATTATAGGATGATTCAGAAGATCAATTGTTTCGATGCCTTATTTGTCACTGAATTTTACCTTAATGCTTGTTCATACCAAACATTTTTGAAAACTGCAACTTTGAGTTATTTTTGAATATCTCATACTACTGAAAATTTTATCATAAATTGCTGAACATATATCCGATGGTATGGAGAAAAACCCTTCTTAATCCACCTAGTGGTGTGATAATGCCTTTCTCTTCTTTCATAACAGTCTCATGAAAATATGTTTCATACTTTTATTAAATAATTTTGGACACTAATTTTGACAACAATTGATGCAGATTGATTCGAGTAGTTCACAAAAGCATGCTTCAGTGTTTATGTCACACAGTCAGCATCATTTTTCCAAACTAGTGCTTGACATTTGCGTTGCCTATTTGTAATCAGTGATGCTAATCTAAAAAAAGCCTTCTTAGTCCACTTAGTGGAATTTTCATATATCTTGAAAAATCACCATAGGAGGGAGTACATGAAATTTTCGAAATCGAAAAAAAATTTTTGATGCCAAAAGGCTTAGAATTGCATGAAACGTCGAGATTTAGTGTCATCTCGAAAAAAATTTGTTTTGAAAAAGTCGACTTTTTGGGACTATAATATGAAAATTTTTCTAAATCCCAGAAAGTTGATTTTTTCAAAAAAAATTTTTTTTTGAGAGGACACTAAATTTCGATGTTTCATGCAGTTTTAAGAGTTTCGGCATCAAAAAAAATTTTCGATTTTGGAAATTTCATGTACTCCCCCCTATGGTGCTTTTTCAAGATCGAAAATTGTCAAACCTTTATCACCGGGCAGCACACCTTACGCATGTCCGATTTAGATCAAATTTTGCATGAAGGCTTTTTTAGAGGTGCTTGAACTTTTGAGCCATCGCCTGTAAAAAAATGCTCATGAAATTGAAAATTTTTACTAATCGCACTGTAATACAACCGGAAGTCAGATCGGAATCAACTTCTATTGGACTTTATTAAGAATTTTAAGATCTTTCATTCGCTTCTTATATTGTTAAAATCGGTTAAGAAATTTCAGAGAAAATTGAGTGCGCATTTTCTCATATATTTTCATATTTTGCCTTGTAATTCCGGAACCGGAAGTCGGATGAGGGTAAAATTCAATAGCGATTTATGGGACCGTAAGACCTTTCATTTGAATCTGAGTTTTTTGAAAATCGGTTCAGCCATCTTTGAGAAAATCTAGTGACATTATTTGTCACATACGCACATACTTTATTGAAAATGTCACAAAAATTCTATATTTTCACAGAAATTTTAGAATATTAGAGTATTCGAAGAATGCTAAATACATCTAAGCAATTTTGAACACAACTCGATAGAATTTGATACCAGCTATAATTTACGGGAAAAATAGTTTCAAATTTTCGAAAGAATATTCAAAAATTAGATATTTCACACAAAAATTAAAATTAAAATAAAATTAAACCTGTATGACACTTAGCATGAAATTCATATCGAACATTTAGGCATTGTTGATCTCCAATCAATTGAATATTATTGCTTCAACTAAAATTTTTAACAGGAAATTCTATCATATTTAATAAAAATCTCAAGAAATTTTGTATTTTCACAGAAATAGTTGAATCTTAAAGTTTTTTGTGACTTAGCTAAGCATGCATTCAAGAATGTTCGTGTACCATCCGACTAAATTTACTTTCAGCTAAAATGTCAAGAGTGAAATAGTTGATATATTTTATACTAGCTGAATTACCTGGCGTTGCTCGGAAATATTTCGTGAAGGCAAGCCCGAAAAAACTTCTAGAAGTTGTCCTGCCTTTTGAAATAATAATGATACACAACTTAATGTCTATTCGCACTATGCCGGGACGGCCGATCCGGGACTATCCGGGACGTTTTTTTCCTCATCGGTGATGACTGAGCTGACGAAATGAGCACGTATTGGAATGCCGGATCCGGCTTAAAATCCATTTGGTTGCCACCGATATTCCTCGCCGAGTTTTTCGCATGGTCGGCACGGGAACTAAATTGCAATTGAATTCTGAGCCTATTCTAAGTTCTGAATTTAGTTCTTGAGCTCAGGTCTAGTTACTAAATGCTGAATCCTTCGAATAGGTTTTTTTTTAGAACCACTACCATATTCTCAAAGAACTATTCGAAATTTTACTTCACTAACCAGTTGTAGTTCGTAGTTGTTGTTGGAACTTTCTGTTGATTTGCTATATATGTTAAGGTGCATCGTTTCAAATTTTCGTAGTGAGGAAGGGGAAAGCTTGCACAATTCACACAATCGATCAACTAATTTCCGCAATACTGAATCCAATTCGATTCGACTATGAAATTGATGGACAAAGGCTCCAGAGAGTTGATCATGTTAATGATCTTGGTGTTTTGTTAGATGCCAAGCTTACCTTCAATCTACATCGTTCACCTATAATTTCAAAGGCAACACGGCAATTAGGTTTCATTGCGAAGATCGGGCGGGACTTCAACGATCCGCATTGCTTGAAAGCGTTGTATTGCTCCTTGGTTCGTCCTATACTGGAAAATGCTAGCCTAATTTGGAATCCGTATCAGCTGGTTTGGAACTTACGGATTGAACGCGTACAGAAAAGATTTGTTCGTCTTGCTCTAAGAAACCTTCCTTGGAGGAATCCGCTTGAGCTCCCACCGTATCCTGATCGCTGTCGAATGATCGGACTCGACTCATTGGAACGACGCAGAAAAATTCAGCAAGCTGTTTTTGTGGCAAAACTGATTAACGGTGATATCGACTCTTCGAAGATTCTGTCTCTACTTGATTTCCGTGCTGCAACAACGATCGCTCCACCAGTTTACTGCAGCCGATATTTCATCGAACGACGTTCGGGTATTATGAACCGATAACATCTTGTTTGATGACGTTTGGCACTGTTGAACATCTTTTCGATTTTGGTAAAACAACTTACAAATTTTGGCAGAAAGTACTACGTTCTACAATTTTATGACTTGACTGATACATATTCATTAAGACCATATCATTGTCAGATGATTTTCATAAATATAAATAAATAAATGAATAAATGATTGTTATTCTAAAGTAAAAAGAAACCGTTTCAATTTCATTCGTATTCACGACATCTAATTATGTCTGTGACATTACACACCCGTACTTTTTTTACAAGAAAACAAAATTATTTCACTCTACAGATTGTACCAGTTTCGGAGCTCAATCGAGTTCAATAAAATTTTGTACAAATTTTATATAATACCAAATTCAATTTACATTGAAGATCATACATGTTTGTTTTACATTTTACAATATATTAAATTCGAAAACTTCCACGAAAATGTTGATTTTTTGAGAGTTTGTTGTAAATATAAGATTTTACTTGCATAAATTTACACGATTTTTTTTTTTAATAACTATTTATTGGAATATGAGTTAAAATTAAATTATTAAGATTTAAATTAGGTGTTCAGCCACAAGTGGTGACTTTTCAGCCCTATTATAAATATGATTTGGTTATTACCATGAGGACATTATTTGCTTCCGCAATTCTGAGATTTTTGTGTAGGGAAAATTCTAAACCTACTTGTATTGTGTAATTGGGAGAAGGAACTTATATTAACTTACTAACTAATACAGAGAGCGAATCGATTCAATTGAAGATTGCATCGATTTTTGTCGGAATTTGCTTATAATATTATGTGACATTACATCTAATGGTTCTATATTTGTGAGTCTGTGTAACTCATTTGTACTAAACCAGGGAGGACGCTTCAAAATCATTTTCAGAATTTTATTCTGAATCCTTTGAAGCGTTTTCTTCCTGGTGGAACAACAACTTGACCAAATTGGTACTGCATAAAGCATGGCTGGTCTGAAAATTTGTTTATAAATTAACAACTTGTTTTTTAGACAGAGCTTAGAATTTCTGTTTATAAGAGGATATAAACATTTAATATATTTATTACACTTTGCCTGGATTACTTCAATGTGATCCTTGAAAGTGAGTTTTTTGTCATACGTTAAACCTAAGTATTTAGCTTGATCAGACCATGTCAATTCCAAGCCATTCAATTTGAGAATGTGATTATTGTTTGGTTTAAGAAACGAAGCTCTTGGCTTGTGAGGAAAGATAATTAATTGCGTTTTTGCTGCATTTGGTTTAATTTTCCATTTTGACAGATAATCACTGAAAATATTTAAACTTCTTTGTAGGCGACTGCAGATCACTCTTAGATTTCTACCTGTGGCTAACAGACTTGTGTCGTCACAGAATAACGATTTCTGACAACCAACGGGTAGATTTGGAAGATCAGAAGTGAAAATATTATGCAAGATTGGAGCTACACTCGAACCCTGCGGAACACCGGCTCGTACGGGTAGCAATTCAGATTTACAATTCTGATAGCTAACCTGAAGAGTACGATCAGTTAAATAATTTTGAATCATTTTGATCAAATAAATAGGAAACTGGAAATCAGACATTTTTGCTATTAAACCTTTGTGCCAAACACTGTCGAATGCTTTTTCTATGTCTAGAAGAGCAACTCCAGTGGATAACCCAGAAGATTTATTTGCTTTTATCATGTTCGTTACTCTGACAAGTTGATGAGTAGTTGAATGTTCATGACGAAATCCAAACTGTTCTGGTAAAAAAATTGAATTCTCATTTATATGAGACATCATTCTCAACAAGATAATTTTTTCAAAAAGTTTACTGATAGAAGAAAGTAGGCTAATTGGTCGATAACTCGATGTTTCTGCTGGATTTTTATCAGGTTTCAGGATAGGAATTACTTTGGCGTTTTTCCATCTTTTTGGGAAGTAAGCTAATGAAAAACACTTGTTGAAAATTTTAACCAGGAGTCTCAAGGCAACATCGGGAAGATTTTTAATAAGAATATTAAAAATTCCATCATTACCAGGAGCCTTCATGTTTTTGAGTTTCCTAATAATTGATTTAATTTCGTCAAAATTCGTCTCAATAATGTCATCGTGTGATAACACTTGGGTTGAAATATGTTCATATTTCAGTGAGACTTCATTTTCAATAGGACTCACAACGTTCAAATTAAAATTGTGTACACTCTCAAACTGCTGAGCAAGTTTTTGAGCTTTTTCGCCATTTGTAAGAAGTATTTGATTTCCTTCCTTGAGAGCAGGAATTGGTTTCTGAGGTTTCTTAAGAACCTTAGAAAGTTTCCAGAAAGGTTTAGAATATGGTTTAATTTGTTCCACTTCTTTAGCGAAATTTTCATTTCGCAAAAGAGTAAATCTATGTTTAATTTCTTTTTGTAAATCCTTAACTATATTTTTCATAGCAGGATCACGAGAACGTTGATATTGTCGTCGACGAACATTCTTCAACCGAATGAGCAGTTGAAGATTGTCATCGATGATAGGAGAATTTAATTTAGTTTGAGCTTTGGGAACTGAAAGATTTCTAGCTTCGATAATGTAATGATTCAAATTATCAATTGCTGTGTCGATGTCCGCTGAATTTTCTAAAATAGTTTCATGATCCACATGATTTTCAATGTGAGATCTGTAATCCAACCAATTAGCTCTATGATAGTTGAATATAGAACTAATTGGATTAATTATAGCTTCGTTGGAAAGTCTGAATGTTACAGGAAGATGATCTGAGTCAAAGTCAGCATGTGTAATCGGTTCACTACAAATGTGACTTTGATCCGTTAGAACCAGATCAATTGTAGACGGGTTTTTCACGGAAGAGAAACAAGTAGGATTACTGGGATGAAGAACTGTGAAGTAACCAGCTGAGAGTTGATTATGAAGTATTTTACCATTACTGTTATTTTGCCTACAATTCCACTGGACATGCTTAGCATTTAAGTCCCCTATTACGAAAAATTTCGATCGATATCTTGTGAGTTTTTGCAAATCGCCTTTAAAGAAATTTAATTGTTCGCCGGTGCATTGGAATGGCAAATATGCTCCAGCGATGAAATAAATTCCATGAATGGTTTCAACTTCGATTCCCAAGCTTTCAATAACTTTAGTATTGAAAGAAGGTAAAATTCGATGTTTAATTTGCCGTTGGACAAAAATGGCAACTCCACCACCAATTCCAGTAAACCTGTCAAATCGATGAACCACATAATGTGGATTACTTTTCAATTTGACATTTGGTTTAAGAAAAGTTTCTGTCACAATGGCAATATGGATTTTGTGAACTTCGAGAAAATTATAAAATTCATCTTCACTCGATTTCAAAGATCGAGCATTCCAATTTAAAATATTCAAATGATTATTTAACATCACTGTTAAATTTTAAATTCATTATAATATTATTTGCAAATTTCCATCCGATTTGAAATGCTTCAAAAAGTGATGAAGTCGAATTCATTTGGATGATCATTTGAAAAAGTTGATCTTGTAGGTAGATCATTTTATTTTCAGTTATATCGCCTAAATCGACTTCATTTAAAGAAGCGAATGGCATTGAAGGAATATTTGTAGGTAGACTGCCATTAGAATGATTTGGCCGGTCTACCTATTAATAAATTGTTTTCGTTAGAAGATGGACTGCAAGGCGGTTCTGTGTTTTGATTATTTACATTAGTAGAAATAGGTGGTAGATTTCTACCTAATATACCAGCATAACTGACATTAGAAGAAGATGATGACGAGGTCGATCTATCTGTCAATAAAATGTTTTCGTTAGAAGACGAATTGGCAGGCGTACCTGTTTATAAATTTACACGATGCTAAGTTCATTGAGTTGGAAAGAAAAAATTTCTGCCTACAACTTCTTGAATTTTAAAAACTTCTGTGAAAATATCTATTTTTTGAGATTCTTGGTAAATTTAAAATATAAATTCTTGACATTTCAGCTGAAAGCAAATTTAGTCGGTTGGTACACGAACATTCATAAAAGCATGCTTTGCTAAGTCACAAAAAACTTTAAGATTCAACCATTTCTGTAAAAATACAAAATTTCTTGAGATTTTTAGTAAATATGATAGAATTTCCTGTTAAAAATTTTAATTGAAGCAATATTCAATCAATTGGTGATCAACAATGCCTAAATATTCGATATTAAATTTTTGTGAAATATCTAATTTTTGGATTTTCTTTCGTAAATTTGAAACTATTTTTTCCCGTAAATTATTGCTGGTATCAAATTCAATCGATTGGTGTACAAAAATGCTTAGCTGTATTTAGCACTCTTCGAATACTCTAATATTCTAAAATTTCTGTGAAAATACCGAATTTTTTGAGATATTTTCAGTAAAGTTGAATATGTTAAAAAATACGAAGTTTTCGATTATTCATGCATGGTCTTTTGGTTATGTTTTTGATCATAACTTTCCTTAACAAAGTGTAATTGAAAAATATTCTGTTCCATTTCTGTTGCGATAGACGTATCTGTCTAATGATAAACAAATTTTCAAAATCGGACTTCTAACA
This sequence comes from Malaya genurostris, assembly GCF_030247185.1. Lineage (NCBI taxonomy): Eukaryota > Metazoa > Arthropoda > Insecta > Diptera > Culicidae > Malaya > Malaya genurostris. The sequence continues at coordinate 258,690,514 of NC_080572.1, forward strand.
GCTGAGATATGGCCAGCCAAAGTAAGCGTTCCAACTTTATTTAAACAGACTTTAGTTGTAACTTTTTATAATAACTTTGAATAGAATATTGGGTTTCCTATAGTTTCAAATGGATTTTATTCAAAATGAATCTTTCTAATGGTAAATTTTATTTTGGAAAATATATTCAGTCGAAATTAGCGTTTCCACTTTTCATAGTACCCTTGGTACGTACGCGAACTTCATCTTTGCTATGGTCATTTGATACAATTTTCAGGGCAACCTTGAATGGTCAGTTGGATTTTATAATGAATTTTAAAGAATGCGTTTGTGACCTTTCAATTCACTTTGCAACACCTTGTTCTGATTTGATACGAGACTCGATCAGCAAGCAATAAACAAATTTATAACTATATGCTACGATCTGCTGATCGAGAACTGTCACTGCCGTTAGTAAGAAAGACAGCTCAGCACGGGAAGCCTTGAAATCGGCGATCATTCCCTAGAGGCATTATTTTTTTAAGAAAGAATTTCAGGATAATTTCATTCTGTGTAACTACTACTGGAGCCATTTATGTCCATAATTCGATTTTGAAATACCTTTTAATTGATACGTTTTACAAGAGGTAAGTTCTTCGTATTCTTTCATTTTTAACCTAGAACGTAGACGTTTTCAGAGATAAACTAGTCCTGGAATGGATTCCTGTTTTGAATATTTCTTGGGAGAGACTAATTTTCCAAATAGCTTTTCAATGAATAGTTAGGCCGTAAAAAAATAATAGAAGTATTTTTACTAAAGGTCTGAAATAAGATTTTTTTCATTGTCGGAAAATAGCTATCGAACTATCAAAAATAGCCATACTTTCGAGCAGGGTTATTTTCGACAATGACAATATAACTCTCCGAATGTAGAATTTCAACTAAAATACAAAATAATTCGCGAGATGGTCCATGGCTTTAGCTTTGAAAACAACTGATTTAGTTATGGAAAACATTGATCAGCTTGGTTCATATTTCTTTCAGCTCATCAGTGCGTCATCAGTTTGTGTTGAATTGCTAACGCCACCTAACGGTTCAACATAAACCGTTGAGCAGAGGTAAAGTTAATTATTTACATATTACACCGAAGTGCTACCTCTATATCAAGAATATGTGGCGTATGTGTTCTAGCCTGTTTTTTTATGAAACGTTTTTAATATTTTTCTCGATTTTAACCAATATAGTCGATGATAAGAAAAACAATTATGTTGAAAATGAAACCTGGTTCCGAATGAATTATATGATAAGCAGCAAATCTGTAAGGAAAACACACGTTGAATTCAAGTCGAATGTAAGATTAGAAATGCTGTCTAAATAAAAAACAAATCAGAATGAGCACTTTTTGGAATTTTTGAAGTGAATAAGTCTTAGCAGACTTCGTAACTTTCTTTCTTTGAAACAAGCAAACCGGCATTTTACCGGCATTGACTTTGTTCGTAAGATAACGCACGTCGACGACACCCATTGAAAATTTAACTTTTCATTTCAGAAACAAAAATAAACAAATGTAAAGAATTATTTCTGTTATTATACTTTCGTCGTGTGTTATAATACTTGATGTACTCGTACTCGTCCTTTATGAGGGCACCAATTCCAATTCTGACAAGAAGAAAATCACACGATCAATAAACTAATAAAATTATTCATATCAGGAAGTGTGGAGAAAGAGCACAAAGATTCGCCTCAATCCGGTTATGTCACTGCCATTATCCACCCCTTTATGTTCTCTTAATTATAAAGCTTCCATGATTTCGGCCTATAAATAATTAAGCGGCACCTGGAGGACAGTTCTACTAATTCTGCTCCTTTAATAGGTGTCATGACTTATTTGTCTATTTAATTAAAAACAGCATTCTTCAAAACATAAATTCAAGAATGGAGTTTAAAGTGATATTAAATTTACACATCATTCCAAAAAAAGGAATGACGAAAACATATTTCAATGAACTCACAGAATGTCATCTCCTAATTAAATCAGCCCAGGTTCGCTACAATCAGTATTATTTAAATGTGTTCATTTTAATTCGAGAAACAACAAATGGACAATTAAAACTATGCCGGTGATTCTGTAATCAATCTAATTGCAAGTAGACATAAATCATCGAGTTCAAGTTTTCGCTTCACTTAACACGAATTTTTCAAAATATAGGCCTTCTTTTCTATTACTTTGAAAACAGGTAAAATACTGTTCTCAAACAGAAACGTAAATAATGCCTTTTTCATACATTTTCTTCCATCACAACAGCCGATATTGACCACCTTAGATTAGACGTCGTTAAAGATACACATTATTCTCAAAAGTATCACTTTAGCATGTTTATCTTTGGTAATTAAAATATACTACACCAACCGACGGATCCAATGACGTAGTTTGGTTTCCATATTATACACAAAGTTTTTATTGTTTGATCCCAAAGGTCAATAAAACAACACCAGGCCGTTTTAACTGGTCATTCATTATCCGCACTGCGTCGCTTACACGAATTCTGCCTTATTTGCGCCGTCTTTGATTGAGTCATATTCTCAGCCATATTACCTTGAATGACAACCACAAAAAATCGTGCTCTACATTGTTACACATTGTGCTGTTGGATCATCGATCATGCCATGTGTACTTCTCATACACTATCAAGTTCCAGCAATAGGTCATGCAATTCCATCGGTGTGTCATTAATTATTTCTAAAATATACTCAAATTGTGGTTTTGGTGTTTGGTAGCTGCCATTCAAGATTTAACTAGAGAAAAAGGTGTCATATTTCATCAGTGATTTCTTGTTGTTGACTGCTTCATAGAAAGAAAAAAAAACGATAATCGTGCGCTCAACGGCTACCACCGTATGTTACAATTCGAGAAAGATGTAGAAGATTTCGACAATTGACGAAAACATAAGTCACCGGTGACGCCAGTGCAACACGACAGCCAACCGCGGCCGGTAACAAAAATACCATTAGGAATTGCATGGCTTAGTAGACCCCTGCCATTTTGACAAATGGCAACAAAACTCACCCGCTTGGAACAGACTGCACACTGTGCATCAATTTTCACTTTGCTGGTGCGATTAAGTGAAAAACAATTTGCAGATAAATAAAGATAAGTGTGTTGTCTTTCTGGTCCGTCTCCATTCGGATGATCTTTCCGAGTGTGTTAATCTTGAACGCTCCGAACCCGGCGGACGAAAACGCGAAAGAGTGAGATTTGCTAAATATCCATTCACAGGCACCACCACCACCACCACAGATCGGGAGATCGGTCGATCGGTCACCCGAGGTCGAATGAATATTCATTGGGTTCAGAAACTATATACGAGATGTTGACTCAATTTAGCGTTTATGAATGATTGATTTGTATTTTGAGAATAATTTACATGTAGATATTGGTATGAGGAATGGGACTTGAAAGACAGTAAAGGAAATTTACAAGAGCCAGAGAGAATGTGGGGTCCCCTAGGAGAACGATAGTATTAAAATCGATTTAAATGTTTAAAATAGAATGAAAAAAAAAAATGCAATTTTGAATGATTTGCTTTAGTCTGAAATACATTGTTTATCCATACGGAATTGTTTATCGTATTATATTATCGAAGCAATTTTGGATCATAACTTTATGATAACATGGTACGAACCTTCTCATGAACGTTTCAGGCGAGCTTTTTTTTATGGACGTGCGTAGTTCACCTAACATGGAGATGAGATGTTTGGCCGTGTGGCACTGGTTTCCTGCTCCATGTCGTAAAAGGCCACTGAAACGGGAGCTCGCAAGTCAAGTTATATTTCCGTGCCGATGACTAGATTACCGCAGGAGTCTAGAAATGGCAGTTATAAACGGAACATATGCACTGACTAATTGAAGACATAGATAAAAAATATGTCTATTTTACGGCATATTTGGCGTATAACCAGTCTTCACCAAGAGATGACTTCATTTTCTTCATATTACATGAATTTCAGTGGAGCTTAAGCCTGAAATAAACCAATAGTAAATTGTTGAATTGCTCTCATACAATACTTATTTGTGTATAGTGTTGGTTCATCACACTGCCAAGCTAAGTGTGGTATCCTACATCTCTCTTGAACACTGACGATTATGGATCGTTTGTTGGTTCTGCAAAGCAAAAAGCTGCGGTTCTGCAAAGCAAAAAGCTCTGATATGTAACTGTCCCGAATTGACGCAACTACGTATCCGGGGCTTTGGTTCTCCATACATGGTTGAATCTGTGTATGGTGAACTAAAATTGAAGGATATCCTATCGTTTCTCACGTAATATGGTAAGGAGCAATAGTCAGAGGAGCTCATCGTTCTTCCTGAAGTGAACGAATTTCTTCTGTTGGTATCAGATTTTAGCCGATTATTTGGCATCCCTTATAGGGTGCCAGACTAACTTCTGTTCATACATATTGCGAATCATTCTGCATTCTTTCAGGAAGCAGATTTATTTCTTTTTGTTTTGTGATGTTTTCAAGGAATGTTTGGTAAATTTCACTGCATCCTTTATTTAATATATTTCTATGTTTGTTCTTAGGGCACATAACCGTTTTTACTCATCATAACGTTTCGTTTCGTTTTCGTCCAATATCGTTGGAAAGTAATGTCAGGTCTGCTCATTGTTTCAGCGAGATGCAAACACCATCAAAGTTATTTAATTGAGTTTTGATTTCACTGCCTATTTAATGTTGTATTTCTGCTACTTTTAAGATAATGTTCTCACGTGTGCCAGTTTCGCGCTTATTTCAAACAGATGAATCGTGCAATTTTGGCATATATTGTGTTCTATTCAATTGAGACAGCAAAAATTGCACAACTACTCCCTCTATGACATTTTTTCTATAACTGCTAGTGCAACATGGACAAGTTGGTGATTTGCTGCTCAATTGATAAGTTGCACAACCGATTTCAATTTATTTAAAAATCTTTCCGAACATATCTAACATAAATAACAATTCTAAAACAATTGTGGAACATTTTGAAATTTCCATATTTCCACATTTGCCGCTTGGGAATTGTGCAATCGACGGTATCTCGTATTTTAAACCGGTACAACGAACGATTGAATGTTTATTGGAAGGAAAAAAGGCGGGTGGGTAATGTCAGAGACATAATTGGATGTCGTGAATACGAAAACAACTGACATGTTCCTTAATTAGTTGACCTAAACTAAAGTATAGATTAGTTACATTTAACATACTGAAACACAAATATTATGAAATAACCATTATAGTTCTTTATAATAAAATAATGGTGGCTCCGAAAAGAACCTTTTATGAAAGCGTGTGTGATGGAGAGTGATGAGTTGAATTCGAATTCCGATGGATGCCGCTGACTTTCGTCATCTAATTCCAGACTGAACGTGGGTGCGATACTGATATGGTTGGTGTATGTGTAGCGTTTACAACCGATTATAATCTTCCAATAAAGAAAACATTAATTCGCTGGGTTGATCAATGATACAATAGGCCTAATTTATTGAACGAAACTATCAATATGCTATTGGGATTCGTTTCTAGTATTCAGAAGAGTAAAATTGCGTAATTCTCTACGACATTAAACTCTGGAACATTTCTCGCAAAAAACAAAGAAGGCTTCACTTGATCTCGATTACTGTGAAATTCACACAGCGAAAAGTGCACAAATCTAACCAAACTGTAATAGATTTGCACTAAACTGAAGATGTTTACCATTCATTTGCGAACAACAAATCCTAATAGTTCTTGAGAAAACTTTTGAGCCATTGGAACGGCTGATTTTGTGTGATTCTCTTCACCGTTGTCCCCTTTTCGTTGTTTTTTCACCAATGCAAACGACTAGCAGCTGTAACGTAATCGCTCTTGTCGGAAGCGAAACTAGCTTTGCAAACGACACACAATACATCTGCTCGCAGTGGCGATAGAATCCAAACTGATCCAAATTTTGTTAAGAGGTTTCTTTTTAAGTGATTTCGTCTGTAGCTTTTTCACTAATGGGCGGTCCTAACGGCTATAAAAATAGCAGCATACAGAATTTTAATTTCGATTATTTCATTTCAAATTTGCATTTCATTAAAAGAAACTATCAGGATGCTGTATGGGATTCATTCCTATCTTTCAGAAGGACCAAATTGTGGAACTCACTACGATATTAAACACTGTTCGGAACATTTTTCTTGAACGATGTGTTGTACAGCAGCAGATATTTTTTTCTCTTCCTCAGAACGCGTTCTGATTGACTGGTGTTGACATGGGTCAAATGAGACAGGTTTTTCAATGGTGTACTATTGAAATACTTCAATGCTTTTGCTATATACGTTTAGGTTGAAGTCACAGATCACTGAGCTATGAGCTTTAAAAATACGAGCAAGGCAAACGCGTCTTATGAATTATTCCCTTTGATACTCGTTTATACCAAACATTTCAGAGAAGTTTAATGTTGAATTATTTGAGATTATGTCACACAACTGATAATTTTATCATAAAATTGTGATCATATTTCTGATGGCGTGTAGCAAAAATTATGTTGATTCGTTAGATACAGCAAGAGATATTCACGATCCAAAACTTATCACTCTCTCAGAGGGTAAATTTTGAAAAGGCACCCCATAGTAAAGTAAGTCGTATTCACGACAAAAAATTAAAAGGTTATATGCAAGACACGACCGAGCACGATTACTTTAAAAATGAGATAATTCTAAGGTATCCATAATAAATACAAAAATAAAGATGATGGCGGATGCACTAAACAGCGACAAATTACAAACTTACTCTAATTTTTTATTTCAAAATTTTTAAAAATATCCTTTAAATGAAAGTCAATTATGATGATTTCAAAGTTACTTAAAAGACCAATTTTGCTGGACAAAAGAAACGATTTTATATTAGAATAATTCCCAAGACAGAGAACGTGCAAACTTATTCATTTTATAAACAGCGATTAGAGAAGATTTTATATATTTTATGATAAGACACTTGTTGTTTTGGTGTAAATGATAATTTAACTGAAACTGGCGGTGGCCCGAGTTTAGTGAGAATTCAAATGATACATGTAAAATCGCAGATCAGCTTATCTTGAGTTTATCTCTAATACTACATTTCATTGCATATGATAATTTTATATATGTGAGTCTGTGCAACTTATTTGTACTAAGCTCCGAATCTTTTGAAGCGTTTCCTGGTGAAACAACAGCTTGTTCAAATCAATACTGCATAACGATTTGCATTGCATTGCATTGTTTTTGTTACACTTAGTCTGGATCCCTTCTATAGGATTCTAAATCAATATCTAACTATGCAATTAGGTTACACGATTATTGTTTAGTTCAATAATAGGGCTTATGGAATTAAGCTGAGAGATAGTTCATTGTGTTTAGGAACATTTAATGAAAAACAATAACCTATGATTATCGTCATAACACAAATTTATATTGAATCTAATTGTGCGCCACCGGGTTGTTCGTATGTAAATGGAGATTTCTGTTTGCATACTACCCGTTGAAAAATTAAAATAATTTTAAACTTTTTCAAATCAAGTTACATGAGAAAAATCCATCAATAAATCACCGAGATACAAGCGCTTCAAATTAGGCTCGAAAAATCTATCGCCGATAAGTCTAAGTTGGCCTGCTAGTTACCGGAGAATCAAGATAAACCATGGGTAAACTAAAGCAGAAATGTATTATAGATTCCCTTTTGTGCCATAGTTCATACTGTGCAAATCGGACGAGATTTTGACATCATTCACTGAGACTGTCATTGGCTCGTGAAAACATAGGTCAACTCAATCCAATTTTTCAATGGTATGCAATTGAAATACCTCAATGACGTTACCGCATAAGTTTAAGTTAAATGTTTTCGAATCGATTGGTAGTTCAATTATATAAATTCATCAACAAATGACTGAGTTATTAGCGTTCAAAATTATGACAGAAAAAGGTTACGCGGTTAGTTTTGCATTTTTTTAAATTGACACCCAGCCTCGTACAGTGAAAAGTTAGCAAAAGCGACAATCCAACGAACGAACGCACATACAATCTAGTCATCACCTCACTGGGCGAGCTACTTTTTTCATTCACAGTCAAGCATCAACTGAAATCAAGAAATGATTTGCAGCATATATTTATAGATTTCTCTTCACAGTACGTAGAATGATACGGTGTTTTTATGCATGACACAAAGCCTCCTATGCCGAACAAGAAAATGACTTCAATTTGGTCAGCTGGGATTGGTGGATGTAAACATAGGTCATTTCTAAAAAATTTTTCAATAGTATGCTATTGAAATACTGAAACGACGTTGTCATACATGTTTAAGTTAAAAGTTTCCGAATCGATGGGTTGTTAAATTATGTAAATCCATCAACAAATGACTGAGTTATTAACGTTCAAAATTAAGACGCAAAAAGGTTACGCGGCTATTTTTGAAACTTTTAATTGACACCCGGCCCCGTATAGCGAAGAGTAAGGCATTTTTAATGCAAAAAAGTGTTTAGAATGGATCTCCGTATTGTGAAAAGAATCACAGGGGAACTATTAACGAGCAGGCATACCATAAGAAATGACTCCAAAAGTGTCTACTTCATTCCGAAATAATGTTGTCGTTGAAATGTTCTTTCAATAAGTCGACTGTTTCGGCCGCAGTATGACAAGTGGCACCATCCTGTTGAATCCACATATTGTCTACACTTATATCGTGAAGATTTATCAACAAAAATTCATTGATCATGGTTTTGTATCGATTTCTATTCACGGTAACGTGTCTTCTTTCCTCATTTAAAAAAAATAAGCACCAATGACAGTCGATGGCTTGGAATTCAAAAGAGTGAATGTAGACCTAAGTTTCATAATTACATGTAAGACGGATGATTAGGTGCACCATAAATTTCACGAAGTGCTCTATAAACAGTTTTAACTTACACTGATTATGAAAAAAAAAGTACGGGTGTGTAATGGCAGAGACATAACTTTCAAAAATTTTCAACGATTTTTGACGTCGATTATCTCATTTCGGATTGTCATATTTCATTGAAAGAAACTATCAAGATGCTGTACAGGATTCATTTCTGAATTTTAGAAGGACCAAATTGTGGAATTCTCTACGATATTTAACACTGTTCGGAACATTTATCTCGAACGATTTTCGCACAGCGAAAAGTGCACGAACCAAATCAAATTATTTTGGATTTTCACTAAACTGATGATTTCCACCTTCGAATTTCAAAGAAGTAATCTTAATAGTTCTTGAGATTACATTTAGAGCCATTAGAACGACTGATTTTATATAATGTTGTCCACTTTTCGTTTCTTTTTTTTTATAACTATTTATTGGAATATGAGTTAAAATTAAATTATTATGATTTAAATTGAGTGTTCAGCCACAAGTGGTGACTTTTCAGCCCTATTATATATATATGATTTGGTTATTACCATGAGGACATTATTTGCTTCCGCAATTCTGAGATTTTTGTGTAGGGAAAATTCTAAACCTACTTGTATTGTGTAATGGGGAAAAGGAACTTATATACTAACTTACTAACTAATACAGAGAGCGAATCGATTCAATTGAAGATTGCATCGATTTTTGTCGGAACTTTTCGTTTCTTGTTTTCTTTCTCTCCAATGCAAAGCACCAGCAGCTGAGGCAATCGTTCTTGCTTGAATTGAAACTAGCTTTGCGTACAAACCGACACATCCGCACGCAGTGCCAAATGATGCGAAACAGGTTTAATGCGTCTTCTCGGCTTGACGACCGGAAGGCAAATGAGAACTACGACCTGAGCGTTTGAGGTTTTTAACCACGAAGAAGGTACGCTCTCCGATGCCGCTGTTTGAATACGTCTTCTCGCCCCGACGTCTGGTTCCATCCAACGCACAAGAAGAAATGATCGATTTTCGACAACGGTTCCCCTTTTATAACATTCAGTTGAAGATATGTGCCTGACTACCTCATAATCGTCGTCCTTGCGCGAAAACCCCAAGCAAAACTAAAGAGTTTTCCGTGTTGTTTTAAAATTTTCCGAAAACTTAATTTTTGATTTGTTTGTGGTTATCTCACACTGTTCAAAATATTATCCTAAATTCCTGATCATATTTTTGATGAAATAGTGAAAGAATTATGTTGCTGCCATTAATACAAGTCGAAATATTCACGATTAAGTTCTGCCCATTCCTCCACATGGCTAATTTTGAAAAGGCGCCCCATAGTAAAGTAAGTCGTATTCACGACAAAATTTCCACGATTTGGAAGTGTTGTTCTGGAGTTAACCTATTCATGATGATTTGCCAAACAATACTGGCATCAGGCACTTCGGAAACATTCCAAGGAAAAAACATCGGAGAATGATATGAAGGAAATTTGAATTCTTCGCCAAAAAAACTATAGGTGCAAACATTGTACAAGATCCTCCGAGTAGTGTTAAGAGAATCGGTTGAATGTATGAATCAGGAGGGGTCGCCCAAACTCAAGGTAATGAAATTTTCTAGGAACACTATTCGTAAATTCGATTCATGTTGAGCTACAGTTTTAATTCGGAACTTTAACATATTTGAGCTTTTTCCGTAATCAGAATCATTTAAATACATTTTTTTTTAATATTCTATTTTTGTGCAAAATATATCGAACAGTGGTAATTAGTTGAATATTATTTCAAGTCAACATCTCATTTTCAACCCAATTATCACGGAGGAGTAATCAAAAACCTATGAACAGAAAGAATTACGCACCAGGGTGTTGATTCGAGGTTCATCAATGTTTATAACCAACATAAAATTTCCCGTTTCAATCATACAGCTATGCGTGTCCATTGATTTATGCTCGTTTGAAGCGAAGCGCAGCCGAACGTTGTCCCCTGGTATGCTGTTTATGATCCAACAATTTTAGGCCCCTCATGAAGATACCAACAATTTTAGGCCCAATATTCCTCTCAGCGATGTTTATTTTGTTTTCTACATCGGAGGCGTCCATTCAAAACGGCGGCAACAGAAACGCCTTTCATCTCGCTGGATTCGCTTGACGTATTATATTTTATGGCTCACTTTTATGTTGCTCAACTAATTCCCGGCTCTAATCCAAGCCAGATAAGATTACGTAGAAAATCTTTTCAAGGCGTCGGCACGGACAGCAGGTTGTAGATGATCTGTGTCAGTAGTGCGCCTGCGACAGCGCCAACCGGGAGCATTCAGTGCGGAGACTTCCCTCCTGTCAGTCGTGGAGATCCAGAAATTTATTCAAATCCCTTCCGAAGTCATGGAATCCTATCAGAAATCAGAATGCATCTCACATCACTGACTGGAATAGCCGATGAGGAACTGGGGAGCCACACCGAATATAGCACTGTTCGTCGCACTCCGCACTGACAAGGCGGCTGTTGCATCTTCACACTAGGCTAAGCGCACGGGAGCGAAACATAATCCGTGGAAGTATTTCACTTTGGAATGGATTTTCCCCTTTTCACTGCACAGTCGACGGCTGCCGGCTTGTTGTGTAGCTTCTTTTTTTTCGAAGAGTTGAATCGTTAACACCTTTTTGTTGGAGTCTCGAATCGGCTGACAGTCTTTCACAGTGAGCACCATTGAATATTAACTTGAACATATTTTCATAAATTACGCTAACGAGACAGTTTAACTCATTTACAACAATTATAAGTGAAATTTTTCTATCAAACAGAAAATTAAGAGAAACTTTTTTATTATTACTAACCGGAATTAAAAACAAATAACGTACTGATATCTTCAATTTGCGTGTTCGATTATAGCAGCTTGCGCAACAGTTTAAATTATAGGCTGATGATTAAAACTGGCCCGATCGGATCGGGTAATTATCTCACAATTCATTTTCTTCGCTTGCCTCCGATCAGAAGGTTCGCCCAGTTGTGTAACGCCACACATGTCTGAACAAAGTTTACTAATCAGCAATTTTGTCTGAAACGATACAACAAATTCCAGGTACTGATGCTGAACTAATCTACTACCAGCAGTATCCGTCACAGATTGCTGTCGGTTGTCTGCTGCTAAGCTGAACGTTTGCTCTGTCAGTCAGCTAGTCTGGTTAGAATAACCACTAAGCATCGAACTCTGAGAGAGATTCTAAGCTAATCAAAACCAACACGAGACTAATTGGACTGAGATTGAGTGACTTCCAAGGTTTTCCGATGTTGCAAATACAATAAACGGTTTTACGTTTTTAAGATTTACAGCTGTCGAAGCAAATTCAATACATGTTGGTGATGATTCCTAGAGTATTAATAAACCATCCGTTGAAATTAACAATTTGTTTACCTACTTATTCTGGTAGGTATTGTTTTACCGCAGGATGCTGCAGTGAAGCGTACAAGAAAAAGAGAAAATCAAATACTAATACCAGCTGCGCCAATCTGCATCTTATTCCTCAGTCTAGAATGTCTTTTTGCCGAAGCTCATTTCGTCGAATTAGTCGATTCGTCGAAGATCAATTCTAGAAGTACCATACTTATTTTTTCGATTTATAAATGATTTAAGTTTTCAAGGTTTAAGTTTTTATCACTCACTAGACTTCAGCGGATTATTCATAATTTCGACTAAATCGACGAACGTCGGAAATCTTTTCCTTAAGTATACTTTTGGAACAAAGATTGCAGATTTTTATTGCACTAGAGCCATTTCACCGAAAGTAACAGAGAATATTGAACTTACATTCATTTCTATTTCTTGGCCGATCGAAATAAATATCACTCGCATGAAGCGTAATTTTGGAACTGCAAGTGAGATCGAAAAGGACACACGTTTAGATTCAAAATAGTTTTTCATTTCATCCATAGTTTCTTACAATTCTATGAATGAAATGAAAAATTCTTTTGAATCTAAACGTGTGATAATCAACTGAGCATTCTATGAGATGTCGAAGTGAGTTTCACTTTAGATTTGTTTGGTCATTGTTTACGGTACTTCCAGAACCGGTATTCAGGGACCAGCGCAACCCATAACGTTTCATATGGCGTTGAATTCATATGAAGAGTGAATTGGAATAGTTTTAAGTCCTTCTTCTAAGACGGTTTGAATTTGAAAAAGAAAGAATACTCTATCGGCTAAGCAATTGAAGACCGACAAAGCTTTTCTTCGAGACCATTTAGTTTTTTTCCGCTATTCCCGGAACTTGAGATCGAGAACCGCCAAAGTAAATAATATGATCACCAAATTGGAATAGTCTAAACTAAATTAATCTACTGGATGAAATTGGTATGGCGAGTGAGTTATTAATCTGCCGACTTCTTAAGGCTTCGTTTGTATATTTCTAGCCGATTCGAAGAATTTATGTCTTCTCTCTGAGAAGCACCCTCCTACAATTTTTTGGACATTCACTGGTTGTTTAGCAGTGCACTGAACAAATTTGGTACTGTTTCACAACCAGAGACGTGTTATACGAGCCCACTCCCAAAATGGTGCTTCATCCTTATGCTCCTTGGTCCAGTTTTAGCGTTTTTTCTAAATGTACTACCTTAAGTAAAGGTTTCAAATTCGTAGAACACTATAATGGTTTTTATTCCTGTAAACGTCAACTGACCGTTTTCAGGCTGAAATGAGCTATCTCAGTGTGTTACTAAGAATTCAAGCAGACTCATAGTAAAGTTTTTCCTAAACATCTGCTCTATAACGTCGTCATATTTCCTAGACATCTCTGTTGTTTTTCCACGTTCAGAAGAGTCAACAATAGTTTTAGACATTTTTAAAATTTCAACTTGCTCCTCAACGAATCTCTTGGGACGTCCAACAATTTCAACAAACTGAGCGGTTCGAACGGAAATCACTTTTTTTTTTAAATGTCATATTCGTATTTTTTGATCTGGCTCATTTTTTTGTTCTTAATGACCAAAAAGGACAATTCACATTTTCTGTTTGCCATTTCAAATCCAGCTTTACTTTTGAGAAGGGCCTAGACAAAAACACCCTGAAGATTTTCTCAAAGCTGTATCTCATGAACGAACAATATAAAATTGTTATATTTCCAATCTACAACAGGCTTAGAAGTAAAAAATTTTCTACTCATTCAAAAAATGTTCCTGCCTTTCTTTATAAGCCCGCATGTGTTCTTTGCATGAATATTTCTCGGTGTTTTTAGTTTTCAAGAAATGATTTCATTGACCGTTACTTTAAATGGCAGTTTGAAGTTTCAATCACTCATTACCCCGTAATTTCGGAACTGCAAGTGAGATCGAAAAGGACAATTGCATGAAACTATGAAGGAAATGAAAAATTCTTTGAATCTAAACGTGTGATAATCAACTGAGCATTCCATGAGATGTCGAAGTGAGTTTCACTTTAGATTTGTTTGGTCATTGTTTACGGTACTTCCAGAACCGGTATTCAGGGACCAGCGCAACCCAAAACGTTTCATATGGCATTGAATTCATATGAAGTGTGAATTGGAATAGTTTTAAGACGGTCTTCTAAGACGGTTTGAATTTGAAAAACTCATCGCCCTGTTATTCCAGAAACGGAAGTCGGAATCGGATAAAATTCACTCATTTTCCATGGGACCATAAGTCTTTTGATTTGAATTCTTGCTTATGAAATTCGTTTTGGCCTTCATCGAGAAAACGATTTAGCTCCTCTATTCCCGATACTTTCGGAATCGAAATTCGGAAATCGCTGTAGCCGAAGTCGTCTAAATCCTCTCATGAAATTTATGGTCACTCACTCATGATTCCTGATACTTCCATAGGTTGCTCTCGGAGATCGCAGAACCGATTTTCACAAACTTAGATTCATTTAAAAGATCTTATGATCTCGGACAAAGTTCCGGAATTTCATTTGGATCCAACTTCCGGTTCCAGAATTACAAGGTGATATGCATAAAAATGTAAAAATAATGTACAAAAAATGTGAAAATAATGTCACTCACTTTTCTCGGAGATGGAAGTTCTTAATATGTCATAAGAATATGCTAATTTTTATTCGGATCAAACCCCTGGTTTCGGAGATATCGTACTCAGTATGAAAACGTCAATTTCAGGAATACTTTGTTCATAACCAAATAAACCATTGATAATCCAATAAATGATTTGCTATATTTTAACCAAGTCTGACTACCGGTACATTTTTTCCCACATTCAAAACGTCACAAATAACCGTAAATAAATTTGTAGTTCATGTTAGTGTATGGCTGAATGAACCGAAAGACACTATGCCGATATCAAGCTTTCGGTTCCGGAAGTACCGGCAATAATAATCAAATATGATAAAATGGAGCTCACTTCACTTTCTCACATATGATTGAATAGATTTTCACTAACTTAAACTTAAATGTAGTGTTGCAATGTAACAGTATTTTGAAACAGAAATCTTCAAAAGTATTTTCTGAACTTTTCAAATTTTCGTTCAAATATTTCGGGGAATTTCTGTTGTAATAAACAGGAAAAAGTGAAAATAAGAGAGGCCACTAGGTGGATTAAAACAGTTTTTTTAATTAAATTTGTTCGGCGAATAATCAACCGAATTTGCTAACTAGAAAAGCTTACTGAATAGTTTCTATTTACTTTTAGTATTTACTCCTGTAAAGGTAAAATCGATCTCTTTCCTACAACTCATAGAACTTTTTGCTTCAATTCCCCATAGTTCCGTCCAAAATATGAGATTTTTTGCTGAATGGCCAGTTACTTTCAATCCGTTTTTTAAATAACATGTACTCACGCTTCCGAGAAATTTGAGACCTAAAACTAGATACATAAAAAATAATCAATTAGATGTTTATTTATCTGTAGACTCCTCTCAAAACAAAATCCTATTACGGGCCTGCCGAAACACATTCAAACTTGAACATATAATGCCTTTTTCTCGAACGCAAAGCTACTGAAAATTGGCTTTATTTGTACTCTATTTTTGCGAAGTTCGGACTGCGAACGGTTCTCCAAACTAATGCGTAGCCCCATTAGATATTTTTTTCATTTTCACTTAATAAACGAAACATACATTTGCCAGGTAGATACACCTATGCAATTGCTTTGATGCTTAGTAGCTAATAGTCAACAAGTTTTCTTGGGAACTCCGTTCTGAGGCTCATGAATCAATCTTTATTCAAGAAGTACAATTGTAGGTCAACAAAGCGGGCGTTAATGCCCTTTCATTTGTTTTCATTTTAAATCAATTCTAATTACGATTTCAAGACGATTTCAGGATTCGGCGAAATGACCCTTTCGGCGAAATGGCTTTCGGTGAAATGGCTTTCGGCGAAATGACATTCGGCGAAGTGGCCCATTTGACGAAATGTCATTCGGCGAAATAACCCTTTCGGCGAAATGGCTTTCGGCAAAATGACCCCGATCCCTTTTTTGCATACCTACTAGAGATGGTCGGGTATCGGGTATTTTACCCGAAACCCGACCCGTACCCGTACCCAACGGGTTTTTGGTCGGGTACGGGTAAAAAATTTTACTGCTCACTCGGGTACGGGTCGGGTACGGGTCGGGTACGGGTAAATTTTTTTTTCGGATCGATTACCCGACCATTTGTACTTCACATAAATATGTTTACACGTTGACGAGATTTTTTCATTGCAAAACAGTTCTTCCGAAAAATAATCAATTTGATTCAAGGGGTTTTGACATTCGCGCCTAGGACCAGACCTGTCAACTGGCATCTTTTTCCAGAAAAAAAAACATTTTTTTCTTCATTTAAAAAAAGATCAATCATAGTTACGTGAAAAGTTATGTGAATATTTCCCGCCCTACTTTGTTTATAACATATTTAATAAGACACACTGCCTTAGCTCTATGATGTTGCGGTCGGAATCTACTTTTCACGTAGGTTTTAATGGACTGCCATTTTAAATCTGTTCAATGCACAATCCAGTAAAAATTATTTGATTCATATACTGCCCATACTCGCATATCAGTCTCATATCGATTTTCGCCAATTTTGAGTTAGCTTGAGGAATGGAGTCTTTCCTCAATATACTCTCAGAAATTGCAATGAAAGTTGAGGGTTTGTTCAGTAAAATATAAAAAATATCAACTCATTTCTGTGTCCCATATGCTAAAGTACCCGCATATCAGTCCCATTCAGTGCAAAATTTCAATAATTTCATTTGTTGCAATATTGGAACAGCAAAGGTGTATTACCGATATTTCATGTAATAATACCAAGATTTAGCATTAGGGAGCAAAGCAAAGTCTTGGCATTACATTCCTTTCGTGGAATTTGGCCTTTCTGTTTCAACAGACTTCGCAGCCGAAGTACTATGGATCCTACTGACACTAAGAATCCTTCCAGGTCGGGGCTCGAACATACGACAGCTGGCTTGTAAGACCAGCGTCCTATGCATTGAACCCGGGACCAGCATTAGGAAGCACAATAAATAAAAAAAATTCGGAAATAAACTTTTGATCGTCTGTTTCTCAACATGCCGATTTCCCATATGGGACTGATATGCAAGTATGGGCAGTATATAAAATGTAGTGTAGTACTCATATCACATTCAGATACCAAAAAACTATTATTTTAAATATTGGTTGGAGATTTTCAAAATTTTCATACAAATCATTAGGATTCTTACCATAAAAACATGAACATTTATTTCAGAAAATCTGCATAGAAGTTCTTCTTATTCTGCACTTCTGGGTGGTGTCACCTCACTTGAAATGACACCGATTGATGGCACAGCAAGTTGGGCTATATTGCTAGTTAATTTTCGTTTCTTTTCACTGGACTACAAGTGAAAATCTCGATGCGTGACAACGTGGAGTCGCAAAAGTAAGGTTGAAAATGTTTTCTCGCGAAATATTCAAATTTTCACCGTGTTCACTCGTTAAGGGTTCCACCGGTTCAATGGCTGTAAAAACCACCAGCTACCGATAACATCGTGGGTGTGGGTTTGTGAGGCTTACAAACGGGCATAGTTAATTTAAATCAAAATCATAATTCATTTTGCTTTGTAGTAAAAAGTTGTAACCAAAAAAAATTCCTACGAATGTTCAAACTACTTACACTTGAAGGGCTCACTGTTCACCATGTTCAAAATTGAATTTTCCACACCGGGAATACACGAACATTGTTTGATTCTTTGGTCAATTCACGTAAACGAACTGATAACACACTATTCATTTTAAGGGATGTTCGCATAACATTCATTTTCGTCACTTATAATATTCAATTTGACATTTGGAACTATTTTACGTGATTTTTCAAGTGATTGGAATGTGAATTTTTATTTGTGTGTCAAGATAATGAGCACGCTTATTTGTGGTTCTGAAGAATTGGATCAAAAGTCGCACTGTTTCGTAAAAACCATACCTACCCAAAATTTAATACAAGGGGTATTACGACATTTTGGGTAAATATGCTTCTCGAAAAATTTGAGTAGATATTACTCCCTTTTGTTGACATTTGTAAATGAGTATAAAGTACCAAAGACATTGGAAATCTACAGGGTCCGCCATCTAACATTTATTTTTTAACTAGCGGTTATTTCGACATTGGTATCCTCAATGTCACTTCTGATTTGACAGAAACTTAGTTGTATCCTTCCGCTGAACGAAAATGGTTGTGTATACGCTTGAGGACCGCGTGAAAATAGTGCAGTTTTACTTTCAAAATCATGGTAATGTTGCGGAATGTGTGCAAAAACATCATCTTTCCAGATGAGGCACATTTTCATCTCGGCGGGTATGTTAATAAGCAAAATTGTCGCAGCTGGGGACGGAAAACCCGCACGTCATCATGGAGAAGCCGATCTCAGAGAGTGACGGTTTGGTGCGGATTTTTGTCTGGCGGCATCATTGGGCCTTTTTTCTTAGAAAATGAGGCAGGAGCCGCCGCCACGGTCAATGGCGAGCGGTATCGCGTCATCATTAGCGATTGGTTTTTCCCGTTACTTGAAGAGGAAGACTTGGACACCTTTTGGTTCCAACAAGACGGCGCTCCGTGCCACACAGCCAACGCTACGATCGATCATCTGTGCACAGTCTTCGAAGATCGAATTATCAGTCGAAATTCGGATGTCGTTTGGCCGCCTCGGAGCTGTGATTTGACACCGTTAGACTATTATCTTTGAGCGGCTGTCAAAGATAAGCGTTATGTGGACAAGCCAGAGACAATTCAAGCCTTGAAGGATAACATTCGTGCATCCATAGCTGAAATAAAGCTGCATACAATCGAAAATGTATTAAAAAGCTGGACCGACCGTATGGCGTACTGCAAGGCCAGCCGAGGCAGCCATTTGAATGAAATTATATTCCACAATTACCTGCAAGGATTGTACTTTAATATTAAAAAATATATTTTGAATTCGGATGAACCGTTTGTTTTTTTTTGCATGTTTAAAAAAAAGTTACATTACATTATTCATACTTCACAGTGTATTTATATGTTTAAAAGTAAACAAGCATTTTAATGTATTTTTCTTACCAACTAGAGCCTGATACGGCTCGATATCTAAAACACTTTATTTTTTCCATACTGAATTTTAGTAAAATTATTACTACTCATTCGGGTCGGGTACGGGTACAGGTAATTTTTAATCGGGTACGGGTCGGGTACGGGTAAAATTTTTTATTTTTTTTCGGGTACGGGTAATTTTTTATTATTATTGATCGGGTACGGGTAATTTTTTTAATTTTTAATCGGGTACGGGTCGGGTACGAGTAAATTTTTTTGCTCATCACTCGGGTACGGGTCGGGTTCGGGTATAAGAATTTTTATACCCGACCATCTCTAATACCTACCTACCCAGTATGTAGGTACGAGAAAGACAAAAACGAATCATGAGTTTCCCTCTTTGTTACACGTTGATACCATACATTTAAGGAAACTTTAATTTTCAATTATCTGTGGTTATGTCATAAAACTGAAAATTGTATCATAAATTGCTGATTTTATTTCCGATAGCATGTAGTAAAAATTATGCTGATACGTTAGATACAACAAGTGATATTCTTGATCAAAAACTAATTTCTCTTCCAGAGGGTAAATATTGAGAAGTCGACCCATGGTAAACTAAGACGTATTCACGTCAAAAGAGTTTTGTGAGTTGCAGAAACTTTATGTCTGCTTAGCGGTTCAAAATAAACTGCCGAGTCAATTTGAGCTGCTATGCACTGATGAGTCAAAGACGAAACCTAAACATAGTTAATGAACGAATGAAAAGTATATCAGTATGTTTAGGGCATATTCAGTATTGTACTAGTTCTAGATGCATAATTTATGTCAGTTTTAAAATTTAAATCTTAATTTTATAACAAGAAAAACTGGCAGCCCCAGTAGTCTTTTACTCGTGTTTCAAATATAGAAAAAAAAAATAGAACGGCATCGTATGCCAGTTTTAACTGTTCGAATAAATAAAACTAAACGGATTACTGGGGATACGTTTGTTCCAGTTTCAGTTCTATTATTGATTGATTTCTTTTAGCTGCTGAATTTGCTCTTACTATATTATTGCAAAAAAATAGTCAAAACATAGAAAAACGTTAGCAAACTACACATTAGCAGCCTTGCAGCTATTCCTTGTCCATATCTACATTGGTCTTCCTTGCTAGAACTAAAATTCATCCCAAATCAATATATCACACTCTCTGAAAAAAAATTTCCTTACGTGAGCACTTCATCATTACTACACCGTAGCATGATTCCCATGTGTACTGATCAAAATATTTCTATTCATAAATTATTCATCGCATTCTCGAACAATCAGACGATGGAAACACGTTCCGATACGGTCCGATAAGTTGCATTCCTCTATCCCATTAGTTAGCCGACCAGTGCTCTTATGTTCTGAACATAAAAATTTGTTGTCTGCTTGCGGGAACAGCCATAAAAAAAACTCTTTCAAAAATGCATTAACCACTGTCGAGCGCAGCCTAACCGATTGTCACCGATTTCGTTGACTGACTGTGATAACACAGCCGCAGTCTGGCAGCAAATGGTCTATCTCTTTCTCTCCCCCACATTTCTGTGTGAAACGGCCACCGTGCGGTTGCTAATGAAGTCGAGAATTACTCATTTTGATTGGATTATACCGCTGCAGCATTAATGCGTTCTTGAGTGAGTCCATGCCAAGCTTCCTTTCAATGCAGATTAATCGGAGGCCATAGCCGACGCTCGGCTTCGCACCACTTGACGTCGTTTTCGGAGTCTGCCTCCAGGAAACAGAGGACCCAGCAACTCGAGAGGTTAAGTGTGAGAACATTTCACACTGTATGTATATTGATCATTATGCATTCAATGGATGTTGGGTCTGGAAGGAACAGGCACTCTGGAAACTGCTCGTTTGGCTGCATTATTAAACCGATAATGGTGTGAAATACGAGTCGAATTCCTGGCAGTCGGTGGTCGTTCGAATTCCGACGATGTGAAACAAAGACGAAATACGAGCAGTTTGATTATGATAACCACTAAAAAGGCAACTATAAAACAGCCCAAATGGGGCAACTATAGTTGAACTGTTTCGATTGCATTGACTGCCAGCGGGTTTGTAATTCCCAGCTAGGCACATGTCAATATTGGAAATACTTTGCCCACGATATTATTTATCTAGCCTAGTCGCAAGGGCTCTTGCAATACGTTTCAGCGCATTGTCCAATATTTGACCACTTGATGGAGTTTGCCCAAAAAAAATGCCGCCTCGGTCTCATATGGGCTGTATACCAGTCACATTCCCCGTGGAGTAAGTGTGAATCGATTGATGAAGATATCATCAACAAACTGTTCTCGACCGAGCTACACTTGATAGCGGTGCGCCACTCGAATGCGTTGTTGATGACTTCTGACGGATGTTTCGAACGCTAGGTAAAACACTTTCGAGTGGATGGGCTGAGTTAGGAGCCATTATTAGCTATAGTTTGATTTTTTAACATGTACAATCATCGAGACTGCGCAGAAGAAATATATCACTCAAGGAGAAATAGTGGTTGATACAAGAATCGATAGCATAGATCATAATTGATAAATATTTTTCTACAAGTGTTACCTAAGCATATAAACGTTTGGATTTTGCTCCTTTCACTTTATCTAAAAGTTTAATGTTTTGTGTAGATCAATAGTTAATCTGCAGTTAATGTTAACTGAATAACTATTCTAATAATAGGATTCTGCTTAAGTTTTTCCGATGGGTTCTATAGATCAAATCAAATAACTTTTCATATGATCTTGATGAATTATATACAATATTGTTTTCGGCTTTCGGCGAATTGACATTCGGTGAAGTGGCCCATTCGGCGAAATAACTTTCGGCGAAATGGCTTTCGACAGAATGACCCTGATCCGTTTTTCTTTACGATATGGTAAATCACTCATTATATGAATTGTACTTTAATGGGCAAACGCCAACTTTCGGAAAACCGGCTTTCGACTGAAATCAACCCTCAAATGCTCCCGCGAGGTAGATTTGTACCCCAAACGCAACTTCAAACCTCCATCATTCGGTTACCGTTTACTATTAAATCTTATAAACTTTATCAAAATTTAGTCCGATTTTTTATCTCTTGTTTACACCAGTGAATTATTTTTATTTCACATAACCGGTTGAGCTCTAACCGTTTGAAGTTGGTCTGGGGTAGAAATGTACCCAAAGAAAGTGTTTATTTTAGAGTTTTGTTAGGAACGAAAATTTGATTATAGATTTTTTTGTTAGCAAAATATTTAAACTTATTAAGTCAGAAAAAAAAGATATAGAAGCAGCATCGCCAAACATTGTCATTGTCTACCTGCCGATATTTTTGGCTAAACGACCCTTTTATCTGGATCCGACTTCCGGTTCAGGAATTACGGGGTTAAATGTGAAAAATGAATTAGAAACGTGCAATCAATTTTCTCAGAGACCGCTCATCCAATTTTCACTAGCGTAGGTTCAAATTAAAGGTCTTATAACCCCATATAATCCTATTAAATTTTATTCGGATACGACTATCGGTTCCGAAACTACAGGCTGGCAGATAAAAAAAAATATCATCGGGAGCGTGTTTTATACACTGCACGGAAATTCAATCAAATACATTCAAATAGCCGTATAATTCTTGAATTGGACAGATTTGGTTAGTCGGTGACCAATTACATTAATTTGGGTATACCGGATCTTCGTTCCAGATTCCGGAAGTATCGATAAAAAGTGATCGTGTACTCCAAACCGGAAATCACTTCAATTTCTAAGAAACGGCTTCTTCATATTTTTAAATTTAAATTAGAGGTCATATGATTGAATACCAAACTTATGAATTTCATCTGGATCCGACATCCGATTCCATGCAGTGTGTTTGAAATTTTATACCATCAATTAAAGGGGCGAAACAGAAAACGTTAAAAAAAATTAAATCCACATCAAAAGTGTTCCAATCAGGTCCGGTTATTTCCTCAAGAATCGAAAAAAAAACATTTTGAAGAATACCGCAGTATTATATATGATAGTACGGTTTATATGAGAAAGGTATCATTACACCATTAGGTGAATTGAAACAGTTATTTACATGTTACACGTCCTTTTTTTTTTTTTTATTTCGCGACGCCTCAGGTACATTAAACCTCAATTTATGCAAATTTAATTTTAGCAACTTTTTTACGTGTTTTATTTGAAATAATGCGATTTTCTATTTAATTTACGTTGATCGCGTAAAAAAAGTTTTTGCATGATGAAAGAAATTTTTGTTTTTATGTATACAAATTAAATTCACTTTTTTTTAAATATGTATACAAAACAAACCACAGTGAATTGAGTTCTATGAAATGTACATTACGAAAATGTTTGGTTTCATAGAAGTTCTAGTTAAGATCGGGTGCATCCAAGAATTCTATGGAAAAAAGAAATCAGTATATGAACGGGTGACTTATTACTTTTGCCTAACTTTTGAGTGCAGTATGTTCTCGTAGTACTGTATTCAACAAATTGACATACTGTGATAATGTCTGTGGAAGTTCTTGTCCATCAAAATCCTCTTTGGAATATAGTCCTTGAGGTCAATCAACGAAACCGATGATACTAATGAGTTTCTTTTTTGTGCCCATACTCGTGCTATCACATTCAATTAACTGGATTATTGTGATGAGTTATGAGGTAGTGCTTGTTCATCCAAAAACTATTTGGAGTATAGACCTTAAGATCTATCAGCGTAACGAAGTGAACTATCAAGATACTTATACACGGTTCATTTGCTTATTATGCATATTCTAGGTCATCTAAAAACTACCTTCAGCTCAGACCGTAAGATCGACCAGAATAACAAAGTGCATTAAAAAACCTAATCTTCATGGTGCATACTCGCGATTCACTGAAGTCCTTGGACGACTGAAAATATTCCTGAAACAAATCAGAATAGACAAGTAAGCAATGTGTAGCTACAAGACTATGAGTAGCATTGAAAAGTTATTCATAAACTGCTGATTGTTCGTGTAGATCCCCCTGTTTTCACTGAAGTTCTTGGATTACTGAGAATATATCTGGAACTATACACAGACAAGTAAGCAATGTGTGGCTCTAAAAATATGAACAGCAAACAAAATATAGGCATTAGACTTTGTCGTTCTTGCTGTGGCACAATGTAGTCTCTAAGAACAATATTCCAACTAGTTTTTGGATCTTAGAATATATCTTACGGATTTCCGTAGTTTCAGAATATACTCAGATGATCCACGATGCTTTTGCATATGAACGTAGTTAGATTCTTTTTTTTGGTTTAATTTTCACTAAAATCGAATGGAATTAAAAAAAACCTGTTTTTATCCACCTAGTGGTGTAGTAATGCCTTTCTCATGTATAATAATGTGGTATCCTATTCAAAATTTTTCTCTCCGATTTTTGAAAAAAACCAAGGGATTGCTTGTGCATGAACTAGTATAACATACAGAATGAAACAATACTTTGCTTGCGTAGGTTATTCTTAAGAAAACGAAGTGGGTTCATTATTATATGCACTTCCGGCACCTGAACCCGAGAACCGGTATAATCGAAGTCGACTCGTACGGCCACCAACTAACATGACGCACAAACTGTACTAGTTTTTATTCAAATTTTGAAGATTTTATACAATTTTTCCATAGCACTCTAAATGACGATTTAAATGTTTGTTATATCCGAAAATAAGCAGTAATTTTTGGTAGGACCATAAGACCTTTCATTTCAGCCTAAGATTTGGAATAAGGGTCTTGAGCCCACTTTACAACATTTTTTACGGGTTTGTTCCGCCAGTTTTAGTGACGGTGTACAATATTCAACACACTTTACCCTATAACTCCGAAACTGGAAGTCGGATCCGGATGAAAGTCCGGAATTCCGTATGGGACCATGACACCTTTCATTAGAATCTAAATTTGTCAAAATCGGTTCAGCCATATCCGAGAAAACCTAGTGAGATTATTTGACACACACACACGCACACACATCCATACACATCCATACACACACACAAACACAGACATTGCTCAGTTCGATGAACTGAGTCGAATGGTATATGATACTTGGCCCTCCGGGCCAATTTTTACTAGTCGGTTTTTCAAGTGATTGCATAACCTTTCTATATGAGAAAGGCAAAAACACATTTACTCGGTAACGTCGCTTATTCCATTATATCTCCGGAACCAGAAGTCACAGCTATTTGATCTTCGAACTTCATCAATGGCCCAACAGTAGCTTTCAAACGAACCTAAGTTTGTTAAAATCGGTTTAGCCATCTCTGAGAAAAATGAGTGGTAAAAATATCTTCGAAAAGTGCACGCATTCATTTTCCGATCTCGTCGAACTGAGTCGAATGGTATATAACACTATGAGTCTACGAGGCTCCGTTCGAAAGTCGGGTTTTCCAGCAATACTAATACCTTTCTAGAAAAAAAGGCAAAACCTTCTTAATCGACCTAGCGGTGTAATGATACCTTTCTCATATTATTTATGTTTTCAAAAACATCACTAGAAAATTCTGTCAAGACATTTTTTTTAACTTGAATAAAATCAAAAACTTTCGTTTTTATAAAGTACTATCACTTTTTTAATTTGAAAATAGTTATATCAAGTTAATATAGATCTAAATGTGGCAACCCTGCTTGCTATACAAAATTGAACAAAGCACGCTATGTGCTAGGCGGTGGCGTTTTCTTCTTTCGTACCAGCACGTACCGATGCATACCGATTTTGCAACATTTTGTATGACAGTTTGAAAGTTTTAATACTCATTGCCCTATAATTTTGGAGCCGGAAGTCAAATCTGGATGAAATTGCACAGTACTTTAAAAAACACTGAGAGCTTTAATTTGAATAATGATTTGTGAAAATCGGTTCAACCGTTGTTGAAAAATCGAAGTTATTTCTGTTTTTTTTCATTATTACCGGTGCGTTCGGATGCGGAAATCACAAAGTATATTCATATATCCACTATCTAATAAGTTCTGAAAACAAGATGAATTTACCACTATATTTTATAAAAATTTGAACTCCGTTTCGCCATCGCTTTTAACAAAAAACTCATGAAATTGAAAATTTTTACTAATCGCACTGTAATACCGGAACCGGAAGTCGGATCTGAATCAATTTTTAAGGGACTTTTTAAATGATTTCAAGACCTTTCATTTGCATCTTAGTAAAAATCGGATTAGAAAATTTCCGAGAAAATTGAATGTGCATTTTCTCATGTTTTCGCACATTTTTCCTTGTAATTCCGGAACCGGAAGTCTGATCAAGATAAAATTCAATAGCGATCTATGGGACCTTAAGACCTTTCGGTTGAATCTACATTTGTGAAAATCGGTTAAGCCATCTTTGAGAATATCGGGTGACATTATTTGTCACATACAAACATACATACATACATACGCACACAGACATTTGCTCAGTTCATCGAGCTGAGTCGAAAGGTATATGACATTCAAAAGTTGGATTTCGCAGTGATATTCTATATGAGAAAGGCAAAAAACTTTTATTACGCGAAAAATTTGAAACAACGCAATGTTCTGTTTGATTCAGGCGCAATTTAATTTACGCACCCCCGACTTTGCGCGTAAATTGAGGGTCCAGTGTAGAATGTAAAAGCTTAGATGCGAGGAGTCTGCTTAAATATTACTTAAATGATCCTTGTGACGTATCACTTTTCCGCACTTCACTTCACATCTTGGCTCTTCCCTTAGTACTTTGGCTATATATATTCATATTCTTCTCACAATTCCTAGTTTGTTTGATATTATTATAAAAAAAATCTATAAATGTTAGACGTCGGTAGTCGCTATCATTTTATTTACAGTATCTTAAAAATATACAATTATTTGACATTTTTGGTAATATTCGTCGTAAATGTATCTCCATTAGGTTTGTTTATCTATTTTGTAATAAATAAGTACAGAATTAGCTCAAACTGAAGAGTGGTCGTCAAATGGTGAGATAACTAAGTCCTCACAAGTTCCTATCCCATGCCTCCCCGAGCGTCTATGGTGACATTTGGTCAATAAAACGGCGTCGACAGGGTGCTATCGCCTTCTGCGTTAGTAGCGGAATGAGAGGGTGCAAAATGGTTGGTAGTTTGAAGCCCATCTTAAAGTGCAATATTTATCATAGTATATTGGAACATGTGGTTCTGTTGTTTGTTGTATTAGTTGTTATATATTGAATTGAATTATATACTGTTATTATTATTATTATTATTATTATTATTATTATTAAAAGAAATTATATTTCCTGCAGTACTGCGATGAAATAAGAGCATAACTTACACTGCGACATCAACTGTTATATATTGTATCATAGCATATTACTTCATACTTTATCGTCTTATATTATATTATATTATATTATATTATGTTATATTGTATTGCATTATATAATATTTTTTTATATTAATCTATATTATATTATATTATATTATATTGTATTATGATCAATTATATCGACATCGGTGAGGGCAGGGAGTGCATCAGGGTATCTAACAAGTGAATGACTGGATGATGGAGGGGATTGCACACCTGAGTCACGTGGGAGAAACTTTGTGTTTCTCCCTGAAGGTCTGCAATGAGTAAGACGCACCCTTCTAACAAACAAACCATCAGGCGGGTTAAGGCAGGTACAGCGAAATTCTTTATTATATGGCCGGATGTTTTTGCTGGAATGCGCCGGGTCCTCAAAACCCATTTTGGCCTTCTTAACAGCAGTTATATGAAAGCTATTTGATAATCGGATCTACTGTAAGTCTACCCGCATACACTGGTAATGCCGTGCACTGATGGTGGCTTCACACATACATACATACAGAATTAGCTAAAAAAATATGCCTCTTATATTAGCCACCCGTCTTTTTTTCAAATACTAATATCAAAGTGTTGTGGTTTATGTAACTTATTGATCAATGGTTGCTGTTCATGATATCGTCGATGATAGCTGCTTTTTATCCTAAGTATTCACATAATTGTTGACGATTATTTTCTGAGAAATATTGAGGTAACTTGACATCGGTGTAGGAAAAATTTCATTAGTTTTGATTTCAGATGTTTCATTGCGAATACGCAATAAACATGCATGTAAAATATTAGCAATTTGAAGAATCGCAAGCTTTTTTGCTATGCTTTACAGTTTACAGTTATTAAACCTTGAAGTTATTTTCCTTCCGGATTACAAAAACCTAGTGATCCAATCTGCATGATCGAGAATCAAATACAGGGAGTCTTCATGAAAGCCGACCGTTCTACTTAACCTGTTATACATCACCAAAATGTACAACCGAAATTACCGAAAGTTATGATATGTATTCCGCTCAGTTATGACTTCCTTATACGGTAGTAGCGGAGGGCAATGAGCTTCTTATTGAACAAGCACCGTATAGCAGCCCAAAAGAAAACTTTAAAAATGTTCCGTCCTGTTGC
Organism: Malaya genurostris; assembly: GCF_030247185.1. Taxonomy (NCBI): domain Eukaryota; kingdom Metazoa; phylum Arthropoda; class Insecta; order Diptera; family Culicidae; genus Malaya; species Malaya genurostris. The sequence continues at coordinate 258,719,280 of NC_080572.1, forward strand.
ATTGATAGTTCAAGCACGTGTATCCGTTACCGAAGAATGATGCAAAGAACGATGCAACGGGCCGAAAGGTAATCCTTCATGTGTTTTTTTTTTGGTGTTGTTTAAAAATAAACTCTAAAAGCAATACACAACCGAACAAACAAAACCGAACAGTGCATAATTGAATATTCACCTTTCTCTTTCGCCGGGCAGCAGAAGCGCTTCAGAAGCGGGGCTGGTACATTGGGAAGGAGACTCGTTCGTGACGTCTGCCACAAATGCCCAATTTTCCAGTGAAATGACCGAATTCGGCCGATTGCGTCGATTAACGATCAACGTTTTCCACTGCACATTTCTCTGCACAGTAGTAATGCGATGTAAAATCAATTTGCCACTCTCAATTGGCCCTGAAAACGTTCACTTTTCACGAAACGATGCGCAACTTTTTCACTGAATGGGAAATAATTCGCGAAATTCAATTAGCCTTTAGAGTTTGTCTAACATGGGAAGGAAAGAAGGGATTTATTCCGCTCACACCTGTGAAACACCGTTCGTTTCAGCTCTCGAAAGCAACAAAAAAAAAGAAACCTTCACATTGAATCTAAATTGTATACACCAAATTATCCCAAACCACTATAGGCAGAAATAAAATTTTTGGTTTGGCACTCACACTGACTATTTTGCTTCTCGGTAATAAGCGCTACATATACCGGCAGAAGCACTTTCCGCTACTCACATCTATTCGCGGGTTAGTAACGAGAAAGAAAATAACTGAACTAAATTGAAGAAACACACGAAAAAAAAACCTTGCGAAGCGTACGTTTACACTGCCGATGTCTTCAAGTTCACTTTTGTTTTCTGCTTGGGTGCGCGACTGACTACGCAGACGACGATGCCTCACATCAACCACGAACGGACGTAGAATGAGACGATTCGATATCTTGTGACCGACCGTTCGACCGGCAGCATCCGACAGAATCGGCCAGTTGTGTGTCTATAGATCGGGTGATCCCTAGATCGAGTAGATCGACGCGCTCTCTTCGATGTGCGCACTGTTCGCGTCAACCCACAGCTCTCCGTTCGAGCAAATTTTCATTCAGTTTTTCTCACCCACCCGAACCGAAAATCCTAAACGATTTGTTTGCCCTTCGTATTGTTCACACCATCGACTGTTTGCGCTGTCAAGGCTTTTCTAATTTCCACATTAACACTCACTTATTATGGTCTCATAAATAAACATGATAACAGCGAAGTTCACTTGACGCGGCCACTAAAGATGTAACACACCGCGAAAGAGCACGTTTCATCGGTCTCGCGCGCTCTGTTTATACTGTGCACTTCATGAACGCACTCCGCCAAACGGCCACCGGCAGTCGAAGGTGGTAGCTTTAATCGCTCACTCTCTTTCTCACTTCTTCGAACTAAATGAAAGATAAATATCATTTACTCTTCTTAACGAAAATAAAAAAAACCGGCATGTTATACCGTTCCCAAAAGATACATGCCCCGTGCACATATAGGCTTAACAGAATGCGACGGGTGTACGTAAAAAGACAATTCAACTTTTCTCGGCGAAGGCTTTCGATCGACTGAACCGACTGTTTGTTTCTCGTTCCTCTCCATATGCATGGTTTCGCTGGTGGATCTATGTTGCTACTTGGTCGTAGCCGGCACAGCATTTGCCCATTCTGCAATTTACCTTTTACAGCTCCGAGCCGCGGTGTTTGGATATCGATTAGTGATTCATACATATCGCATTCAGACTTTCAAATATTCATTTTGATACTTTCAACTTTGACAATTCAATGCTCAAATTGAGTGAAATTTTTCGTTGTTGAACGCATATGCGTTCTAGTTGATCAGCATTTTTAGTTGTACTGCTTTAGAGTTGCTAGTCGAAGACGAAACGTGAAACAATACAATTTGATTTAACATATCGCTTTTGACATTAAAAATGCCTTACTCTTCACTATACGGGGCCGGGGGTCAATTAATTGTTTCAAAAATAGCCGCGTAACCTTTTTTCGTCATAATTTTGAACGTTAATAACTCAGTCATTTGTTGATGGATTGATATAATTTAACAACCAATCGATTCGGAAACATTTAACTTAAGCATGTACGGCCTCGTCGTTTCAGTATTTCAATAGCATACTATTGAAAAAAATGGTTAAAATTGACCTATGTTTTCATCCACCAATCCCAGCTGACCAAATTGACGTCATTTTCTTGTTCGGCATAGGAGGCTTTGCGTAATGCATAAAAACACCGCATCATTCTGCGTATTTCGAAGAGGAATCTATAAATATATGCTGCAAATCATTTCTTGATTTCAGTTGAAGCTTGACTGCGAATGAAACAAGTAGCTCGTCCAGTGTGGTGATGACTAGATTGTATATGCGTTCGCTCGTTGGATTGTCGTTTTTGCTAACTTTTCACTGTACGAGGCTGGGTGTCAGTTTAAAAAAATGCTTTTTCTATCATAATTTTGAACGCTTAGAACTCAATCATTTGTTGATGAATGTATATACTTTAACTACCAATCGATTCGAAAACAATTATCTTAAACTTATGCGGTAACGTGATTTAAGTATTTCAATTGCATTGGATTGAATTGACCTATGTTTTCACGAGCCAGTGACAGTCTCAGTGAATGATGTCAAACTCTCGTCCGATTTGCGCAGTATGAACTATAGCACAAAACGGAATCTATAAATATATGCCCGAATACATTTCTGCTTTTGTGTACCCACGGCTTATCTTTATTCTCCGGTAACTAGCATGCCAACTTAGAATTATCGGTGATTGTTTTTTCGAACCTACGTTGAAGCGCTAAAGCGTCTCTCTGTGATTTATTGATAAATTTTTCTCATTCAACTTTATTCGAAAAAGTTTAAAAATGTTTTAATTTGTCAACGGGTAGTTTGCATACTGAAATCTCCATTATCATACGAATAACACGGTGGCGCGCAAATAAATTCAGTATACAGTTGTGTTATGATGCTAATCATAGATAATTCTTTTTCATTAAATGTGGATAAATACAAAGAACTATATCTCAGCATAGTCCCTCAGATCCTATTATTAAACCAAACAATAATCGTGTAACCTAATTGAATAGAAATTGATTTAGTCGTATAAAGCATAATATTTTGGTCTAATCTTGCTTCCAAGAATCTTATAGAAGGGATCCAGACTGAATGTAGCAAAAATAATGCAATGCAAATCGTTATGCAGTATAGGTTTAAACAAGTTGTTGTTCCACCAGGAATAAAACGCTTCAAACGATTCGAAACTTAGTACAAATAAGTTGCACCGACTCACATATAAAGAATTATCAGATGCAATCTGCAATTTTACATATATCATTAAAATCCTTACTAAACTAGGGTTACCACCCAGTTTCAGTTAAATTATCATTTACATCAAAACAACAAGTGTCTTATCACTATATGCGTTGTAACAATTCGTTTATGTATTAATAAAATCAAGTTACAATATGAACAAAATTAAGGCATTTGGTTGCGTATGCATTGGTTCCTTAATATGCAAAAGTGAAAATCAGTTAAAGTAACAAAATGTGTTCTGCGGACTGTGTCACATATTTTCTTCCTTGTATTGCTGCCATTATATTTTCAGACACTTTCCGAAGTTTATCGACGCTCTTTAACGAAGGATCATTAAAATTACACTATTACTGAGTTTATTGGTTGACGGTTATTAAAATTTTTCACATCCACATTTTTTGATCAAATTATTTAAAATCTTCTCTAATCGCTGTTTATTAAGTTTGTACGTTCTTGAAAATTATTATGATATAAAATCGTTTCATTTGTCCAGATTTATATCTTGAGGTTGTTCGTATCCAAAATTGATCTTTTAAGTAACTTTGAAATCATCATAATTGACTTTCATTTAAAGGATATTTTCCAAAAATATTCAAATAAAAAAACTTGTTGAAGGCATAAAATAGAGTAGAATCAATTGTTCTGAAAGAATCTAATTTTCATTTTGATCATTCGCCAAAAATGTAAACACTAGAAGTAAAGCAAGTTTGTAAGTTGTGATTTTTAGTGCATCCATCATAATCTTTATTTTTGCATTCATTATGGGTACCTTAGAATTATTTCATTTTTAATGTAATCGTGATCGGTCGTGTCTTGCATACAACACTCTAATTTTTTCCAAATTGTTTATTTTCCGGCGTTCTTTCGTATACTTTTGAGTTTTGATAATTTATTTAATTAGCAAAGCAAATTGTCGGAAACACGGTGAACGTTACAGTCGCATGAGATGGACTTGACCTGTACTAACCTACACAATTACATCTCAACTCGTCCATCTAGTGTAAATATTCTAGATTATTTCGTTTGGAAATCCGAGGACGCTGCTCTTTAGCATCTTCAAATTATATAGGCATCAAAGCCAACTCAAAATAGGCAAAAGCAAGTTTTAAACAATAAAATAATTGATCAAAGTAAGCTCGTCATTTCGAATATAATATCTACATGTACATGTACCATGTACCAAGACCTATACCAAAGCAATAAATGTAAAACGTGAACATTGCTCTTGGATGTCATACGACCTTTGAAAACTATTGCAACTTAAATCTAATTATCTGAAACAAGTAAGAGTTAGAGGATTGTATTCAAGACACGACCGAGCACAATAACATTAAAAATGGAACGTTTCTAGGGTCTTCATAATAAATACAAAAATAAAAATGGTAATGATGATGATACACCAAACTAAAAACTTATTCAATTGACTAATTACAAACTAGCTCTAGTTTAAGCGCTTAGATTGTTAGCGAATGATAAAATTGACAATTAGATTCTTTCTTGAAAATTGATTCTATTCAATTTTAATACCTTTCCACAAATTTTTACATTGTTAATGCAATTTTAATGGCAAAATCGACCAAAAATTTGCTAAATAGCTAGATGATATATAAAATACTCAAGCGAACACGGTGTTGCGCAGACAACAGGAAATTTCACCAACAAATAATGCAAAAGCGACAATCCAGCAAGTGAACGCATATACAATCCAGTCATCAGCTCACTGGACGAGCTACTTGTTTCATTCACAGTCAAACATCAACTAGGCAAGGAAATTTTTTTTTTTTTTTTGCATAAATATCTGTTTATTAATCTTATTTTTGTGTATTACATCAACATTTTACAGTACAAGTGTTTTGACCCTTTGGCCTTTCATCTTTGTTGTTCATACGATTCGTTATTAATATTAGGTGTTTTAGTTACTCTTGTTTTACATACTAATGTTTAATCATAATATTTATTTTAATTATTTATAAAATGTCTACCTACTTATAACTATCCCTAACCTAATACGTACAAATTTTGAATTATTTGTATTTCAGAGATTGAGCACCTCTCTTCAAATTTCGTGCAGTATTGTTCGAATTTTTGTTCTAGTATATCCAGTGAGGCCATCTCATGTACTTCACTAGTCCTTGTCCAAGGGGGTAGATTTAGAATCATCTTTAAGATCTTACTTTGAATGCGTTGAAGCCTAAGTTTGTGTGTTCGTGCACAACCCCGCCAAACAGGGACTGCGTATTCAATTGCGGGGTAGATGATTTGTTTATAGACAGTCATCTGATTCTTCAGGCATAGTTTAGATGTTCTACAAATCAGCGGATACAGAGACCTAATGAGTATGCTGCATTTTTGAACGATTTTGTCAACATGTGACCTGAATATCAGATGTCTGTCAAAGGTGAGTCCTAGATAGATAACTTCATCGGACCATTGAATGACCTCATCACCGAATCGTATTCTGCATTCGTCTGATGGAACAAGTTTTGGAGATCTTGAATGTGGAAACAAGATGACCTGAGTTTTTGCTGCATTGATCACAATTTTCCAGCTTGTAAAATATTCTGTTAAAGCGTCCAGACCTGTCTGTAGTTTATTTTTCAGAGCATTAATGACACGACCTTTGTAAAGAATGGCAGTATCATCAGCAAATTGTGACAGAACACCACCACCTGGAAGAGGTGGGATGTCTGATGTGAAAATGTTGTATAGAATGGGACCTAGGATACTTCCCTGTGGTACACCAGCAGGAATAGTAAATCTTTCTGAAAGTGCATTATTCAGAGAAACCTGGAATGCTCTATCTGCAAGATAATTTTTGATAATTTTAATAATAATAGAAATAGTCGAAAACACGTTTTCGTTCGGCACGTCAGAAAAGACATTGCACTTCGTTGCAAAACAAAAAGTGTTCTGTAAGTAGCAGAAACTTTACGTCTGCTTAGCGGTTCAAATTGAACTGCCGAGTTTAGCACTAAGCAGTTCAATTTGAACTGCTCTGCACTGATGAGTCAAAGACGAAACGTAAAAATAATGAAAACGGTTATGTGCCCTAGCACAAAATTTGGCTAACCCCTAAATGACCATACCTGTATCGGCCAGAAATAGTCGAAAACACGTTTTCGTTCGGCACGTCAGAAAAGACATTGCACTTCGTTGCAAAACAAAAAGTGTTCTGTAAGTAGCAGAAACTTTACGTCTGCTTAGCGGTTCAAATTGAACTGCCGAGTTTAGCACTAAGCAGTTCAATTTGAACTGCTCTGCACTGATGAGTCAAAGACGAAACGTAAAAATAATGAAAACGGTTATGTGCCCTAGCACAAAATTTGGCTAACCCCTAAATGACCATACCTGCATCGGCCAGAAATAGTCGAAAACACGTTTTCGTTCGGCACGTCAGAAAAGACATTGCACTTCGTTGCAAAACAAAAAGTGTTCTGTAAGTAGCAGAAACTTTACGTCTGCTTAGCGGTTCAAATTGAACTGCCGAGTTTAGCACTAAGCAGTTCAATTTGAACTGCTCTGCACTGATGAGTCAAAGACGAAACGTAAAAATAATGAATTTTAATAAGATACATGGGAAAATTATACCGATGCAGTTTGAACACCAGTCCATCGTGCCACACATTATCGAATGCCTTTTCAATATCCAATATTGCCATGGCAGTCGTTTTGGACACTGATTTGTTTTGCTGGATGACGTTGTTAACCCTTGTGAGCTGATGGATGGTGGATCTTCCTTTCCGGAACCCAAACTGTTCTTCCAGAAATATATCCTGTTCATCTGCAAAAGCAAGAATTCGCCTTTGTATTGACTTTTCAAACAGCTTGGATAGGGCAGAGAGTAAGCTGATGGGCCGATAGCTCTTGGAAAAGGAAGGATCTTTCCCCGGTTTCAAAACTGGGATAACTTTAGCTAACTTCCACATTGAAGGGAAGTAACCAAGCTCCCAGCACCTGTTATAAAGTTTAGCTAAGAAGACAAATGAGCGAATACTCAAATGTTTCAGCTCAATGTTGAATGTGTTGTCGAAACCGGGGGCCTTCATATTTTTGGATTTTTTCACAAAAGCCATCAGCTCATTCGCAGTGACTCTACTTTCCTCAGGAACTAAGCTGTCTGATTGGTCAACCTCAGCTACGCTATCAGCAACGGCTCTTTCATATGGACTAACAATGTTGAGTCCTAAATTGTGAGAACACACAAACTGCTGGCCTAGCGCATTTGCCTTCTCTACTGGTGTGATTAAAGGTATTCCTTCAGCTGCGTCCTGGGGTGACATCAGAGGAGGAATAGGCTTCGGTTGTTTCTTAAGCACCTTCGTTAAGGACCAGAAGGGTTTTGAATGTGGGAGAATTTCTCGAAGCTTTTGCTGGAAGTTCCTGTTGCGAAGCTCAGATATCCTTTCCTGGATTATCCTAGTTAAGTTGTTATAAGTAGTCTTCCTATCTAGGATGCCAGTTCGTTGATACTGCCTCCGGTAGATATTCCGAAGTCGGATGAGTTTCTTGGTGACACTGTCGATTTGAAGAGAGGAACTCGGCATATGTTGTACTGGAACCGTCCTATCACGAGCGACTGTGATTGAATGCTGGAAGGAAGATAGGGCCGCATCGATTTCCATCGGGGAATCTAGTGGAACATTGATATTAATAAGTTGGTCGGCGATTTGTTGAAATTGGACCCAATCGGTGCGATAATAGTTCCTCCGTGGTTGAATAGGCACTGTTTCTGGTGAAGATCCCAACGTCAATATTACTGGAAAGTGGTCAGAAGAGAGCTCGTAGAAGACAACCGGAGAGCTGTCTATGGCGATGTTGCTGATGAATATATCCAAAATGGAATGAACTCCCGATCTGGAAAGTCGCGTTGGTTGATCCGGAGCGAAGATGTTGTATTGTCCAGCTTCGTAATCTTCGGCAAGTACGAATCCGTTTCGATTCTGTCTTCTGTTTCCCCACAGCTCATGCCGTGCGTTCAGGTCCCCAGCAATGATGAATTTGTTCTGTCGTCGAGTGAGCATAGCCAGATCTCGCTTCAATGATGCACACGTACCATCTCGAAGATTGGTTTGTTTGGGGCAGTACGCTGCAATGATGATGATGGGTCCCATCGTCGTTGTAATCTCAATTCCGATGGTTCTATGAGTTGCAATTTAAAGGCTGACAGAAGCCTGTGCTGAATGGATCGTTTAATGGCAATGGCAACTCCCCCTCCTCTGGTAGTTGTCCTGTCGAGCCTGTGAATCCTGTAATTGGAAATAAAAATAGAAATTTCAGGTTTAAGATGAGTTTCAGTTAAAATAGCAATATCGGCATTCTTCTCTTGAAGAAAGTCGGACAATTCAGCAGCTTTGCTCCTGAGTGAGCAAGTATTCCAATTTACTATAACCAACTCATTATATTGCATATTCGATGATGAATTTGCCTAAGGCGTTGATTTGCTCTAACCGCGTTCTACAGTTTCGTAGTTTTGTTGTCATTGTTTCAAAAATGACGATCAGTTGTTCAGCAGAGAATAAATCACCAGAGTCATCCTTTGCTTGTGGTTGATTATTGCCCCATCCAGGAGGGATTCTTGAGGAAGATTCTTTTTGAGATCCAGCGGCTGAAGTCTTTGGATTGCTGCGAGGAAGTGGCGGCAAATTCGGAATATCCCTCTTCGGTGGGAGCCGTGGGAAATTAACTTCATCCTTCTGTGGAACATTCTTGCGCGTTGATTGTTTGCGGGACGCCTGTTGTCGAATTTTTGTGAACTCAGCACGTTTGGGACACGATTTGCTAGTAGATGGATGGTCGCCATCACAGTTCACACATTTTACAGCGATGTCATCTAGTAGGCAATCGTTGGTATTGTGTGGTTCGGCACATTTCCCGCACCGACTTTTCATGTGGCAATTCCTCGCTCCATGGCCGTAGTTCAAACAGTTCGTGCACTGTGTGACATCCCGATGTACCGGTTTATACTTTTGCCATTCGATGATTATGTGAAATAACGATTTAATCGTTTTCAGTTGACTCATGGTGATGGAGCCCTTCTCCAGATGAATCAGGTACAGTTGATCTCTAAACTTTTTGTCCGTATTATGGCGCTTCATTTTAAATACCATCAAAGGCTTTAGTCCAGCCTCCGACAGTGCCTGCTTTAGTTCGGCTTCCATCATGTCGGGTAGTCCTCGAAGTACAACCTTCATAGGTTTGTTGGCGGCAATATCGTGTGTGAAGTATTCCGCTTTTGTCTGCTTCAGATAGCATTCCACTCCTTTGTAGTGGTTCAAAGCCGGAACAGTTATTTTATAGCCTTCAGTACATAAACGGATTGTTGCCTGTAGTCCTTTGCTGATCAGTGTGTTGAAATCCGAGCGTAGAGTTGGTGGGAAGCCCTTCAGGTAGAAAGGCGGCATTTTTTCCTTCTTCTGCAGTTCCTCTTCGACATCTACTGGCAGATCAGCATATTGGTTTTTACTCAGCAAACGGTCGTTTACCTGTACATCACTTGGCTTCAGACGCTTAGCATCCTTTGGATCCTTCTCGGATCTATGGCGGTTTTTACCCATAGCTTGGGTAGGTAGACAACTGCGAATAAAAAATAAAACAAAATCGAAATTAGTCGTAATAGGTTATTCGTCTATCCACATCGAGTGTTAGATGACGAATTGAGGCAAGGAAATATTGTGCAGCCTTTATTTATAGTTTTCTCTTCATACTACGCATAACGATACGGTGTTTTTATGCATGACGCAAAGCCTTCTATGCCGAACAAGAAGTTGACGTCATTTTGTACAACAGGGATTGGTGGATGAAAACATAGGTCGATTCCAACCATTTTTTTCAATAGTATGCTATTGAAATACTGAAACTACGTTGCCATATATGTTTAAGTTAAAAGTTTCCGAATCGATTGGTTGTTAAATTATATCAATCCATCAACAAATGGCTGAGTTATTACCGTTCAAAATTATGACGAAAAAAGGTTACGCGGCTATTTTTGAAACTTTTAATTGACACCCGGCCCCGTATAGCGAAGAGTAAGGCATTTTTAATGCCAAAATATAAATCAAATTATGGGTTGCACTAAGCCAAAAGATCACATAAAACTTTAAATAAATGGAACAGAATCAACTAGCGATCTGAAGTATGTGAAACATTCAACGACTATTTTTCAAGTATCGGAACCTCTTTAGCAGAAGAAATCCCGAATTTAGGCAATATAAAACCGATACTACACGGCCATTTTCATCCATTTTGAGCCAAATTCAACAAAATTTTAACAACTGGTGTTTACCACAATAGCCTAAAAGTAGCCCGTGTACAAGGTCCGTCATCTAACTTTTTTTTGAGCTAGCGGTTATTTCGACATTGGTAACCTTAATATCACTTCTGATTTGACAGAAACTTAGTTTTCTCCTTCCGTTGAACGAAAATGGTTGTGTATACGCTTGAGGAACGCGTGAAAATAGTGCAGTTTTACTTTGAAAATCAGCTTGTAGAAGACGCCGATTTTTGCCAGAAAATCATCTTCTGGGCACATTTCCATCTCGGCGGGTATGTTAATAAGCAAAATTGTCGCATCTGGGAGATGAAAAACCCGCACGTTATTATGAAGAAGCCGATGCATCCTCAGAGAGATTTACGGTTTGGTGTGGATTTTGGTCTGGCGGCATCATTGGGCCATTTTTCTTCGAAAATGAGGCAGGAGCCGCCGCCACGGTCAATGGCGAGCGCTACCGCGCTATGATTAGCGATTGGTTCTTCCCGTTACTTGAAGAGGAAGACTTGGACACCATTTGTTCCCAACAAGACGGCGCTCCTTGCCACACAGCCAATGCTACGATCGATCTTCTGCCCACAGTCTTCGAAGATCGAATAATCAGTCGAAATTCGGATGTCGCTTGGTCGCTTCGGAGCTGTGATTTGACGCCGTTAGACTATTATCGTTGGGGAGGTGTCAAAGATAAGTGTTATGTGGACAAGTCAGAGACAATTCAAGCCTTGAAGGACAACATTCGGGCAGCCATAGCTGAAATAAAGCTGCATACAATCGATAATGTACTAAAAAACTGGACCGACCGTATGGCGTACTGCAAGGCCAGCCGAGGCAGCCATTTGAATAAAATTATATTCCATAATTAACCGGAAGGATTGTACTTTAATATGAAAAAATAAATTTTGAAATCGGATGAACCGTTTGTGTTTTATTGCATGTTTAAAAAAAAGTTACATGGCGGACTCTGTAGTACCCGTTTTCAAGACCGGAAATAGTTACGATCCTTACAATTACCGTCCTAGATCCTTTTCAGTTTTCAATAAAGTTCTAGAGAACCTACTCGTAAACAGAATTCTGGACTTCATGAATTCCTATAACATCTTGTATCGATTCCAGTATGGTTTTAGATTCGGATGTAGTACAACAGCTATAGCAGAACTCGTTAATTGTCTCATTGGTGAGATTGATACCAAGTAATTAGTTGTCCCATTGTTCTTAGATCTCAGAAAGGCTTTTGTTAAACTGGATCACAAAATCCTTCTAAACAATTTTGATCGTTACGGGATTAGAGAGGTGTCAAATGACATAGTCAAAATTGTCCTCTGTTATCGTAGGAGTACCTCAAGGCTGTAATAGTGGACCGTTGTTGTTTTTCATTTATATCAACGATATTGAAAATTTGAAACTGAAAGGCCTACCTAGGTTGTTTGCTGATGATACCGCACTGTTCTATCCGTGCAAGGATGTATAATTATTGATCTCTCTGATTGAGTATGATCTTCAGATAGTATCCAATTTTTTACGCGGATTTGCTGTCTCTGAACTTGTAAAAGAAGAAATACATTCTCCGAAAAAAACTGCCAGATCACACTGATCCACATGTTGATTTAACTGCAATACAAAAAGTTAATGATTTCTATTCTTTCGTGGGATGCACATATAAAGACTTTTGCAATAAAATTATCGTCTCTGTCCGGTGCATTGAGACAGGTTGGCTACTTTGTATCGAGGATAGATTTAATCAGTTTTTACTTCGTTTGCCATGCACATAAGTCCAGATTGAGTAAAATTCTGATGCTACAAAATAGACCGTTTTCACGTTACCTCATCTGTACCCTACAGTTCTATTGTACTCCAACACTAATCAAGGCATTTTTCCGATTTTTACAAACTTAGTCTCAAATGAAAGGTCACACTTTCCCACAGCAATTACGGTTACGCCTTCCAATTCCGGAATCACAGGGTGATACGTGCAAAACAAATGCACTCAATTTTCTCAGAAATAGCTGAACCGATTTTAATAAACTTACATTCAAATGAATGGTAGTACAAATCTATAGAAAGCTAATGAATTTAATTTAGATACGACTTCCGATTCCGAAATTACAGGGCGATACGCAAATAAATCAATTTCAAGAGTGTTTTCTATACAAGGCGCATGATGGTAAACAAATAGCATTTCGAACAAACCGGCACCCTGCTCCCGGTTCCGGAAGTACCGGAAGCAACTTTCAAAAACTCCAAAAAAGAACTCAGTTCATTTTCTCAGAGATGACAAACTTCAAAATCGAATAAAAGGCCTTAGGTCCTACAGACTGCTATTGAATTTCATCAGAGTGGAGCATCCGATTCCGGAAATACAGGTTGAAGTGAGCTGAAATTTTCATACTGTCACTTACAACTTTTACGTAACTCTTTTTACGAACCAAATCCCAAATAACGTAATCTTTTCTTACAAACCTACTTTGTAAATAGAGGTTTTTGCATACAATGAAAAAGATTTCCAGCTCATTTATATTCCATGGAAACTACAATATGAGTATTTTCGGAATGGGTTTAAAGTTTGTTCCAGATGTCAGTTATTGTTTACAAACAGATTGGTATATTTGAATTTGTTTTTATTAAGGAAGATTTTTTGAAAAATGTACGACAAGGACGAAATTCTTAGATTACTTCACGCCTAGAAGTCAGTGTCAGATATCATGGCTGTTGTAAAATGTTCAAGGGCTACTGTATTTCGTGTCAAGGCATCAGTTGGACTCCCAACAGTTCCAAGAAAATCTGGAAGTGGTCGGAAACGATCTACGAGAACGCACGGGTTGATACAATCCATTAATATGAAAATAATTTGTAATCCCGTTCGGAGCATGAGAAAAATGGCAAAGCAGGCTAATGTTTCAGAAGTAGTGGTAAGAAGAGTGTGAAATATGATTTGAAATGAAAATATAGGGCTCGAGTTAAAATGCATTCCGTTTTTATCCAAGAAGGCCTGAAAGTAAACACAGATGTGTACTTAGGAATTCCTTAGGATCAATTTTTTCCTTAGATTACATCTACCTACGGCAAGGATGGAAATATTGAGTTTCAGCTAGGCGGGGTCCTTGCCCATACGTCAAAGAAAACACAAATGTTGTTGAGGGACAACATGCCTCGATTCTGTTTCAAGCAGATGTGGCCACCTAGCTCACCTGACTTAAATCCTCCGGATTTTAGTGTATGTGCGAATTATGAAGCACGTGTATGTGAACATCCAACAACTCGAATTTGATCTCTCTACGGACCACCATAACAAAGCATTGGAGACACATGTCATCAGATTATATTGCCAAGGTCTGGAAATAAACGCAAATGGAGGACATATTGAGTGAAGAGGAAGCTTAATTTTCTACGAACATTTTATGTTAATACAGATTATGTTTGAAGTTTAACTACCTCCGTTTACGAACCCCAGTTTAGTTCGTGAATGGAAGTTTCGGTCGCCAGCCACTCAAGGCACGAACGCTTCTGAGATCACCCTCCACTTGATCGATCCACTTTAGTCGCTGTGCTCCTCTACTTCTTGTAAAAGTCGGATTAGATTCAAGAACCATTTTCACTGGGCTGTCGCCGACATCCTTATGACATGCCCAGCTCATCGTAGACGTCCGATTTTAGCTGTCCGTACGATGGGTGATTCTCCTAGCAGCTGTTGCAATTCGTGATTCATACGCCGTCTCCACGTTCCATCTTCCATCTGCACTCCGCCATAGATGATCCTCAGTACCTTTCTTTCGAAAACATTGAGGGCGCGTTGGTCCTCTGCCAACATAGTCCAGGTCTCGTGGCCATAGAGAACAACCGGTCTAATGAGCGTTTTGTAGATGGTCAATTTCGTGCGGTGGCGTACTTTTCTCGATCGAAGGGTTTTTCTGAGTCCAAAGTACGCACGATTCCCTGCCAAAATACGTCTCTGTATTTCTCTGCTGGTGTCATTGTCGGCGGTCACCAGTTAGCCCAAATGGCGCGGGCTCCAGTAAATCCCGCTTGGTACGGCCCTACGAATTCCTTAGCTATTGGTGATAGACGACGGCAAAGGATTTGGGAGAGTACCTTGTAGGCGGCGTTCAGCAATGTGATTGCGCGGTAATTTCAACAATCTAGCTTACCGCCCATTTTGTAAACGGGACATACCACTCCATCCGTCTATTCCTGCGGTAGAAGCTCCTCCTCTCAAATCTTAGAAATCATCCAGTGCAGCACTCTAGCCAGTGCCTCTCCTCCATGTTTGAGCAACTCGCCTGATAGCTGGTCATTGCCGCGGCTTTGTTGTTCTTAAGCTTACTGATCTCCTCACTTATCTCCGTCAGATCAGGTGCTGGGAATCTGTCGTCGGCTGAGCGTGCACCCAGATTAATTCCTGCGTCGTTCTCTGTATCCTGTGCTTCGCCATTCAGATGCTTGTCATAGTACTGCTTCCACCTGTCGATCACCTCACGTTCGTTCGTGAGAAGGTTACCACTGGTATCTCTGCACATTTCGGCCTATGGTGTGAAGCCTCTACGTGAGCGGTTCACCTTCTCATAGAATTTCCGTGTATCATTTGCGCGGCACAGCTGTTCCATCGCTTCGCGATCTTGGTCTTCCTGGTGGCGCTTTTTCCTCCGAAAAACCGTGTTCTATCTGTTCCGTGCCTGTCTGTATCGTTCCTCGTTCGCTCTAGTGCGGTTGTTGCAGCATCCTCGCCCTTGCTGCATGCTTCTCTTCGACCAACTGCTGACATTCGCCGTCAAACCAGTCATTTCCTCGATTCGATAATCTCGTACCTAGTACGGTATTGATCAGCATGCAGAGAATTTACAATTTAGGGATTCTCAAAACGATTTTGATGTGTGGGTATCGAGAAACGATGTTTCTTAAAAACCATTTCATAGGGGTATGTTTGAAAAGGATTTGAAAATGATTCTCATGGTGGTTTCGAAATCTTCCGGCTTATTAACATATTCTTTGAAAACTCTTACAATATGAATCAAGGTTTTCAAGGAATATCCATAAACCGGAAGTCATCATTCTGGATTTCGGAACAACCTCAAACATTGTTTTCCGGCACCTATTCATCAAATCCGCTCCGAAAATAATTATACTGTAGTGGTTCCCATTGAATATCAATGACCCTGAAATCGTTTTCATTTTATGCAAAAACCTTTTTTTTACGAAGTAGATTCGCAAAAAAAGTTAACATTATTTGAGATTTGATTTGTGGAAATTCCATTATTTGGGATTTGGGTCGTAAAAAGAGTTACCTGAAAAGAGGTAAATTAACAAAGTTTACGAAAACGGAGGTTTGGGTGTACCAAAAACAGCCAATCTCCCAAACTGCTTAGATCTTCGCCCAATAGATAAATACTAGGCTCTAGCTAAGTGGATACTCTTCGAAACTAATAAGAAAGCAAATGGTACCGATAACTTTAAGAGAAGATGGAGAATCGTAATCGCGGGCTTATCTGAGAATAGCGTGCGGATGCAAATGGTGGGTATACCAAAGAAAGTTACAGTTTACAGAAATTTACAGAAAGAAGGAATAAATTTTCAATCAGCTAATTCACATATAACTCTATTATAATTTTTGTTGTTGCTAATTGTTTATCATATATTTTGTAATTCAACGTAAACAGGCTCTAAAGCAAAGTAAGCTTAAATTGTTTTTAGACTTCATCTAACAACCGAATTGTAGGTATCGCAAAACTTTTTGCACTTAGTAGTAAAATATCCTCGCTTCATCATTCACATGTTTTGATGATCTTCCTCACAACCATGACGCTTTCTGGTAGCCGTCACTATCCGCAAAACCTCTGCTTGCACTGCTTCCCCACAACTTTGCTTGTTTAGAAGACGATTCATGTTTCTCTGATTGCCTCAAGAGAGTCTGAATAAGAGATGAGCTCGGAATGGTATCGGGATGTGTAGAACGGGTAGAGTTCTACATTCGGAAACATGCTGTCGCTTTAGTGCTATTTCTCGTCGTCGTCGTCGTTGTCGTTGTCGTTGTCGTTATTGTGGTTTTTGTCAAAAGACATCCACTTACGAAAGATAGAGAGAGAACAGCACAACTTTCCATCATATAGTACGCAGGAGGTCGTAGTGTGGAGTCTCTTTCATGTAGGACCCCAACTCACGCACTTCTCACATCATCACGAACGGTTCGGCTAATGATCCCGACATATATAGCCTCGCGTTCCGGCACGGAATCGGGTTGGTTGATTTTTTTTTGTCGATTGTATCAGAACCGGAATGTTTTATTATGCATTCTAATGCTACCGTACGAGGGCAATGCAACAATGCGAAGCATGACGATAGAAGGTGGGACAGCTTCATTGCTTTATATGGCATTCGTTGGAAAAGAATATGAGCCTGGTTCACCGTAGCCGCGTGTTCCCTGTCTTCCCGCCTTCTCGATCACTTCTATGAAAATTCACTTTCCAGCTTTATTCAATCTGTTTGTCTGTCTGTTCATCCGTCCGTCTGTCTGTCTGTCGGTATGTACCGGTAGGAATATTTAAGTAGCAGCATGGTACGAGAAAAAAGAGGACTGCTTGGCAAAGGTTATCCTCTGATGGGTATTCAAATATTGTCAGATTTATTATGTGAAATTTCTAAGCAGATTCATTGCAGAGTTCATTATACGAGGTCAGATGATGGCATATTTAGGAAGTGTTTCAAAGTGTTCAAAGTTTTCTGCATACTGTTTCGGTACTCGATCCAAAATTCTATTTCTTGTGACATTTAATATAACTAAATCAACCCGGAGATTTGTTGAAACGTATTTCCTATGTGTTTAGGTGGAGCTACAGCTGCAGTTCAGTCACGACCACTTGTTAATATACAGCCAACATATGAATCTAGCTAATGTTATCAGTTTCTTATCTCAACACCAGCAGAGCACAGTTGGGCATTGGAAATTTGGACGAGATTGGTACAAGAAAGATACTTGTAACACATCTTTTTCCACGATTCTAATCAGTTCCGGGTCCGCTTTACGCTAAGCGATAATAAAGTTGTAAATCATAAACGGAAAATATGCTAAAGGAAGTGTTAAGATTGCAATAGTCTCCTGGGTTTCAGAATGAAGGAACGATCGTAAAAAGAAAATCAAGCTGCCGGAAGTGCTCCTGTTGATATGCGCAGTTTTGCTCGTTGTTTTAATATATTAATGACATTTTTTTCTCCGAAGAATATCAACTTCTATTTGTTCCTTTTTTGATTACTGTGTTTGAAAATGAATTAGCAAAAGATTAATGGATATAGAATAAACCAACTTTGCTGAAACGTAGCTAATACCTTATGATAAAAAAAGAACCGGAATTTTCATTTTAAAATTCCCGCGCTTGTCCAATCGGTAAACTTTTATTCTCTCAACGTTGGCAACACTTTTATACACATTCTGTCATATTTTGACGCATATCGTACGATTAGTTTTTGTTTGGCGTCTATACAAAGCAGTTGAAAAATTTTCGTGTGGCGATTTTTATAATGGATGAAAATTTTGAACAACGTGCGTGCATCAAATATTGTGTTGCAAATGGATTTAAGTGTTCCGAAACGTTGAAAATGTTAAAAAAAGGCCTTTGGTGAATCGTGTCTAGGAAAAACACAGGCATACGAGTGGTATAAACGCTTCAAAGGTGGTCGTACAAGCTTGGATCATGATGAGATCCCTGGCCGCCCAACAACATCTGTTACTGAAGAAAACATTGAATCGGAGAAGCAAATCGTGTTGCAAAATCGTTCTGTACCGATTAGAGGGATTGCTGTGTTGTAGGGTATCTCTTATGGATCAGCCGAACACATTTTAACTGATGTTTTGGGTTTGAAACGCGTCGCTTCTCGGCTGGTACCAAAAAAGCTGAATTTCATTCAAAAACAGCGTCGTGTTGATGTGGACAAAGAGATGATTTCCAACGCAGATAGTGACCCCACATTCATCGAATGCTTCATAACTGGTGATGAGGTGTGGATCTATGAATATGACGTCGAAACCGCACAACTATCGACCGAATGGCGCTTCGAAGGCGAGCCGTTGTTCTAAATTTTCATCCATTATAAAAATCGCCACACGAAAATTTTCCAACTTTTTTGTATAGACGCCAAACAAAAACTAATCGTATGATATGCGTCAAAATTTTACAGAATGTGTATAAAAGTGTTCCCAACGTTGAGAGAGTCTTGTCGCTCAGCGTTGTCGGCCATCCGGAACCGGGCTTTCTTTCGATGCTCTGATTGTTGTCTAATAGTGCCAAGATGTTGTAGATGCCGGAATGGGCGTATCCGGTGTCCACAAAGTGCCACACGATGTCCGGGTGCGGGTGCCTTTCTCTGAATGCGCACTCTCCTGAACGGATTTACTTCAGAGCTTCGATGATAGAGCTGTCAAATTTTGTCTACTGGCTCATGGGTTACTATGATTGATGCTGCATGAGTGAAACTACTCATGCAGCAGTGCGTGTCAAGGCATGAAAAATTGGCAAATTTTGTCCATTTTTGCCTACTATACAATCACAGTGAAAACCGAGTTTTGAACCCGGGCCCTTAGGGCCGAATTTTATATACCATTCGACTTAGCTCGACGAACTGAGCAAATGTTTTTGTGTATGCGTGTGTGTATGTGACAAATAATGTCACTCGATTTTCTCAGAGATGCCGCACGGAGAACCCGTAGATCACAAAATTACAATATTGCAATTGTTGTTTCACGCCCTGGTTGTTTCAACTAAAATGTTGTTGATTTAACTAACATATCTATTGTTTTGGTCATAATCATTCAGGTAAACGAATTTGTTGTAATAAAATGCTGTCACTTGGCTGAGAACGAAGACAGCAAAATGCAAAAAAAAAATCTTCTATGTTTCACCAGAAACGTTTCACATTGAAAATTTTCAATGGCAAATGAACGTCATTTATGTCAGTTACGTAGTTGCCATTTCATATAGGTGAAAGTATGCAGAAGAACATAAGAGTTAATTGTAAAACAAGTTTTCCCTGTACTGAACAGATATTCCCACAGCATAAATGTTTTATTTTCATCTGCGAGTATTGAATTTCCGGACAGTTTATGTCAATGTAATTAAAAACGCGTACCGCTTGAAAATTGCTGCTAGAGTAAAATGATATTATTTGTATTTTCTTGAAAGTGCATCTGTTCCATAAGGCTTATTAGCAACTTTCTGGAAACCGGAATTCATCGAACTATTCTGCTAGTGGAGGAAAAAATTTTTAATGCTCTGTGAACATTTTGGTGGTGAACTCCTTCTTGGGAATTAAAATAATTGTTACATTTTTATATCACCTGTGAGTTTAGTGATAAAGCTATAAGCAGCTACTTAGGCAAAATTTCGTTGTTCAAGCGGTGAACGATTAGCTGCCCCCCGATGAGACTAACAGTAAAACATATTTACTGCAATAGGCGTTTTTAGTTCAAATAATTGAATAATTTGTTAAAACAACTGAGATTTTTTTTTGCTTTCATGCATACAGGTAACTCTGCTGGAATTATGTCATTGCTCGGTTGCACGAGTGACACCTTATTGAAACGTTTCATTTCCCGATTAGATAACTCATTTATGGTGCGTGTCTTCGCTGGGTGTCATTGCTAAACCGCCAGAACGATAAATAAAAAATGACAGTTTATTTAAATGAACAATCGATCAGTTTTACCAAATTTCAACCAATCAAATTCAGAAAAACAACTGCTATTTTAGTTGTTTTGCGATCGCTGGCTCTTCCGTGCGTGACCGATTTTCACAAACTTAGATTCAAACGAAAGGTCTTATGGTCCCAAAGCTTGCTATTAAATTTATCTATATCCGATTTCCAGTTTCGGAATTACAAGGCAATATATTCGAATCTTTGAGAAAATGCGCACTCAATTTTCTCGTAAATTTCTTATCCGATTTTTACAAACTAAGATGCAAATGAAAGGTTTTTTAAAAGTTTCCGTAAAGTTGATAGAGATTCGACTTTCGGTTCCGGTTGAAAATTTTTCAGTTTCATGAGAACTTTTTCAAAAGTGATTGCAAAACGATGTGAAAATTTTTATAAAATTTACCACAAAATTGATCTAGTTGGCTGACCTTGTCAGTTGGTGGTAATATAAATCTACTTTGGAACTAATATTAATATTAAAAACTAGTTCTAAAACTGGAACGCACTTCGATTTCTTAGCCACGGTTGAATCGATTTTCACAAATCATGATTCAAATTAAAGCCCTCAGTGTTTTAAAAGATACTGTACAATTTCATCCAGATCCGACCTTCGGTTCCGAAATTATAGGGCAATGAGTATCAAAACTTTCAAACTGGCATACAAAATGAAGCAAAACCGGAACGCATCGGTACGTGCTGGTATAGAAGAAGAAAACAGCACCGCCTAGTACACAGCGTGCTACTGATTCGAAGCTCGAAGCGTACGTGTTACCCATTTTGACATAACTGTTTACAAATTAAAAAAGGTAATGGTAATTTATACCAAAGAAAATATTTGATTTTATTCCAGTTTGAAAAAAAAATGTTGACAGAATCTTCTAGCGATGATTTTGAAAATATAAGTACGGACCGTCTAAGTTCAATAGAAGCTCTCCGGGCAATGAAGCGAGGAAAGTGTCCCCCATGTTTCCTGGGGAAAATTCGGGATCATTTGACAGCTTTATCTGGACGGTCTTATTCAATATCGTTAGTCTGGGTCCCTTCGCATTGTTCCATTCCGGGCAATGAAAAAGCAGACTCACTGGCTAAAGTGGGCGCATTAGAAGGTGATATTTATTAAAGACCAATCTGCTTCAATGAATTGTTCAGTATTTCTCGTCAGAAACCTCTCGAAAGTTGGCAAACTTCATGGACGAATGACGAACTGGGACGATGGCTACACTCCATTATCCCTAAGGTATCGACGAAACCTTGGTTCAAGGGGATGGACGTGAGTCGTGATTTCATTCGTGTTATGTCACGGCTCATGTCAAATCACTATACATTGAAACTGAAATACACTCGCATTCACAGGCAGATAAAGATTATTTTCCCTCAGTTCTTTGAATTCCCCTGCAAAATGGAACCAGATCTTTTGAAATTATTTTAAAAAAATTGCGTCGCATTCAAATTAACAACAGCAATACTATCTACTACGACCTTGAAATTCTTGCCACTCTCTTGTTTTACAAATAATGGGAGATGAAAATTTATTTTCAAAAACCCCACCTTCTAGTTTAAATGTCGATTCTCTTCAAATTATACAAATTTCGTCATTGACCCCCTTCCCTCTATGTTAAGGACACTTGCTACACACTCTCCCCCCTGTCCTAATAATCATCTCTGGAGAGAAAGAAGTATCTGTGCCAAATTTGATAGCAATCCGTTCAGTACTTCCAGAGTTATGCCGTTACATCCCTCTTTTTAAAGACACTTGTTACATCCACCTCCCATATAATCATATGGGAAATGCATGGTCTTCAAAAATTATCGATTCTTGTCAAATGATGTGAATTTTTTCATAACCCCCCCTGTTAATAATACTTGCTATGCTTCCTTCCCTATAAAAATACCTTTATGACTGTTTCTGAAGAGCAAGAAATACCTGTGCCAAGTTTTATAGCAATTCGTGCAATAGTTCCGGAGTTATGCCAGTTATCCCCTTAGAGGCACTTACTGCACTCTCCTCCCACCGAATATCCTTTTAATCATATCTAAGTTGTGCAAAAAGTATCTATGGTCTTCAAATAGTACTGATTCTATTCAAATTAGATTTTTTTTTTATTGAACCCCTTTGTTAAGGACACTTACTACGCTCCCTCCTCCATTAAAATACTCTTATGACCATCACAGAAAAGCAAGAAGTACCTGTGTTAAGTTTGGTGGCAATCCATTCAGTAGTTTCGGAATTATGCCGTTTTGAGCATTACACCCCCTTTTTAAAGGTACTTGCTAAATCCACCCCCCCCCCCCACCACCGTATAGTCTATATAGTATGCAAAATGTTTCTATGGTCTTCAAAAAGTATCAATTCTCGTCTAATTATATGAATTTTCTCATGACCAACCCCCCCTTGTTAAATACACTTGCTACGCTGCCTCCCCTATAAAAATATTCCCTAAACCATCTCTGAAATGCAAGAAGTATCTTTGTCAAGTTTGTTGGCAATTCGTTCAGTAGTTCCGAAGTTATAGCGTTACAAACATACAAATATTCGACACGTATTTTTTTATTTCAATATGGTACGTGGAATTTTCGAGATGTGATTTTTTGAAATTTCGCATTTTGCAAAAAAAGAACCTTCTTTCAACAGCCAATACTGTAGAATCTACTAAAGATACAAAAATTCGTCCAAGACATAAAATGTGCGTCTTTTCCTTAGCTCTCAAATAAGCAATTCCATGAAACAACTTTTAAAATTAATAGATTTAAAAAATTTTTACACCGCAGTCTTACCTGTAACGTTGCTAACAATAAACTGACAAAGTTAGGATTCGATCAGTGGCGCGACATGTGTCGACAAGTTAAGTCCGTATCCAAGCGAGTTGCGTTGCGGTACACTCCGCGCGGGCGGGTCGTTATTAAACAATTCACTTCTCCGAAAGTATTATTCTTTCCACTCTGAAACTTTGCCTCTTAAATTTTTAACTTTTTACATGAAACTAACTTCAAAGGTTGTTTTATGGAATCGCTAATTCGAAAGCTAAGCAAAATTCATGTCTTGGGCGAATTTTTGTATCTTTATTAGATTTTACAGTATAGGCTGTTGAAAAAAGGCTATTTTTTTGTAAACGAAACTTCAAAAAATCTTATATCGAAAATTCAACGTATTACATTGGAATAAAAAATACGTGTCGAATATTTTCGAGTTCTTTATCGAAAAAAAAGTTAGATGAAAAAAAATTGGATGGCTGATTTGGCGTGGAATGCCTCATATATATGTTAGGTTGTTATTGAATGGAATCCGAATCCAGCTTGCGGTTCTGAAAACCCGGGGTAATGAATTAAAGTGAAATGCAAAACACGTGTAAAATGTTGTGAACTGGCATCCATTTTTTTTTGTTCCGTTTTGTAGGTCTTGTTAATTGAAGGTAAAGTAAACCTATTTTTGAAATACGGATCTCGGATTCGCTGGTCCGAAAGTACCAAAAAATGGTGTGAAAAAGTTATAAATGGAACATGCTTCAATATACATTGCAAGAACACGAAATGTCAGAAAAAATTAAGCTTCCGAATTTTTTATCATTTCGTCCGGGGTAGCACAAGAAAGTTAACTTGGACCTGTCCTGTCCTGATCATCAAAGTGCTCAAAGTTATCGTACGCTGATGTTTTCAATAGGCGCAATTTTTTAATGACGTATGATATATCTGATCTCACTTTAACTAATGAATTCAAATTAGTAAGACAAAACGACAGACAGAGATATAAATTGATGAAGTTGAATTGCAAAGCAAATTTAATGCAAATCAGCAAATCGAATGTTTTGGAATCGGCGAATCAAATGTTTTGAAATTTCCAAAAACCATTTCACTGGCGTCAATTAGTGCCCAATGCCATAATCAACTAGATTGGCAACTCCTCCCGAGATGGACCGAACGGTGTACTCATTGAATACTAATGGGCATGCCTGCACACTAAACGCCACCGACTGCACTACTACGTGACCACCGTGTCAAATTTTATAGCTTCCGTTTTGTAAGGGTAGTCGAAACTTGCAACTTTTTTAAATATTCCATCGACGACTTCGAATAATTTCACACCTCAAAATCAGTTAATTTATGCATTGCTTCTGTAGAACATGTGCCATACTCGTCTAGTATGGCTTCAGCTGATTGACAGAACAGTTTTTAATTTTAAGGGTATGATACACATAGAGCTCCAATCAGTAATCTTGACAGTTTGTACTTTATTTAAAATACGATCGATTTCAGTTGCACTACTAACCTTGGCAAGCTCAAATTGAATTAGCGATAGCTCATCCATTCCACACTTCATTCCAAGCAATATTATTGTAATTAGAAAATGCACCCACATCAGCTGTTCACCAGTGAGAGCATGAATAACAGACGATAAGCTTCCTTCTTCCTCATTTTTTTATTTCACTCGCGGCTGTCCTCGAGAAGGTATAGTATATCGACTTAAATTGATTGGTCATTCGTTTATGTTACCCAGGATAAAAATGAACATAAAGCTGGCTGTTACACCTCTCAATGAGATCCGAAAAATAGTTGAAAATTTTCGTTTTTTTTTTCAATCATTTAATATTGTTACTTAATTCATCCCTGGCTTAAAATTCTTCATCGAAATCAAGGAAATTGAATAAAATAATTTACAAATATAATCATTAAAATCTAATCACGTCAGTATGCTTTACTCGAACTAATAGCTTAAAAACTAAATTGAATTTGAACAATGAATGAAACAATCAATGAAACAAAGATCGTATTGAAGAATTTAGACCACTATTTCTGGTGATTCCGGAACCGGAAACTGAGGACCGGAGCAGTCTAAGTAAATTTAAGCGTTCTATAAGACCATGAAATTTTCCATTTGATAAAAATTTATATATTTCAATAATTATCGAATATCCATTTTTTCTTTAAAAAATACCTTTCCTTGTGTTTTTTGCCTTTCTCATATAGAAAGGTTATGCAATCACTTGAAAAACCGACTAGTGAAAATTGGCCCGGAGGACCAAGTGTCATATATCATTCGACTCAGTACTTCGAGCTGAGCAATGTCTGTGTGTGTGTGTGTGTGTGTATGTGTCAAATAATCTCACTAGGTTTTCTCGGAGATGGCTGAACCGATTTTGACAAACTTGGATTCAAATAAAAAGTCTCGTTGTTCCATACGGAATTCCTGTATTTCATCCGGATCCGACTTCCGGTTTCGGAATTATAGGGTAAAGTGTGTTCAATATTGTACACCGTCACTTAAAATATTTTCGGATACAACAAACATTGAATTCGTAATTTAGAGTGCGTACTAGAAAAGTTTGTGTGTCATGTTAGTTGGTGGTCGGTTCTTTGGTTTGTGGAAATGTGGATGACTCACGCAATCAAAGCATTGTTTTATTCTGTATGTTATACTAGTTAATGCACAAACAATCTCTTGGTTTGTTTCAAAAATCGAAGAGATAAATTTTTAATGGAATACCACAATATTATATGTACATGAGAAAGGCATCATTACACCACTAGGTGGATTAAAACAGGTCTTTTTTCTAGGAGATATCTGAAGCAATTTTAAGAAACTTTTGGTTCTAATTTCTTATAGTATAATAGGTTTCTAATAAATTACACCCGGATTCAGCTTTCGGTTCCGGAAGTGCAGGAAAATTTAAGATTTTAAACCGACATTTGAGATTTCAAACCGCCATTCAAAGAGACGATACAAAGAAGGGATTTTTTTTAATTTGGCTATACCAGCTTCAAATATCCGGTTTCGGATGTAGTGAAGATAGTGATCAAAGTTTCTGAAACGGGACCGACTTCCTTTTATCAGAGATTTTAAAACCGGTTTCCACAATCTTAAGCTTACATGAATAGATTTGGTTTGAATTTCATCCGTGTTTGACTCCCGGTTCTAGAATTAAGAGTGTATTTAAAATTTAGAGCGACTATGAATACCCATGGAAATCTTATCTTATTTTTCTGAATATGATATAAAGCTGTTTCAATTGGTTGGTTTTCAGTTAACCAATTTTCTCATACTCATTCAAGAATCAATTAAATGTTTATTGATGCGATGTTTATGATGATATGAGTAAAATGGCAAAATTATCACCACACGACTAGGTGGATTGAAATAGGTTTTATTCATATTGACTAACAGAAACCTTTTCTTCGTCCAGTTAGTGGTGTGATAATAAGTCTCTCTAGTTAATCGGACAGTCTCATTATAACATACTTTTTTCATTAAAATAATTTTTTACACAAGTTCGACAAAAATACATTCAGATTGATTCGGTTAGTTTACAAAGGCGGACTTCAGCGCTTATGTTACATATCTGACATTTTCGAAACAAAAGTAATAAATTTGAGCTTGAGCATTGGTTACTTTCTGAAAATAAATGCATATAGAAAAATGGTGGGTGGGTAACGTCACAGACATAACTGGAGAACGTGAATACGAACGAAACTGACATGCTACTTTCACACTTCCGAATATAGATTATCTTTCGTATTAGTTTAATGAGTGAATTCGGCAGCTTTTACTGTTTCGCTTGCATCTATTCTACAGTACGACTTATTGTCGACAAACATATTCCACCATTCAATTACAATATAATACGAAACAAATGAGAGTAACAAAATAGAACAAACAATGTTATAGTTGATTTTGTGTAGATTAACATACTCAGTAGGGGAAAAATTCGCATATTCTTTTGAAAATACTTAAGTGTTTCTCAAAATAACCGATTTGAGGAATCTATCCGATGTTTAAAACTAATGAGTACTTTTGGCCAAAATATGGAAAAACACTCAAAATTCAGTTGTAAAACTCTGGTTCGGAATTCAGATCAAGAATTCAGTTTATAAATTCAGTTCCAGAATTGTAAAACTGTACTCATTTTCAGATTCCAGAAGTGAAATAATTAATTATTTATATCTTAATATTTAGCTCACGTTTTAATATTTCAGAGTTGTTCGCCGGGGCGAAATCAAGAAATTCAAGAACTTGACTCTGAATTCTGGAAATGAATTCTTGAAACTTGAGTTTAGGAATTAAATTCTGAAATTGGATTCATGAATTAAATAAAAAAAAACTGAATTCAGAAATTAATATCTGGTTCAGAAGTCAGCTTCAAAATTCAGGTTCGGAGTTCAGATCTAAAATTTAGTTCCTGATTTTAAATAAAAATGTTGCTCCAGAATTCCTAACGTTGAAATCTTAAATCAGAGTTCTGGATTCAAATTCTGAATTGCTTATTTCAATACCTAAATTCAACTAAAAAATCTAGACAAGAAACCAGTTTTCAGCAAATTCGGATTCAGTTCCAGAGTCATAGTTTAAAATTCTGAACCTGTAATCTGAAACTATATTTAAAACCTGAAATTAAATTGCGAGTTCAGGTCGACCAGAATCCAGGCTCTGAATTCAGTTACGAAATTCAGTTTTAGGATTATGTTCCAGAATCCAACCCAAATTTAAATTTTTGAATCCAGTATTCAGAAGCTGAATGCGATCTGTTTCTGCTGCTGCTACTGCTAATTTCGTGTAAACCAAATAAATGATCGATTTTTTTTCCATAGTTTACCTTTTATACTCAAATGATGTTGTTCCGTTTAGTACAACTCGATATATGCACGATTAAGTTCTACCCATTCTTTCACAGGACGAAATTTGAAAAGGCAAGACGTATTCAAGTCAAAAAACGTGATTTGGCGATTATAAAAATTGTATAATTATTTTTTCGGAACTTAAAATATCTGCAATTTGATTTTCGAGCTTGATCAATCGCAGCTTTCAAACGAGCCTAGGATTGTTGAAATCGGTTAAGTCATCCCCAAGAAAATTGAACGAAAAGAAAAAAAACTGTTTTAATTCACCTAATGGTGTAATGATGCCTTTCTCATATTAAATGAATGAATATAAATGAATGGTATTCTTTAAAATAATTTTCTTTGTTTCCTGAAAAATAAAAAGGATTGTACTTATACGAATATAACCTACAGTCGGTTAGGCTCTCTAAGGAAGCGAAGTAAGTTCCACTATTGAAGGTATTTCCGAAACCGGAACCCGGGTGCTGGTATAATCGAAGTCGGTTGGAGAAAAGTGACTGGGATCTATTTTTGAGTCTATGGCTACAATCTCTGGTCGTATATCGAAAACCGGGAATCAGGAAAGTCGAAATTAATACTGACAATGACTACCGATTGGAGTAGTTTCGAGGCCAGTTCAGATTTTTTTACGTTTTTGTTTCGCCGCTCTAAGTGATGGTATCAAATTTTTAACACACTTTACCTTATAATTCCGGAACCGGAAGTTGGATCCGGATGAAAGTTGGGAGTTTTTTTTATGGGATCATGAGACCTTTCGTTTGAACCTAAGCTTGTTGAGATCGGTTGCGCCATCTCTGAGAAAAGTGAGGAAGTAATTTCAAATAGGAATTTTTACACTAATGGCGTTTTCGTTTTTAAATTGCTCTACACCGGTGCAGTGCTACACTGAGGCATGAATAAACGAACAAAAATGACAAAAACATAAACAGTAACCATTGACTACAATACATGATTCCATTGCACAGAGCTACACCAAACTTTTGATAAGTGCTACACCAGTGGTATCGGTGCAGAAAAAGTGTAGCACTGGCGTAGTGCAATTGGTAAAAACGAACGGTTTCAGTGCAGCTTTCGCTACACCAGTGTAGTGCAATTTAAAAACGAAAACGACATAAGTCTTGGCATTACATTCCTTTTGTGGAATTTGGCTTTTCTGTTTCAACAGACTTCGCAGCCGATTCTTAGTGTACAGAATCATTGCATGGCTAGTACTATGGATTCTACTGACACTAAGAATCCTTTTACACTAATTACCCTTTAATTCTGTCACCGGAAGTCGGGCGGAAATAAAATTCAGGAACATTATATAAGACAAATATTGCACTTTTAAATACAATCTAAGTTTCTGTGAATCGGGTCAGCCATCTCCGAGAAAAGTGAGTGTAAACGAATGTTACATATATACCTTCACAGACATACAGACATTTTGCGTACTCAACGAACTTTACCGATCCCGTCGAGCTGAGACGAATGACTATGGTCCGAAACGGGAAATTAGCGTGACAAAAATATTTTCACTATTGAACATTAGTTTTTTGTAGTTGGTGTCTTCACAAAAGTTGTTTGTAATCAAATGGCGCTCCTTTTGATGAAAAATGTTACTAGGGTGGTCCTCATTTAGATTGAAATCTGAAATCTAACTTTTCTTATTGAACTCAAAAATGATTTTGTTGTACAATAAAGTTGTAGTAAATTTTATTTTGAGTAACTTTGCTGAAAAAAGCATCTCTCTAGCTTTTCATTTGATCGAGTTACATCAATTTTCCCGAGTGAAAGTAGGGTGGCTCCTGAAAAATCAAATTTATTGTTCTAACTTTTTTGTGAAACGTTCTACGGAAAAGATTTTTTCCGAAGAGTTGTTGTACTAATTATTGCGCATAAATTTGTTTAACCAAGCATTTTCATATGAGCTACCAGTAAAAAGTTATGATTATTTTTTCATCAAAAACTAGTCAAGCTTCAAATCTCAATATTCATTAGATGCCAGATCGATAAAAATGTATCCTATGTGATTCCTGAAAGGTCATAATATAAATTAAAATTCAAGAGAAAATTGGAAGGGTGTATATTTTAACTTGTTTAAATTAGTTTTAAAAATACCTTCAAAAAACTCAAAAACATTGCATAACTCCTAAACGCCTTAACGTATCAACATACTTTCTTCAGCAAAATCATAGTTAAAATTAGTTCTACATGTGTTCCATACATTGTCCTTTCGAGAAATGAAACACACAGAAACTACAGCCGAAAATACATTGCAGAACAATTTTAAATAATTTATTACAAAAAAACTACTTCAATTGAGTTTGAGCAACTGAGGATTAGAGATACTGTGTAATATGGTTATTCCGAACTAGTTGGCCATGATAAATCAATGAACAGAAATTTTCATGATCTCGACAACCATTCCAACAAGCTGGTGCAAGTTAGTAAAATGCGAATAGTTTTATCCACGTCGTGCCGAGACGCCTATGACACTGGCCCTTCTTTCTCACCCATTTGTGTACCGAATAGCCTGTAGAAACTGGAAAACAATGCACAATGAGTTTTGGTTTGAATAAATACATTCTACTCATTTTAACAAACTAATGATTTTTTTGGGTTTGAGGAAGTGCTTTAAATTACAACAAATCTATTTTCAGCTGTAGTTTTTGTGTGTCTCATTTCTCGAATAGACAATGTATGGAACACTTGTAGAACTAATTTAATACTATGAAGAAAGTATACTGAAGAAAGTATGTTGATACGTTAAGGCGTTTAAGAGTTATGCAATGTTTTTGAGATTTTTGAAGGTATTTTTAAGACAAATTTAAATAAGTTAAAAAAATAACACCCTTCCAATTTTCTCTTAAATTTTTATTTATATTATGAGCTTTCAGGAACCACATAGGATACATTTTTATCGATCTGGCATCTAATGAACAATGATATTTGACTAGTTTTTGATGATAAAATAATCATAACTTTTTACTGGTAGCTCATATGAAAAAGCTTGGTTAAGCAAAATTATGCGCAATAATTAGTACAACAACTCTTCTGAAAAAATGTTTTCCGTAGAACGTTTAAAAAAAATGTGATTTTTCATGAGCCACCCTACTTTTACTCGGGAAAATTGATGTAACTCGATCAAATGAAAGGCTAGAGAGGTGCTTTTTTCGGCAAAGTTGCTCAAAATAAAATTTCCTACAACTTTATTGTACAACAAAATCATTTTTGAGTTCAATAAGGAAAGTTAGATTTCAGATTTCAATCTAAATGAGGACCACTCTAGTAACATTTTTCATCAAAAGGAGCGCCATATGATTACAAACAACTTTTGTAAAGACACCAACTACAAAAAACTAATATTTAATAGTGAACATATTTTTTGTCACCCTAATTTCCCGTTTCGGACCATAGTGGAATGGTATATTACTATGTTCACACCTTCAGAAAATGACATGTTTAAAAGATAGTAATATACGGTTAAAACCGCACTGTTCACACTAGGATTATGTTATACGAATGACATATTACTTATTGAGTTTATTTAGAAACAAACTGCAAAAATGCCTACGTCACAGGTAAAAACAAAAAAAAGTACGTTGGCAAGATCCGGAAAACAAGAAATCATCCAGGTACTTCTCCTAGCTATGGATGATGTTACTGTTTTGAAGGTTTAGGACAAGACCAGACAACTGGCTTCTTTTCCCAGAAAAATATTTCTCTTCTTATTCCGGTTGCTCCCTGCTGTAAATAATGAATGCCTCGCGATCACTGTTGCCAGTAGAGATAATTATTCATTCTGAAAACTTTCTCCTCTTATAACATGCAATTATTTATCATTTGAAAACATTTAGACAAATGTTATATCGGTCAAAAATATAGCTCTGGATTCATTTTGATCAGATGTTTGTTTTGAAGAAAACGTTTAGTTGAAACAGCTTAATAAAATTTTTCTAAAACACTCAATTTTGGGTAATTAATTCTTGCAGCTTTTTTAACTAAAGTATTCAACATCATTGCCGTTTCAACCTTCCGAGTGAACGGACGTGCTTCGTGTTTACTGCGAAAGCGTTGAAATCCAGTGCCGTGTGTGATAAAGTGACCGGACGATCAGAACTAGATCGCTATTGTGTAATAGACAATAGTGCTTTCCTGTGATAGGTTTTATGCACATTATATACTGAAGCAGTGCATTGTTGTGTGCGGACGATCGAAACAGTACCGTTAGCCGGTGATTGTTTGATCGATCAAAACAGTTTCAGCGGTGAATGTGATATCACTGTGCGGATTACAAAAGAGTGTGCTTTTTCCTCTCGGAGGTTTTTTGCACACCATCGAAGCGGCGATACGCTTCCCGGCCGGGCCTTACGCGGTTTATTTCCGGACCAAGTCTAAGGAAAAAAAATTAAATATCCTAAAAATATCGCGGGACCTGACTTCGCGATATAATACTATACAAAGTATTGATAGAATACGGTCAGACAAGCTCAGGGTCTTGTTTACTAGCTCAAAACAGGCTAATGAGCTTGTACAAAAGGATCCTTTTACGCTGGAGTACCGCGTCTGCGTGCCAGCTCGCGAAGTCGAAATCGACGGTGTGGTCACCGATTCGAGTTTGACATGCGAGGACATTCTTAAGTACGGGGCGGGTTGTTTTAAGGACCCCTCACTTAAGAACGTCAAGATACTGGACTGCAAGCGATTGCATTCAGTATCGATCGCAGGGGATGGAACAAAGTCATATCCCCAATCAGACTCGTATCGTGTGACCTTCGCCGGATCGGCTTTGCCTAACTTCATCCTCTTTGACCGGGTTCGTCTGCCTGTTCGTCTGTTTGTACCTCGAGTAATGAATTGTACAAATTGTAAACAATTGGGGCATACAGCTACCCATTGCAGCAATAAGCCACGTTGTGGTAACTGTGGGGAGGCTCGTGCAGATGCCTCTTGCGGTAAGGATGCTGAAAAGTGTCTCTACTGCAAGGAGGGTCCGCATGACATAATGGCATGTCCTGCGTACAAACTGCGAGGTGATCGAATGAAGCGTTCCCTAAAGGAGCACTCCAAGCGTTCCTTCGCCGAGATGCTTAAAAGTGCCACCCCTCCTAAACAGACAACGAACCCATATGCCTGCTTGTCAACTGACGAGAGCGATTCTGACGACCCTTTGGAAGGGCCATCTTCGGCGGTCCCTCACGGGTAATATTGTCCCACACGACTGGAGACAAGTAAGAGTTATCGCCATTCAGAAACCAGGGAAACCAGCCTCCGATCACAATTCGTATCGGCCGATTGCTATGCTTTCCTGTATCCGCAAGTTGTTCGAAAAAATGATTCTTTTCCGTCTAGACAATTGGGTCGAAACTAATGGTTTACTTTCAGATACACAATTTGGTTTCCGCAGGGGCAAAGGAACGAACGATTGTCTTGCGTTGCTCTCAACAGAAATTCAAATGGCATTTGCTCGTAAAGAACAAATGGCGTCAGTTTTCCTAGACATCAAGGGGGCTTTTGACTCAGTTTCTATAAATATCCTATCTAAGAAGTTGCATCAGCATGGTCTTTCGCCAGTTTTGAACAACTTTTTACATAATCTATTGTCTGAGAAACACATGTACTTCGAGCATGGTGATTTGTCGACAATACGATTCAGCTACATGGGTCTTCCTCAGGGCTCATGCTTAAGCCCCCTTTTATACAATTTTTACGTAAGTAATATCGATGAATGTATCAACAACTTGCCGACGACAGCGTTGTGTCTATTATAGGACCCAAAGCTGCCGATCTCCAAGAACCATTACAAGATACTCTCGACAACTTGTCGACATGGGCTCTTCAAATGGGTATCGAGTTCTCTACGGAGAAAACTGAGCTGGTTGTATTTTCGAGGAAGCGAGAATCAGCACAATTACAGCTTCAACTAAGGGGTGAAACCATAGCTCAGGTCTTCACATTTAAATATCTCGGGGTCTGGTTCGACTCCAATGGCACCTGAGGATGTCATGTTAGGTATCTGAAACAAAAATGCCAGCAGAGAATCAACTTTCTTCGTACAATAACCGGATCATGGTGGGGTGCCCACCCAGGAGACCTGATCAGGTTGTATCAAACAACGATATTGTCCGTGATGGAATACGGATGCTTCTGCTTCCGATCCGTGGCGAACACTCATTTCATCAAGCTGGAAAGAATTCAGTATCGTTGTTTGCGTATTGCCTTGGGTTGCATGCAGTCGACTCATACGATGAGCCTCGAAGTGCTGGCTGGCGTTCTTCCATTGAAAAACCGGTTCTGGGATCTCTCATATCGTTTGCTCATTCGATGCGACATTTTGAATCCTCTGGTGATTGAAAACTTCGAAAGGTTAGTTGAGCTTAACTCTCAAACCCGTTTTATGTCCTTGTATTTTGATTACATGGCTCAGAATATTAATCCTTCTTCGTTTGTTTCTAACCGTGCTCATTTCTTGGATACTTTTGATTCTGCTGTGTTTTTCGACACATCCATGAAGGAAGAGATCTATGGAATTCCAGATCACGTACGCCCTCAAGTGGCCCCTAATATCTTTAATAACAAATTTAGAACAGTCAACTGTGAAAATATGTTTTATACTGACGGATCAAACATCAACAAGTCCACAGGCTTCGGCATCTTCAATCAGAACATCACCGCTTCGTACAAACTCAGTGATCCGGCTTCAGTTTACGTCGCAGAATTAGCTGCTATTCAGTACACCCTCGAGATCATTGAAACCTTGCCCAAAGACCATTACTTCATTGTCACGGACAGTCTAAGCTCAATAGAAGCTCTCCGGGCAATGAAGCCAGGAAAGTATCCCCCATATTTCCTGGGGAAAATACGGGAACATTTGAGAACTTTATCTGGACGGTCTTATTCTATATCGTTAGTCTGGGTCTTTTCGCATTGTTCCATTCCGGGCAATGAAAAGGCAGACTCATTGGCTAAGGTGGGCGCATTAGAAGGTGATATTTATGAAAGACCAATCTGCTTCAATGAATTTTTCAGTATTTCTCGTCAGAAAACTCTCGAAAGTTGGCAAACTTCATGGACGAATGACGAACTGGGACGATGGCTACACTCCATTATCCCTAAGGTATCGACGAAACCTTGGTTCAAGGGGATGAACGTGAGTCGTGATTTCATTCGCGTTATGTCACGGCTCATGTCAAATCACTATACATTCAACGCACATCTCCGGCGTATTGGGATCGTGGAGAACAGGCTCTGCACCTGTGGCGACGGTTATCAGGACATCGAGCATGTCGTGTGGTCGTGCGTAGAGTATCGCGACGCCAGGTCGAAGCTACTAGAATCCCTCAGGGCCCGAGGTAGACCGCCTGAGGTTCCGGTTCGGGATGTGTTGGCGAGTCGGGATAGTTCATATATGCTTCTCATATACCAGTACCTTAAACACATTAATATGCAAGTGTAACGTGTTATTCCTCGCTCAGAAAGTATAATCTCCACCCACAGGTTCGAAACTAACATCCGCCCGATTCTCTCGATCCCCGTCCCTGTCCACCATCTTCATTGGAACTAACAAGATCTTTTTTTGTCACTAGCCTTTTCGTTCCCCCTTCCCTGTCTCTTCACCATCTCAATGGCAACTAATTAGATCTCTATCGTTTTCAGACATTTTGTTCCCACATCCCCTTTTCTACCCCGTTTCCACAATATTTACTCATTTTTTCATTCTCTTTCGCAACATCACCATCATCGTCCACGGGAGACCGCTCCAGTCGAAAACCAGCATGCGGGCCACCCGCCGGGCCTTCGTTGCCTGGGGGTGTTTCCCGCGGACCCACACGGACCGAAGGATGCGGCCAACATGGATATTCGCCAACGTCATATGGAAGACCCTCATCCAATATTCAATTCACCTCGCCTGCTGAAAGCTGAATTGTCGAGAATCCACTACCCCGATACTACATTACATAATGATACTATTCTAGTTTTAAGTTAGTCGTAATTAAGATTAGTAAATACCCTTGGCATCTTAGAGCTTAAGCAGTGTGCCTTAATACTATATTATATTATTGAATAAAAAAAAATAAAGTATTCAACATATTCTATTTGAGAAAAATAATAACATACAGAAGTATCCAAAGATTCGGTGCTATTCTCAACCAACATAATCAATATTCTCGTCCATATCACACTTCGTGATTTCAGGCTTTCTCTTTGTATCATCCAGTGATTGTTAAATGTACTCGTATCCTTTCCGCATTGACAGGACTTAAAAACAAATTGAACTTAAATTCTATTGAAATTATTAATTTTGAAAGGATGACCCGAAAAATAAAATATCCAATATCAAGCAACATTGTTACCGACGATACTGACAACACTTTTTCTACCACCCTGCAGTAATATTGATTTCAATAACTTGTACTTGCTTATGTCAATTTCAACCAATCACGAGCTGGTCCGAAATTGGTCCTAAAAGTGGATTAACAATTGTCAGGTCCTGTCCTAGGGGGAAACATGTTTTAATGTGACGTTTCTGAATATGAAATAACGCAGAAGTAAAACATGTTATTTCACTTAAAACATGAAATCAGAGTTACAACTTATTTTAGCTCATAGTGTGAACGTAGTATAGCACTAGGGGGTTGCGGTACTCCAACCAAAAATCGGGTTTTTAAGCTATTTTATTACCTTTCCATAGAGAAACGCAATAATCAAAAGTACATGTTTTGTGAAGATTGCTATTTAGGTGTCATTTTCAAAATAGAATTAAAATCCATTTTTTCACAGTCTATTTTTGGCCATAGCCCCCATAATTAACTAAAACATTGATGAAGACACCTAATCAGTATGATATTGTTTTTGGTAAGTTTCAAGTATCTTTTTCTTAGGCCCTACTCAAGACAATGACTAGACTGAGAATGGTTAACTGATGATTCCTTTTGGCCACGGACAATGTTGAGATGGATGAGCGTTTAATTATCCACGGCTTTAACCGTTTGGTCTTTCGCCAAGGTCAGTTCAATGCTTATGCAAAATTTGAGCTACACAAAAAATACCATTCGAATTCAAATTCACTCCTTAGACGCTGAATACTGAAAAAACAGTGATCAAGGTACGATATAGCTTTGGTTTTTCAATGCTTATTAGCAGTCACTGGCGCTCACTCCAAATAAAATGGAAGTGCAATTGTATCTATAGTCATCTTTAGGACGAGTCAGAGTACATTCAACGGTTTCCGGTGGAATGGAAATCAACATCTTCGTTTTGGTTCTAGAATGCAAAATAACAATCGATTTGATGTGTGTAAGCGATGCAAATTTGCACCAATGCACCAATTCTTACCCAATCGTTTCCGAGAAACCATCTAGTCAAATCTAGTTCGAATACATAAAATAAAGTTGAGATGAAATGTGATTACACTAATTGTTTAATAAATCGATTACCTAAAGAAGTTAGATTTTCATGCAAGCTTGTGTACAACAATTGACACAATATTTCCATAACATTCAACATGCATTCAATGTTGCATGCAAAGACATGAAATATTTCAACCGGATAGATTTCATAAATCGAGTATCAATTTAAAGCACCAAGCGCTACTCATTTATGAAGTGTACTGTTGCCTTCTAGTTATTTTGTATTTTAGGAACAAAAGGATATGTCAAGGATGCTAATAGCACAGAGTTGTTTTTTAAAGATCGATTATTTCGAATTGCTGCCCAGCTACTCAGTTCTACGAACAAATGAGGTTTCGGCAATACAAAAAAGAACAACACAATTTCAAAACCCAATACCATTTCAGTTTATTTGAATCTCGTTACAATATACAATTTCTCCGGTATTCGGGTAATCAACACATATGATAGAAACACTGAACTGATTCTGGAGTAACTACCATCGGAAAAAATTGATAACACAAACAGTTGCCTCGAATGGGTGGTGTCATGCTTTGTTTTTCGATTACGAATCTTGACGTAATAATCAAACTTCTTGTGGCGTGTTATTTTCATTTTTTTTTTTTGCCATCCTGATATGCCAAAGCCTTAGCTTACTCCGCAGATAAAGCGTCGACATGAAGAAACGAAGTCTTATGCCAAAAGAAACATCTACAACTGAACGTATAGCTACGATGTATAGAAACTCTAGAGCACGATTGTTGTACATCACATTGTTTTTTTTTTGTTTTGAATATTTGTTTTAACAATTATAAGCGGATTTTTTTGTTGCACTAACTGCGTGATTTCTATTTACACAGGACGCTGGCAGTTGCTGGGAATAAAAAGCTACTTTTTCGTGATTTTCGGGGAATACTTCTCAAAACAGTACTTCATCAGTGGGACAACAGAAAAACGATTTGCAAAAACTGGCTGCCTCAGATGGCCACCAGAGCACATTCAATATATAGGTGATATTTTCCGCGTTTTAGGTCTATTTTTTTGGTAAAATCTATTCTTTGCTTTTATACAGTATACACTTCATACGATATAATTGTTCACTTTTCTCTATAGCTGGAAAATGTTTCACAGAAAAATAAAGCCCCATTGTACAAATCAGCTACTGTTTCTACACGATTCTACGAGCATTCGCACGCAGTTTTGGACTACACCGGTTGTATGATCCGAAAATTTTGCTACCGGAAACAATTTTTTTTAAATAAAACGCATTTATAAAATCGTTGCTACCATTGTAAATACCTGACGACGAGATTTTTGTTATGGTTGGTTTCCTCACAAACGGATTCGTTCCAAAGGAATAGTTTTAAAACACAGAACCATAAAACACTGCTAACGGACTTTTCGCAATGTTCGGGTCCACATTGAGTTATTTCATTAAAATACTCATCCAGTTCAGCAATGAAGACTAATGTTTCGTATTTTACTGGTGTGTGTTGTGGGCAGATGGCGCTCTCCATCGCCGGTTCCGTAATCATAGTTTCTTCAAACGTTATCTTATGTTTGTAAAGCACTTGAATTGTATGGCTTATAAGCTACTTTACGATTGGGCTGTCTTCCATCGGCGGCGGAAGCAGTCTCGTAAAATAACTCACAAATTATCGGCAAATGAAGCAATAACACTTTTAGATGATTCCTATTTAAATAAGACTTGCAAATCGTACAATTTCCGGTCGTCGTTTGTTTTCGCTTCGTTCCCTGTATTGTTGCATACAAAATCGTTTTTTCTTTTCTTTTCTTCTGTTTGTTTATATGCATGAAAATTAGGTGGAGTGCAATCATTCAAACTAAACTTCGAAAATGAACTCACTCTTTAACTGGAATTTATAGCTTAGGATTAGAACAATTTTCATTGAAATAAGAAGCTTAAGCAACATTTAGGAAGGTGTGTACGCGTGAGTGTAGGTATGCATATTTATTTGTGGGTTTGTTTATCTCAAAACTTTAACCTTTACGGTTAATCTCCTATACGCTTGCTGTTATATTCTAAGCGTTGTTGTTGTGTTGCATTGGTGTGGTTCCAAACAGAGATCTTCGCTTGTTTTGAATTATTTTTAGTTTCATTTGATATGATGTCATTATTGTTCTTGTTTCTTGTTATTTTTTTCATTTCTTTCCATTAAACTCTAGTTTTTTCTCGAACTAACACAAATTTGGAATCTAACTCAGACAAGATTCATTCGAAGGCAGAGAAAAGAATTGACTTATAGATATTTTGATGTGCAAGGGTTTCATCAGCCCTTTTTTCTGTTTTTCAACGAACTCTGATAAACTCATTCTGATGCAATCACTGTTGAATTTCCTTTTTGTTAACAGAACATGAAATCGGTTCGTGGTTGGTCTAACTGAATGTTAGGTACCTTAGATTGGTAGGTTGCAATAACGCTACCAATCGACCGGAAAACTGCTTCAGCTAACAACAACCACGAACTTCGCTCGTATTATGCAGCTACTAGACGATCAATATTTCTATTTCTCCACCAGCAGATAGTGAGATAGTGTGTGTAAATCTATCGCTATAAACATTAAATATTACAGTTTCAGTACCTAACCCTTAGACTAGCTCATTATCCTAAGTCCTTACATATAAAAATTTATTTAGTCTAAATCGGTGTGTAGTATCTGTTCCTCATTCACCCCATTCCGTGCGCCGTCCCTTCATTCTTGTACATTTCTAGGCAAAACTCACACACTCAATCTTTCCACACAAGCGATAGTTACTGTTATGGACGTTCATTTGATGTTACTTCTACTACTGCTGCTGCTGCTGCTGTTGCTACTGTTGCTACCACTACCGTTGGTCAGCCGGTTCTGCGGGCCAGGTCTCGTTGCTGTGGTCTCCACCGTAGTCGACGGTGCGACCACCACCACTACCACCGACTCCAAAGTCTACCTTCAAGGGGCACCCGGTTCCACGTTGTGTGCCGTGCCCAGTATCGTCGAGTCAAAGTTTAGCCTCAGCTCACCGGCCAGTATCAGCTCGGAAATGCAACCCACGATTCCGGACGTGTACCGTTGGCGGGTGTAGAATGCGATGGCCGGCAGTCCCCCTGGAAGAAGCGGAAAAAGTGAGACGACACAGGGTGAGTGTGATTGAAAGAAAAGTTTAGTATTGAATATTTGTTGTTTGCATGTCTGTCACGGAGGGCGGGGGATGGAGTGATTTGATGGATCTATTTCAAAAATTCTTGGTGCCTGTCAAGTCAAGTCTACTGTTTTAAAAAAAAGTAATGTATTTTTTAAATCAAAACATACTACAAGTTCCATATCCTTTATTCTATCAACGATTTTCCAAATGGAAGAGATTAATCACAGATATTCTGCAATACGAGGTTTAAAAAAAGTGGGTGGTTTATTTCAACGAATAACCGGTTGACGTGAATACGAATGAAGTTGACATGCTTTTTTCTTACTTCCGAATATCGAAAATCGTTCGTACTAGTTGATTGGTTGTGTAAATTTTGAAACTTTCACTTTTCCACCTTCAGAATTATACTAGAATTCTGGATTCAAATTCCGAACATGAATTAAAGAACTAAATTCTTTACTAAAATGTGGTCAAGAAATCAGTTCCAGAATTAGAATTCAGGTCCCGAGTATCAGTTTTAAATTCTGAACCAGTATTTTGAAAATAAATCTGAGACTGAGTTCTAAAATTAAATTCTAAATCTATAATTAAGGGCTGAGGCCAGTGTTTTTTAGGGTGGTATATACTAAAATACGACTTATTGACGACAAATTGAATAAGGTGGAACAAACGAGCAAAAACGGGGCAGTCCTAACTTCAGCCAAAGTACAACAAACAATGTAAAAGTTTTTTTTTACAGTTGTTTTTCACAGTAGTTTCTTGAGAATATTTTTATGGGGGATTTATCTGATGTTAAAAACTTCTGAGTACTTCATGTTCATGAATTTAGTTCTAGAATTTTGGAACGGAACTCATTCGAACATAGTTCTAGAGCTGAATTTTGAACTTCAGTTCCGAACATATATCAAGAAACTGTTCCAAAATCTAGTTCCAGAATCCATGTTCCGAATTTAGTTCTAGCATGCAGGTTTTGAATTCTGGACCTAAATTCTGGAAATGAAATTTAGCAACCGGATCTAGATCTGAAGATCATATCTTGAATTTTGTCTCAGAGTTCTGAGGTTGAATTAGTAAATTTGAATTCTGGATTCGAATTCCGAACATAAATTAAGGATCTAAATTCTAGAATTCCAGAATTAAATTTCAGTTCCCCAGTATCAGTTTTCTGAACCTGTATTGTGAAAATAAATCTGAAACTGAGTTCTGAAATTAAATTCTAATTTAACTTTCTGTAATTAAGTTTAGAATTCTGGTGTTCCAAAATTTTTGCCTCATATTTTCTCATATAGAAAGGCTATACAATCACTCGACGAGTTGAGCAAATGTCTGTGTGTGTGACAAATATTTTCACTCATTTTTTTCGGAGATGGCAAAACCGATTTTCACAAACTTAGATTCAAATGAAAGGCCTCAAGGTTTCATGCAAAGTTCCCAAATTTCATTAGGATCCTACTTCCGGTTCCGGAATTACAGGGTGATATGCACAAAAATTTAAATGAAAGGCCTCACAGTCCCATACAAA
The DNA here is from genome assembly GCF_030247185.1 of Malaya genurostris. Lineage (NCBI taxonomy): Eukaryota > Metazoa > Arthropoda > Insecta > Diptera > Culicidae > Malaya > Malaya genurostris. The sequence goes on from NC_080572.1 coordinate 258,761,190, forward strand.
CTTTCAAAATTTCCTTTGAATCCGACTCCCGGTTCCAGAATTACAGGGTGATATGCACAAAAATGTGAAAATAATGTCACTCATTTTTCTCGGAGATGGCTAAACCGATTTTTACAAACTTAGATTGAAATGAAAGGTCTCTCGGTCCCATACAAAATTCCTAAATTTCATTAGGATCCGACTTCCGGTTCCGGAATTACAGAGTGATATGCACATGGTTCTCAGCACCTTTCTTTCAAAAATACTCGCGATGATCCTCTTCCAACATAGTCCAGATTTCGTGGCCATAGAGAACAACCGGTCAATTACCGGATTGAAGGGTTTTTCTGAGTCCAAAGTATGCACGATTTACTGCCAAAATACGTCTCTGAATTTCTCTGCTGGTGTCATTACCGGCGGTCACCAGTGAATTCAAATCGTCAATCACCTCGATATCGTCACCGTCTATCAATATTCGTGGTGAGAGGCATAGTGTTGCTTCTCTAGAGCCTCTTCCTCTCATGTATTTTGTTTTTGACGCATTTATGGCCAATCCGATACGCCTAGCTTCAGCTTTCAGGTCGATGTAGGTTTCCGTCATCTTCTCAAGGTTACGTGTCACAATATCAATATCATCAGCGAAGCCAAAAAGTTGTACGGACTTTCGGAAGATCGTGCCACTCGTGTCGATCCTCGCTCTTCGAATCACACTTTCCAAGGCAATATTGAACAAGATACAAGATAGTCCTTCATCTTGCCGCAGCCCTCTCCGAGATTCGAGGGGGCTCGATAGCATCTCAAATATTCGAACGTAGCACATCACTCTATCCATCGTTGCTATGACCAATCTTGTTAGTTCATCCTGAAAACCGTATTCATGCATGATCTGCCATTGTTAAGCAAAACCGAAAAATGAAGTTGCAGGAGATAACTGACATCATTAAGATATCTAAAGAAAATGGATTTTTCATAATTTTGCATGAGATATTCTCACCGAAGTGTACAAGCCGGCGAGCGTTCCGGTGTAGGGTACGCATATTCAGCAATTTATCGTTAAAATTTCGCTTTTCCCTAATTCGAAAAAGATTTTCATAGCAAGGCCAGTTCTCTCACACTAGTATGCACAAGTGATCACTTGGGTGTATTTGGGCTAGAGCGCGTAAAAGCGATTCATGCGAAGAAAATGTGGTTCACTCGCTCCAGCTTCTTTTAACACAATCACACACTCAAAATCTATCTATTCGACACTGAAAAGAAGTGCGCTTTCCTTTTTGTGTGGTGTTTGCTTTATGTATCTCCAGTGTAGATATAAATCTTACACCAGCGTCTGTCACTATAGTGAAATTTCCATCACTGACATCCACCATATTCACCAGATTTAACCCCCAGTCATTGATATCAAATTTAAAGTAGAAGCTAGTTGTAGAAAGATTTTCATCGAATGATGGGATTATCGCTGAGACTGATGCGTTTTGAGGCTAAAGAGAAATCGTGGAATAAACTATATGGGCTTTATGTCCTTTTATTTGAATTTGAGTGTATGAAAATCGCTGTAGCCATCTTGTAGAAATCAGTGTGTTAGAATTTAGAGATTCACTAAGTAAAGACAGCCCCAGAAAGTATGGACGCAACCAAAAACCGCTGCCATTTCGCAATGGTTCAGAACCTGTCTAATTTTATGGCTGCATCCTGTTGTTTACACTCTTCTCTAACCACTTGTGCAGTTGTTTATTCGTTTTCATCAGTTTGTTTCGAAATGCGTGGACTTTCAGCAGAACAACGTCGAAAATCTAACCACCACCCATTTCAGTTGGTATGGTAACAATTCCAATTCAATTGTCGCTAGTTTTTGTGGGAAAAATAATAAGATCCTCATTCAACTCAACTCAATGTAACGCAACGTAAATTGACTTAAAGTTTCGAAGCTGTACAGTCGCCCTTATTCTGAATAACGTCGTATCGTTTTTTCCCTCGTATTTCATTTGTATTCCCCATAACGCTAGCAAAATCAAAGGTAGCTATGATTCGATCGAACCGCATTCGATCGAAAAATCAATACGTCGTTATTCAGAATAAGGGCGAGTATTAGAAAAATAAAAGACAATGTGTCTATTAGATTATTGTTGATTCAATATGTTTTCTTCGAAAATAATCAGCCTAGAAATCACAAAGCAAAACTAAGCATAGCCTTGACACTACATGCCATTATGGAACTTCATTTTCTGTTTTTCTAAAGACTTCACAGAACCGATTCTTGGCGTGCAAGCCAAGTATACGGCTATTGTTACGATCGTTTTGACACTAAAAATCCTTCCCGAGGCAATATTATATGAGAGCTGGATTTATGCTGGAAACGGTCGATTCGGATTTCCAACCAGTAGGATGTAACTGAAATAACTTATATTTTCACATCTCTTCTATGCCGATCGATCGAAAGTTATCCTGACAGGAGTTAAAAATCGTTTTAGAACTTAATTGTTCCTGCCATCGTTGCTAGCATCGAAAACATCTCAAATAATCATTGTTTGAGGGATTACATATTCTGTTTTCCCTGTATCAGTAATTTGTTTCGATTGCAATTCATTAACCTTTCAAAAAGAGCATGCTTGTCTAAAATCAACTGAAAATTAACTACGCATCTAGGAGCATCCTTCTCGCTTGCAATAAAACTCGAATAGAAGAATTGGATTATATTACTTGAAGGTTCTTGGTGTAGCCGACATAACTTTAACGTAAGCTATTTTGTAATTGACGTCATTGAACAACTCACAATTTTCCAGCAACTAAAACTTTACCATAACAACTCAGCCTTCTATGCTAGGAATGATAAAGCCTTGATTATCCTCCGGTAACAAAAATATTTCTATTTGCTTGTGTCTCTTCTACATACCAGGAAGAATATGAGAAAATCGAAAGTGAGCTGCTGTAAGTGTGTGTGTACATTTGAGGGCGATCTGTTTGTAGTCTAGTCTTAACGTAAATCTAGTTATTGATGAAATCACACCAGAATCCAGTAACTTTATATGAATTAGAATGTAACATAAACTGTTTTGCTCAGAAAATGTTGAATGAGCGAAGGAAGTAATCAAGCGGGCTTAAACTTCAAACTATCCTAAATCACACATATCAATACACTAACATCCAGCTGGAAAATCAATTTCGATTCGATCCACCCTAAATACTTTGAACTCTTCCGCAACAAAGACACAGTGCGGTGTGGGGGGGAAAGGTGAATTTTAGAGCTTATTTGTAAAACTGATTGGTACACACGAATCCTAGCATTCAAACAGACGGCGTAGAAACATATGTCGAAATGTGGTTTTGGCTTTTCAATTTAGATCCGAACGGGAACCACGACCGTCGCCACGACCGGGTGGCATCGCATTTTACTGTTTGTACGTGCGGGCAACTCCGCCTACAACACAGACAGACAGTGAAACTAGTGTGTGCTGCGTCAGGAACCAAAAAATTAAAATGAACGAACTACAATCAGACGGGGGTGGGAGGGGGTGTTGTGCAGCCCAATAGATAGAATACTAAACGGTTACACCAAGCGTGAACTGAACTCGGGGAAATGAAGTTATTAGGCCATGATAATTAGTACATGTGCAATGTGGCACTCGATCGCTTTCATGTTAATTAATAATATAATTTGCGTTTTGATTAGGTAATATGGGTGGATTACTAGCTGGTAACTTCCGGATTTTGATTTAATTTTTTGCAGTTTAGGTGAAATTAAGCGTAGGATGTTCCATTTGACGTGACATTAGGTCAGGGCGGTCGAGGATAACGTAGAAATGGACAAATAAGTGAGCGGCGATATAAGTGCCCAGCAATCTTTGCTGGATTTTAGAAGATACCTGGACTAATTTCGACACTTTTAGGAAATTAATAAACAAAACACCCATTACAACTAGGTTTTTATCCAATTTATTCAAAGGGGATACTGGGGCTAAAATGATTCAATTTTACAGTAAATCTAACTTACATTTAATGCATTCTGACATTTTGTAAGTGTTAAAATATACACGTTCGCTTGAAAGGCGGGGTATATTTGAAGTATGTTTATATCATCCTTGTCAAATACAGTCGTTTCATGGATTACGGTTTTATGAATTGTGTCATATGTGGATTTGCGTCACATGTGAATTTCATAATTTTTTACTGTGTAGATATAAATATTCAGGTCTGTTTCAAGAAGCTGTTTCAAATTTCAAGTAAAAAATTATATGTCCGGTTTGGCCCCGCACTCAATTATCACTTAATTCAGTAAGATATGAACTTTTAAATGCAATAACTACACTCTAAAAACGCTTGACGTAAATTCAAGCATGACGGTTTCTTCGGTGATGACACAATATTACATCTCCAAACATGTAAAAATAAATTTTGTGTTTGTATCGATGTAAGCTTCAGCGAAATTAACTGCGAAGTTAATGGTATGACTTATATTTACATGCTTTGAATTCTGAATGTAAGCGAATGTGCATCGATCAAGATGTAAATATTTCTAAGTGTGTAGACCGTCGCTTTATGTTTTTTATGTATATCACATTACCAATATATTGTTCGAAAAGTGATTTTTTGCATTTCTTATATAGAAAGGCTTTACAATCACTGCGAAAACCGACTTTTGAACCAAGGCCCGGAGGGCCGAAGGTCATAATATACCATTCAACTCAGCTCGATGAAGTGAGCAAATGTGTACAAATAATGTCACTCGATTTTCTCAGAGAATGCTGAACCAATTCTCACAAACTCAGATTCAAATGGTAATTCTTACGGTCCCATAGATCGCTATTGAATTTTATGTTTATCCGACTTCCAGTTCCGGAATTACAAGGGAATATGTGCGATTTTTAAAAACTAAAATGCAAATGAAAGGTCTTAAAATTATTGAAAAAAAAACCGAAATGATTGATTGAGATCTGACTTATGGTTCCTGTATTACAGTGGAATTAGTAGAAATTTTTAATTTCTTGAGTATTTTTTCTCAGGCAATGGCGAAACGAGGTGCATATTATTATAAAATTTACTGGTAAATTCATCTAGTTGGCAAACCTTGTTAGTTGGTGGATATATTATTCTACTTTGAGACAACTAGTCGCCGGTTTCCGCTTCCGAACCGGTGTAATATGAAAGAAAAGCTCCAAAAATCGATTCGATTTCTCAGCAACGGTTAAATCGATTTTCACAAATCATGATTTGAATTAAAGCTCTCAGTATCTGTGCAATTACATCCAGATCCGACTTCCGGTTCCGAAATTATAGGGCAATAAGTATTCAAACTATCGCACAAAATTATGCAAAATCGGTACGCATCGGTACGTGCTGGTACAGAAGAAGAAAACAGCACCACCTAGTACACAGCGTGCTTTGTTTAAGTTTGTATAGCGTGCAGGGTTGCCACATTCAAATCTATATTAACTTGGTATAACTATTCACAAATTGAAAAGGTGATGGTAATTTATACCGGAGAAAGTTTTTGATTTTATTCAAGTTTGAAAAAAATAAACTTGACAGAATCTTCTAGTGATGTTTTTGAAAATATAAGTAATATGAGAAAGGCATCATTAGGTCGTCAAATGGTGAGAGAACTAAGTCCTCACAAGTTCCTATCTCATGCCACCCCGTGTGTCTATGATGACATTTGGTCAATAGAACGGCGTCGACTGGGTGCTATCGCCTTCTGCGTTAGTAGCAGAATGAGAGGGTGCGAATTGACTCATAAGTTAAAACCCATCCTAAAGTGCAATGTTTATCATAGTATATTACAACATATGATTCTGTTGTTTATTACATCATGTATTATTATTATTATTATTATTATTATTATTATTATTATTATTATTATTATTATTATTATTATTATTATTATTATTATTTTTATTATTATTATTATTATTATTATTATTATTATTATTATTATTATTATCCTTATAAGTAATCATTTTTAAAGTAATCTTTTAACAAAATATCAAGGTCGTCACAAGGTGAGCTTGGTCCTCACTGGTTCCTGTTTCATGCTTACACGTGTGTCTGTGGTGACAATTGGTCGATGGAACGCGTTGATGGCAGAATGAGAGGATATATATTATTTTGTAATCTATTATATCATTTTATGTTATATTAATTTCATTACACTATGTTTCATTGTATTTATCAATATAAAATAATTTATCACGGGGACGTAAAGAGGAGGGAGCATCAGGGCAGCGGACGAATTGATGGCTGAACGAGGGATTGTGGATAGCCAGCCCAAGTCACTTGAAAGAAACTTGTTTCCTTCTGAAGGTTGGAAATGAGTCTGTCGCGCCCTTCTCAAACAAACCATCAGGTGGGTTCAAGCATGTATAGTGATATGCTTCATCCATGCACTGGATATTATGGTTGGAAGAGCATCTTTTATTCCCTCGGAATACGAATACCTTTTCGTTCGCTTTTCGGTAACAGCTATAGTAAGAAGGTGAATGGATGAGTCATATCGGAGCTACTGTAAGTCTACCCGCATCCACTGGCAAGTCCTTGAACTGATGGTGGCTTCACTTCACATCACATCACATCACAATATGAGAAAGGCATAATTACACCACTAGGTGGATTAAAAAAGGTTTTCACTACAGTGATCACTACACTGTACGTGATACTGATAATAGGTAAAATCAAGTGAAGTGATATGAGAGTGCCGTGAATGTGAAAGGGGAAGTGAGAACGGTAATAATGGGCCCTTGATTTAACTCAGGACGGAACTCGAACCGGCAATATTTCCAAACCGAACAAATCGTTTAGTCAATTAAGCTTCTCTGAATGTGGAAATCAATTCAGAAATCAACCAAATTGAACAGAACCTCCTTACATGTTCAACTTTGTTCGTCCGCAAAGTAGTTCAACTTTCTTGCGAGCACGAAGCTCGAAGCGTACGCGGTACCCATTGTGGAAAAATGCTGAGATCAAATTGTAAACAGTAATCAACTGATTTATTTTTGAATTACAAGAAGGACTACTGCCCTTTGTGTTAACACCATTCCATTTTACCGATAGCGAGTAATGGTGACCACACTCTTATGTAACAGACAGGCACGTACCCAGAGGAGGGGGCCCGAGGGGCCCAGGCCTCTCCCGAAATCAGAAACCGAAACAAAATAAAGTTTGAAGACTATTGTGGGGATATTCCCCACACCATGAAATAATGATATACACCATGAAATAATGATATGAAGAGTTCCGTGATGGTCGAAACTCCATTGCCACAAACAGTGTCAAAACTACATAAAATGGAGGATGTAATCGGGTAAAAAAATGATAATAATAATAATACATAAAATTTTACTGCATGACCGGAAAGAGAAAGTGCACGAGCATGTCATTGTTGAGCAATATTCTGCAGATGAAAAAGATATCCTGCCGCTGGATTTCGCACATACTTATTTAGACCTGAAAAGACGAACGCAAGTGCACTTCGAACACATGTTTGGCTGGATCCATTATCATATGCCAGAGAACAGAATGATTACCCGACAATGGACTGAAGTCAAAACAAGTGCTTTGAAACGACATGAGCGTTTCAAATTAGTCTAAAAAAACATGATGTCGGTTTTCTGGGATTGTCATGGTATACTTTTGGAGGACTGCTTCAAAACAGACCCCAAGTATTAACGTGCTATAGGGGAGCGACTGAGGAACGAGATCCCTATAAAATGGCCTCATCTGAAGCATATAATCGTCGCTACTGTGGTTAAAATAAACGGTTTACAGTTCCAATATCTTGCCCGTCCACCTTGTTCACCTGAACTATTATCTGTTCTCAAACCTCAAGCCATCTCTGAGAAATCTATGTGAGCTTTGCTTTGGAATTTTATACCACTACTTCCGGAACCAGAAACCAAAACCAGTATAGCCAAAGTTAGTTTGTATGGTCAACAACTAATATGACCTACAAATTTAGAAGATTCTTTCCGTTCTTCACGAATCGGAGTTCCACCTCTCAAAATCTATCGCATCATCACAAGTCTTGCGGATTGTTGTGTTCTATAAAGACTGTCCCAGAAAGTATGGACGCAACCAAAAACCAATGCCATTTCGCAATGGCTCAGAACCTGTCAATTTTTATGGCTGCGTCCTGTTGTTTACACTCTTCTCTAACCACTTGTGCAGTTGTTTATTTGTTTTCATTAGTTTGTTTCGAAATGCGTGAACAACGTCGAAAAATTGTGTACAAATGGTGCACAGAACGCGGGCTGTCACTGAGAAAGATAGCAAAAATGGAAGAAGTAAGTGAAAAAGCCGTGCGAAATGCAATCAGGAAGTTCGGTGAGGATAAACCGAAAACGGGTCGAAAAAAGGTCCTGCTAACCCTCATTTGGATAAACGTATACTGAAGGCGTTCGATCAAAAGAAGGAGGATTCAGTTCGGGATGTGGCCAAAAAAGTGGGCAGTTCGAAGTCAAATGTTCTTCGTGCTAAAGAACGTTTGAATCTTCGAACCTATAAGAAGCAGAAACAACCAAAACGTAGTCCGAAACAAAAAGCATCGATCAGACCGAGGGTTCGAAAGCTGTACAATACGATTCTTGCTGGAAATTTGAACTGCATACTCATGGACGACGAAACCTACGTGAAACTCGATTACAAATCCTTGCCGGAACCACAATATTATACGGTATACGGGCAAGTGTTAAACCAGTCCGAGACATCGATTGAAGTAGAAAAATTTGGTTAGAAAGCTATGGTCTGATAAGCAATTTGTAGCTGCGGTAAGATTTCGAAACCCTTCATAATCACTGCTTCAATGAACAGCGAAATATATATCAAGGAATGTTTACAAAAACGACTTCTACCCATGATTCGAAGCCCCAAGGAACCTGTCTTGTCTAGATCTTGCTTCTTGCCACTACTCGAAATCAACGGTAGTATGGTATACTACCAAAAATGTCACTTTCGTCCCAAAAGACATAAATCCACTGAATTACTCACAACTTCGACCAATTGAGGAATTTTGGACATTAACGTAGGCACATCTTAGGAAACATGTCTCGGCAGCCGAAACCATTCAATAGTTCGAAAAAGATTGAAAAAAGTGTCATAACTTGTCGCCAAGAAATCTGTACGGAATTTAATGAGTAGCAAATGTTGAGAATAATATTCTGTTGTTGTAGTCTAATATTATCAGTATATCGAATAAAATTTGTATATCTAGCACTTGTGAATTATTTACAGCGAAATCAAAGTGCGTCCATACTTTCTGGAACAGTCTTTAAATGTACATTTAAGTGGTCTTAGAGATGTGTGGTAATGTCACCAATTTTTTTAAATTCTCGACCATAACCGTTCCAGTTGGAAAAGTTCTGTCTGTAAAAACCCTGAGCATCATTTTCGATCGCGAGCTCTGCTTGCCTTTGCGCAAGTTTTTATTGTATTTATCGTCTCGAAAACCATTATATTTCACTAGTGTGTAGTATTTTTGACTACGCAGTTACAATATGGGCTCATGTTCACGTCGGTTTTGACTGAAACGTCGTCAAACTCTGCAAAAAAGTACTTCTTCGACTTTAATAAAAGCCAATGAAGAAACATAACCATGTATAACTGTTTGAGATTTTGAGCACTCAAAACTCTGCACTTCTGGAACCAGAAGCTTTTGAGATTCGGATTTGATCCATGCTATCATTAGTGAAAATCGGCCTAGTCAACTCTGGCAAATCTATGTGCGTTCTGTTTTGGAATTTTTGGAACCGCAGATCGGTAAAACCAAGTTTGTACAAACATAGAAGACCTTGAAATTGAAACAGTTTTGAACCAGTTGGGAAGTTTTTTCTGATTTTTTTTAGTCGTTACTTGAAGCTGGATTGACTTTTTGAAAGAAAGAAGCTGGATTGACTTTTTGAAATCGACCTTTTTGGTCACACCGCAGGTGGAAAGGTGCGGGTTTCGCCACGCTGTGATGAATATCTGTTCTAAAATTATAGTCTGTCTTATAATTTAAATCTGTCATAAATAAAACTGGAGTCGGATGATGTCAACGCGAAGATTTGAATCTGTTCTATATTTTTCTGTACATGAATGTATTGGTGTTGTGTCTATTAACTGTGATGTTTCAAATCAGAACTAAACAAACGAAATAAATGATTTCGAAATCGATATGAATTTTTGGCACGCACTTCAAGAAGAATTTCTGAATTTTCTCTAGATTCTAGTTTCTGATAGGATATCGGTCGATCCCGGAAGTTTTTCAAATCGCTACTTACTACCGATTTATGGAGTAATTTTGCTATTTTGTAATGCAGCAAAGACAGACGATTTGCGCAAAAGTTTTTCACGATCCAGTCGCACACGCAATGACTTTGAGTAAGTGGTGTTGGTAACATCTTTATATTGACAAATAAAAACGATGTTATTAATAAAATATGACTAGTTTATGCTGTGTACATATCTCAGCTTCTGAAATCATACTAAACAGAAGATTGTCGAGAATCAAGCTGAAACTAAGGAATTCTTTAAGCAAATACTAAATATTTCATTTCTTTCATTAAATTTAATTATTCCGTATCAACGGATTTCGCAGTAGATTTTTTATGTACAGAACATTTGAATGGCTAGTGCCGAGGCTCGAACATACGACAACTGGGATGTGAAACCTGAAGACCTGACCCTTAGATAGCTGTGTATTGAGCGGTCTACCTAGAGTACATTTATTTATCAATTACTTCTAATTCTATTAATCATTATCACTTCAATATAAACGCGTTTCTTTTGTTTTCATTGACAATAGTCAGAAAAAATCATGAAAGATTAAGCACTTTTCTTATATCAAGCTCTCTATCTCTCTTTCTTTTGGAGATTCTCCGCTAAACACCCGAAGCTCTCCCATGGACAGTAACAACGGATCGTAAAGTGGAATTATACTCCATTGGATGAGATCCTTTTTTTCCTACCTCAGCTCCGCTATTCGCTGCACCAGGGCGCGAGAAATTCAGCCATTTCATTAGCACAGTTTAATTTCCAAGCCATTCTGTCATTAAAAATACCATTTCAGATTAACAATATGCCCTCAACGATTTCGGTGTGAGCCTTCCTGCTCCAATTTCCATACAATTTTATGTACCTTTTAAACGATAATGCTCCGAGAACCGGGTCAAGCTGTTCGACCAATGTTCGGAGCTGTTTCTCAAGTCGTAACCGACAATAAGGCTGCTGATGTTTATTTGGCACAGTGTGGCATGCGAGCCTTAAGCCATAAATAACCGTTACCTATGGAATAGGATTATGTTTTGTGTTATGTTTTAATATCTGAGTAATCGTATGTGAAGGCAGTATTTGAATATAAGCAGCAAAGCAAAACTTGTGAATTCTGACTGACACGTAAGCTACGGATGGCTATTTGTTTGTTGAAATGTCTATTTACGAATGCTACACTCAGCATGAAAATTTAATTGGACCAGTTTTGTACCCGGACACAAGTGTCATTCAGAAATATTATAACTGTTTTTGTGAAGACCTCACAGACAACGAAATGTTCTCCAATGTTTGTAAGATGAAGAGAGTAAAAGCGATTTCAACTTTCACATTACTTTACTTTGGAGACAAATCCGGAAACACTTTTGGACACCAGATTGCTACTATTGCGGGTGGTGCATGCCGAGCTCAAAATTGTGCTTATGTAAATCCAACAAATCTAAATTCCGATACCAGCCTTCCACTGTGGTCATCGCTCAAACTAACGAATACTCCTGCGCCACACCAACCCTACTTTATTGCTTTATTTGCTGGATGGGACATTTTTCAACCGGATGGTGTTATTTTATTAGGGCCATAAATTCAAACCTTTCGTCTCACTTACGCTTCTCGGTAGCCACGCTGACCACGAATGGACGAGCCAATTGGAGTGCTCGGATTTTTTTTCCCATCCGGTATTCGATACTGTCAGATGGAGTTTAGCGAAATATTAAATTTACACTTGAAAATAATAACATTTTTGGTTTTTATCATGTTGCAATTCCGATACTAACGTGCTTGTGCTTTTGCCAATTATCGTGAGTAGCGATAGTTAAGTTTCGATTGGGTTGAATAAATCGTCGGTTTGTTGATAAGAAGAGAAAGAGCTGTTGGTTTAAAAAATTATCTTTTATTAAATTATGTAATCTAGATAATAACTTTTGATAACTAATTGATGTAAAATTAATTTTGTTTTGGCTATTGTCTATGGCCAGTAACTTTTGATAACTAATTGATGTAAAATTAATTTTGTTTTGGCTGTTGTCTATGGCCAGTGACCGTTTTTTTATTGGTTAAATAATTGTTTTTATTCACGATTGAACAAAACTCTAAGCATCCAAAATTACTACACCCAAACCTCCGTTTACGAACACTTTTTATACGTTACCTCTTTTTACGTAACTCTTTTTACGAACCAATTCCCAAATAACGTAATCTTTTTTGTCGTGAATACGACTTACTTTACTATGGGGCGCCTTTTCAAAATTTACCCTCTGAGAGAGTGATAAGTTTTTGATCGTGAATATCTCCTGTTATATCTAACGAATCAACATAATTCTTGCTACATGCCATCGGAAATATGACCACAATTTTATGATAAAACTTTCAGTTGTGTGACACATTCTTAAATAGTTCACAATTAAACTTTTCTGAAATGTTTGGTATAAACGAGTATCAAAGAGGATAATTCATATGGCGCGTTTGCCTTTCTCGTATTTTGAAAGCTCATAGCTCAGTGATCTGTAGAAGGATTTATATAATCTAACTACCAATAGAATCGAAAATATTCAACTTGAACGTGTATTACAACAATATTGAAGTTTTTCAATAGTACACTATTGAAAAACCTGTTTGATTTAACCCATGACAGCACCAGCCAATCAGAACGCGAGATGTCTGTATCTATACAAGAGCATCCATATAAAAGTTGAATGGTTCACTTTTCCTATCATTTGCTGAGCAACTCTCCCCGAAACAAGACACACGAGAGCAACATCGAGGACCTGTCGTCTCATTGTTTCCCGATATGAATGCACGAGACACCGTCAGCACAATGAAACCGAAAAAGGCAGCCAAAAAGTCCAGCAAGGCCCATTGCCGAAACAAGACACACACGAGAACCATCTCAGATCTCAATATTTCCTACCAAAAGATTCATCAAGATGGGAGTTAAAATAATTTGCACCGTCACTAACACATTCAATTACGAACGGCAATGCGAAAGCGAAAGTGATGATTTTGAACACATCTTTATACTAGTTTACAAATATGCCGTGCGAAACAGAGTTGCCACAGATCAATATGTATTTTTGTCGCGAGTACTTTAGTATGCGGCCAAAAACAAAAATTGTTAGAACAAATGTTTCCACTTGATTTGCGTATTCTACTTTCCAGGCGTATCAGAACTGGCTAAACTTAAAGCAATTCTAAATATTTCTTTATCACAGTGATGTGGTCATCCTGAAAAGGACGGGGTTTTCAACGGATGGCCAGCTGCAGATGGCTAGGGATGATTCTCGTTTTCGTTGTCATGGGCAGCATTACCGGTCAACTCCAACACTTCGGCAACCAAGTACTCCATCACTGCCGTCAGATAGACCGATGCACCAGCACTGACACGCTCGGCGTAGTTCCCCTTCCGAAGCAAACGATGGATTCTGCCGCCAACTGGGCACTTCAGACCAGCACGGTTTGAGCGGGACTTTGCCTTGCCCTTAATTGTTCCTCCACAATATGCTGTGTTGTTGCTCGACGACCCATTCAGTATTACTGGCTGCCGCTCTGCTAACTCTTTCTTTTATATCGTTTCACTGTTTCCCGTTCTGCGTATAGGAAAGGAATTCTAACAAAGGGGACGTCCTACCGTGCTGCCACTAGCACGTATAAAAGGAAATGTGATGTGAGAAATAGCGTCATTTAAGTTAAAGCAGCTACTCTGTACGTACGAGACACCGTCAGAACGATGGCTCCGAAGACAGGTAGAAAAGCAGATTTGTACCGTCACTAACACATTCAATTACGAACGGCAATGCGAAAGCGAAAATGATGATGTTGAACACATCTTTATACTAGTATGGGGTCGTGTGAAAATATGCCATGCGAAACAGGGTTGCCATATATACAGGTTAATCTGTATTATTATTATTACTATCATTATTATTATTAGAATCACTCTTGCATACCGAAGATCGTAGATACATTTCAGACCAGGCCATTGCAATTGTCTCGTACTGAAATTTCGAGAAGAATCAGATATCTTCGAACTTCATAGCTTCAATAAAAATAAACTACAAATTTGTCGTACCTAGCTTCCTATATTAGCAAATTAAAAAGGAATTGTTTCAAGTTTGGAATATATAGTTGTAGAATAGTAGCTGTTTAATGTAACTAAACTGTACTTTAATGTAGGTAAATCGCTTCAAATTCTATTAGTGAAAAAGAGGAAAGCTTGCACAATTCATACAATCAATCAACTAACTGATATTCGGAAAAGTGATGGGAGCGTGTCAGTTTTTTCGTATTCACGACATCCAGTTATGTCTCTGACATTACTCACCCGCCTTTTTACGAACCTACTTCGTAAAAAGAGGTTTTGGCATTCATCGAAAGCGATTTCCGACTCCACGGAAACTACTACAATATGGGTATTTTTGGAACGGGTTTAAAGAGTAGATTCTGGAAAATGATGTTTGAGGTACTTTGGAAATCCAAGATGGCGACTTCCGGTTGTTTGATATTCCTTGAAAACCTTTGAAATATGGGTATTTTCGGAACGGAATTGATGAGTTGATTTCGGAAAATGATGCTTGAAGTGGTTCTGATATCCAAGTTGGCGACTTTCGGTTTGTTGATATTCCTTGAAAACCCATACAATATGGGTATTTTCGGAACAGGATTGATGTATAGATGTCAGAAAACAACGTTTAAGGTGGTTCTTAAATCCAAGATGGCGACTTCCGGTTTTTTTATATTCCTTGAAAACCCTTACAAGATGGGTGTTTTCGGAACGGATTTGATGAATAGGTGTCGGAAAATGATGTTTGAGGGGGTTCTGAAATCCAAGATGTGGACTTCCGGTTTATCGATATTCCTTGAAAACCTTAACAATATGGGTATTTTTGGAAAGTATTCAATAAACAGATGCCGGAAAACTATGTTTGGTGTCGTCTTGCACCCCAAAAAAAAAAAAATTCCGAAACATATTCGATACCAATAAACGATGTTTGAGCTCGTTTCAAAATTCAATGAGGTGTCTTCCGGTATAGTGTTTTAAAGGAATACCAAGTTAAAGGAAAATGGCAAAAACTTTTAAAGAATACTAATAAACCGGAAGTCACTGTTTTGCACTTCAAACCACCTCAAATATAATTTTCCGACGTCTACTTTTAAATCGCTTTCCGAAAGTACCCATATTGTAAGGGGTTTCAAGGAATATCAAGAAACCGGAGGTCACCATATTGGATGTCAGAACCACCTTAAACATCGTTTTCTGATATATACTCATCAATCCCGTTCCAAAAATATCCATATTGCAAGGGTTTTCAAGGAATATAAAAAAATCGGAAGTCGCCATCTTGGATTTAAGAATCACCTTAAGCATAGTTTTCTGACATTTACTCATCAATTCCGTTCCGAAAATACCCATATTGTAAGGGTTTTCAAGAAATATCAAGAAACCGGAAGTCGCTATCTTGAATTTCAAAACCACCTCAAACATCGTTTTCTGATATCTACTCATCAATTCCGTTCCGAAGATACCCATATTATTAGGGGTTTTAGGCAATCTCAATAAACCGAAAGCCGCCATCTTGGATTTTTAAACGAGCTCAAACATCATTTTCTTGCACTTACTCTTCACATCCGTTCCAAAAATAACCATATGATGCGCGGTTTCCACATTAATCACACAAAACTTTTTTACGAACCAAATCCCAAATAACGTAAACTTTATTCACGAACTACCTCTTTTTAGGAACCCCCGTTTAGTTCGTAAATGGAGGTTTCGGTGTATTAATCACAGAGCGAAAGAGATATTATTCAAAGGGTTCGAAAATTGAAGTTCTATAATGAGGGTCAGGGTAATTTCACCGAAAGCCATTTCGCTAAAAGTCACTAAGAACGATTCGGCCAAATGACCCTTTCGGTGAAATGGTTTCCAACTGAAATGGCTTTCTGCGAAAAGGCTTTCAGAGAAATGACTTTCAACGAAATGGTTTTCAGTGAAATGGCTTTCAGTGAAATGGCTTTGAACGGAAATGACTTTCACTGACATGGCTTTCAGCGAAATGGTCTTTAACGGAAATGACTTTCAACGGAAATGACTTTCAACGGAAATGACTTTCAACGGAAATGACTTACAACGGAAATGACTTTCAACGGAAATGACTTTCAATGGAAATTACTTTCAACAGAAATGACTTTCAACGAAAATGACTTTCAACAGAAAGACTTTCAACGGAAATGATTTTCAACGGAAACAACTTTCAGTGAAATAGCTTTCGGTAAAATTAAAACAGCTTTCCTAATAGAATTCAATAATGAGTGTACTTTACAGAAAACCACAGAAAATTTTACGATAAGTAATTTCGTTCAAAAATCCACTATCCTATCTATTTATTTGATCGAGTTATATAAATTTTTCGGAAAAAATAGGGTGCCTCAGAAAAATCACTTTTTTGTGAGCAGTTCTACGAGCAGTCGTCTTCAAAAGAGTTATCTATCTATTTATTGTGTATAATTTTGCTAAACTGATTTATTTAATATAAACTAGCATTGGAAGGTTTTTAGTTTCCCACACCCCACCTGGGTTTGATTCGCAAATAATGATTCAAAGGATTCCTACATCTCTTTCCGAAAAATGTTACACAAAACAAACTACAGCCGTAGTTGTCACTGAACTGCTCACAAAAAAGTACAGTTATTCAAATTAAAACTTCCTACAACTTTACTGTAAAATGCAGTCATTTCTCAATTCAGTTAGGAAATTTAGATTTTAGAATAAAATCCAAACATGGGCTACCCTAATGTCCTTTAACAACAAAAGAAGCGTCATATGATTACAGACAACTTTTGTGAAGACACCAACCACTAGAAAACAATACTTTTTTGTCTTGTTCCTGTTTCGGACCAATGCACAGTGGGAAAGTACCAAGGAAACAAGCAAAGAAATCGGGAACCATAGGAAAAGGCAACAAATAAAGTTGTTTCTTATGTAAGAAAAATCCAAGAAATTCAATGGAATGGTTTTTAATAGACGCACGAATCGCCATCCTGCTCGTTTTACCCCAAATGCCCAGCAGTTTTAGGGATTTCTGTAGTATTTACTATGTAACTTGAAAGACATCGAGTGCGGTCTACTGAAATAGCTTGATTATATGTAAAAATGTCTGGAGAATCGAATGGAAGAACCAACACTGGCCGCACGAAACGTTTTGGTGGCTATTTTACCCCATTTCCTCCATTTCATTATCACTTATTGTTTTTGCATTTCGGTAAAACTTATTGTAAGCTTACTAAATCTAGCTTATCTTATGTTAAAAAGTCTTTAGAATCGAATGCCAGAGCTTATACTGGCCGCACGAAACGTTTTGATGGCTATTTTACCCCAATTCCTCCAATATGTGAAATTTTCATCTAAATCACCCTTAAGTTTTAAGCGAAACACGTTGAAAGTATACGAAAACTATCTTGTATTATGTAAAAAGTCTGGAGAATCGAATGGAAGAACCTACACTGGCCGCACGAAACGTTCTAGTGACTATTTTACCCCATTTCTCTATTTCATGATATCTTATTGTGAATCGTCCTTAAATCTCAGTTCACAGTTACAGAATTGCTTACGGGTTTTCATATATTTTTTCCCATTGCGCAATGGATCATTATTCATATCCTCGTCGTAGAATTTTGATGTCTGAATGCTGTTATTTTTTCAAACCGTTCTTTGCTGAGGCAGACGTTGTTTGTTGTTTTTTGGTAACTTGGTTGCCCTTGGGTGTAGATGTCTTCTTGTCCAATTTCTTGCAGGGCTTATCATATTGAATAGGTTTTCGACAATATTGGAAATGAGCTTGTTGATTGTCGTTGGTTACCAGCGATTCACATGGAAGCCTTGAGCTCTAAGTGAAAGCTACATAAAAAAGTATAGCCTTTTTAAGCGCATGCGTAACAAATGAAAAGAATCTCTCCATACTGCGACATGGTTCCTCTAATGAAATCATCGTTATCGAAGTAAAGCGTACCGTGTACCTGTACTTCTATGGAGCCATTCTCTATGCATAGTGGTGGGTTGCACCTTATGTTATCGTATTCATCATAGTTCCCATTAATGTAGTTGTTAGGAAATACAAATGCTTCCAGCTAATAGAATTGAATGTATACAACATTATAAGTTTTATTTAGTTGTAACAAATGCACTTGGATTACATGGAGATACATTTGCTCCTTATGCAACGCTTAAAGTTTTTGCAGCGAAGCTCGAATACGACACTGCTTGAAGTCAACAGTAATTTTACTATTTGTTGCCATTGTCTTTCGTTGGTCAGATATCTTCTAATTAAGATATCTTCCAATTATTCACAACTCGGTATTGTGTTCCGGTCATAAGCGTGTTCATTGTGTCAGCCGTCTCGTTTGAGACGGGAATGCGAACTGAACCGTTTATTTCGAAAATTGGGTGTCTGATTCGTTTACTACAAAAGACGAAAATTTATATTCGCGTGATATCCAGAAATTTCCAGAAATGTTGTCAAGATGTGTAGAAAGCAATGATCACTACTTTAATTATATTTTTTTCGTTCCCATTCAAAATTAGTGTTTCATATTACCGACAAAAATAACTATAAGTGCATTAAACTCAAATATCTCCATTAATCTAGATGTTATTAGTTATTGACTCGAAAAGCCGTAGTAACAGATAAAAGCTATCATTCATTTGGTTTCTTTCTATTGCTTTTTCAAAATAATTCGAAATTCCCCCTCGTCAACGAAGTCCTACGTCATGAAAAATATAATCCCCCGAATGTGAAAATCCACTCATGTAATGCTCCACACCCACCGACTACACAGATTGATTGGCGCTTCTATCGGAACGGACGAAGCGCAATGAATGTGTCGCACAACTGTTGAGTTTCCGAGCTGGAAAATTTATGTTCCCGGCTACCATGCAAGCGCACTTTTCTGCTCGATAGATGTGGGTAATATTTCAACAATTTTATTTGCTATCGAAGCATATTTTTCGCAATGCATTTCGAGTTTGAGTGGACAAAGGAAGCATTCCGGTCGGTAAGCTGAGTTCCTGCACATCCTGCACTCAAGCTGTTGCGAATAATGGCATGGTCGGTTGCTTGCCTAAACGTGAATAATTGTCACAATTACGGTGGTAGCATTTATCGTTCAGAAAGAATTTACAGTGGATTTGTACAACACAGATCTAAGTTTTAACCTGTCGAGAGGGACCAGTTATTTGGTTATTAATCAAGGTTCGCCGAATACGTTGTGAGTTGGTGGCGGATTGTGAGGGCTTGATTCACGAAAGCTTTTAGGCAGTGATGAATGGTTTTTAGGCTGTCACAGGAATAGAAGTTTCGTTAGTTTGAATTTGTCTACCTACCGAAAGTGTGAATCATTCTCATTATTGATTTACTATTCGATTATAATGGCGTTTTGTTGCAAACTTACTGCGAGAACGGACCTCACTAGACTAGTTAGTTATTTCCGTACTATCGTCGGAGAAACTTTAAATTCTTCTAATATTACCAGACTTGTATAAATACTCTGACGACTTATAACTATTAAAAAACTTTATCTGTGACCATACAGTTGTTGATTACAAATCTTTCTGAAAACAAGAAGCTGGTATGAAATAGATCCAATTTAGGGATTTGCGTAATATTAATTTAATGTTGTACAAATTACAATGTTATCAATATTTTAATAAAATAATCCAACATCATGCAAAGAACTTGAGTTTTGAGAGAACTAAAGAAATTGTGTTGCCAATTAAACTACCCTGCATGTGAAGCCATCTGAAGAAACTGCCATATTGACTAGAAGAACCGAGCATGTTTCGCTGTGCTCGGTCACCACGGCATTTAATTATAGCTCTATCTCTATGAAAACCCTGGGTTCAGCGAAAAACCCTGGGTTCGCCAGTATTTACTTATACGTCGTACCGCAAATCTATTTTCACTGAGCCGTCAGACACTGATTGAAGATTTTGTTTTTGTCTCTTTCGCTGCCTTACTATGAGGTTGCTCGAACTGTTGATGTAGGACTACCCAACTAGTGTGAAAATCACTGCCAACATTTGTTTTGAATATTAGTGCCGCAGTCTTTTGTGTTACGTATAAAATTATTTGTGTCTGCGAATTCTCGAAATTAATTCTTTGAGAATTTTGGTTATCCTGTTTGTTTAGTTTGTTTGGGAGCAGCCATATTTCCATCAAAATGTGTCTTGTAAATCGAACGGCGCACAAAACAAATCTATAAACGGTTCAGTCCGCAAACGGATCCATTCAAAACAAACATTTGTGGTATTCTGATTTTAAACGAGTTTTACTAAAGCAGTCACCAGGAATAAATAAAGCAGGTTTTGATAATCGTGAACGCAAACTCAAAGTTTGTGAGATAAGATATGCTGAGATGGTTAGCACATTAACAGGAAGTGCTTCTACGATCTTACGCGATAATCTGGGCATGAAAAATGGGTGCCGCGATCGCTCAAATCGAACAAAAACAAAAACGGATAAACGATCCAGAGAGCTGTTCAGCACTGTTTTTGTCTCAATAAAAAAATTTTTTGTGTTGGTATGGAGCAATGGACGAAACATGGATCTACGACTCTTCTCCGAAAATGACATAGTTAGGCTTTCCGGTGAACGACCACAATGGTTAAAGCCGGGGTAAAACAAATGATTTAAAAAAAACATAGATAGCTAAAAAAAGAACAGAATAATTAACATCAACTATCATGAAAAAGAAGGAACCATCAAAAGTTTGCGTTAGAAATGGGAAATCTGAAAAAAACGGTTTCATACGAAAAAGGAAAAATTATCTTTTACCAAGACAATGCACCGTACCACAAATCAATGAAAACAATTGACAAATTTTATGGATTGGGCTTCAATCTGTTTCCTCATTAACCATATTGTCATGAACCTTGCACACAGGGACTAGTTGTCCTTTGCTGATCCCAAAAGGTTACTTCAAGGAGAAATATTTGGCTAATATAACCTTGAACTTAAAACTGTTTGTAAGAAGGAATCATGCTAATGGTTTAAGAAACAAGAAAAATTAGTCATGGTTCGTTACTATTTGAAGTTTCGATCACCAATTATCTAAAATATATACATTTATCTACTCATAGGAACGTGCTACTTGAGCCAATTAGTTCTGATATTGACTATTAAAGATTGTGAGGAACTTATTATGTATGAAAATGATGCCGCAAGCAGAAAGTGGCAACTTCTGGAAACTTTTCAATTGCCGAATAAGATAGTAAATCGGTACTTCCTGGTATACTAGAGACTCGAGTGATTTGCATTGATGAGTTGCTTAAGCTCGACTCCTCTGGTAGAAGGTAAAAGTTATGGTATGAAAAGATTCCTGCTTGCTCAAAGGAACCTTGTTACGTCTCACCTTTCTGTTGTATATATTTACATCCTTGATCTACCTTGAGTACTAGCAGTTTATAATTTTCTTTTGGTTATTATTCCGATTTTGATAATTGTATCTGAAGTTCACGCATTTGAGACAAGTCTTTTGATCGATTCAATGTAAGGAGTGCATCGAAAATAAGCCTTACACATACATTTGTGGCGTACGCATGTATTTGTGATGGTTTTTTATGCACAGCATGCTGTGCGTTTGGCTGTAATCTTTTGTTAGTTTACTTGTTTGTGCGGTTAAAATTTTGCGTTTTCATAATGTCGCGTATTAGAAACGGAAGTCAAAATTAGGGTTCTGGACACATGGCTTAGTAAGAAGGGTATTACTATGCGAAAATTGGCGAAGCGGTTTGGAAATTATCATGCCATTGTTAAAACCATCATTAATAAGTTTGGGGAACACTATTCTTTGGATGAGATACCAGAAAGAGGCAGAAAACCCGGTTCTTCCAACCCGAAACTGGACCAGAAAGTGGTATCTCTAATCATGAAGAACAAATCAATGTTTATACTTGATTTGTTAAAAAAAATCAGGAACGAGTGTCGGAATGAATCAGCGTATCAAGAGGCGAAATCACCTGAAGACCTACAAGAAGCAGAATATCTTTAAACAAAGTGTAGAACAGAAGAAACGAGCAGGAACAAGGGCCCGGAAATTGTATTAGCGTCTTTTCCAGTGTCCGGATGCATGCGTTTTGATAGACGATGAGACTTATGTGAAGGATGACTCAAAAACGTTACTGACAATCGTGAAGAGGGTCTTCAAGAAGACTGGTAAGGCAGCTGGGAACATGCAGGAGTTCAAAAAAAATTGAGCTCGAACGTCCAAAAAGTGCGATGCAACACTTGTCCGGAACTTGATGAAGAACGTTCGATCAAAAGTTCGAAAATTCGTAAAGTAATAACATAAATTTCATCCGGTTTTCATTATGCTCAAGTTTAACCTTGTACAATGAAGGATCAATTTTTAATTTGAATAAAATATCGGTTTTTATCATAATTTGAAAGAGAAATTTGTGGATATATTTTCGATACATTCCTTATAATATAATTTCGAACGATATCGTGTAAACAGAAAGGACACATTTTGAAAAAAAGGCTCGAAAGATGCTCGATATGTCCACTATTTTGATTCTTTACGTCTTTCTTTAGTATGCTGTCCTGAGTGCATTTTTAAAATTTCACAACACGAAATTGTAACAAAATTACTCCAGATTTGATTTCCTAATAACATTTTCCCTGATTAGGTATTTTCTCTAATTCTTTCACGAAACTAATGGAAGAAAGTGTAAGATTGCGCAGGTCTCTATCTACGTCAAAACAATGGAACCAAACCCGCCATTATTCAACTGGTGCTTCAGTCAATGACGAATATGAGACTCCGTTCGCTGTTGGACATATGCAGTGTGAGTTTCGCTTCAAACATGATCAGAGACATCATTCCAGCTGCTGGTCGTTTGCATTGAAAAAAAAAGAAAACGAAAAGTGGACAACGATAGAGAACATTATACAAAATCAGCCATTCTAATGGCTCTAATTGTTATCAAAGATATATTGAAATTACTTCTTTGCAAATCACACGTAAAATTCATCAGTTTAGTGCAAATCTAGAACAGTTTGATTAGCTTTGTGCACTTTTCACTGTGCAAAACTCGTACTAAACGACCGCAAATATAGCTAGCATTTGACTGCAATGCCTAAGAAAAAAAAACGTTCCGAACAGTATTAAATATCGTAGATAATTCGACAGGTTCGCCTTTCTGAAAGACGAAAATATATCCCGTATAGCATTTCGATAGTTTCTTTCACTAAAATTCTGAGATGTATGAAACAGAGCTAATAAAAGTAATTTTCATTGACTAAAAATAGACGAAAATGACAAGAAATTACTGTCACTCTCAGCTTCGCTTGCAAACTATGAGAACGAAATCCATGTCCAGTCAATGACAAAAGCGGGACAGTATTTTCAAAATTTTGTTCTTTCTTTCATTTGCTCTTTCAGTCATTTGCGGGTTTCAGTGAAAATCCCATAGTATACAGTGTCGGTATTCAACCAAAGCTGTGAGAATCGAAAATGACAGAAAAAGGTTTCAAAATTACTTTTACCTGTTGGTGCTCGAATTTGTAATAGTTTTGGTTTCAAAAGAGGTACTGGGATGTAATTACTTCGATTTGTCATATTTTAGTCTTTCTTTATAGCCAAGCGTCATAGATTTTCATTACATCGATGAAAGAATGAGAATTGAAATTCTGCTGATGCTCCCTGAAGCCGTTAGTTTGGTTTCGTCTTGTCATAGAGAAAAGAGGGACGTTGGCAATTATACTCTCTCATTTTTTCGATAAGAAACGACAATGCTTCGTCACTCTTCGTTTGTTCTGGTGTCGGTCATTTACGAATGAGACAGTGAAACGTTGAAAATGAGACTGTTGGAATGGTTTCTTTCATTGAGAATGCGTGACAATTTTAAGCTCTGGTAGTCAATATATGAGCGATTGTAGAATTTTTGTTATGACTTTTTCTGGGTCAAGGCTCAAACTTACAAATGACTTAGAATGGCGCCCTACTTTCTGGTATACAAATGTAATCATCCGTAATCAAATAGTCTTTTCCAGGACTCCAAAGCCACTAACGGTCCTTTTTAGGACCAAAAAGTAACGTAAAGAACTAGAATACAAACGCAATCTTTGGAAACCAAAAGGTCCTACAAAATCCCAAAAGGTTCAATCGGTAACAAATCAATTTATTTTATTTATTTTTATTTAGATATAATTAACAGACACAATATGGTTCCAATGATAATTTCTAGTAATATACAAAAAAAGTATCCTACTGCGTGATAGATTGAAGTCGAATCCTAATGAAACGCGATTGAATGATCTCTACAAGCCAATAATAGCATTGTTAGCACCGTAGTTAGTTCGTAGTAAAGGAAGTCGAAGAAATGCACTGTTGCGAAGACCACGGGGTCTCGATCCAAACCTCTGCTATCAATAAAGTACTTGCAACATCTCGACGAACTTGTAGTGTATCGAGACCGATTAGTAACCCGCGTTTTTCATAGCTTGGTAGTTGGTGAAGATTGTTCCACGGTGAGCGCCGTAGAGCAAAGCGAATGAATCTGCGTCGTATCAATTCGATTCTATGAGTTCCGTTTATGTAGTGAGGGTTTCAAACTACAGAACAGTACTCCAGGGATGAACGAACGAGTGAGCAATACAGAGATTTTAAACAGTACACGTCTGTAAAATGTTTAGCCATCCTCACTACAAATCCTAGGTTGCGAGAAGCTTTAGAAACGATATAGCTGATGTGTTGCTTGAAAGTCAGTTGCTCATCGAGAAAGACACCAAGGTCTTTAGCACACGTAGTTCTGACTATCGGGGATCCTTTCAGAAAGTAATCGAAATGAAATGGTTCTTTCTTCTTCGAGAACGTAATGGTCGAGCATTTATCAGGATTCAATTTCATACGGTTTACTTTACACCGTTCGGCAAAGCTCAACAACTGTCGTTGTAGAAACCCCGCATCTGCTGGGCTTTGATTGTAATAGTAGATCTTAACATCACTGGCAAACAATAGACGAGAGCCCTCTAGAGTAAAGTTGACGTCGTTGAAGTACAGTAAAAATATTGAAGGCCCAAGATGGCTTCCCTGCGGAATTCCGGACAAAGCAATAATATCGATACACATCTCGAATGCAGTCCTACGTCAATCTCGCGGTTATGGCATTACCTACTCCAAATTTTCTTATTAATAAAAACCTTTTTCATCACAGATACTCTAAAAGATGATTTTGGTGTCTCGTTTTGTTTCTGCACAACACAATGAGAAAGAAGTTATTCATTTTTTCTACCATTTCATAGAGTGCCCCCTAAATTCCGTCCCGAATGCTTGCATACTGCAAGGGGTTTCAAAGAACATCAAGAAACATTAAAATATAATTAATTTTCAGTCAATAATTTCAATTTTATTCTTAATGCCATTGCACATTAGAAACGCATTATTTAAAAAATCCCCGATTCACTTTTAGTAAGAGAACTGAAAAGCATACGTCTACGATTACACTAATACGACTAGTACATAAAATATACCGATTTCAACAAAGTGCCATTTAACCTTGTCTAAGAAAAATTACTTGTTATCCTGAAATGAACTGTTTTTTTTCGGTCTAGCTCTACTCCTGTAACAAGAGCTATGTTATTCATGTGAATTAAAGCCCTCTTAAAATGTCGCAAGTATTTCGTCTGAGTACAGTAATGACCAACCCGTCCTAGAACCTTCAACAGTATTTTTTTCGCTCGTTCCACCGTCACCAAGAAGGACAAAGGGCCGAATGACTGAATGACAAACGAGGATGGAATGGGAATGCTTCTCGCGGCAGAAGGACCTTTTTCGTGGACGAAGCACAAAACGAAGAAACAAAATTAACTCTTCTACTCACCAACATACAGCCCCGTGTCCGTGTTGAGTTGTCTCAGCTTCCCGGGCGATCGTCGAGTAATGGGCTTGCCACCGTCCACTTTCAGAGTACCATCCTGGGAGTTCCTGCGATGGACGGGTTGGAAAATGAAACGTGTCATCTATTAGAAGGGTGGTGTCGTTATTATTTAACGAGTTTTTTCAGGGGTTTTTTTTTGTTCCCGTGAGCTGTGTGTGGCCCCGAGACGAGCGCTCATGGAGCAATTGAGAAACGAGTTTACCTCACTGGTGGTCATTTCCACTGCGACGGTTTCAAACTAGACCGATCCTTTCGCTCTAACGCTTTGATTGATTGATTGATTCATAATGCATGGAAAACAGTTATTTGCGCTAGGAAAAACAAACTATCTCCCTGAGGTATTCGGGATTATGGGTGGCTCGGGGGAGGTAAGAAAAACGGATGAGCTCTTAACATGTTATGGCGCTTGAAACGTGTCACGAAATCGATGCCTCATATCGACCCATTGGGTGTTGTTAGACGATGAAAAGTTTCAAGCTTTTTTTCGTTTTACTGTCTACGTTCTTTTGTACTGGAAATCAGCACTGTAACCGAAAGAATGGTCCCATGCCAGACCACATGGATGTTAAATTTTCCGCATAAAATTTTGTGGTTACGACGTACATAGATGTGTTGACTATGGGACAAAACGAACTGTAGAGTAAACATTTTTTTCTATCTGTTGCGGTACTGTTTCGTAGGTATTTTTTTTTTAAACTCAAAACTGAAAAGCGTTACGTTTTGTTTTTTTTTTCACCGCAAGAACTTTAAAATAATTCGATAATCATCGCATACCCGAAAAAATGGGTTAGATTTGACCCTAAAAAATGTATTTTCTGACAAACCTCATTTTTTTCGACCCGAACAAAAACGACTTTCTACTTTGGCCGCAACCCACAGCTAAATCCCAAAGCACTGCCGGTCGCAAACCATGCATAGTAAATTCTTGACAAAAAGTAAGGCAGGATATTTTCCTATCTGATTATCTTTATGATAATCGGCTTCGTCGTCATTGTGTGAGTTTTTCGATTCGGTAAACGGAAGCACTCCGCTGAACGGAAGTAAGTGAACCCAGCCAAGAAACAAGCCTTCACACCATGTGCTGGAGTGTTTTTTTCTCTCAGCAGAATCAGATGCAAAAGTGGTGCGGTGTGATTAGTGAAAATAGAACGGGGATTTTTCGAAGCATATGTACTAATTTTAGAACACAACAGCATTGCAGTATTACCGACCGAATGACCGGTGTTAAGTTAGATAGAACAGAACAGAGATAATATCCCATTTCATTCGGAAGTATTTACGCCACTCTTGCTTCCAAGGATACTGGTTCGGCTGTTGATGCTGCGGGTAAAAAAAAACTGTTTATTTTTCTTACCTTAAAGCTCTCACCCGATGCCACAGGCCGTCACTGACTTTCGTTGAGTTATATTTGATATTAATTTCACCTGACCCCAGATTGTATCGCAGATGAAGATAGCTGGAAAAAAATGAGATAAGATAAAAATAAAAGATGTAAGCAAATTGACTGACGGCATTAAACGATTAATACAGGTAAACGAAGAAGGCTTTCTGAAAAGCGGGACGCAAGATATATACCATTAATTTTGGAAGCGATACGGTTTAAAATACTAAAAAGAAAGTACGTTTGATAAATACAAATAAGATTATTTCAAAAGTATTTTAAATTCAAGCTGCCAGCGTGTTTTTTTTCTGTCGCTATTCCACCTCACAAATATTTGATTGGCTTCCGACTTCAGCACCTTTCGTGGTGGTGGTGGTTGTGGTTTCTATTCCACACTTCATTAGCCGTAATCAAACATTTGCTTATTCAAATCACGTTTTCGAAATCTGGCTGGGGTGGAATTATTACGTGAAAGCCATGCTTACTGGAAGCAAAAATGGCTTTTCAAACGGAAGCTGTCGGTGGTAAAAACGCCACTGCCAGATGTGTGTACGGTGATATCCTCTGTCAAAATTAAAAACATCCCAGTCCACAATGCTAGGGAATCGATCGGTAAGGTTGGTTCCTTCTGCACGAGCTGAAATTTGCTTTCTCCATGTTTTTACTATTTAGCAATAAGTAGAGGTTGAAAAACAATAACAGGCACTTTTGGACCACTTTATCACATAGAAATACGATCAAAAAATGAATGTAAATTTGGAACGCAAATACTTAGGTTGATCTCGAACTAAATAGAATGAAGCTAGTTTCGAACAAAACATTTTTGGTATTCTTTGTAACGTTAGCAAAATCAACCAGAGCTTGTGCTCGGTCGAACCTCACCCATCATTGTTCAACCGGCGAAATAAAGTGAGATCGACTGGTAGAGAAATGAAGTTTTGAGCGCGAAATTGGATCTAAAACGTGAACTTAACCGATCGTGCACAGTCAGATCATGGCCCTTATTACCGTTCTCACTTCCACTTTCACATTCACTTCACTTACATGTCACTTCACTTGATTTTACCTATTACAAGTATCACGCATAGTGAAGTGATCGCTGTGGTAGAAAAAACTAATTTTTTCAACAAAATTTTGGTGGCGTGATGTTCATAATGACATCAAGTTCATCCAAGTAATTACTTTTGTCTCTGAAGCGACTTCAGTAATAAGGACCTAAATTCACTTTTTTTGATTTCCACCGTGAAGTGATACCCATAATAAGGGTCACAGTCACTTCACTTGATTTTCACCGTGTAGTGACACCGGTAATAAGGGCCCATATACCAAGTTCTTTTCTAGCCGAAAGTCTTCTGCGTTGTGTATCATAACATCCACAGCAGTTCAGTTGGCGGAGCGATTTTCCCGGATTGGAGAAGGCTGCGGACGAACTTATGTCTGTTTGTGAAAGCTTATGACGCCAGATTTTGGATTTCATTATTTTCATTGTATCAGTCATAATTTCAGACCGTATTTTTGTTGGGTAGTGGAGAGTTTTCTTGTGGCGTATGTAGTAAGTAACTTTTTGAATCATTTCTAGTTCTGGTTTTACTTCCTGTGTGAAACACCAAAACGAAAACATTTTAAATCAAACGGTTTATTTGGAGGTCAATCAGTTTATTTGCGACTCTCAAGCGACGACTTTTCACAGGGGAAGTCACGACAAAAAATAAGTTTTGGTGATAAAGATGTACATGACTGGTTCTATGATTGTTAGAAAAACTCCCAAGGTCTCTGGATCAGAACACTGAATCTAAACCTGGATTCTTGAAAGAAATTCTTCATCCGTATTTGGATTCTGAACTTGAAGCAGAGTTTAGTGCTTATATTCGGAACATGGATCTGGATTCTAGACCTGGAGTTAGATTGTGAATCTGAACTCCTGATAGAGACCATAACCTAGCTTCTAGACCTAGATTTTGCGCCAGAATTCTGTTTTCTGAACTTCTGACAGAGTTTCCGAAACTAAACTTTGAATCTATTTTGCACTTGAATAGTGTTCTCGACCTAAGTTCTCTAGGATTCCTCAATTCAAAATTTGAAACTAAATTATTGACAAAGATTCTAAACCTAGACCAGGATTCTGAACCAAGAACCTGGAGTTGAATATCTGACAAGGTTTCTGAATCCGAATACATCTGAATCTGGACATAGTTTTTGAACCAGAATTCTTACAGAGATTCTGAGCATGAGGCAGAAATCTACACTTGAATACTGAGCATGGATTTGAATTCTAGACCTGAACTTGATTTCTTGGCTTGAACTCTCGATAAAGGTTTCGGGTCTAAATCTGGAGATGCACGGAGAACCCTTCAATCATACAATTGCGATATCGCAGTTTTTGATTTTTGCGATAGTTGATTTTCCTAATTTTTTTTTTGATTCACCCAATATGGTTTTTGATTTGCCTATATTCAAGTAGTTGAAAAATATATTGTTTTGAATGCTGTCAAATGCCGGAGACAGTTGAAAGCAAAACAATAATCGCAATGCGAAATCAACAACTTTTTTAGTTGAAATCTGTTTGCGTCGCTTCAAAATGTCAATGAAAACAACATCGATGGTTAAAGCGCTTGGTGAAATTGTGTTCATTCGATTTGTGAAATTTATGATAACAAGTGTTTATCTAACAGCGGTGTTGTGATAAATTTAACCTTGTTTAAGATGAAAAAGATTTGGTGACAAATTAGAAAATGTTAATGATCATCTCGTAATCTTTCAGGTATGCGCAAAAATTTTATGCTTCTGATTCGATCATTGATTTACTTCCAGCTGTTTGATACCGATGATGATGTTTATACATTAGCAATAAAACGCTTTTTGACATGAATTTAATTTATAAAAGTAACAAGAGCGAAGGGTTTCAAACACACAGAACGCGCTGCGATTGAATGGCGCGTTTGAATTGCCGTCGCAAAATTCCAATTCTCAGCGATTGATGCACCTATGCTCATATAAATTGACTAAAATTATCAGTGCATAACTTTAGTTCAACCGTTTGAAGGCACCATCTTTCAAAACTCATTTTAGGTAAATTTAACATCCGGGCGATTTTTGCTGATTAAAAAAGTTTTTCTACATGAATCATTTCCGATCGAATCAGAGGTTTTTTTTTTTAAATTTAGATCTTTACTGATCTCAACTTGACATGATCATGATCATACAAAAATCAAAGTCACTTAGAGATCAGATCAGTTCTGATTTCGTAATGATAATTTATTCCTTGGTTAAGATCACTTGAAATCAGCAGTGATCGGTGGTTTTCCCAGCCCTAATGATATTACATGTCCATATAAAATACTGTTTATATTTTAACAACGATAATTATTTCATGAATCTCAACATACCGAACTTATTTCAAATAGATCATGACGTGTATCAATAAGTATATTTTGATTATTTTCGCAAATCAATAACATTGTTCGAGTTGATTCAACTATTTGCATTGTCTAAAACAAATAAAACCGATTTATTTTTCAGAATTTTGTTTCAATAACAACACCAGTTATTTCAACTAAAATATTTGTTGGAATTGAAATTAAATTAGTTGTTTCAACCATCGTTTCTGCTAATCGAAAAACAAAAATGACAGTTTAGTTAAAACAACAATCGATTAGTTGTACCAATTTTCAACCAATCGAATTCAGAAAATCAACTAATATTCTGTATGAAATGGGATCGCGGGTGGTTCCGTGTGGATTTAAAATTCCAAACAAGATTTTTACTCAAAAAAATTTGACAGAGAAACTGAGAATACACTAGAATCGTAAACCTAGAACTTGATCCTGATTTTGGATTCTGAAGCTGGATTCAGAAACATAACTCAGGACTTGGATTCTGGGCCAAACTTTTGAAGCATGATTAAGAACCTGGTTTCTGGATCTAAGTTCTGGAAAAGCATTCTGACCTTGGATCCTGATTCTGTATTCTGAAACTGATACAGAATTCTTTATTTCATGGCCTTTAAGCCAAGATCTGAATTCCAGACCAGGAATTACTATAATTGGAACTCAGACCCTGAACCTGAATTGAGTAACTTGACCTAAATTCTGAACATGAATTTGTGATTTGAGTGCAGAATCTGAGTTCTGAACCTAAAATCGGGACTTTAATTCTACACCGGAATTCTCAGTCTGGATCTGAATTCTAGAACGGGATGCTGGACCTCAATTCTGGATCTATGGATATAAGTTTTGACATTAAACTCAGATTCTGGACAAAAATTAATGACAGAGATTTTTTACCTGAACCTGAATTCTGCATCTTGATTCTGGAATTTAATTTTCAACCTGGACTTGGACTTTGGTTTTTGGCCAGCTCGGATCAGCTCCTGACAGAGTTTTCGAACCTAAAAGTAGATCCTGAACCTTGACTCTTCACCTGAATTCTGGACTTGAATTCTGGCCCTAGTTTCAGAACATGGACCTGACTTCATGAGCAAAAATCGGGATCCGAATTCTAGGCCTGCATTTTGGACCTGGGTTGTAGACCTAAACTCCTGACAGGAATACATAAGATTTCGTTGTGCTTTGGACATAAGTTCTGATCTCAGGCCTAGATTTTAGGTCTGAATCCCTGACAGAAATTTTAAATCTGAACCTATATTCTGAACCGGGAATCAGGATTCTGGGTCTGAATTTCGAACATTTTTTTTCTGTTTTTGTATAAATTGAATTTGGAATAAAGACATGATATGAATTTCTAATCAAACATTGAAAGTATTTACTTATTTGACCAAATCTTGGTCGTAACAACACTTAAGGGGGGAGGGTGTAACACTTTTGAAAAATCATTTATTATTTTCTTTATATTTTCTTCTAGTAAAACATTTCAAGAATATTCTGTGAAATTTTCAAGCCCTCTGGAACGAAACTCTGGAAGTTATGGACCTTTATCTATGGCTATCTCATTCTGCGAAGAAGCAAGAGCTCAGCGCACAGGCCCAAGATTTCTACTTCGATCGACTTCAAAACTTGACAAAACATTCTTGAAATGTTTCGTTATAATAAATTATAAAAAAAATGACCTTTTGAAAATGTTAGACCCTACGGGCTCCCTGGAGAAATTAATTGTTTCCGTTGATTTTTTAGACAAAAACCTTTAAACGCGTTTTCCTCGAAAGCAGGTTTTGAATGTCCGTGTTCATCGTCATTCAAAAACTACTGCACCAATTTTTTTGAAATTTTGCATACACTTTCTACATATAAAAAACAGACCCCAACGTTTTCCTTTTCGTTGTTTGTTACTTCGGGGAGGTTTAACAGCTACAAAATGCCGGTTTTTTTCGTGAAAAATCGTAGTTTTCGCTTTGAACAACCACCAAAAATTAAAAAAATTGAGAAAAGTCAAACAAAAACGTTGGGGTATAGATAAACTTTTACTCAAACTATGCTGCATTCATTTGTTCACTTCTGATTAGTCTGCGCTGAGAAACAGTGGACACCGCAAATCATGATTTTTAGGAAGCGTTCTCGAAAATACCTCTTCACCGACTTATTTCTCAATATTTTTCCACGAAAAAATCACAAAATGTTGCTCGAATGATGCTTTTTGTCATGCAAAACATTTGAATTTATTTTGTAGAATGATAATTCTGGAAAAAATTCACAAAAATGATGATTTTTTTCATCTTTTAGACCCTGCCCTCCCTACCCTCCAACATTAAATTTTCATCTTCTTCCTTTCGTTTTCATTCTCACAAATCTCAGAAGAATTGAATGATGTACTAATCACATCATTTTGGCAACTGATAGATTGGAATATAAATTTGTCATGAATACATTTTACTCATTTCTTAAGTATCGAATCGAACTTTTTGCGAATCATTGCCACCTGTTAATAAGTTTTAGTTTACTACCCTGTGAAAATGAGCTAATGCTGTAAGGACCAGTTTGGGAATCAATGGTGTACACTGGTTCAATGGTTGGTAGTTATATTAGTTAATTTATGTCATGGAATGAAAACTGTTCCAATCGATAGCTGTCGGTTTATTTAGTCAGTAACTGAGACAATTTATTAAATGTGGAGGCATCGATTTATTGAATGTGGAGAACAGCACACGAAACTTTCTATGTACACTACACAATTAGCATAAAACCTGTAAAATTCAATCGAACTAGCTGTAACAAAAGGCATCATATTAAACAGAATTTTATGTGCAATTTTACAATTACACGACAAGGAAATCAATGAATTATAAAACATAAATATTGGTAATGACTGGGGACTCGAACCGAGAATTCATAGATCACTTTGAACGTCTGTGTATCGACTAAGCCACAGAAGCACACGTCTACTTGGCAGATAAATGGTGCATATAAACTTATACAGACGCAGTAGCAAGCCATGTGAAAACGACAAGTGAAAATTACGTGAGACTTACATAAAATTCAATCAAAGTGCTGCATAGAACATATAATTGGAGACAAACCTAATATTGATATGTGAAGAAATTATGTTACATTTAATTTGAAATTATACACTCCAAAAAAATTTGAATTTTTCAGGTGACTTAATCCGTCATACGATGTAATTCATAAAGACCTAATATGTCAAATGACGGAAAATTTTATTTGTAATGACTTAATGTTAGATGAGCTTGAATTTTACTGGTTTCGACTGTAACTTGCGTTCTGCTAGCAGGTGCGACTGTATGAATTTAAATGCACCTTTTACCAGCCAAGCAGATGCATGCTTCTGTGGCTCAGTCGATTAACAGACGTACTTGCGATGCAATGATTCTCGGTTGAGGTCGCAGCGGTTGCTATCAATATTTTTTTTTATTTAAATGAATTTCATGTCACGGAATTTTAGACACAATATTAAGGGCTGAGGACAGTACCGTAAAGTGGTAGGTTTTTTGCTATTTTCCCGTTTCAAAATAAATTTTCTTGGAAACGGTGCAGAATATAGAAAAACCCACCTGACAATGTCTTCGAAATTTAGTTGAGAATATTCTGTGAAATTTTCAGAATGGTTCATTGAGTTTAGCGGTCGTGTTGTAGTTTTTTCTGACTGAAGAACTGTTGAAAATTGGAAGGCTCGGAAATGCATACCTCTACTTGTTCATCAAATATCTCGGCTTTGAAGGCTTGTATCATAAATTTAGCGTGACAAAGTGTAGATAATTTCGTTTAGATGCGATTAGTACATAAAAAACATATATGTTATCGCGATAAAAATAAAGTCGTGTATTTTTCTGTGAAACAAAGCCAGTGTCAATGCATCCACCATTTTTTTCGCTTTGGTTTCCTGATAGCATTCTAAAAAAGGAGAGAGAAATGAAATTGGGTCGACAAGGCTGCCAAACACACAAACATTCAATCTTTGTGAAAGTTGAATATTTTTTCATTGTTCATTGGAATCATGTAATGTCCAACCTATACGATAGATTAATGTGATAAAACTTCTCATCAAAATAATAAAATGTATGCTGGCAACCTGGTACATTAGCTCATATACGAGAGAGTACAAGAGAAATACGATACGCAAAGGGAATTGAGCGAGCCACGTGGTCGATTTAAAACTCAACACGTGGCCCTGTGTCCTCAGACCTTAAATGTTCTTCCACCTAAATTTGCGTGAGATGCGACGCTCCATTTATGTGCTTCTAATAAGATGTAAAATGACAGGATTTTTTTAAGTGTGTAGCTCACAAAGATATCCATTTTCACTATTTAAATCAGCTTAGAAATTCCGTTACATTTAATTTTGAGATATTTGCATACTGTATGGTGCCAATGATAAGAAGGATTTCTAATTTCGTAAAACGGTAGTGCTCAAATGATTGAGCACTAGACAATTCGAAAGACTCTGTGATTTTTCATCTTATTAAATACACATAAATGGAGCGTCGCAGTTCATGTAAATTTACGTGGAATAACATTCAATGTTGTGTCTTAAATTCCATGACATGAGATTCATTGAAATAGAAAAAGTGAACAATAATAGCGACCGCCGCGACTTGATAACCGATAATTATTGGATCACAAAGTATGTCTGTTAATCGACTGATCCACAGAAGCATCCATCTACTTTGCTGGTAAAAGGAGAATATAAACGCTGCACCTGCTGGCAGAATGCAAGTTACAGTTAAGACCAGTTAAATTCATGCTTATCTAACATTAAGTCTTTACAAATGAAATTTTCCGTCATTTGAAAAATTAGGTCTTTATGAATTACATCGTTTGGGGAATTAAGTCACCTATAAAATTCATTTTTTGTGTGCGTGGGTTTGTCACCTAACTTGGGTCTAGGAGAAGCAGCCGGACTAGCCAAAATTTTGCCGTGCCGCTATTTGACCGACGGTTTCTGAAGATAATTATGATTTAATTTCCCGGCGAAATATAGGTAGGGTATTTCTAGATGATAATATGAGAAAGAATCTATGCTCGATATACACACTTAAATTTTATTACTGAATTTCTGCAAAACCCTGTTTTAATCCACCTAGTGGTGGAATGATGCCTACCTTATAATACGTATACCATCATAATTAATAATGTGGAATTCAAACAAAACTGTTCATTGAATAGAAACAGGAAAGCTTGTTCGGACGTACTCTGAGAAAATCTACAAATCCTGATTACCCTGTAGTCCCGGAACCGGAAGTAGTATCCGTAATGAATTCAGGAATTCCGTATGAAACTGTAAGACTTCTCCTTTGAATCTATAAATTTGTGAAAATAGATTCGAGTATCTTGAAGAAAAGTGAGAGACATCCATTATTTCCAATACTTCCGAAACAAGTTGAATGTTTTGAGCTTAGTTAAAATGAATTTTTCCCTCTGTTGCTTCGTTGTTAAAGGAGTGATACAAAATTTTTAACACTTAACCCACCGGAATCGGTTGTCGGATACACATGAAACTCAAAAATTTTATATGGAACCTTCTACTTGAACCTGAGTTCGAGAAAATCAGTCAAACCATCTCTGAGAAAATAGACTGAGATCCATTTTGGCGAATTTTGACACTATTTACGGTGCTTCCGGAATCAGAAATCGAGAACCATGATAACCGGAGTTAGTTTGAAAGGCCGTCTATTAACAATGTCTAATGATTGTAAGAGTTTCGAACCCAGTTTATATTTTTTTTACGTTTTTTGCTTCGCCGCTTTAAATGACGATATAAATTTCTTAACACTCTTTATTTATTCGTAATTCCGGTATCAAAAGTCGTTACCGGATGAAATTCTACTGCTTTGTATGAGAGATTTAGGTTTGTGAAAATCGGTCACAGTTTATCTGAGGATAGTGAGCAAGTAATCATAAATCCAATTTTTTACACTATTCACCCTGAAATTCTGGAACCGAAAGAATTTCAAATTCAGAAATTCTCTATGACATCTTAAAATTTACTATTTGATTCCAAAGTTGAGAAAATTGGTTTAGCCATTTTCGAGAAAAGCGAGTGTACAAAAATATTATTTATACGAATTTACAGACAGCCATTTCATTAGCATTCTTTTATTCTTCGGTCGCGCTTATCGTAAAAAGTAGTTAAGATTTTTCTTAACCACCGCACCGTGTTTTACCAAAATCATGCACCAGTAATAAACATTCCTAGAAGCACCGTGAATCTGGTTTATTCAACGCAATTGAAAATTCTTGGTAATGTGTCTACGGTGCGAATCGTACGTAAAGGTGTGTTGTGTTTTCTTTCTTCTTCCATACCAGCACGTACCGGTTTTGCATCGTCATTTTAGATGACGGTTTAAAAGTTTGGAAGCTCATCGCCCTTTACTAGCGGAACCGGAAGTCATAGTTTGTGGAAAGATACTTATAACATTAGGAAAATTCCACTTATCACGCTTTAGTATAACATATTGCACACAAACACCTGGAGAGTGGTCCGGTTACAAGTTGGTTAAAGTGCTGAAGGTGCTGAAGGTAACAGTTTTTCGAGTACTTAAAACCAACATCAAACTCTGAGCTTGGAAAGCAATCACCGGACCTATGAAAAAATTAGAACCAGAGATAGTTAGTTGCGCAGTATGGTATTAAAGTGCGCTAAAACTAACACCGATACCGACCAATGTGATCTGAAGGTACAACCCCAACTTTCAAATACTGCGTAACATTCTTTCCGGGGAAAGAAAAAAGTCGTACAAAGCCAGTTAACAACCGAGCTGAAGCAAAATTCTCTGGCCAAAAATCGTGCTTTTGAACAATGACAGGGTTTCGACTAAACACAGGGGCTTCACTTTGATTGATGACAAAACATACGTCGAATACGACATTAACCAGCTTACCGATCAATAGTTTTACAACTCTACTACACGTGAAGTTGTGAAAGATTCAATTATGTATTTGCCGACAAGTTCGCAAAGATAGCGAGTGCAGTTGTACCCTGCTAACGGAACCATTCGTCCCATCCTTGACATTCTAAGTTTACATCGAAGAATGCCTGTAACAACATGTCTTGCCGTGCAACAGCAAGCACAAGGCAAAGCCATCTTTTCGTCCGATTTGTCCAGCTGCCACTACTTCAAGGCAGTTCTGGAGTGGTTTTCCGTCAAAAAGATCGATGTTGCCCTAAAGAGGGTCAGGTGCTACGTGCTGTTTTACGAAGCGTGCTCAGCCCGCTTAGCTTTAGAATGCGTTTTTCTCAAACATATCTCGAAGACTATTTGACTGATTCTGCTCAAATCTATACTTCTTTAGTACATGTGAAGTTTCACAAACGTTTCAAAAACAAACGATAAAAATTTTGAATTTTTTGTTAGAAACTTTTCAAAAAGATTTTCTAAAAAAATTGCCCTACTTCAGTTTCAAACATACGCTCCAAAAAAATTTGAATTTTACAGGTGACTTAATCACTCATACGATGTAATTCATAAAGACCTAATTTGTCAAATGACGGAAAATTTTATTTGTAATGACTTAATGTTAGATGAGCTTGAATTTTACTGGTTTCGACGGTAACTTGCGTTCTGCTTGCAGTCTAAGCTTGGACTAGTTTTGTGCCCTATTCAGATTCTTATCAGTTTTTTTTGCGTCGTCACTTTAAATGATGGGTTCAATTATTTTTATACTCATCGTCCAATATTTGCGAAACCAGAAGTCGAAGTCCAGAACCGGTTTCAACTTATCTGAGAAAATGTAGTGATAGATGATGACCAAACAAAATCTTACTTTTTAAGTTTTTTGAACTGTGAAACCTCTACAAAACATGCGACCGATTCAACATGGTATTAAATGATTTGGTTTAATATCAAACGATTTACCGATGGGGTAACGTTATATCCGGCGGAAGCTTTTCATACTCGCCTCGCAGGGTTGTGACGAAAAATTTCAAAATCAAAACGCGCGATATCCGCGCAGTGTCGAAAACTAAAACGCGCAAAATCCGCGCGTAGTTGAAAACTAAATCGCGCGATACTCGAGTGAAGCGTTAGACAACTATTTTTATGCATGTGATACTTTACGCAGTACTTGAAAATTAACTTAAATATTATTTAAAAATCTGCATAAGTTTGTCATATGAACACAATACACCGAAACCTCCATTTACGAACTAAACGGGGGTTCGTAAAAAGAGGTAGTTCGTAAAAAAAGGTTACGTTATTTGGGATTTGGTTCGGTTTCTTGATATTCCTTGAAACCCCTTACAATATGGATACTTTCGGAAAGAGATTTAAAAGTAGACATCGGAAAATTATATTTGAGGTTTTGAAATGCAACCGTTCCGAAAATATCCATATTTTAAGGGTTTTCGAGAAATATCAACAAATCGGAATTCGCCATCTTGAATTTCAAAACTACCTCAAACATCGTTTTCTGACATCTACTCATCAATTCCGTTCCAAAAATACCCATATTGTAAGGGTTTTCGAGGAATATCAATCAACCGGAAGTCGTCATCTTGGATTTCCAAAATACCTCGAACATCATTTTCCGGAATCTACTCTTTAAACCCGTTCCAAAAATACTCATATTGTAGTAGTTTCCATGGAGTCGGAAATCGCTTTCAATGAATGACGAAACCTCTTTTTACGAAGTAGGTTCGTAAAAAAAGTTTACGTTATTTGGGATTTGGTTCGTAAAAAAAGATTACGTTATTTGGGATTTGGTTCGTAAAAAGAGGTACGTAAAAAGAGGTAACGTATAAAAAGTGTTCTTAAACGGAGGTTTGGGTGCATATAAGTCCGCATACAGCACGTCATTTCGAGAAACCCCATGAAAACCATTTCATTTTTATTCTCCATCTTTTTAGATGCCCTTAGTTAAGGAGCAAGACTTTCGGCAAGCGTATGAGTAATGTCAACAATATGTGCGTAAAACAAATTCCGGCGCTTCTTTGCCTGATTTTACTCTATAAATCTTCCATATGGTTGAAAAATAAACCTATCGGTTCATTCTGCTTAAAAGTGCAATTCAAGAAAAGCGTCTTAGTCTAGAACTCTTTGGTTTTCCTTAAAACTGCATGAGAAATATTATTTCAGTTTCAGCTTACTTCCACTGACACATTAGATTAGCAACAAACACATTCATATATGGATTACCTCTTGCAAATTTTTTTTTATAGCTTCTATAAGTAAACCCGTAAAATAGGAACCTTGAATTTGACACGCGAAAGGCAATGGATATGGCATGTAGTCGTAAATCTATTTATTTTTCCGGAAAACTACTTTTGTGACAGAAAATATTTAGTTTTGCTTATTTTGTGTAGAGCAAAATAATACAAAGCATTGTTGCCAACTTTCTTTTATTAGGGAATTAAAATCTACATTCATAAAATGTAAGCAATTTTCCATCAAACGTTGGTGAAAAATTGTTCAAAACTGATATTTCATGCAAAATGTCAAGCTTAACATTCATTTGAGAATAAATTATTGTTAAAAAAGATTGTTTGAAACTCAATCCTGCAAGTCACTTCAATAAACTCGTTGCACTGCATATATCAATCTATGACATACGTACTGAATAAAACGTACACAAATTACCAACACAAGTTAACTTGTTTTACTCTTGATCCTTAATTAATACTCTCTGATGTATGGAAAATTTCACAGTAAAAATAAAAATGCTTACAATTGTGATTTTGAAAGAAGTTAAACAGATTTCATCGAAGATATTTTTTTGGCTTCGAAAAATATTTCCTTCTTGCTCGGCAAATATTTCCTTCTTGGTAAGAAGAATTTCAAGGTAGACCACATCAGGATGATCTGATTCACTCTTTTAATTTCAGTTTCAATTATAATAGCGCCTTCTTCTGTTGTCAGATTTTACTCTGAATGTCTTTCTTTTTCTCCTCATCTTTTATTCTTTTATTTGGATCAGAGAAAAACCCACTGGAATTAGTTTCTGTCAAACTTGTTCTCCAGCAGGCATAAAACCTCCTCATCTTTTGCATCAATAGATCAAAATCATTCAAATGATACATTTCCTTAAATCTAGTGCTTCTATAGTAACTAAATCTAATGAGACAGTAACATAAGAAACGATTTCTTGATAACATTACGTGATAAATGAAAGTCGAAAGAATTGAAACATTTGTTAAATATGTGGCAATGCTAGCTAGCAATGGGCTCGTTATATTCATAATTAGTTCTAACATAGGGAACCCGAAGAAAAAAATAGGAAAACTACGACGTCGAATGTCAAATTGTAACAATTGAAAGCTCTATGTGCTCTTTAAAATTTAACTTGGTTTCCAAAACACCCAGGTCCTTATCATACGATGCGCGTTCGAGAACCGTTTGTGGCATACTATAGTCGAACTTGAATACAGACTTTTTGCTACAAAAAGAGACGACGGAGCATTTAGTGGCATTTAAACCAATTTGAAATATGAAATACGAAAGTCATCGGCGAACGATACTTTCATACTCTTGATCGAAAAATTTAGATCGTTGAGATACAATAAAATTATGAACGGTCCAAGGTGACTTCCTTGAGGAACTCCAGATGTAACAGCACATGGTGAGGTTGTACAGGCTCTTATTTTCACTATCATTTCATTACCAGTTAGATATGATCGAAGCCAATTAAAAAATGATCCGTTTAATCCCAGTCTACTTATCTTGGAAATCGTTATGTGATGATTGATTTCGTCGAACGCAGCAGGGGAAGTTGAAAGCTTTGGCATGGATCTAAGCTGAGTTTCTGATATGTAGTCAGAGCAACTATGTGTTATAAAATCCAGAAATATAATTTCAAACAGCTTCGATACAGCGCACAAAGTAACAATTCCACAGTAGTTGGATACTATACCCTTGTTCACATAGGATTTCTTCCATATTTCAGGAAAAAATCCAGAACGCAAAGAACAATTGAAAATGTTGGATAGTGGAACCAACAAACTATTAGAACACTTTCTTATCACCACGGATGGAATCCCAGAACTTCTTCGTTTCTTTTATTGTCAGACTTTGCTTCGTAAGCATTTCGTGTAAATTTTTCTTTAAGAATGCGGTTTTTATCATACACAAAATTTGTTACCATATTATTGAAGAATTACGTTCCAATCCATTTATTAGGTTCTTTGCATTATTGAATATATTATCACTGAGACGATATCTTCCATCTGACATCAATATCCTTGAGTGAAAATGTTTAAATAGCAACTTGTATCACTCGAGATCGAAAAGCATAAAATCCAAATTTTGTCAACTGAAGAAAACATTGGGTAGAACCGCCTTCTAGTAAATTTTTGTTTTATCAAGGTGA
This sequence comes from Malaya genurostris, assembly GCF_030247185.1. Lineage (NCBI taxonomy): Eukaryota > Metazoa > Arthropoda > Insecta > Diptera > Culicidae > Malaya > Malaya genurostris. The sequence continues at coordinate 258,803,413 of NC_080572.1, forward strand.
AAATTCAGCTATCACGACCAATTGCTGAAACGTTCGCCCATCTTAAATTTTTTAGGGTTTCATAAAACTCACAAGCTTCAAAAATTTGCAAAGAATTTTATGGAGTGATGTTTTTTAAAATTCGCGTCATAGCATCGAAATCTTAGCAGAAACCGCGCCAGATCCACAAAAATCGCGAAATCCGCGAAAACCGCGAAATCAGCGCGACCGTAACAACCCTGGCCTTGTCATCTGATGACCCAACGTAAATATTAGAAACGAAGCATAACATTAAAAAAAATAACATTATAACATAGAATTACTCACCCGTTTTCAATGCCCAGCGACAGGAAATCATCGCCTTCCAGCGCACTGTGCCTTCCGGTCCACAGAATCAAACCACTGGTCGAGTGCGTTTTGAATCGTAGATTCAAATCAATCTCGTAGCTGATTACTCGTCGCATCGTTTCAGCATCACTGTAATGGAAAAAGCTTTCCGTTCCAGTGAAGCAAGCCCCTTGATAACGTCGAAAATATTTGTTTTTGTACTTGATGCTACGAGTCACATCATCCTCCTCTTCCTCCGACGGTTTCAACTGCAGACCAACACTGCCACTGCTACCGCTACGGCTATTACTACTACTACTACTAATACTACTGTCACTGCTACTACTACTGCTACTGCTACTTCTACCATCACTGGTTCTACCCCTGTCATTGATATCACTGCTTGCCGTGTTGCCATCGGAACGATCGTTGAATGCCATTTTTATTGCACCCTGGAAAATGTTTGTATTTTTATCACGATGTTCGTTGTTTTCCTTTCCATCAACGTCAAGCGTGACGTGAAGGTTATCAATACCGACGGCATCCGTGTCATCGTTGGCGAAACTCTGCTCGCGGTTAGCAGCTTCATCTATTTTAGCACCGGCGCGCCGTCTTTCTTCATCACCAACGTCGAGACTCCAGCCAGTGCCACCCTCACTCGAATCGCTTTCATCTCCGTAATCATTTCTATTTTTCATTATTCTATTCATTTCTTCGATTAGTATTTCATCAATGTCCGCATCCCGTCCCGGTTGCTTCTTGGAGCTGGTATTTTCTCGCAACTGCTGTTGACTGTCACTCTTTCGGATCAGGTCTGGCCGATATGGAATCCTGTCTCCCTCGCGGTCGTAATCTTTATTATATTCGTCGTTGGCGTAGTCACTACTGACTGTTTTCTCCAGTGAGACACCAGCTGAGACGTAATCCCTACCTTCATCTTCGTCATTGATGGTGGGAAATTGCCACGTTTTTCCGCTTTTGAACGACTGTCGTTTCTTGTCAGGTGTGGAAAATTTTTTCGATTCTGGAGAATATTTCTTGCTTGGACTGTTTTTCACATCCACTTTTGTCCACACCGATTCGTTGCTACTGTCATTTTCATGGTTGTTATCGTTTGCGACATCGATGTCGTCATCGTCGTTATCACTATAATTGTCGTCTTCGATATAATTCTGTTCGTCTACTGGTCCCTCCGAAGCACGGCCATCTTGCCCGATAGAATCAGTCCCCCTAGTGACCTCATCCTCATCATACCGATAATCGCTACCTGGCTGTGTGGTAGCCTCCAGTGGCACCGAGCTCTCTTCTACCCTAGCGATTATTTTTCCATTATCCTTCACACGATTAACATTCTCATTAGTCACCTTTCCACCCACTACAACTCCCTCGCCACTGTCGTATTCGTAGTAGTAATATTCATCCTCTTCACCACCACCACCACCATCATTACCGTCATTACCATCATCACCATTGTTCCGTGTCCTATCCGAAATTCTGTCCTCCAATTCGGTCACTGCCGGTGCCAAGGTCGTTTCCTGTTCCAGCTCCTGCGATTGAGCCGGGTGTTCTCGCAGCAACAATCGCTGCCGCTGTTCGATTAACTCCGAGGGCAATTCTTCCGCCTTGTTGCACTGCTTATTCTGCGGATTGCACTGACACTCGTAGCTGTCCAAATTCGGGATACACTTAGCCAGCGGACCGCACGGACGGGCCACGCAGGCATGGGGGCAGTTCTCCACGTTGGACCCACCGAGTGCTTCCGAAATGATTGATATGGTCCGGTCATTGATATCAACCTGAAGTGAAGTGAAGAAGAAAATTAGTACAGGGTGGTTATGCAAATAAGTCGACTGTCGGAGTTGGGTTGGGAGAAATTACGGTTATTTGCTTTGGACAAAGTAAAGTTTGGAATTGATGAGATCTATATTTAGGGCTATTGTACTAATAGTCATCTCATTAGTAGAGTCACCATGTTATTTTGCTGATCAACGAAATGTGATAAAATCGAATGTAATGTGTTTGCTTCGGCTCTAAGAAGGAATACCGCAGGAAAAAAGTTCGAAAATTATACAATACTGTTGTTATAACGACACGAAAACTCGAAACGAATGCATTTATTTTCATCTTACCCTCTGTCGTACAAAAACAGTAGATCTCTCTTTAACTACTTGTTTTCCTATATTCTTCAAAATAATTTTCTTCGATTCTTGAATAAATAACCGAAATCGGTTTGTTTGACCGTCTACTGATAAAAACAATCAATTGGAGTAGTTTTGAGGCAAGTTTAGAAAGTTTTTTATCTATTTTTGTTTCACCCATTTAATAAAATATAATGATATAAAATTTTTAACTCACTTTACTCTATAATTTCGGAACTGGAAGTCGGTTCCAGATGAAGTTCAAAAGTGTTGTAAAGGACGATTCATTTGAATTTAAGTTTGTAAAAATCGGTCACTCTATATCTAAGAAAAATTAGTACACATATTTTAATTGTTTTGCACATTTTACCCCATAACTTCCGAACCGGGAGTCAGATCCAAACAAATTTCCGAAATTTTGTATAGAACTTCAAGACATTTTATTTGTATCTAACTTCTAGAAAATCGGTTTAGCCATATCGGGGAAATTTTTGCACATTTTACCCTATGATTCCGGAACCGGAACTCGGATCCAAATAATAGGAATTTTGTATGGAATCACCTTTCATTTGAATCTAAGTTTGTGAAAATCGGTTCAACCATCTCCGAGAAAAGTCAGTGACAGTTACATACACACACAGACATTTTACGTACTCGACGAACGGTAGACGACACTCAGCCTTCGGGCCCCCTAGTACATATAATTACATACATTTCTTAGGGAAAAGTAGTATAAAGCGTCCCACCAGACTAGTGATGGGCAGAACCGTTCATTAAAAAAAACCGTTCAGCCACTGTAGCACTTCTCCTATGTAGTGACTGAATGCCAAACAGGTTGCAACAAGACAGAACCATTGTAAGGATTAATGTAGTGATGGGCAAAACCGTTCATTTTGAAAGAACCGTTCAGAACTTAACAGTTAAATCAAAAGAACTAGTTCTTTCGTTCTTTTGCTAGTTCTTTTGATTTAACTGTTTAGTTCTGAACGGTTCTTTCAAAATGAACGGTTTTGCCCATCACTACATTAATCCTTACAATGGTCCTGTCAAGTTGTGACCTGTTTGGCATTCAGTCACTACATAGGAGAAGTGCTACAGTGGCTGAACGGTTTTTTTAAATGAACGGTTCTGCCCATCACTACACCAGACTATATCGGAAAGAATTGGCTCAAATGACACGTTCCCCAGGGTATAAAGGCCCCTTTTTTTCAAATAAATCAGTATTTTGCTTTCTCATATAGAAAGACTATACAATCACTGTGAAAACCGATTTTTGAACCGAGGCCCGGAGGACCGAATGTCATATACCATTCGACTCAGCTCGACGAACTGAGCAAATGTCTGTGTGTGTATGTGTGTGTGTATGTATGTATGTATGTATGTATGAATGTGTGTATGTAACAAATAATGTCACTCGATTTTCTTAGAGATGGTTGAACCGATTTTCACAAACTCAGATTCAAATAATACGTCTTATGGTCCCATAGATCGCTATTGAACTTTATCCCGATTCGACTTCCGGGTCCGGAATTACAGAGTGATATGCACCAAAAGAATAAAAATAAATGTCACTAACTTTTCTCAGAGACGGCTAAACAGATTTTCACTATTGAATTTTATCTTTATCCGACCTCCGGTTGCGGAATTACAAGGCAATATGTGCAAAATCTATGAGAAAATGCACATTCAATTTTCTAGGAAATTTCTCAACCGATTTTTACAAACTAAGATACAAATGAAAGGTCGTGAGATTTTTCAAAAAGTTCTCGAAAATGTGATCCAGATTTCGGTATTACAGTGAGATTAGTAAAAATTTGTTTCACAAGCGATGGCGAAACGAGGTGCACATTTTTATCAAATTTACTTGTAAATCCATCTAGTTGACAGACCTTGTTAGTTGGCGGATATATGAATCCACTTCAGGACTATTATTGCCCGGTTTCTGTTTCCGAACGCACCGGTAATAGTGAAGAAAAGCTCCAAAAACAGAACTCACTTCGATTTCTTATCAACGGTTAAACCGATTTTCACAAATCATGATTCAAATTAAAGCTCTCATTGTCTTAAAAGATACTGTGCAATTTCATTCAGATATGACTTCCGGTTCCGAAATTATAGGGCAATGAGTATCAAAACTTTCAAACTGTCATACAAAATGATGCAAAATCGGTACATGCTGGTACGGAAGAAGAAGAAAATGCACCCGCCTAGCACACAGCGTGCTTTGTTCAATTTTGTATAGCGTGCAGGGTTGCCACATTTAAATTTTTATTAACTTGACCTAACTGACCAAATTGAAAAGGTGATGGTAGTTTATACCGAAAAAAGTTTTTAATTTTATTCAAGTTTCAAAAGAAGAAACTTGACAGAATCTTCTAGTGCCTTTTTTGAAAATATAAGTAATATGAGAAAAGCATCATTACACCACTAGGTGGATTAAAAAGGTATTTTAACTATGAAAGTTCGGTTGTTTTGGTCTGCCGCAAAATATCAATAAACTAGAAAATCATTAGGTTGCTTTTCAATGTGGACGTTCTAAAAATGTGTTTGTATTAATCAATTTTAATAATGTCTACCAAACACGTAGCATAACTTGTTTCACAAAATTAATGCAAGCTGCATTTTCAAAAGTATGAACGCAGTTGAAAACCACTGAAAAATTTCGCAATAATTGATAATCTGTCAATTTTTATGACTGACTTTTCTATCACCATCTGTGTAACCGTTTATTCGTTTCCATAGATTGTTCAAAACTTCAGGGACTTTCAGTAGAACAACTTTTTTAAACAATTTGAACCAAAATTCGTGCACCGAAACCGGGCTGTTACAGAGAAAGATAGCAAAAATGAACGATGTTAGTGAAAAAAAAACATGTATAGACCAATCAGGTTCGGTAAGTACAACACGTTCGAGATCAAACCGGAAATGAGTCGAAACAACCTGTATAACCCACCTAGTGGTGTGAGGATGTCTTTTACATAGGACTCATGTTTTCATAAATGTTACTGAGAGATTCCTAAAAGAAACTTTCACTTCATTCTTCAATAGGAACCAAAAAGAGGGGACGGCTATAGCGTGATGGGTAAGTCGATGCCTTTCACACAGTCCACCTGGGTTTGATTTCCAACCTCGCACATAGGGTCAGAAAGTTGTTCCGAAACCGAAAGTCAGCAATCTATGGGACCATAAAACCTTTCTTTTGAGTCTAAATTTGTAAAATCCTTTTTGAAAACCGTTTTTGAACTGCTGATCATTATTTCCGGGATTTCCGGAACCAGGAACTGGAAACCGGAATAGCTGAAATCGTACCAGCAAATAACACACCCTATAAATTGAAACAATTTTTAACCAAATTTGGAAGAATTTTTCCTTTTTTGTATTACCGGTCTGAATGACGGAACCAGAAGTCGGATACGGACAAAACTCTACTCTTAATTATGAGAACATAATTCATTTGAATCTAAGTTTGGGATAGCCATTTCTGGAGAAATTTATTAAGCAATCGTTTCATAGAAATTGAAGTGATTTCCGGTTTGAAGTTCACGATCGCTTTTTCAATACTTTCGGAACCGGGATCGAAGATCCGGTATATCCAAAATCAATGTATTTAGTCATCAATCAACCAAACCTGTTCAATTGAAAAATTATACGGCTAGTAAAAAGTATTTGCTCGACTCTTCAGTGTTATGTATAAAAACGGTTAAAAAGTCCGTTTTCACAGTGATTGCATAGTCTATCTATATGAGAAAGACAAATAGGTCCACCTTGTTTGGAGAAAATAAACTGAACCCGAGCGCAGTAGAAGGAGATTTCAGTACGAGATGTGGTAAAAAAATTGGCACTTGGAAGTCAAATGTTATCGCGCAAAAGAATATTTTAACCATGTATTATATAAAACAGAAACTGTCAAATAGCAGTGCGAAACAAGTAGCATAGATCAGAACCAGAGCTCTAAAGTTATCCGAAGTGACGCATGCCGAAAATTCGAATCATGGAAGACGAAATCTATGTGAAATTCGATTACAAATTCTGCTTGGGATCACAATGATATTATATAGTACGAAAAGGGCAAGTATTAAACCAATCCGATACATCAATTCAAATCAAAAACTTTGGATCTATGGTTTGGCAAGGTATTTGTTGCTGCGGTAAAGTTTCAAAATTTTTCATCATAACAGCTTCGATGATCAACAAAACATACACCGAATTATACAAGAGTGTTCAAAAGAACGACTTCTACCCATGATTCGGAGCCACCAGGATCCTACAAGCTTCTGGACAGATCTTGCGTTTTATCATTACACGAAATCAACGGTAGAATGGTAACCTACCAAGAAAGTTCCAAAAGACATGTACGAGAATGCGATCAGTTGAAAGAAAGAAAACATGTCTCGGTAGTCGAAAGTCTACGAGAAGTCCAATAAACAATGTTCGCGAAAAGGTTAGCCAACGCTAGATGTTAAATGTTGAGAAAACTTGTAGTATGTATCCCATAATAATCAACTATTCAATAATATTGCTTTTATTGTTTTCACTTTATGGGTCAGTCTTAATAAAGATTTCGCTTTTCTGATTAAAAAAGACATTTGCAAATTTTTCTCCTGCAAGTTCAGTTTTCAGCTTACGGCGTTTTCAGCTACTCAATTCTTCCTTCAGAAAAAGCGTGAAAATAGCCCTCTAAAACACACTGGCCTTTAACGCTAGCAAAATCAAAGGTAACTAGGACTCGATCGAACCACATTCGATGATGAGCTACCCAAACTAAGTCATTATCTACTCAAACTTTGCCAAAGTTGCCTTGAAAACACTTTGGGCAATCTTACTGAAACAGCTTTAAAACAATACTCGTACAGACAAATGTCTATGTTATTTTGCATACGAGAAACAATTCAAATTAAGATTCTAAGTTGAATTGATAACTGGATAGAGGCCAAAAGTGCAATAAAAATGTAAATCATTGTTTGACCTTATTTACTAAGGAAATAGGAATCGTTTTTGCTACACGTCGACAAATGGCATCCGCACGGAGAACCCTTCGATCATAAAATTGCGATATCGCAGTTTTTGATTTTTGCGATAGTTGATTTAACTCATTTCTTCTTGATTCAACCAATATGGTTTTTGATTTGCATATATTCAAGTAGTTGAAAAAACTGTTGTTTTGAATGCTGTCAAATGCCGGAGACAATTGAAAGCAAAACAATAATCGCAATGCAAAATCAACAACTTCTTTAGTTGAAATCTGTTCGCTTCGCTTCAAAATGACAATTAAAACAACATCGATGGTTAAAGCGTTTGGTGAAATTATGTTCATTCGATTTGGGAAATTTATGATAACAAGTGTTTATCTAACAGCGGTGTTGTGATGAAGTTAACCTTGTTTAAGATGAAAAAGATTCGGTGACAAATTAGAAAATGTTAATGAATGATCATCTCGTAATCTTTCAGGTATGCGCAAAAATTTTATGCTTCAAATTCGATCATTGATTTACTTCTAGAAGATTGTTTTACTTCCTGCTGTTTGATAACGATGATGATGTTCATCCATTAGTAATAAAACGCTTTTTGACATGAATTTAATTTATAAAAGTAACAGGAGCGAAGGGTTTCAAACACACAGAACGCGCTGCGATTGAATGGCGCGTTTGAATTGCCGTCGCAAAATTCCAATTCCCAGCGGTTGATGCACCCAAGCTCATATAAATTGACTAAAATTATCAGTGCATAACTTTAGTTCAACCGTTTGAAGGCATCATCTTTCAATACTCATTTTAGGTAAATTTAATAATTTCGCTAATTTACTCGCCCTCCGGGCACTTTTGCTGATTAAAAAAGTTTTTCTACACGCAGAGAAATTGAGCTTGTTTAAAATAACAAAACAGTCAGTAGATTTCAAAATATGATTTCTGTTGATTTCAAGCTAGAATATGATTATTTTGAACCAATTTCTTCCTTCTACATCAACAATTATATCTATTTGATTCTCATCCTGGCTAACGAAAAACTGGTTTGTTCCGGCAGATTTTATCGTTGAAATAAATCAGTCATTTATTAAATGTCAACTAAAGTTGAGTTGAAGTTATTGGTATTTGTTGATTAAATCGTGTTTTACATTTGTATCAAGAAAAAAATTGGTTCATTTTATCTATGATCTTATTTGTGTAATGACAACTAAGTTTATTGTTTGAATTAACCGTATCAGTTTTGTTTCTTATAAACCAGAGAATTCTTCCCCCGTGGATAATCAAAAAAATTTGCACGTGTTTTAGAAGGAAAAGTTGAGTGTTTTTTTCGTTTCCTTGGGGTCTTTCAATAGTTCAAGTGTATGTGATAAGTGTACGATAATTTAAAATACCACTAGACTTGCATTACATTACATAACACGTTTTTTACAGAAAATATTTGATGCAGTAATTCTATCTTGACCAGATTAATGGAGCACCGAATAATTGATTATGACATGCGAAAAATTTGATCGTGCCGCGACAAACGGGCCCAACAGCTCGTCTGATAAGCTATTATAAATTACATTAAATAAAATACATTCATTTTGTACACGATCTTATACCTAGTTCAAGTTTGTTTGTATCAGTTCATCACTTTTTTTCAATATAAGATAGCTGGCTATTGGTTGAACTCATGGAAGGGAAAACAGTCTAACATAAAATAAAATTTAAATTGGAGCCTCAATGGACTTCATGAAATGATAAAAAAGTTTCATGAAAGGAAGGTCACGACTTTACCATGATATTGTTTGTCAAGAAATTGACAGGAACGCGCAAATAAAATATTTGTTATTTTTAACAAAATATTTCTTGAAACAAACAAATGCACTGATCAAAATCAAATATCTTATTTTGTAATTTCAAATCAGATTTTCTTTTGTCATTATTTCAACAAAATAAATCGTTGCGTGAAACCAAAATTTAGTTATTTTTACAATATTTTTTTCTGTGTGTACATCAATCATTTCCGATCGAATCAGAGTTGATTCAACTATTTGCAATGTCTAAAACAAATAAAACCGATTTATTTTTCAACTAACAGAAATTTGTTTCAAAAACAACACCAGTTATTTCAACTAAAATATTTGTTGAAATTGAAAGGTATGTGTCCTCACTAATTGACAACATTTTTTTTCAAACAGTTAAATTAGTTGTTTCAACCATCGTTTCTGCTAATCGAAAAACAAAAATGACAGTTTAGTTAAAACAACAATCGATTAGTTGTACCAAATTTTAACCAATCGAATTCAGAAAATCAACTAATATTTTGGTTGAAATGGGATCGCGGATGGTTCCGTGCGTGTTCCTAGACGACAAAGAGGTGTTAGATTCTGAATTCGATTAAAATGCTTTCAGTAAAACTTCAACTTCACCGATTGTCTACTCTGGTCTTCCTCCTTGCCTAAGTTCGCATTTGTACAATATTTTCGTATTCAGGATTGATGATTTTTTGACAAACTATGACACGACATAACATAAATAAGGAAAAACACTTTTACACACCCATTTCGAAAATCCTATTAACTGGGTCACCAATAGGGCATCGAATTATTCTTCGAAACGAAAAGGTTGTATTTTTATCAACCTAAAAATTTTAAGATGATCCCAATCACTGGCCCATTCGATAGTTTTCAAGTGAGGGAAGACGATTAAGATATTGCAACACTTAAAACTGTTTATTACTTTTTTCTCACTTGGCCTAAATTAACCAAATGAGGAACAATTCTCTTTTTAAAGTATATTATTTGCATCCTATGAATTAGGGGTGATCGGGCATGAAAATTCTTCAAACCCAGCCCGATCCGCACCTGATTAATGTTACGATTTTGTACCCATGCCCAGCTCGTCTTTATTTTCTATGCGGGGGTACAAATTCAAAATACGAAAAACGAAAACATACAATCTGTCAGTGGTCAGGCTTTAAACATTTACAGATCGATCAATTTCAAATAGATTTTCGGTCATTACACTAACAAACTAAACGATCCTTTTCAGGGCATCTAGCATGCGTTCAGAATTATTTTCGATAAGATATCCTTCGCATAATTACTAATTAAAACAGAAAAAAAACTGCTGCTCAAATATTCGAATCAAAATTAACAGTGATTTAGACAATAGTTGTGTAGATCGGTGTCAACAGTTCGAACAACCCCATGGGGCCCTTGTAGTTGTTTTATAAACCCAAATCCTGAAATTCGTCTTCAGACATAGATTTTTCGATCGTATATACATATATTCTTAAATACGGATCAATATCTAATTTATAAAATTAATTTTGGTTTTTCGCATCAAAATTTTCATTCGTTAATCAACCTAAATTTCGCGTTTTTATTATCATTCCTTTTAAAATAATCATCAGACATTCCAGAACAATAAAAGTTACGAAATGCACGTAACACTCATCGTACATTAGGAAGGACATTAAAACCGACAATTTCGACAATTCAAATGCTTCAATTGTCGTAAACCAAATGACAAATTTAAAAATAACATGGTCTCCTATCAAAAGGTAACACCGTTCGGTACCAGCCCGGACCCGAACGGTTTTCTTCCAGTGGGAAAACCATTTTCCTGCATCCGCACCCAGGGGCGCTTTCTGTGGCTTCTGACGTGGAATAATTGCATTTACTGTCGTTCAGTTTGTCGAAACAGAGCCATAAAAAGAAAAAAACCGAAGCTCGGCGATGGCTTGCCAAGAACACGATGATAAACACAAACCGGCAAGAAAGTCCATACGTCCGTCCGTTCGTCCGTTCGTCTCCCGCGCTCACTGTCCTACATTTATCAAAGCAATAAAAATCTGGAAACCGACTGCAGAGCACCGGCAGCGCACTCACCTTCTGTACACATCCGGCGAAGGATCCCTTATCCCGAAGGCTCATCGGCAGTGTGTGGATGTTGTGCACCCCGCCCAGGTACAAGCTGTGGGGCAGCGAAAGATGCCAGAATCCGTTGGGCGAGACCGTCATTACTTCCGGTAGCTGATCGATCTGCAATGCGGAAACAATGTGTTCAGTATTTTTTTTCTCTCGCCCTTTGCTATCTTTGATTGTTTGCGGAAGAAGACGTTCTTTGCTAGCTACGAACGTCAAGGAGTACAGAACAACAGAATCGGAATAAGCCCCCGGTGGATTGGTCTAATGTGATGGACGGTGACAGTGATTTAATTGATAAAACAATCAAGCTGCTATGAAAGGGAAGCATTTCGCCTGTCATCGTGTCGGTAACAGAAATCACGGTATTCGGAAAGATGTCTGTTGGACAGGCTATTGTCGGGACTTGATCAGTAATGAAATTCATCCTCTATTTGTAAAAGGAAGGATATCCACCATTTTCATTTGATTCGTTTTGTAATGAAAATCTAGAGCCAATCTCTGTAGCAAGGAAGAAAAGTAGGTTTCCGGGCCCTTATTACCGTTCTCACTTCCACTTTCACATTCACTCCACTTACTTGTCACTTCACTTGATTTTCCCTATTACCAGTATCACTGTAGTGGAAAAAACTCATTTTTTCAACGAAATGTTGATGGCGTGATGTTCATAATGACATAAAGTTCATCCAAATAATTACTTTTATCTTTGAAGCGACTTCCGTACTAAGGACCTGAATTCACCTCACTCGATTTTCACCGTGAAGTGATATCGATAATAAGGGTCACAATCATTTCACTTGGTTTTCACCGTGTAGTGATACCGGTAATAAGGACCCCGAACTCGCATTACAAATGATAAAAAGTCAGCGAGTTAAAAAAAATGAACCTAAAACTTACCTTCAACACAGCCAGTCGGGATGTCCTGGAAACTTTAATAACGTGCCACTGATTCATAGATAAAGGGAATTCACTCCTGTAAGAAAGAAAATTGGTATTTAATAGAGCAAAACTACTAAATTAAAAGCAATATTTCTATCTGGAAACAAGAGCTATTCGCAATAAAATGAAAATCGTATCATGAGAAGCAGTTTGTTTTAAAACATCCGCATAAACAATTTATTACTTTTCAACTAAATATCAACACTGATCTAACGTTGAGGAATTCATGAATAAAACTCGAAAAGTTTCGTTCGATCATCATTTCGTCCATCAGTTCCTTGCTGGGCGGATCCGGAAGGTTCACACAACGCGAATATGCTAAGCTGGTCTAACCGATTCCTATGATCCTCGGAAGAGCTAGATTCGTTGAACTGGTCATCCCTGGTATTAGTAGATATTCCCGTCCGGTCATTGTTTATGCATTCCGTGGTTTCCGAATCTGCTGTTAAATCCAATGCTGTTGAACTTTTCGTGGATTTTTTTGTGATTGAAGCACTTGACTGCTCTGAACTTAGAATTTCCTCTTCCATGTCGATGTGATTCGACTTGTCAGTAGTGCACTTCGGGTCTTCTGAATTGTTTTCCTGAAACATTCCAACGAACACCAGGGATTCACTTTCATTTGGATACAGGCGAATTTTTTTCGATTTGGATTTGGATCCATCGTCAAAAGGTTTGCGCCTGACACCTTTCATTTTGAGAGAATTGTCAGAATCAAAATCGTTCTTCTTGCGTGCATAGTGCCTACTAGGATGAGTTTTTGAACAACAGAAATAAATAATTCTAGCAATTTCCTTCCAATATTTTGCGAATGTACCAAACAAACAGCGAAGAAACATTCATCAAAATTTTTTTCTTCGCATAAGTTCAAGGATGTTTCGCGAAATTGCTACTGCAATTAAGTAATAGAATCATTTATAGTACGGAATAGAGTTTTTGGCAATATACCACATGTAACGTCGCGCAATCCAAGATAACGTTCCCACGCATCAAAGACCACCCTTATCGAAACAATTAAGGTCTGAGGACACAGGGCCACGTTTTGAGTTTTAATTGGACCACGTGGCTCGCTCAATTCCCTTTGCGCATCGTGTTTCTCTTGTACTCTCTCGTATTAGAGTGCCTATAACCAGAGTGACGACATCTCATCCGTAATTTTGGCAACAATTCAAAACATTCCATTAGCTTTACATTGAATTGACAGGTCGTTTACTCGTTTGGAACTGGGAGTCACTCTATCTCGTATATGAGCAAACTGTACCGGGTTGAGAGCATACATTTTATTATTTTGATGAGAAGTTTTATCACATTAATCTATCGTATGGGTTGGACATTGCATGGATTCCAATGAGAATGAAAAAATATCCAACTTTCACAAAGATAAAATGTCTGTGTGTTTGGCAGCCTTGTCGAGCCAATTTTATTTCTCTCTACTTTTCAGAATGCTGTCAGGGAATCAGAGCGAAAAAAAATGGCGGATGCATTGAAACTGACTTTGTTTCACAGAAAAATACAAGACTTTATTTTTATCGCGATAACATATATGTTTTTATGTACTAATCGCATCTAAACTAAATTATCTAGACTTTGTCACGGTAGATTTATGATACAAGCCTGAAAAGCCGAGATATTCGATGAACAAGTAGAGGTATGCATTTCCGAGCGTTCCAATTTTCAACAGTTCTTCAGTCAGAAAAAAAAACAACACGACCGCTAAACTCAATGAATCATTCTGAAAATTTCACAGAATATTCTCAACTAAATTTCGAAGACATTGTCAGGTGGGTTTTTCTATACTCTGCACCGTTTTCAAGAAAATTTAATTTGAAACGGGAAAATAGCAAAAAACCTACCACTTTAGTGTCCTCAGCCCTTAAAAACAAACACCCAGCTTGCCACTTGTAAACAACCTTCTTGACATCACAAAATAAATACGGACATTAAACAGAGACCAAGGTTCAGGTTCCAAACAAAACGCTATTCAAAGTATAACAGACAAAGTACCGTACAACAGTAACTCACCTATCTCGGTCAAGTACGTCCGTACACTCACGACCGGCACTCAATCGCTCTTTAGAACAAATTAAACGCACGTAAAAATACTCGTTTCTGATTCTCACACTCTTCTCTCGCGCTCTCCCTCCGTCACATGGCCTCGCGGATGGAATTTAAGCTGATCTGAGTTATAAACCTTTTCAGAACAAATCGTCTATCCACCATCAAGCCCTCTCCCGAAAAACAAAAGTAAAATTATGTGCGAATGTATGGTTTCCTTTTCGAACGAGATTCTACGAACAAAAAACATCTTGCCGCTGTGTACTGTGCATGCTGACTTTAGCCCGAAAAACATGAACGCGATCGTACTTCGGAACCGTAATTGGTCATGCTGGAATCTGGAGGAATTTTTGAGTCTAGTGATAACTACTAGTTAAATCTGAATCCACCAAAACAAAATGAGGGCTTGGCCATGAACTCAAGTCAGCACTAATGCTCCAAAGCGACCAAGGGAGACTCGATGAATCGGATTTGGTCATTGCGTCGGTTTGCTGGGTTTAGAATATTACTGCGCAATATTAAAGCATTTGAAGACTACAATTACTAAATGTCCTTGAATGAAACGAAAAAAATGTTTTCTCCGGCTATGCATCGGCACATCAGAGCATCACAACGATTTGGAGTGTGATTGATGAACCATTTGTTTCTCAAACATCGTTGGTTAGAAATGTTTCAAAACTTTTTGTTCCTCGATCAACCGTCTTTTCTACATCTCGATGTCAACTAATTAGATCTATGTCATTCGTAGTCATTTCGTTCCCATACCGCCTGTTTCCAACCTGTTTTCAATAACATTTACTTCTCTATGATTCATTCATTCTGTTCCGCAACA
Source organism: Malaya genurostris (assembly GCF_030247185.1). NCBI lineage: Eukaryota > Metazoa > Arthropoda > Insecta > Diptera > Culicidae > Malaya > Malaya genurostris. Next base: position 258,818,561 of record NC_080572.1, read on the forward strand.
TTTACCATCATCGCCCACGGAAGGCCGCTCCAGTCGATGACCAACATGCGAACCACCCGCTGGGTCTTCGTAGCCTGGGAGTGTTTTCCGCAGAGCCACTGGAACAAAGGAATACGGCCACCAATCACCATGTAAGATCCATCCCATCGGCCACTGCTGACCACCAACTGGAGACTGAATCCGCCAGAGTTTCGGTTATCAGCATACAACAAAGTCAAATACAACAACGTTATAATGTTATAATTAAAGAAATTGGCACAGAGCTAATACTATGTTCACACTGGCCGAAAATAACATGTTTTAACGATAGTAATATAAAGTTAAAACCGCACCGACGACACGACCTGCCACTCGCTTTTAAAACTGTATCGTAAATCGAGCTACCCCTCAGTAACTGGTAATGTCAAAATGAGATCTTATGAAAAATGTTTGAAATTGGCAACGCGGTCTGAGAAATTGTTGTTTTCGAAATAACAGTTACAGTAACCCTAGTTACCATTGTTTATCTTTTCACAGCTAGCGGACTAGCTAGAGTGAAGAAAATTTCATCGTGAGACCAGAATGGTCTGCAACCCATTGAGGCACTCAGATGAACGTGTATGACCCCGAATGTTGGTGATGTGCTGCAATTTCGAAATTCGGTGAAAAGTCCCGATCGTTATTTTTTTTACTTTTAATGCAAATGTACTAAAACAGCTTAAATTATTTATATTTCGAATGTTTTTCGATCCAAATTCTTGTACATTTTTAATCAGATTTCACGAATTTCAAATAACTTCACCAATATTTAATTTATATAAAAATGCAACAATAAATAAATGATTAAGGTACCGGTGAAACATGCTGTGATTACAATTTCAATCAACTTTAATCTGCGCTAACATTTACCGGTTTATTAGTAAATCATATTTCAAACGTTCGGAATAAATAAAAATGTAGAATGATGAAATCTATATTTATTGTGCTCGTATTACAGCAAGTCGTGTTGTAAGTAAATAGTTCTTGAGCGTGCTTTGTTGGTCGTGAGAAAATTTGTTTTGCTACCGATTATCATTAGGCAGATGGTGCTTGATTCTTATAATGAATCTCTTTTTAAACGCCTGTAGAAGCAGAGACAGTCAGTGGGCGGCTTGACAGGGACATTATCCTATCATTCAAATATTGTTGAAAGATACGTAAAAAATGTTTCAGAAAAATTCAGTGGTAAATATAGGCGGATATGTTCCATTTTGATAGATCACCATCACATCCTCATAGTGTTATCTCCATAATAACTGGTACATTCCTACAATGAATATATTTTAGCCTAACTTGATATATGTTAAAGTGTTTTACTTATAATACATCTTTTAAAGTATTACCTGTTTGTTTATTATGCCGTGCATGGCGACTATTTCGTAGCAACCACAGCAGTGATGCTTGTAAAATATATTTTTATTATTACCTAGGGGTCTTTCAATATTCGATAACTGGCGGTAAATCGCTCACGAACACTTTTTATTCCAATTTTGCTTCGGAGTGTCTGGTCGTGTCGTCGACCGCACTGTTCACACTAAGAAAAATGGTTGTACCTATCTGCGTTGCCAGGTCATTTTTCCAAAAATATGTAGTCGGCGCAAAAATCTATCTGTATCATATCGGTATCAACATCTCTTCTACCTAAGTAGCAGAAAAGGTGAGCGAAAAAAAAGACAACCTTTTCTCATGTCTATTCAAGCTAAAAACCAAAATCGGTACTTATCTGTGCGATCCGTGAATTATCGGTATTTTGGGAGAACACATCTGTATAGTGGTATAGTGGTCAAAAATCTGTATAAATACCGAGAAATCTGTATACCTGGCAACGTTGGTACCAGTTTTCAGTTTTGTTTTATTATGATTACATGGCTACTTTGATGGAAAACTGCTGTTGTTGAACAGCTTGTCAATTGACATAGTCGAAAAGTGAAGGAAAATGCTAGCAGGGTTGTGCTTTACTGACAATTATCCCAGTAAATCCGAACATCGGACGCATCGTGCACGAAAGCTTTTGATTGCGTTTCGAGCTTACATAGTGTATCGGTAGAACAAAAGAGTGAAGAAATACCAAAGCAGAGAGCGGATGTCTGATACTCAGGGGATGGGATATATCGGAATTGGATTTCCAACTCCGAACATAGGGCAAGAGTTTTTCTGGCCCTAAGAGGCGAATGACCTTAAGGTTAAAGCCTCTATGATCGAAGCAAAAGAATGTTTAACCGACGACACGACCAGACACTCCGAAGAAAAATCGGAATAAAAAGTGTTCGTGAGCGATTTACCACCAGTTACCATAAATATAGCGACCCCTTGAAAATGACAAAAACTAACTATTCGAGCAACACTGTTTAAGTTGCTATGAACTAGTTACCAAGGAGCATCAGAATAAATAAACAAACAGTTTGAAATAGTTATGGAATAATTCCTCATTTCATTATTAAGAATATTTTACAATTTTTCATTATTTGTATTTTTCATTATTCGGAAGTGCATTCGACGTTCGAATGGAACGTAATCACTAGACGGAGTGTATGCTATTGTTAATAACGCTGCTAGTTGCTTGGTACAAGACTTCATATATGCTTTGAAATCACCTCTGAAATCTGGTTACCGGTTACATAGATCTAGCCCAATCGGCACTTCAAAGTTCAGTCCAACAAGGGCAATTACAAACTAGTGACGTTGAACAGGCACATTCAAAATTTTTGACAACCTTAAACAATGCTGATATGTCCACCAAGTTTATAGAAACGCTGTGGTCACCTGGAGTTATCAAAAAGTCTACATTCAATCGGCTTGGTGGACTAGTTTTAAACCAGGAAGCTCGAGCAAAACTTTAAACGAGAAATGTAATTCTGGGAACATTATGAAAGTGATAAATGCTTAGTTAGATGAATATATTCCCTCTGAAGATAACACACGAGAAGTTTTTATTGCCTTAAACAACCGAAATCAAATTTTTTTTAGTCAATAATATTCGTTGCCGGTACGGTACGCCACTACGAATTACATATTCGTTATGAGACAAGTACTCCAGAAGTGTCGAGAATACAACGCGCCATTGACTTCAAAGCGACATACGACACAATCGCTATGGCAGATCACAGCTATGGCAGATTATGCACGAATGCGGATTTCCGTATAATTTGACGTAATTGGTCGAAGCAACGATGAATAGAGTAATGTGATACGTCCAAGTATCTGGGACGCTCTCGAGTCGTTTCAAGTCTCAGAGAGGGCTACGGCAAGGTTTTGGATTCTTTTGTCTCTTGTTCAATATTGCTTCGAAGAGCGCGGATCAACACGATCTTCCGAAAGTACGTACAGCTCTTTGGCTTCGCTGACGATGTTGATATTGTCACACGTAACTTTGAGAAGATTATGGAAAGAAACATCGAGCTGATAGCCGAAGCTAGAGGTATCTGACTGGCTATAAAAAGATACAAATTTTAAAAAATGACTCAAAACTCTCTGAAAGAATAAATTTAATACCTGCCAGCGGCCAACTACACTCAGTGGTTTCGTTTCAAGTGAGAATCTCTTGTTTTTGTTTACATTCCATATGTAGTTACCAAGGCTACTGGTAACTGTTTTTCAAAATCAATAACTTACCAACTTGTGTTGCCAGTTCCAACATTTTTTCAAGCAAATCCGTTTTGACATTACCAGTTACTGAGGGGTAGTTAAATTTGCGATACAGTTTTGATAGTCGAGTGGCAGGTCGTGTCGTCGGTTTAACACTCTTTCACATCCTATCGGGGAGACGTCGGCTCGCAAATGCCTTGTTTGATATTCCTTCGCTCTGTTTCGCTAGCGATACATAATGTAAAAATAAAGCTTTTTTAGGTCGACGCGATTGATGCAAATGGTGCAGAATTGTCCGATAACGGGCCGATTGAAGCGCTACGATCGGCCTCATATCGTGCTCTATCGGTCCGATAATCGGGCCGATGATCGGACTTATACGGGTCGACAAATTTCACTGGGATATCATGTTATTTCGGGAAAACATATTTTAATGTGACGTTTATGAATATGAAATAACGCAAAAGTAAAACATGTTATTTCGCTTAAAACTTGAAATCGGAGTTATAACATGTTTTAACTCGTAGTATGAACATAGTATAAGTCAATGTGCCTTGTTTTGGTCAAGCTCTGCTGTCGAACGATCGATCCTTGGACAGGTCTTTTTTAAGCGGGGATACGTTCCGCATAAACAATCGCCTAAAAGCTGCATTTCTTTGAATTTTTAGAAAATTCGAATAAAAAAACTGCTAAACTAAAGAGAATAAATTTTTGATGTCTCGAAAATTCATGAAACATCAAGATCTGGAGTTTTCTAAAAAAAATTACAGGGTTGTATGCAAGACACAACCGGGCACAATTACATTTAAAATGAAACAATTCAAAGGTTCCTGTAATAAAAAAAAACAAAAATGATAGTAGATGCACTATGCTGAAAACTTATCCATGTGACCAGTTAGAAACGTAATATAGTTAAGGTGCTTAGATTCTTTGCGAATGATAAAATGGAGAATTGAATTTTTTCATAATAATTGATTTTTTTAACCATTTCCACATTTGAATACTTTTTATAATATATTCTTTGACTGGAAGCAAATGATAATAGTTTTAAAATTATTTGAAAGATTAATTTTAGATACAAATAACCTCCAGATAAAACCTGGACAAATAAAATGATATAATTTTATAATGAAAAAAAAAAAGTTTCGTGCGGCCAGTGGAGGTCCTTCCATTCGATTCTCCAGATTTTTTTACATAAGATAAGCTTGATTCAGCAAACTTGCAAGAAGTTTTACCAAGATTTAGGGACGATTTACAGTAAGGATCTCATGAAATGGAGGAATTGGGGTAAAATAGCCGCCAAAACGTTTCGTGCGGCCAGTGTGGGTTCTTCTAATTGATTCTCCAGACTTTTTTACATGAAAGTAGGCTATTCCAGAATACCGCACTCGATTTCTTTTCAAGTTACAGAGCGAATGTTATAGGAAACCCCAAAACTGCTGTACATGTGGGGTGAAACGAGCAGGATTGCGATTCGTGCGGCCATTGTAAACCATTCCATTGAATTTCTTGGACATTTTTACATAAGAAACGCTTTAGTTTGTTGACCTATCTCCATTAATTCATGAGTTACAGAATTCTTCACAGGTTTTCATAGATTTTTTCCAACTGTGCGATGGCAGAAATTTCGTGTAGATTGATGTCAGATATTGACAGATAAGACTTATATTTAATGTCAACACTTGCTTCGGCGGAACCGTAAAGAAGCATAAACAATGCAGGAGTCCGTGCAGTTATGATAAAAGATGAATTTTTAAAAGAAAAAGCATATGCTCACAATAACAAAATCAATAATTCGGGAAATCGCTTTAGATGAAATGGCGTTTAGGGGAAAAGAATCACAGGTATATGAAAAATCAGATAGCAATGATTCTAATAAAAAATACAATGCGTAGTTAATGTGCAAAATTCTTCGAACATTTTTTTTTTTAATTTATTGGGAAAGATTTCATCCTAAGCTAAACTACGTGTAACACAAAAGGTGTTGCTTAACTGCTTTTGAAATTAATAAGATAATAATCAGTTACTCATATAAACATTATTCGACTAGAAGTGCGAATGTTGTAACGAGACACTGTAGAACACAGAAGTTTAAGAACCATCTAAATTTAAAAACTTCAACTAAGTTTGTTGAGGTAAATCGAGAATCCGGAATTTAAATAATTAAAACCGGATATCGTTTGAAAGTCTTTAATGTTTTAATGTTTTGCTTCAAGACTAGAGAGCACTCCTAAACTTCCGGACTGATCTAATGGAACTTTATTGTTACCCTTTTGTTTTCTGGAAAAGTTTACATGGAAACTGATAATAAACGAGCTCGAATTTTACACTAACACGAAATGGTAAAGCTTAACTCATCACTGTCGTAAACTTTTCACTGACCGGCTGTCGACTTTATTGGTTGCTGCAGTAAACATTCGTTATTTCCGCAGTTTTCATCACCTTCCCTGACCCCGGTAGCAGTACAATGAAATGTTGCACAGTGGTTCAGAATGAAATTTTTTTTTCAGTTTGTATCGTATTGTTAGAAAATAAAACAGTTTTTTTTTTTGCTGGAAAATCCCAGATCTTGTCATCATTGTATTTCATTCCACTTTTTTCCATTTTTTTGCATCCAAAACATTGATTAGACTGTCAATTTATGCTTTTAAACATTCGTTATTTCGACAATGTTCCTCATTTCTGGTAATATATTATTAAAGACTGTCAGGTTTTCATTTCACTTTCACAACATTTTTTTGATTTCGCTTCTACATTTGTAGACATATCAAGAATCACAAAAAAAGGTACTGTCATTGAGCACGAAGCCATTGTTCCGAAGCGACCGGATCCGGCACATACTGTGGATAATCTCAAGTCGGACAGGATGTCGCAAACAGAAAAGTTAAAATGTATTTCATCGTTTCACTACAGCTCTACAGTCCTGGCTTTTCCCCGTTACTTGACTTTGAAGGGGTTGGAAACATTCATAGAATACGAGTAGTTACTTACTATCGGTGCTCCAGTTTGATACAAACGCGATTAAAACTCTCGGAAAACTGTGTCATTTTGGCTTTCAGTGTCATCCCACATTTCCAACAAATCTGGCCATAATAGATAACCCCATCAGATGGTAATGGAAGATAACGTCATTTTAGAAACAGGGAACAAAAAGAAATATAAGACATTATGACGCTAATTCTTTGCAGAATATCACCTCAATGCCGTACACGGGGATACAGAATCGATAAGTAGTATGGGAAGGAAAAACTAAATTCATCTAAATGCCAGTGTCGGTCGGAAAAGGGTTCGTGGCATGTGTTCCGATCGCAAGAAGAGTGAAAAAATGTGTGCTTCCACACCATGTCGGCAGATCCGAGCTTGCGGATGAGCAAAAATTTAATTAAACTTCTGAGCTGGCATTAAAAATTTAATTTAGAGTTCGTAATTGGATTACATCGGACACTATCGCTCAGTGGTCCCACATCAACTTTCGTAACATATCTATATTCTGGTAAGTGCTGTTAATTTTCGTTCGCGATGAAATTCCTTCGACGCCGAACGGAAAACGGTCATTTCGGAGCAGTTAGGAAAATTATGGCAGCTCCGAGCGGACCAATGTTTCCCACCCACTCAGAATTTATGTTGTCCTCATTTGAAGTAGGCCATTTGTATTCATCGTGAGCATCTTTTTAAGGTTATTGAGGGCAAGTATCGCTACCTGGTGGTCGATGCTGAAGCGAACGTTGGTGATATATAGTTAGTTGATTTCACTTTCTGAGCCACTTGGCCACTTGGACTCCGGAATGCATGGTGTACATGAGTTAAGCGAACGCATTTTTTTAATTTTTTACGATGATATCTATTATTCAAACGTGTGAAATATAGCGGATTTTAGCCTGATCATACTTTAAAATTTGCTGCTAAGGTTAATTTCGAGTGATATTTCTAAGGGATGCGCACAGTACAATCTAGCCATGGTCACATTTTGATGTGGAACACATTTTTATTTTCTATATAGGGGTGCAAATCAGAAACTCAAGAAAAAATACACATAGAAATCTGGTCAGGTTTTAAACACTTACAACTCAGTATATTTTGCATAAATTATTAATATTATTTCATTATTTGATTGGAAATATTTAAATGATTGAAATTTTGATTAGTAGCGAGCAGTGTCCTATTTTGTTTGCTAAAAATCTCCGATATATCGGATTTCCCTGCCATAGACGACGGTTTTGAAGGAGTAAGCGATATATCAATGGGAAAGCATCGCTCTGATTGGTCAATCGATGAAAAAGTGAAGCTGTTCGAAGCACGCTAATCTATAAGAGCAAATTCAGCAGCTAGAAGTTCTATATAGAAAATCTATATCAGAACTGAAACTGGAACAAACATATCCCCAGCAAGCCGTTCTAGTTTTATTTATTCGAACAGTTCTTCTGTCAAAATTAAAACTGGCATACGCTTCCGTTCTATTTTTTTTCTATATTTGAAACAAGAGTAAAACACTGCTGGGGCTACAAGTTTTTCTTGTTAGAAAAATTCAGCTTTAAATTTTGTAACTGACATAATTTATGCATCTAGAACTAGAACACTACTGAATATGCCCTAAATGTCCCGGGTTGGCGGTTCAATGCATAGGGCGCTGGTCTTACAAACCAGTTGTCGTATGTTCGAGCCCCGACCTGGAAGGATTCGTCGTAGTGTCAGCAGAACCTTAGCACTAGCCATGCAATGGTGTTCTGTACACTCTGAATCGGCTGCGATGTCTGTTGAAACAGAAGGTCAAATTCCACTACAGGAATGTAATACCAAGGCTTTGCTTTTGAATATGCCCTAAATATAAGCGAAATTATAGCTAACGATTCAGTCCTACGCGTAGCATGCTAGAGGTAGGTTATTGCTAGACAGCAAGACAAAAAGTGCCATAAAACAATTTGAAGCTTTAATTGGTATGCTCTGATCTTGTGTCATGCAAGCTCGGATGAAATTCCATGTTATGTCGTTTCGCCTGAGAAATTGGCATCTACCCCAGGGTAAATGTTGAGTGCGTAAGATTAATTTCTAATTTATATAAGATGAACTCGATTGATAATGAGAATAAGTTTATCGCTTCAACCGAAATCGCAGAATGGTAGAGAAACCTGACGCTATAAAAATAACTGCTTTCATACAAAACTTGAACACAAGCTTGGCGAAGAGTAGCTTAAATATCGAAATCCGTATCGCAAGTATGTACAAAGAAATAATTGCATACATTTGAGATATTGATGTAATTTCGTCGGCTACAAAACAAATACAAATCAAGACAAACAGAGTCTGAATTCTGGGCGTGTTCGGTGTTGGTACCTAATAAAGATCAATTTAAGCAGACTCATGTGCAATTGCGGATTCAAAAGTGTGACGATTGATTGAACTGTTTGATTGTAGATCATTAGAAATTTTGGTTGCCTTGTTCCACATCAACGGCTCAAGCAGCCCCATGAGGCTGATTCTTGTAGTTTTTGTACCAGTTTTCATTTTCTGCTCTTGTACTTCTTATATTTGTACGCAGATTTCCGAAGCTACGTGTTTTTTTACGCGAATTTTCAAAGTTTTCCGGTTGTCTTCACAAAAAAGAAAAGATGAAACTTACACGGCATGTAAACCGATAGTACTATGAAATAGACATCAGTGGAAACAAAGATCTGATTTAACACCATGATTGATGTAAAATTACATTAAAATTCATTAAGTTTTTCATTGAACAAGACTGTATATTTACAAACCGCTTCGTTTTGTAATGTAAATTTCCATTCAATTGCCTGCTCCAAATATGTGCATGAAAAAAAATGTAAATTCAAAAAAAAATTTTATATGTGTTGTTTTGTCTTAGAAATACATGAAACGTCGAGATCTGATGTTATCCCGAGTTTTTTTTCAAGTCTCCGTTTGTGATACTTGGAAAATTTTCGATTTTTTTCAAGAAAAAAATATTTTTGATAACACCAGATCTCGACGGTTTCATACATTTCTGAGACAAAATTTTTTTCTATTTCGAAAACTTCAAAATCCCAGTCAAAGAGTCGATTAAAAAAAATTGGCTGAGATTACACAAGGTCTGGATGTTTCATGCATTTATTTCATTTGAAGATATTCGGCATAAAAAAATTAGTTTTCCGTTTTGTTCTTACGCGAATTTCCGAAGTTACGCAGTTTTTATTACCAACACGAAAGTTTTTCTTTAAATTTACATGCATACATGTCGAATCTGCACAGTTAAAAAAACCCTGTGATTTTACATCTTATTAGATGCACATAAATGGAGCGTCGCAGTTTACGCAAATTTACATCAAAGAACATTTAATATTGTGTCTAAGACTCCATGACATGGAATTTATTGAAATAAAAAAAAAAGACTACTGATAGAAACCACCGCGACTTGAACCGAGAATCATTGGATCGCAAGTACGTTTGTTAATCGACTGAGCCACAGAAGCATGCATCTGCTTGGCTGGTAAAAGGTGCATTTAAATTTATATAGTGAACCTGCCAGCAGAACGCAAGTTACAGTCGAAACCAGTAAAATTCAAGCTAATCTAACATTAAGTCACTACAAATAAAATTTTCCGTCATTTGACAAATTAGGTATTTATGAATTACATCATATGAGGGATTAAGCCACCTGTAAAATTCAAAAATTTTTAGAGTGTGGGTACTGAGTAGTGCAGCCAGAAATCTGTATTAAACATAATTTTCCATATAATGTAACATAAATTTCAGAAAATTCGTTTACATTTTAATATTAAGCCTGATTTCGATCAATTTTCAGAGAAATAAAAAAAACTCTTTTTTCTGTCTATGAGCTGCATTGTACGTCATGACTGATTGAAATTTACATGCTTAGCACGTAATTTTCACTTACCACTTTCATACGGCTAAATTGAATGACTGTATGAATTTAAATACACCATAAATCTGACCAGCAGCTATGTGCTCCAGTGGCTCAGTGGATACACGGGCGCTCTTGGTGATCAAATGATTTTTTGTTTTATTTTATTCAATTGATTCCCTAGCCAAGTAATTTTCAAATCGCACGTAACTTTCTTTTATTTCTGATAAATGCCGTTTGTTACAACTGATTCAATGGCATTTGACAGGTTTTTTCTAACTGTGTAGCTACTCTTAAAGGCTTCTGCCATTGCAAACTCGGTGGAAATTTTGTACATGCCAGCACATCACGAAGTAGTTAACAAAATTAGTTTTTTTGTATGTCACACGCATGAACCTTTTTGAAATAATTGAAATAATACTATAATAATAACATTTCGGAGCTAGGAAACTTTCGGTGGGTTCGTTGCGGAATCAGTTTTTTGAAGAGACTTTCTGAAAATTTATATCAGTCTGAAATAGAGTGATGCAGACCAGCATACTAAATTTGTTCTAGATTCCCGGCTATAAAAATATATAGCTTCATCTATTCTATTTTTATAGTATCGAAAATCTGTTAAAGTTGACCAAGCTGTAAACGCTCAAAATGTTTCCACTATTTACTAGTGATTCCACAATAGGGTGGGACAAAATATTGATTTAGCTCCACCAAACTTTTCGTGTTCTTTTTGGGTCGCATAAGCACCATACAAAATTTTTATCAGAGAACCTATGTTTTCGCGCCCGAGGTTTAAAGTTTGTACGTGAATTAAAGACTGTCCCAGAAAGTATGGACGCACTTTGATTTCGCTGTAAATAATTCACAAGTGTTAGATATTAAAATTTTATTCGATTTACTGATAGTATTAGACTACAACAACAGAATATTATTCTCAACATTTGTAACTTTGCCATTGTAGACTAGCTGGCGCACCTTCTTACGAACGTTCCTTATTAAATTCCATACAGACTTCTTGGTGACAAGTTTTGACACTTTTTTCCAATCTTTTTCGAACTGTTGGATGGTTTCGGCTGCCGAGACATGTTTCCTGAGATGTGCCTTCGTTAATGTGTAAAATTCCTCAATTGGTCGATGTTGTTGCCAATTTGGTAGATTCATGTCTTTTGGGACGAAAGTGACATTTTTGGTAGTATACCATTCTATCGTTGATTTCGAGTAGTGGCAAGAAGCAAGATCTAGCCAGAAGACAACAGGATCCTTGTGGCTTCGAATCATGGGTAGAAGTCGTTTTTGTAAACATTCCTTGATGTATATTTCGCTGTTCATTGAAGCAGTGGTGATAAAGGGTTTCGAAATCTTACCGCAGCTACAAATTGCTTGCCAGACCATAGCTTTCTTACCAAATTTTTCAACTTCAATCGATGTCTCGGACTGGTTTAACACTTGCCCTTCTCGCACCGTATAATATTGTGGTTCCGGCAAGGCTTTGTAATCGAGTTTCACGTAGGTTTCGTCGTCCATGATTGTGCAGTTCAAATTTCCAGCAAGAATCGTATTGTACAGCTTTCGAACACTCGGCCTGATCGATGCTTCTTGTTTCGGGCTACGCTTTGGTTGTTTCTGCTTCTTATAGGTTCGAAGATTCAAACGTTGTTTAGCACGAAGAACATTTGACTACGAAGTGCCCACTTATTTGGCCACATCCCGAACTGAAACCTCCTACTTTTGTTCGAACGCCTTCAGTATACGTTTATCCAACTGAGGGTTAGCAGGACCTTTTTTTCGACCCATTTTCCGTTTATCCTCAAAGGTGTTATCCTCACCGAACTTCCTGATTGCATTTCGCACGACTTTTTCACATACTCCTTCCATTTTTACTATCTTTCTCAGTGACAGTCCGTGTTCTGTGCACAATTTGTACACAATTTTTCGACGTTGTTCTGCTGAAAGTCCACGCATTTCGAAACAAACTAATTAAAACGAATAAACAACTGCACAAATGGTTAGAGAAGAGCGTAAACAACAGGAAGCAGCCATAAAAATGGACAGATTCTGAACCATTGCGAAATGGCAGCTGTTTTTGGTTGCGTCCATACTTTCTGGGACAGTCTTTAGTATGGAGAAATTCACTTTTTACAAAAAAAATCGGCTGGAAATCAACCTATGAACTCTAAAAATCAGTGTAAGCTTCGTTTTCGTATGAAATTTCACCAGAAAGAAAACTTTCGAAGACCGCAAAACAATCCGACATTTGTAGAAAATATTATTAAAGGAAATCCGGCCCAAGGTCCGAACAATTGCTCATTCCTTAATATATCTAGTAACACTGCTGCTAGTGGTGGTAAAATGATTTTGATTTCTTTTATTATGCTATAACGGTTGATTTGAGTTATTTGATGTCTTCACAAAAGTTTCTAAGCTTAGAATGAAGATTTTTTTAAGTGACTTTTAAGTGGCATGTTCCAAAACTCACTGTAAGGACACAAAAAAAGGTTAACTTTTTAATTTGAAGAAATATTCAATGGATTTTTCTGCAATATTTAAGAAAAAAAATTAATTAATCCCATCCAATCCAATAACTTTGCCGAAGATATAAAATCTTCATTTCTTATAGTTTAGGATATATAGACAATACTATTTTATGCAAACAAAAACAATTTACATGACTTTTTTGCATCTGTAAAAGTAAAGTTTGGAGCATGGTTTGTCACTTAAGAAGAATTTCCAATTTAAGCTGAGTAACTATCGTGAAGACACCAAACAACTCAGATCAACTTTTATAGCATAATAAAAGAAAACCAAATCATATAACCACCACTAGCAGCAGTGTTGCTAGATATATTAAGGAATGAGCCATTGTTCGGACCTTGTGCCGGTTTTCGTTTAATAATTTTATCCACAAATGTCGGATCGTTTTGTGGTCTTCGAAGGTTTTCTTCCTCGTCAAATTTTCTACAAAAACAACACATGTACTTAGTTCGCTAGTACATCTCATCCAAGTCAGTCGATATAATAAAACCGCTTACGTTCGGGACAGAAGATATCAAGTACAGTATTGTGTAGTGAACAATGGAACGACCTCGACATGAGTGAACCAGACGAACAATAGCTACCGCCGACACGAAAGAATACAATTGCTGTTGACTTCAGGCAGTGCAAAACTCGACCTTTGATACGAGAACTTGAAGGTTTGCTTAAGGAGCAAATGCATCTTGCCATTAAACGTGTGCATTTACTTCAATGTAATAAGACGAATAATGTTGTTTACATTCAGTTTTATAAAGAGTTGGATGCAATTCAATTCGCAAAAGACAATAACAATGTGCACTATGTGGAGCACGAGAACATTAAATACAACATTCCAGTATATATGGAAGATAGTGCTATAGAAGTACGTGTGCATGATCTTCCCTCAAGCGTCATCGATTCTTATATTCGCAAAACTATGTCCCAATACGGAGAGATTCTCTCTATCGAAAAAGAAAAGTGGAAAAATTTTTCCCCGGTATTCTAAATGGCGTACGTTTGTTACGCATGCGCTTGAGGAGGCCTATACCTTCTTATGTGACATTCGGTCAGGATACAAGAATACCGTGCAAATCACTTTTTACCTATGACAATCAGATGGCCACATGTCAATATTGCCAAAAAGCTGTTCACTACGGTAAGCCATGTGATAAACCGGAAAAGGAGACAACTATACCAAAGGACAACGGTGCTTCCTTCACATCAACCTCAAGCAACCCCAGTACACCTGTGACAGTCACCAACAACAGGGAAGTATCCCCTTTAACGAAACTATCCAACGTAACCCCTACAGAACAAAGTACACCAGCTGCAGTTAACAGCTTACCATCCAACCAACCAGCAACTGGAACCAATGTACAACAAGGCGCATCTATAGCAACTCTCAACGAGCCCAAGACTACGATCAACAAGGAAAACGAAAATAAAACGGAAATCACACACAACACCGACGATGAAGCAATGGATGATGAGATAAGCCGCGGACGAAGTGACCCCCGATCCTCGTTGGAAATGGAAACTCAACTCCCCCTAGAAAAAGGGTGACAACGAGATCCAATAGCAAAAAAAAATTTAAGTAACAAAAATGTAAGCCAATCGGCCACGTAAAGCTTTTACGCAAAAAAGCCCAGAATAAAAAATTTATTATAAAAAAAAACACATGTACTGATTTTTAGAGTTCAAAGGTTGATCTCTTGCCGATTTTTTTTGTGAAAAGGGAATTTCTCCATATATATTCTCAGATCAAGCACAAATTTTGCATGGTGCTTATGGAATCCAAAAAGAACACGAAAAGTTTGGTGGAGCGAGAAAACAAACCTTTTCATCTTTTTCACATGTAACCTTATTTTTATAAAAATTAATTTATTCAGGCCAATTCGCGTACAGGCTTAACGTGGCCGATTGAGCCATGTTTTTGTTAAATTGTCACCCTTTTTTTCTAGGGGGAGAGGAACTTCCATTTCTATCGTGCGAGGGTTGAGGTGTACTTTGTTCGTGGCTCGTCTCTTCATCCATTGCCGCATCGGTGGCATAGTTGTTAGGACCATATAACCTTGCTCCACCCTATTCAACAACCAGCTATCAGCGGATACCTTGTTATGGTTCGAATTGAAATACCAAAAGCGGTTCCAATCTCAGTGGGATGTATTGATATCAAATAGTGAGTATATTATATTTGAAAGAAACGTGAAATAATTTACAAAAACATTTCTGGCTGAACTTGGGAAAAACTTGTTGAAATACATAATAATAAGAATTTTAAAAATAAGCAAACCCGAACATTCGAAAATCACTCGCTAACAAATATAAATGCAAGCGGTGCCAGTGGTTTTGTTTTGTTTATCTCGTTACCAGATCTACGAATTTTCTCTCCGCTGATTTCTGGTTGCAGGGTCACTGCTTTTCTCCTATTTCCGATTTGAACAAAGAAACATTTTTTCATCTGATTTATAAGCTTATTCACTTTCTCCGAATGAACATGATTCCAAAATAGTCTGACAGCAATACCTGAAGTGCCATGACCATACACAAAACAGAAGCAAAAATAATCTCCGGTCGGGAAAGCCATCAGAAGTGGGAAATTTTCTTTAGCCAGCCTCGTGGGCATCGGTGATGAATTCACTTTCGCGCAGAACAATGAGCGTGTACGAAGTTAACAATAAACTTTGCTAAAAGAAACGCTTATATTGATGTTTATTTGAGTTTAATGAGTTTCTATCCGGTTTCCATTCGAATTGGCCAGCAAACTTCGTCTCACACATCAGACCAAGCCTACAACCACGAACATCGCTTCGGGTGCGCACCTCCTCGCTGAATTCGTCGTCCAGTGCCGCTTTCTCCTGCACTGCGTTTGCTCCACCGAGGGATATTTTTAATAACATCCTACTCCCGGGTGGCAGCACTCTGCCAAATTGAGTTCCACAAGCGCACTGGCGAAGTCATCACCGACCAAACAATCGCGAAAAAAAAACTCTGTTCAACTTTCCATCTTCGTTCCTGAGATGTCTAGTGGGATGGAAATTTATTTAATTTTCGTGATGGCTTCGTCCGACGGAACCGCGACGTCAACGAGTGTAATCCACCGCACAGTTCCAGCAGACATTCCATGCGACGACCATCAGCCAGTATTTCTTTCTTACATTCTGCGGGTTTTACTTTTTGTGGTCGTTGGATCCGGTTTCATTTGAGAATGCAAATGAAACTCCGGAACGTCGTTGCGGGGTATTAGTTCTCATTTTGCAGCCGCGTAATTGTACACTTTGGCAATAATTGCTAAGTACTTCTTGGCTCTTTTGTATTAATTTTATTTTTCCTGACTTTTAGATTTTTTTTTGTTTTTTTTTATACCAACTGAAGCTGATCACAACTTGCTAGATGATACGGAAAAGTTCCCTTCAATTATGCGAATAGCAGAATTTAGTCCCATCAAGGGGAGCAGAAATAACTGTAGCAAAGCCATCATTGCATGACATATTCAAATAATGGCACACATGTGACCACTGCATAATAATTTAACCCATTCCCGTGTCCAGTAATCCTCATGCTATTGATTAACTCTATTGGAAAGCTGCCCATCAAGGACGAATCGCTGCAACCAATCTTGAAACCACTAAGTCTGCATTCTAATTATCGACCAAACCCGTTCGTTTATCCGCAAAATGCTACATCGGCATTCCGAACATGGCATTCGGCAGTCGCTTTACGTGGGGCCCTGCGTCGCCTAATTACAACATCGATTCACTGGCACTGGTCACTGTTCTCATGAAGCCATATTTCGATAATTCAATGCTCGTCAGGAGAATTGACTCGTGAAGCCAGTGTGCCAAGCCCTAGCAAAGATAGCCAATTCCGCCGATTGCCGGTCAGCCTTCCACCGAAGCTGTGAAACTAGCAAATTAAAATATATCCTCCCGTTTCGGGACCATTTTTCACCAATACATACGTACCTTACGGTCGCCGGACCACTGCCCAAATCGAAGGTAAACTCCACGTATCCCATGTTGAGGCACAGCGAAATGTAGTCGCCGTACTCGTGATGTCCGCTGTACAGCAGCAACCCGTCCTCCTGCAGGGGTTTGATGATTATCTGTTTCGGGAACCCGAATCAACCCGTGAAATCCAGAAATGGCAGGACAAGTGACGTGTGTTTTCGCATGAGGTGGCAAACGGTGGCATCAGTATTGATTTTGGATCCGGCATTGACCAAGAACATGATATCCGGGTTACCATGCGGGTGTCCAGGGGTCCGAGTTTGCATCCAACCGGTCATTGAGTCGATGATCCGGTACCCGATCCGGAGCGGCGGGGCGAGAGAAAACATAGAGATGTATTGTTAGCATGTTTGATTCCATATGCAGATGAATGAGAACGGAAAAATGAGTTATTTAATGGCCAGATGATCGAATTCTCGGGTGGGGTGTCGAAAGGGTTCAGCTCTGTGATGATGATTCGAAAATCAGCAAGTCAAAACGATTTGTGGTTGAATAATAGAATTTATGGGATTAGTTGATATTTGGTTGTTTGTAGAATGTAATCGATTCCGATTGCGGATGAACGAGTCGATTATGTATGCAATTTGGGAAGCTTTATGTTCCGGTTGATTGTTCACATTTGTTAGTTTTTTCATGTAGTAATCGAAGGCTTAGCATTCAACTGGTACATGAGATCACATAAATTGCAGTTTAGCACAATCACGTGACAGTTTTGATTTTTCATAGGTCAAACTAAACTCTTTTGTCGTGAATACGACTTATTTTACTATCGGGCGACTTTTCAAAATTTACCCTCTGAGAGAGTGATAAGTTTTTGATCGTGTATATCTCTTGTTTTATCTAACGAATCAACATAATTTTTGCTACATGCCATCGGAAATATGAGCACAATTTTATGATAAAATTTTCAGTTGTTTGACATAATCCCAAATAGTTCAAAATTTAGCATTCCTGAAATTTTTGGTATAGTATAAAAGAGGATAATTCATAAGGCGTGTTTGCCTTTCTCGTATTTTGAAAGCTCATAGCTTAGTGATCTGTGGAAGGATTTATATAATCTAACTACCAATAGAATCGAAAATTTTCAACTTGAACGTGTATTGCAACAACATTGAAGTTTTTCAATAGTACACGATTGAAAAACCTGTATGATTTAACCCATGACAGCACCAGCCAATCAGAACGCGAGATGTCTGCATCTATACAAGAGCATCCATATAAAAGTTGAGTGGTTCATTTTTCCTACCATTTGCTGAGCAACTGTTCCCGAAGCAAGACACACGATAGCAACATCGAGGACCTGTCGTCTCACTGTTTCCCGTTCTGCGAACAGGAAAAGGAATTTTGGCAAAGGGGCTGTCCGTACACCGCTGCCAGTAGCAGGTATAAAATGAAATGTGATGTGAGAAATAGCGTCATTTAAGTTAAAGCAGCTACTCTGAACGCAAGGGACACCGTCAGCACGATGGCACCGAAAACCAGTGGAAAGACAGCCAAAAAGTCCAGCAAGGCCCATTCAAAGCACTTTTCAGTGCTTTTCAGACAATTCAAAGCACTTTTCAGTGCTAAAGATCATTATAAAGAACTAGTTGAATTTTGTCGCTTTCCTACCATTTTCTGTGCAACTGTTGCCAAAACAAGACACACACGAGATCTAAATGCAGATCTTGTTGATTGTGACAATTCAAGGCACATTTTAGTGCAACAGATAATCATTTGGAGTTAATTAAACTTTCAATATTTCCTATCAAAAGATTCATCAAGATGGAAGTTAAAATGATTTGCACCGTCACTAACGCAATCAATTACGAACGGCAATGCGAAAGTGGAAGTGATGATGTTGAACACATCTTTATACTAGTATGGGGTCGTGTGAAAATGTGCCATGCGAAACAGGGTTGCCATATATACAGATTAATCTTTATTATTATTATTATTATTATTATTATAATAATTATTATTATTATTATTCTTATTAATATTATTATTATTATCATTATTATTATTATTTTTATTACTCTTGCATACCGAAGATCGTAGATACATTTCAGACCAGGCCATTGCAATTGTCAAGTACTGAAATTTCGAGAAGAATCAGATATCTTCGAACATCATAGCTTCAATAAAAATAAACTACAAATTTGTCGTACCTAGCCTCCTATATCAACAGATTAAAAAGGAACTGTTTCAAGTTATATAATTGTAGAATAGTAGCTGTTTAATGTAACTAATCTGTACTTGAATGTAGGTGCATCGCTTCAAACTCAATTAGTGAAAAAGGGGAAAGCTTGGTATTTAGTGTAAAAATGGCAGAGTCCAAATTTTTTTTTGCTTCTCTCATGTACAAAGGCTCTATCATCACTGTGAAAACCAACTTTTGAATGTCATATACCATTCGATTTAGCTCGACGAACTCAGCAAATGCCTGTGTGTGTATGAGACAAATAATGTCACTCGGTTTTCTCAGAGATGGCTGAACCGATTTTCACAAACTTAGATTCAAATGAAAGGTCTTATGGTCTCATAGATCCCTATTGAATTTTATCCCGATCCGACTTCCGGTTCTGGAATTACATGGCAATATGTACAGAGGGTGTAACCGAGTTTGCGTATAAAAACTGCCCCAAACAGAAAAAAATATTGATATACGCTGTTTGAAAGGGTTTATATAGGAGATGATTTTCCCAACATTTCAACCCTTTAACTGCCATATTGCTGGAGCTATATAGTTGTAGAATAGCATCTGTTTAATGTAACTAATCTGTACTTGAATGTAGGTGCATCGCTTCAAACTCAATTAGTGAAAAAGGGGAAAGCTTGCACAATTCATACAATCAATCAACTAACTGATATTCGGAAAAGTGATGGGAGCGTGCCAGTTTTTTTCGTATTAATGACATCCAGTTATGTCTCTGACATTACCCACCCGACTTTTTTGTTTTCATTTAAAATATGTAGACTACAACTTATGCCACTGCACAGTGGTCCAGGAAGCAAAATTAGCAGGAAACAATTGTTTACGCTTTTATTATTGGCCTCAGAGATTTGAAGTCTTCGGCACATTAGTTCCACTTAATAAACTGCGTGTTTCGGCCATTGTGGTTTCAGGGTGGTCCTAAAACAAACTATGAATTAAAAAATCATTTCAAAATCTGGATGAGATAGAACAATGCATCCTTCCACAATAATTTAGAATAATCAATTTAAGGCAACTTTGTCGAAGATATTGGTTGTGCTTCTTAAAAAAACAGTTTTTATTCAATAACTTTTTCATTTGAATTTTTTCAATAAAGTAATGTTCTAAGAAATTCAGGACCCTAAAAAGACGCAACTTTTAGTGGAAGAAGATTTTTTTTATACTACCTGGTTCAAAAGTTATGTAAGATTTTAACAATAAAATACGCCTTTTTCAAATAACGGTTTCTAAAAATGGCGCAATCCGAAAAAAAATTTTTTGATTGCATTTGATAGCTTGTACTTTTTTATATAATATGAGAAAAAATTGGAAAACAGTTATTTTTCTATCTCATTTAAATCAAAACTTCGTGCAAGTATTTTTGTACGTTATCATATAACATCTAGCTTAGTAATATACTAAGGAGTGTTAGAAAAAGGAATTGATAGTGTATTTTCATAACAAATATTTAAAATCTATTCTTTGTACTTTTTAAACTTTTTATCTTTCTCACAAAGAAGGTTTTTTTATAGAAAGGTTTTACAACCACTGTGAAAACTGATTTCTGAACAGAAATCCGTAAAGCCGAATATCATATACCAATCAAAAGTGTTTGTGTTTGTCACATTTTTGCGCACAAATTTTTTCCGGAGATGGTTTAACTGATTTTTACAAACTCAGTTTCAATGGGGATTTCAGAGAAATCTCATAATTTTCATTCCATTTATATGCAATTACATGGTGAAAAGCGTAAACAAATCAATTTCCTAGTGTTTCTTATAAGTAGTAATGCAAAGGACGGGGATTTTCCTAAACTACTTAGTAAAATGATTGGAACAGTAAGTATATTAACAAGTATCATATTACAATATTAGATGCCGCGTATTTTCTGGAAGGAAAACTTTGTTAGTATTTTTGTTTGTTTTGTTTTCCAGAGAAATTACGGGATCGGAAGTCATTAGAAGCCTTAAGAACAGATCTTCCAAGTTGACCTGTCTGTTGAATTTTCTTGTATTATTTTTTCTAAATCTTCGAATGCATTTGTTTCTCGTTTCTGCTGCTTCTTCTAAGAACATTCCAATTGGAAGAATTGCATATTGTACAATAGTCACTCCATGCACGAGTAATTTTTGTACAGTTGGTGACAAAGCGTACCAACCATACAACTTGCAGTATAGTTCATGTGTACTTTTCGTATATATTCTAAAAGACAACACATCGATCTCCATTTGCTGTTAATTAGTGATAGTATAACATAAAATCTTTCCAATGAATCATGATCCAGTCCTGTAATTTTAGCAACTATCTCTCTTCTTTAAAAAAAAACCGCCTCACAACATTACCGCTGTTTCCTTCCCCTGGCCGAGGCTCACTGATTCGTAGACCCAATTCCTCTTGATTATTTTCCTTTGAAATTTTCCACGTTGGTTTCTCCAAGCACAAACGAAAAGAAATCTTGAGAAGCAACTCCATAGTGCGAATATACACATGCGTATTGGTACTGAATCGCCAAAACTGATGAAACTGACATGACAAAACGCAAAACTAACCTGACGCAACACTTGCTCAGTTCAAATAATCGTGCAGTTTTTTATTGAGAGTTTTTATGGAAAACTGAACGTGTATGGGCCGCTTTAGGTTTCACACGAACATAACATAATCACACAAACTACGCTGAATGAACATCATTTGACAGATAACGGTGCTATTGTTAATTTAAGCATCGGTATATGTTAAACAAAAACTTGATTCATCATGAAGTTGTCATGTGATCTTGTAAAACTTAATTCGTTTTTTTTTTCACCGCAGTCAATCTCAAACGAATGAACACGCTTTAACAATTTAGTAGTACTGTCACGTGTTTTTCTCGCGCAAAACGGAACTTTTAACGACTTTTTCGTAGTTGAGCCCATGGTATGAAAGCAGGGTTGATAACCTTGTTAAAATTAACTTTTCTTTACGTTTCGTCTTAGACTCGTCAGTGCAGAGCACTTCAAATTGAACTGCTTAATACAAACTTAAACAGTTCAACTTAAACCGTTAAGCAGACATAAAGTTAATGGTATTTGCAAAACACTTATTAATCGGCACCGAAGTGCCATGTCTTTGCTGACGTGCCGAACGGAAACGTGATTTTCGGCTAATACTGGCCGATTCAGGTATGATCATTCGGTGCCAATTAATAAGTGTTTTGCAAATAGCATTACATTTACGTCTGTATAGCGGTTCAAGTTGAACTGTTTAAGTTTGCATTAAGCAGTTTAATTTGAACTGTTCTGCACTCACGAGTCTAAGACGAAACATAAGGAAAAGTGAAAACGGTTATGTGCCCTAAGCACAAACTTAGGTTAACCCCTAAATGACTTGTTAAAATTGTTCAAATAAAATATTCTTCACTATCATGCTATATGGTAACGTACAAAAATACTTGCATGAAATTTTGTTTTAAATGAGATAGAAAAATAACTGTTTTCCATTTTTTTCTCATATTATATAAAAAAGTACGAGCTATAATATGCAATCAAAATTTTTTTTTTCGGATTGCGCCATTTTTAGAAACCGTTATCTAAAAAAGGCGTATTTTATTGTTAAAATCTTACATAACAATTGAATCAGGTAGTATAAAAAAAATCTTCTTCCACTAAAAGTTGCGTCTTTTTAGGGTCCTGAATTTCTTAGAACATTACTTTATTGAGAAAATTCAAATGAAAAAGTTATTGAATAAAAACTGTTTTTTTTAAGAAGCACCCTAACTAAGGATATGTTAACCGTTCTAATATAAAAACGGTTAAAGATACACAACCAATATCTTCGACAAAGTTGCCTTAAATTGATTATTTTAAATTATTGTGGAAGGATGCATTGTTCTGTCTCGTCCAGATTTTGAAATAATTTTTTAATTCATAGTTTGTTTTAGGACTACCGTAAAACTACAATGGCCGAAACTCGCAGTTTATTAAGTGGAACTAATGTGCCGAAGACTTCAAATCTCTGAGGCCAATAATAAAAGCGTAAACAATTGCTTCCTGCTAATTTTGCTTCCTGGACCACTGTGCACTGGATAGAATAGTTAAAAGCACGTCACAGTCTAACGATTATTTTTTATTTGATTCGTTAATTCACAAAAATCTACCATGAGCTTTCTTCAACAAATTATCAGTAACTGAAATAAAACCTGTTCTATTCAATCTAGTCGTGCATGCATGCAATTATGCCTTTCTTACATCACTAATATTGTCATTCACGACACTTTGATAGTCTCCCGAACACTTTCACAATAAAAGATTAATTTGGGCATTGGGTTATTCAAACTTACAAATTGAAGTTTCTAACTTATTTAAAGTATTTGCATCTTCATTATAATTGTATCACACATCGGCCGATCAAAGTCTGAATGTGCTCGTATACAGCAAACAATCATTAAATTCACAGGTAACGCAAATGCACATATGACTCAATTCATTAAAACGTAATACGGAAAATTACTGAATGTTACATGAATGATTGTAATATTGGTCAAACTCGCCCAACATTTCAGGCAACCGTGTAAACTAACGCAAGCTTTTGCCCTTAAAAATATGTCAGGAATCATTAGGTATGTGTTAGATCAACTGTAAAAATGAGTCATTTGTTACGCTCGAATATGTCGGTCTCATAAGACGTAAATTTACACGATTTTTTGTAGGTGAGTACACACTTAGCAAAATTTACATCTCTATAGTTGCACATGAAAAGAGCGTCACGATTTACTTACATTCACAATTCAAAGCATGTAAAGATAAGTCATATCATTATCTTCACAGCTGAATCTTACATCGATACAGACACAAAATTCATTTTCACATGTCAGAAGATATAATGTTGTGTCATCACCGAATAAATTACGGTATGCTTGAATTTACGTCAAGCGTAAATTTCATTTTTTTTACAGATACCATTCATAACAACTTAAATTTTCAAATGACGTAATATTCCACTCGTACAGAATTTTACAGGTCCCGAATGTAATTTATACTCGGCTACCAAGTGCCGCTGTATGGATTTATACGTATCAATTATCCATCAAGCTTTATGAATTTTACAGGTGACAGAATTCTACAAACGATACAATTCACAACTACTTAATTTTTCAAATGACGCAATATTCCACTCGCACAGAAATTTACACGTTCCGAGTGAAATTTGCACTCGGCTACCAAGTGCCACTGTATGGATTTATATGCATCAATTATTCAATGAACAGATATGAGCTCTGTGGTTCAGTCCAGTAACCGATATGTTTGTGATCTAATGTTTCTTGGTTAAAGTCGCGCTGCTTGCTAACGATCTTTTGTTTTTTATTTCGTTTGATTAAGCCATGTAATTTTCAAATCACATAATTTTACATGTTCTTGGATGAAACTTTGTGTGAAATACGACGCTCCATTTATGTGCATCTTATAAGATGTAAAATCACAAGATTTTTTCGAACTGTGTTCTTTTTTTTTGTGCATCTTATAAGTTTACTTCTGATACTGATAAAGAGGTCGCGTTTAGCGATGAGTAATTAAATGTGTTTCAACATTCTGAACACTAATTAAATAAAATTCAGCAACTAAACACCCCTTTTTGATATTTCCATTTTTATTTACATGTGCACCTCGGGAAATACAGGGTGATATGCACCAAAAATGTGAAAATAATTCCTTAAAAATGTGAAAAAAATGTTACTCACTTTTCTCGGAGATGGCTGAACCGATTTCCACAAACTTCCAATTTTAATTCGGCTTAAACCCCTGCTTCCGGTGGTAGGGTACTTAGTGTAAAAATGGCAGTTTCAAAATTTATTTTGCCTTTCTCATATACAAAGGCTATATCATCACTTTGAGAACCGACTTTTGAATGTCATATACCATTCGACTTAGCCCGACGAACTCAGCAAAAAGGCCTGTGTGTGTATGAGACAAATAATGTCACTCGATTTTCTCAGAGATGGCTGAACCGATTTTCACAAACTTAGATTCAAATGAAAGGTTTTATGGTCCCATAGATCCCTATTGAATTTTATCCCGATCCGACTTTCAGTTGTGGAATTACATGGCAATATGTGCAAAGGGTGTAGCCGGGTTTGCGTATAAAAACTGCTCCCAAACAGAAAAAAATATTGATATACGCTGTTTGAAAGGGTTTATATAGGAGATGATTTTCCCAACATTTTAACCCTTTAACTGCCATATTGGTGAAGTAAGGGTGGTTCCTCTGATTTTGATTTCATTTAAATTGTTCCAGAACCTCTTTAGCAAAAAAATTTAAAAAAAAATTAGGAATATTGTTGGAGTTATGGGAAACCTTTCTGATTTTTACAGACTTTTTCAAAATGTATTTTATGTGAAAAAAATGTTCAAAATTTTCCAATTTTTTTAATCGCGCTTACAATTTTGGTACCACTCTAGATTTTACATCAAAAATAAATCATTTATGAGTACATTACGCTGTATTTTTTTGCAGATTTTTAAAAAAATGTGGACGGGTATAATATCAGACTTTAAAAAAATTAATCATTCGGAAAACCATGCGTCCCGATCAAATTGTCATCATCCGATGGAGACGCATGGTATTTAGTTCTAAAATCATATATCACAAGCCCTTAGAACTGAATACCATGCGTTTCCATCTACAACTTGAGTTCAGGGCTTAAGAAAGAATTTTCATAAGGAAGGACCAGTGAGAGAAACATGAATTGACAAACATTTAGGTTTAAACATACGGTTTTTAGTTTTTATTTATTAACTGATAAGTAGTTTTACATAACTTTATTTAGTAAAAATTCTAAATGACAATTAAGTTATTGTTCTTTTCCAGAAAAAAGTAATCCAACATACCAAGCGCAAAATCTAGGAAAATCCGAAATCAAGCGAAATCTAGAAAACTATCAGTTTTAAGGTAAAATGTTCGTCGACGTTCTGTATCACATGGTATGAATAGCCAAGTTGCCTGAAATTGCTCAAAAAGATAGCTAAAGTCAAACGGCTTAAGGTCATAAAGACGGATTAATCAAACTGGGATCGGACTGACCGTCGAAACCAAATGTATGAGAGGGTAAGGCTTTAAAATATAACTCGAATAATGGTGCGTGGCGATTATATCCTGGTGGTTCATGAATTCGTGTATTCATTCATTTATGACCGCGGTTAACGATACAAGAAAAGTAATACGCCACCATTAGAAATCAATCAACGGCGTATAAACCATGGGTTTCAAAA
Organism: Malaya genurostris; assembly: GCF_030247185.1. NCBI lineage: Eukaryota > Metazoa > Arthropoda > Insecta > Diptera > Culicidae > Malaya > Malaya genurostris. Next base: position 258,844,952 of record NC_080572.1, read on the forward strand.
GTTGCTTGGAGATCCACCTATCATACATACAGCTGAAATTGGACAGCAGGGCGTGTCATCAGGATAACAGACAGCAAACATTTGACAATGGTTCTTGAATGTGATTCGGAAGGTTCAAGAAAAAGAGAAGCAGTGGTCATGATCTGCGCTGTATGGGAACGACTTCTAGAAACATAATAAACGAGCTTGAGCTGATACGTGAGAAAAGTACTCCACGAAACACCAGAAAAAACCACTAAGTGCAAGTAAGTTCGATGAACTATATTTACGAAAGCGTTTGAAATTCAATTTTTATGCATAGCTCAGTTTCTCATTCATTCTTATTTAATACATATTTCGATTAAAGCAATAAAACAATACGATTTTCCGAAACTGTTTAATAAAGGGGTCCTTTTCAGGAAATATCAGTAAACTGAAAATATTATTTTAAAAGAATATGTTGTTTGTATAGAAAATCGACGATGCGAATTAATATGTTCTTTTTGGGCCTTCGGGCCTTGCTGCAGGCACTTCGACTTGATTTCTATTTGGTTTATAGTATTTCTTAGACTGTTAATAGCTAACCTCGAAACCTCTAGACCAAGATGTTGAAATTAGAAACGAATTACAACCGTCCACTGGCACACATGTTCACTAATGCATTCGCTACATCATTGCTTGGTAAATCGACCCAAGCGTGCGGGCGTGTGTAAATAACACAAGGAATAAAATTCTTTTATCATTATTAATTACGTCAATACTCAAGCCCTGAGCTCAAGTGTTAGATGGAAACGCATGGTATTTAGTTCTAAGGCATGTGATATATGATTTTAGAACTATGTTATCTTTTGATGTACTTAACCCAACAACATATTTTTGATGTAGAACACATCTCTATTTTCTATATAGGGGTGCAAATTAGAAACTCAAGGAAAAATACACGTAGAAATGTGGTCAGGTTTTAAACACTTACAGTTCAGTATATTTTATATCAATTATTAATATAATTTCATTATTTGATTGGAAATATTTTTAGGATTCGATTTGAATGTATCAAGCCACGTATTTTCAATGAAAAATTGTTGAAATTTTGATTAGTAGCGAGTAGTGTCCTATTTTGTCTGCTAAAAATCTCCGGCATATCGGTTTTCCCTGACATAGACGACGGTTTTGAAGGAGTAAGCGATATATCAAAAGGAAAGCATCGCTCTGATTAGTCAATAGATGCAAAAGCGAAGCTGTTGGAAGCACGTGAATCTATAAATAGAAGCAAAATTATAGCTAACGTTTCAGTCCTACGCGTAGCATGCTAGAGGTACGTTGTTGCTAGAGGTACGTTGTTGCTAGACAGCAATACAAAAAGTGCCATAAAACGATTTGAAGCTCTTGAGTCATGCAAGCTCGGATGAAATTCCATGTTATGTCGTTTCACCTGAGAAATTGACATCTACCCCAGGGTAAATTTTGAGTGCTTAATACTAATTTCTAATTTATATAAGATGAACTCGATTGATAATGAGAAAAAGTTCATCGCTTCAACCGAAATCGCAGAATGGTAGAGAAACTTAACGTTATAAAAATAACTGCTTGCATACAAAACTTGAACACAAGCTTGGCGAAGAGAAGCTTTATATCAAAATCTGTATTAAAAGTATATAATGATATAATTGCATACATTTGGGATATTGGTGTAATTTCGTCGGCTATAAAGCAGACAATGTTCGGTGTTGGTTGCTTATCAAGATAAATTTAGGCAGACTCTCGTGCAATTGCGGATTCAAAAGTGAGACGATTGATTGAACTGTTTGATTGAAATTTTGGTTGCCTTCTTCCACATCAATGGCTCGAACAACCACATGGGGCTGATCCTTGTAGTTTTTTTTACAAGCTATCGGTAATATGATTAGTAATTCGTGATTAAATTTTCAACAGCATGAAAAAAAACCCTAAAAATTATTGTAAAACAAAGTTTTCTAAAACATCAGTAAGAAGAAACCAAGTATAAAGCGTGAAAGTCTCATTTCGTAAGGAGGAGCAGTCGCAATGATAGTAGACCTTTTGCGTGGTGTAAAGCCTCAAACGCTCAGGGCACAGAGCCAGTTTTCAGGATAATTTGATAAGCTTGGTGCAATTTCCGCAGTGCAAAATTCGCAACAGTGTTTAATATCTTAGAGAATCACACAATTTGGCCCTTCTGAATGCCAGAAATTTATCTCGCACGGCATTTTGATAACTTTTTTCACTGATATATTTAAATCCGAAACGAAATGATTGACATCAAAATTCTGTATAGTTCTATTCAGAACAATTATTGTATACCCAAAGAATTATGCGAAATTTTTTTTCACTATACTGTATACGGCCCATATTTCAACCACTTGTAGTTTGTAGTAGAACTTTCTGCTGATTTGCTATATAAAATGCATAGCACCGACTTAGAAATCATTACTAAAAGGTTCCTTCCAGAACCAACATTATTTTATTATAAAGAACTATACTGGTTATTTCGTAATATTTAATTGTGTGTCAGAATGTTTAATGTAACCAATATGAACTTTAGCTTAGGAGTATCGTTCCAAATTCTAGTAGTGAAAAAGAGGAAAGCTTGCACAATGCACACAATCGATCAACTAATTGATATTCGAAAGTATAAAGAAAGAGTGTCAGTTTTATTCGTATTCACGACATCCAGTTATGTCTCTGACATTACACACCCGTACTTTTTAATCCAGATCACCTCAATTTAAACTGTTGATTAGAGTATTTTAGCAGAAATAAGCTTGAGTTATTCCCAATGTTAGATGATACGTTACGCTAAAATTTCAAGCAAATTTTATTTTGGTGCAAGGTTTAGGAAGCATATCATTATTCAATTTAACGATGCTCTCGAAAACCGATTTGCTTATTTTTGCATACCATACCATTTTACATGTAATCTGTATAACAAAATAATACTTTTCCAGAACATCAATTTTTATGATATTAAAAATTTAAACGGCCCTCGAGCGTCTAAACTTACCTTCAGCTCGAACCAAATGATGCAGCTATCGCCCAGGGGAGCAAAGCGCAGGTACGAAGAACCATTAAACGAAGGCACCTGTGGGAAAAGAAAAGGATACAAAAAGTAATTAAACCATTTGTTAAACTGCTACTGGCAGGAAGGAAGGTACCGTTTGCCAGAATTGCACTTGAGAACTCGGAGAAGCCACCCACCGAGCGGTTTCTAGCGTTTGCATTTACGAACGTATAACAATCTTCTTAAACTGAAGTTGAAAATTGTGTTTAGTTATATTTTCACTTCTCCGTTGTTTAAAATTTAGTTGAAATGCAATGGAATGGGTTATGGCTGGGTTAGCTCACACTAGAAAAAAAGTTTTCATTTTTCAACCGAAAGTTACATGAAACCGAATATTTAGAGGAAATGGAAATTCTGACGGTGGCTCGAACAATAATTTAGCTAAATCGTCTAAATTTGTGGTATAACACAACGGGGAACACAGCCACGTACTTCACTTTCCACCTCTCCCTGGGAGGATTCCGTCCACTGTTCCGTACCCCAGCAGCTAACCACTGCAAAATAGTTAAAAGCGCATTTTGGTTCGCAAATTAAAACCGCCCATCCCGATAGCTCCGGAAGGAGGAAAATGATACGGAACCACGTACCTGTAAATCCAGTCTCATTTCGCATAAATCACCGCCGAATCCCAGCGGACACAGACAGATTGCTCCGTCGTCTGACGGGAGACACTTTCCGCCATGCTGACACGGATACCGGCTGCACCGATCGGTGACACATTCCTCTGTTGATTGCGCGTTGTGCCGTGACAGACACCGACCGGCCGGTTAGTGATGATGTTAATATTGTTGTTGTTGTTGTTGCAATAATGGCAGCGATGGGTTCGTGGAAAAAAAAGGAGATGAGAAAAAAAAACGATTCCAATTACATCGCAATGTTTTTGGGGGATTTCATCGGTGCCATAGAACTATTGGCCACAGACGCACAGAATATTCAACGGATGTCACCAATGGTAGGGAGAGTTGTTGAACAAAAAAAAAAGTAATGATACAAGCGTGTATGATACAACAACAAAAAAATCAACGGCACCGATTTCGGTAGCTAAAGTAGAATTAATTATTATTTAATTAAACCGTTACTGTACAGGGAAATGTGGAAATCGTTACAATTGAACTGTGGACCGAACTTTTGATACCTTATTTTCCGATTGGCCATTCCGTTGTTGTCAGTAACAAATTGTACAAAATATTTACGCATCAATACCGCTTATACAATTATTTTACGAAATGTGATGTGTCAGGCTCAAGAGCAAGGTTATTTGAAAATCAATTAATTTTTCGCCTCGCAGAATTGATCGTAGCATACTTTGAACAAAGTTAATAACAGTCAATAAGTGCTGCCAAGTAATTTTTTTTTTTGTTTTACTAGTGGCAAAATACTTCTAAAAGTTAAAGGGTATGATTATTGTAGTCTTTGAAAACAAAGTTACCCATTTAAAAAATCGTATAATGCCAAAACAGACTTGATCTTTAGTAGGCTCAACATCAACGTTGTGTCAATTATGGTCAATTATGTAGGTTTTGTGGGATATTTGAGCGAATATACATTTGAGTTCTTTATTTTGTCGTGAATACGACTTACTTTACTATGGGGAGCCTTTTCAAAATGTACCCTCTGAGAGAGTGATAAGTTTTTGATCGTGATTATCTCTTGTTGTATCCAACGAATCAACATAATTTTTTCTACATGCCATCGGAAATATGATCACAATTTTATGATAAAATATTCAGTTGTGTGACATAATTTCATATAATTCAAAATTAAACTTCTCTGAAATATTTGATATGAACGAGTATCAAAGAGGATAATTCATTAGACACGTTTGCCTTTCTCGTATTTTTAAAGCTCATAGCTCAGTGATCTGTGAAAGGATTTATATAATATATCTACCAATAGAATCGAAATTTTTCAACTTAAACGTGTATAGAAAAAGCATTAACACTATTGAAAAACCTGTCTCATTTGACCCATGTCAACACCACCAATCAGAACGTGTTCTGAGGAAGAAAACAAAATATCTGCTGCTGTACAACAAATCATTCGAGAAAAATGTTCCGAACAGTGCTTAATATCGTAGTGAGTTCCACAATTTGGTCCTTCTGAAAGGCAGGAATAAATCCCGTACAGCATCCTGATAGTTTCGTTGAATTAAATGCAAATCCGAAATGAAATAATCGACATTAAAATTCTGTATGCTGCTATTTTTATAGCCGTTAGGACCGCCCATTAGTGAAAAAGCTACAAACGAAGTCAGGTAAAAACAAGCCTCTCATAAAAATTGAATCAGTTTGGATTCTATCGCCACTGCGAGCAGATATATTTTGTGTCGTTTGCAAAGCTAGTTTCGCTTCTGACAAGAGCGATTACGTCACAGCTGCCAGTCATTTGCATTGGTGAGAAAGCAACGGTGGAGAGCATTTCACAAAATTAGCCGTTCTAATGGCTCTAAAAGTTTTCTGAAAAACTATTAGGATTTCTTGCTCGCAAATCGAAGGGAAATATCCTCAGTTTAGTGCAAATCTAGAACTGTTTGATTTGACTTTTGCACTTTTCGCTGTGTGAAATTTACAGTAATCTAGATCAAGTGAAGCATTCTTTGCTTTTGGGAAAAATTTGGAAAAGGGGAATGCTTGCATAATTCATACAATTGATCAACTAATCAACTAATATTCGGAAGTGTTAAGGAACATGTCAGTTGTTTTCGTATTCACGACATCCAGTTATGTCTCTGACATTACCCACCCGCCTTTTTATCAAAGACATGACATTAAGTTACTCAGCCCTCGCATTTTACGAACAAATCTATAGTTCCACGCTGCAAATGACAGTTTCCCTTTATCATCTAACTCTTAGCATAACTTACATTTTAAAATCACAAGCTTTCGATTTATATTGGAAACTTTTAAGTAGTTTTGGTAAAGAGAAAGTAAACAAAAAAAGGTTCTCATTTTCTGTTAAGTCTTTTTGTTGTGGTACTATAGAAATCATAAGCGAACATATAGTTTTTCTGAAAACGTATCAGAAAGTGACAGTTTCTCTTCGTTTATTTTCTCAACTCTTCAAGTGAAATTTTTGCAAAATTAAATCATAAAATAACTTGCTACTTGCTACTTGTTACTTGTTACTTGTTACTTGTTACTTGTTACTTGTTACTTGTTACTTGTTACTTGTTACTTGTTACTTGTTACTTGTTACTTGTTACTTGTTACTTGTTATTTGTTACTTGTTACTTGTTACTTGTTACTTGTTACTTGTTACTTGTTACTTGTTACTTGTTACTTGTTACTTGTTACTTGTTACTTGTTACTTGTTACTTGTTACTTGTTACTTGTTACTTGTTACTTGTTACTTGTTACTTGTTACTTGTTACTTGTTACTTGTTACTTGTTACTTGTTACTTGTTACTTGTTACTTGTTACTTGTTACTTGTTACTTGTTACTTGTTACTTGTTACTTGTTACTTGTTACTTGTTACTTGTTACTTGTTACTTGTTACTTGTTACTTGTTACTTGTTACTTGTTACTTGTTACTTGTTACTTGTTACTTGTTACTTGTTACTTGTTACTTGTTACTTGTTACTTGTTACTTGTTACTTGTTACTTGTTACTTGTTACTTGTTACTTGTTACTTGTTACTTGTTACTTGTTACTTGTTACTTGTTACTTGTTACTTGTTACTTGTTACTTGTTACTTGTTACTTGTTACTTGTTACTTGTTACTTGTTACTTGTTACTTGTTACTTGTTACTTGTTACTTGTTACTTGTTACTTGTTACTTGTTACTTGTTACTTGTTACTTGTTACTTGTTACTTGTTACTTGTTACTTGTTACTTGTTACTTGTTACTTGTTACTTGTTACTTGTTACTTGTTACTTGTTACTTGTTACTTGTTGTCATCGAATTAGGAATTTTTAAACGCATTAACTTAACAACATAATTTATATGTCAAATATGCTTTTTTTATTCCGTTTATTCATATTTGGCCTTATCCTGTTTGCGGTCGTTCGCCGGATAAATATGTTTTCATGTTTAATATTTATTTATAATGAAAAATAGAAAACATTTTTGATTCTTTAAATGTACGGATCCATTAAAAAAGTCTAAATCCGGGAGGTTTCCCCCCTATCTCTTTTCTGTTTGGGTGACCCTGGCTATCGAGACAAATATGTGAAATCAGTGCAAACGCTTATTTCTATGTATGTAGCATCGTCGTTTTAAATTGAGTTTTGAAATTTTGAGCACTCTACACCCGATAAATCCGGAACGATAGTCTGATGTGGATGGAACTTCGAAGCAACCTATAAGGCCACCTTTTGTTTGAGCCCTACTCCGGTAACCAATAAGCACATACTAATGCCGCATTATGACAGCAAATAACAGCTGATTGGCATTTCAATCGCACTTGAGACTAAATTCAGATCGACTTTAACAAAATATCCGGGAAAGCTGAATTATGATTGATTTACAACAGATGAGCTTTTAGATTTCAGATATAGAGCTATAAACATTTTTGGTGCTCATAAAAGGCTATTTTAATACCATTATTAGTGCTTACTAGTAACTGGGTAGTTTAAAAATATCAATTTAACTATATCGGAGAAATCGTAATGTGTACCATTATTTCAGAGTTTTTTGCCATCATTTCCGGTTCATCAGAAACCGGGGACAAGTTTAGCCAAAACCGATTTGTTTGTTCATCAACTGACAGAATCTATAATTTGGAACAGTTTTCAACCACAGTTCCGTAGAAGTTGTATGGTCTTTGCATCGTCTACCTTAAATGAAGGTTCGAATTTGTCAACACTCTTTTCCTTATATTTCCGGAACTGGTAGTCGCATCCGGATAAAATGTTTTTGTAGACTATGTGGTCATAAGACTTTACTTTTTAATCAAAAAACGAGTTTGCGTTTTCCATTCTTTTGCACATTCCTTACCATCGATCCGTAACCTGAATTCGAATCTAGATGATGAAATTCAATAGCAGACTATGAGACCATCAGACCTTTCATTTCAATCTAGTATGCGAAAATGTTTCAGCGTTTTATGAGCAAATCGAAAGCACTTTTTTCCATCTAATGAACATTTCACCCGTTATTCTGGAGCCAAAAGTTAGACCTGAAAAAAATTATGGCAGGCTATGCTACCATAAGACCTTACATTTTTGTCAAAGTAGTCCAAAATAGGCTCAGCGATGTCCGAAAAAATCGAGTGCACTTTTTCCTTCTTTTTCACATACCGAACTCAAATATTACTGTATATGCTTTTTTCTGATAGGTTTGGGAATGAAGGAGTACCGTTCATTTGTAAATACATCAAAATTTAACAATTTTAGACAGATTCCAATTCTGGGGTAGAAATTCATCCCGAAGAGCGTCTACGTGTAGAAAAAGTCACGGGAGTGGACTGTAATCAATATAGCAAACATCTTTAGCTAACAGAGCTCAGAAATCAAAAATAAAAATATTAAATAAATTTAATCATCAACAAAGTATATTGTGATAGAAAATGTTTCGAGGTGCAATGAGTGCAAAAGTCTCTAAATGTGGATCCACTCAATCATTCCTTACCCTTCGGCTAAGCCTTAAACTTCTTATTACATAAATACATAATGTATATAGATTCTTGTCCGAAAAATTGCACAAACATTTAGAAAGGAAAGCTTAACTTATAATGATTAGGATCTGTATATACTCACGAATATCAAAACCGTGCATGACATCACCGACTGGTACGTTCAAGAAATTGTAATCATGTTCATTTGACAGGAACTTCCGAATACAACCGGTAAATCCATTGCTCACGGGCAGTTTCTTATCCAGTCCGGTTATGTTGCCAAATCCGCCGAGAAATACCGGCTCGCGGAAGGTGATCCTGGAGAATAGGCCCTGCAATCAGAACAGTTTGTCAATGTGTGTCTGTTATCCTTTACCTATAAAATTAATGTTTTTTTTTTAAATATAAGGCAGATTACATGAAGTAAACCATGGAATTAGATTTCGTTAGTTTTATTGTTATCGCCTAATGCTGTAGTCTAATGTGACTATTTATTTCTTAAAGCCTCATAGAATTTGTCGAAATACTGCTAAAATGATTACCCAAAACAAATTATTTAGTAATCAAGCCGCGTTCGCATCCTGTTCGAAAGTCATTCCAGTATATTTATGACTCGTAACATTCTGGTTCGAATTTGTGCAATAGCTCGGTCGCTCGGTCGACGGCTTCGCGGTTTGCTGTTATTAATATTGATGTAGGATGGCAAAAATCATAATTGGTCGAGAACCAACCGGTGCCAGTGGATATTCGTTGGTTCTGTTCGGTGCCACCGTGGTCAACCTTTGCGTGTCTAGTGCCCCGATAGAACAGTGTTTGTGGTAGAGAGCCGAAACGTTCAGGGTCGAAACAATGGGATTTTAATTGTGTTTGCTCACTGGATTACTCGAATAGTTCAATTAACTTTGAACGACAACGACCGACCGACCGACCGACGTGTTTGCTAGTTAGTCCGGGTGCTGCTACCGATGACGATGATGCTTGGCTGCTGGGGATGATGGTGATGATGCTGATGACGATGACACAAAGATCCTGTGATTATGCTCAGAGAGCTACCATCGACTGACGATAGCGGGATGTGATGGGCCAAGAAGATAATGATGCTGATTGGATGTGCTGAATATCTTATGCTACGTTGTTTGCACAACCCATCGAAGGCATTTTAGAAATGAGATTTTTGCTAAAATTTGAAACGAGTGCTGGTGATAGTTTAATGTAGACAAATTTCCCAGATTCGGTGTTATCGAGACGGTTGAAGTTTTACGATCTAATCTCTACTCTACTTCAGTGATATGCCACCTTCAATAAAACTATTTCAATATTGGCCAAAGTGCACAACAATACTTTGATTTTATCTTGAGGATGTGAAAATAAACTGTTGAATTAAGTTGAATATTGATACAAATTGTGCCTGAAAATCGAAAGTGGCGCATTGTTGGGATGCTCGACAGTTTCGGTGGTTTTAAGCTTGAGTCATTTAAAATCTGTACGCACGAATAATCATTCAATTCGGAACCATTTTAATGTTTAGTACTCAAAATGAAGGTAATTTATTGCATTTTAAGGAAAAAAAATGAAAACCTTATTCAACTTTGTTTTTGATAAACTTTCTAACTGTGCTTCAAATACCAGTCATCCATTGATTTACCAGAGCGACCATTTTACTTCACCATTTCTTCCTCTCTATCGCAATCCAAGTTATCTTTCCACGCTTCTTCAATTTGTGTTTGAAGATTACCGAATATTTCTCAATCGGGCGGAATCGAGAGCAGTTTGGAGAATTGATGTCATTTTCGAAAAAAATCTTCCAACGGAGCACTTCTCCACTTGCCAGCTTGATAAATCTGGCCGAAATTTTACAGTTTGGGAGTACGGAACGTGCTTATATATTGAGGAATCGATAGCCTTGTCTACACCACCCAATGCCTTGCCAGATCATCAGTTTTACCGCATATATATCGACAAAAAATGGATTTGAACTTGCTAGGGACATCATAGTCAACTCTGATTTGTTTGCCAGAAGTTTTTCAGAAAAATGAGGAAAGCGTACTGCCATAGAAGAAACATTCACCATCACGTCAATGCGAGATCTCATTGAACTTTTATGAATGCCTTAATTTATTGTCTAATGACTTCTTCATGTCAAAAATAAGATGCGTGATCAACGGTTTTTGGATGCATGAAGAGGCGATGTATGTGCTCGTCTTCTTTGGAGAATGCTACAGATGTTAGTGTAGAACTTAAACGTGAATTTCGCCTGTTGTGTTTAGGGCAACAACATAATTTCTTTTCCACACCATCGGAAATGTGGTCAGCAATTTATGATGAAATTTTCAGTAGTATGATATATCCACAAATACTTCAAAATTAAAGTTTTAACCAATTTTTGTTTTCTATATAGGGGTGCAAATTAGAAACTCAAGAAAAATACACGTAGAAATGTGGTCAGGTTTTGAACAATTACAGCTCAGTCAATTTTGTATCAATTATTAATATCATGTCATCATTTGATTGGAAATATTTCTACGTATTGATTTGATTGTTCATAGCCATGTATTTTTTATTGTATATCATTGAAATGTTGATTAATAGCTAGCAGTGTCCTATTTTGTCTGCCAAAAATCTCCGGCATACCGGATAGGATTTCCCTGCCACAGACGACGCTTTTGAAGGAGTGAGCGATACATCAATTGGTCAATCGATGCAACAGCGAGGCTGTTGGAAGGACGCGAATCTATAAATAGAAAGCGAAGTTATAGCTAACGTTTCAATGCTACGCGTAGCATGCTAGAGGTAGGTTGTTGCTAGACAGCAAGACAAAAAGTGCCATAAAACAATTTGAAGCTTCAATTGGTATGCTCTGATCTTGTGTCATGCAAGTTCGGATGAAATTCCATGTTATGCCGTTTCGCCTGAGAAATTGACAACTACCGCAGGGTAAATTTGGAGTGCATAAGATTAACTTCCAATTTATATAAGATGAACTCGATTGGTAATAAGAAAAAGTTTATCGCTTCTACCGAAATCGCAGAATGGTAGTAATGGTAGAGAAACGCTATAAAAATAACTGCTTGCATACAAAACTTGAACACAAACTTGGCGAAAAGAAGCTTAAATATCGATATCCGTATCGCTATAGTGTACAAACAGATAATTGCATGCATTTGTGCTATTGATGTAATTTCGTCGGCTACAAAACAAATACGAATCACGACAAATAGAGTGTATATTCTGGGTTCGCGTGTTCGGTTTTGGTTCCTAATAAAGATCAATCTAAGCAGTCTCTCGTGCATTTGCCTTGTTCCACATCAACGGCTCGAACAACTCCATGGGGCTGATCCTTGTAGTTTTTTTAATATTTGGTATGAACGAGCAATATGGTGAAATTCAGTGCTAGAATGAGATGCGCGAAAGCACATAACTTAAACGTTTTGGTATCGTGCAAAACCTACACATAGAAATGCGGAATATTTTCAGTGATTGTGTACTGTGCGTTTACGACACGTGTTGTTCACTAATAAAACAGGCACTAACTATGGATAGAATCATGGATTTCATAAACAATAACCACAGGCCAGTGTAGATGGGAGAGGGAGGGGGTTCGGGGTTTCAGCCCCCCCCCCTCATGGAAGATTTTTCAACAGTAAGTTCCATGAACAATAGAATACATTTTATATGACTTTTCTTTCAAATTTTTGTACCTTCGATTTTCAAGAACTCAGATTCAAATGAAAGGTCTTATGGCCCCATAGATCGCTATTGAATTTTATCTCGATTCGACTTCCGGCTCCGGAATTAGAGAGTGATATGCACCAAAAACATGCAAAAAACCTATTTTAATCCACGTAGTGGTGTAATGATGCCTTTCTCATATTACTCATTACATCATAAATATAATCGTGAAATTCGCAAAAATAACTGTTCATTGAATATAAATAGGATAATTTGTTCGGATCTAATCTCACAAACTCTACAAAACCTGTTTACCCTGTAGTTCCGGAACCGAAAGTAGTATCCACAACAAATTAAGGAAATCCGTATGAAACTGTAAGACTTTTCTTTCGAACCTATAAGTTTGTGAAAATCGATCCAAGAAAAGTGAGCGAGATTTTTTTTATATCGTTTATTTATACCCGGCTTTAACCTAATTTTGGTCGTTCGCCGGGTTAAAAGTGAGCGAGATCCTTTTTGCAGTTTTTAATCACTATTTCCAATTCTTCTGAAACCAGATTCAGATAAACGGAATAGCCGAAGTTGGTTCGCTTGCTACCAACAAATATGACCTGCAAATTGGAACAGTTTTGAACGTAGTTAAACCTATACTTACTATCTCATGCTCTATTTCGATTAAACCAATTAAACGAAATCTGACAAACGAAACAGCGTGAAGCAGCAGCATAGAACATGTAGTAAGATTTTAATTATTATTATTATTATTATTATTATTATTATTATTATTATTATTATTATTATTATTATTATTATTATTATTATTATTATTATTATTATTATTATTATTATTATTATTATTATTATTATTATTATTATTATTATTATTATTATTATTATTATTAATATTGACATCACTACACAACGTGTACGAAATAAAACAAAGCACGCCTTGTTCGTTTTGTGTTTTTTTCTTCTTTCGGTGTTGTACATATTGTCACTCTATACGGCGATTTGAAAACTTTGACACTCATCGCCCTGCAACTGCGGAACCGGAAGTTGGATCTGGATGAAATTTCACAATAGGTTTAAAGACAGTATGCACTTTAATTCAAATCAAGATTTGTGAAAATCGGTTCAAGCATCGCAGAGAAATCGAAGTGAATTTAGTTTTAGGAGTTTTTCTTCTCCACTTTCGGTGCTCTCGGAACAGGAAAAGAGGGAACCAGTAGTGCCGAATTAAGTTTTCATGCCCACCAACTAACAAGTTCTGCAAACTAGAAGAAATTATCAGACAGTTTTATGGGATTTGTACCTGTTGTTAACCATCGTTTGTGGAAAAATACTAATAAAATTGGTAATTTTTCACTTATCACGCTTTAGTTCCGGAACCGGAAGTCAGATGCAGATAAAATGTTCCACAAATTTTTTGGATATTTCAAGACCTTTCAATTGAATCTTAGATTGCGAAAATCGGTTGAGTTGTTCCAGAGATAATTGAGTTTAAACTTTTTTTCAAATTTTCACATAAAACCATATAACTCCGGAACCGGAAGTCACATTCAAATGAAATTCAATATCAAGCTATGGGACCATAATACCTTTAAATTGAATCTTAGTTTGTGAAAATCGGTTCAGCAATCCCTGAAAAAAGTGAGTGCATATTTTTTTCACTTTTTTGTTACATATCATCCTATATCTCCGGAATTGGAAGTTGGATCGGAATGAAATTCAATAGCAGGCTATGGGACTATAAGACCTTTCATTTGAATCTTTGTTTGTGAAAATCGGTTCAGCCATCTCTGAGAAAAGTGAGTGCATATTTTTGTTACATACACACACATACACACACACACACACGGACGGACACACACACAGACATTTGCTCAGTTCGTCGAGCTGAGTCGAATGGTATATGACATTCGGTTCTCCGGGCCTCGGATAAAAAGTCGATTTTCACAGTGATTGTATAGCCTTTCTAATGAGAAAGGCAAAAAGGTTTTTTTAATAAATAGGTATAGAATTCGTCTAAACTAAAAATTATTTTCCGATGTGTTGAATGTGTCAGTTTGATTCGTATTTTGGTCATCCATCTCTATGACATTACCCATCCGTCTTTTTAATAATAGCACTTGATTTCTAGTTGTTATCGTTTCAAGCTGTAATTTTTTGACATTTTCAAAGTAGTTCATTAAAATGTAACGATACACGCATCATCAATGCATTGAAATCATCAAAATTCACTATAGAAATTTGTCAACGATGCTCCGTACAACTAAAACAGTTTTGTACCATTGTGAAGCACCATGTCGGTCCGCTATACAAAAATTTGTGGAAAAATTTGAGCTGTTGAGAAAAGTTAATCCATTCCCAAGAGGACCACTTTTCATAAGATCTATAGAGCAAAGAGAATCACCATAAACCTTCCTTAAATTTGTGGAATGTCCAAATTCAAGAAAATTTTGAAACCAGCTTTACGATCAACATTAAATTCATTCGGATGGAATGAATTCCGCTATGAATAAACTGTAATTTTGGTAATATTTTTCTTGAATATGTATGTGTCATGTCGGCTTTAAATGCAACTAGTAAGAATATATTAGATTTTCATTACGAGTGAAACTATCATCCAATGAACACATACACACACAAAACTATATTTATGAAATAATTGAACTGACAATAATTTTGTAAAGAAAATGTTTGAAAGCAATATTGAGTGTAGTGTATGCATAGTTTTATTCTAGTGCAAGTTGTTTTATTTTTAGTCCAGTTTTTAGTCTGGGTAAAGGGTTTTGTAGAAGCATTAAAAACTATGATAGTACTTGTCAAAAACAAACACTTATTATAGTTGTCATAAAACAGGTAGTAATTGAAAAAATCGATTACTCCTGTAATAATTTATCATTATAAAAATTTTTTAAATCGGCACCATAAGGTATACGAATTGATACTTGGGTTATGTCCTAACGTATGATATATGATACCGCAAAACTGCCTATCTTTCTCTAATCAAAGACAATAAATAATAAAAATTTTAAAACTAGTTTTAGTTTGTTATACCTTCGAATGGTAGAATAATGATTGACATAGTCGCCAAAAATATCTAGCTTTACGAACACGTAAATATGAAGTTACAACGCAAGCTTAGAAAGGAAAGTATACTTTCAAAACTAATTAAACACTGCGGAAAATATATCAAATGGGCTTGCGACACTAATGCTGAAGTTGCTTTCAATGAATTTAATTTAATGGAAGTAATTCCAAAAAATAAGCTAAATTCGCAATATCTAGATTTAAACTATAAATTTCGAGCTTGAGCTTGTGCGGCCACCGCTGGCTGCTACTCCGTTACTGATCGGGATCAGCTGATACTGCACAGAGAAATTCTGGAAGATCAGAACTGGGAATGGCAGATCAATCTTAAATGTGCAACTTCTGGTAACCCCGAAGTTTATTGATCAGTACCGGCGCCGGCCAGGTCCGGTTGTAGGTCCGCTTAGTGATAGGAAGGTATGTTAGTCCAATATTTGTTGTTACTAGAAGCCGTATATACTACTGCGCACTCCACAAGTGTCACGGGAGAAGGATATTTGTTAGTTAAAATTTCAATAATTGTAGTATTCGCGCGCGAGTCTGTATGTTCCGGTTTTAAGATGCTCGGGTGCACCACTAAACTCACTGACTTCCCGAGTGAACGTTTCAACAATATCCGATACTGAAATCCTGGGAAGTCTTGATTCCTTGTGCTTATTCGTGAAAACTGAAAGAAAATTTTAAATACTATCGCGTTACGAACAAAAACTTCCTTATTTTTTTCGAAATGAAATGACCTACTACAAAATAAACGAGTGAATAGGATTTAGACAAATAGTCGATTCACTGTAGTGACATATTCTAAAAATTATATCAAATCATTTTAAATCTGCAAACAAAGGTCTACAGATTTCTTGCGTGTCTTGATTGTTTATTATTTTAATTATTTATTAAATTTATTAATAGGTTGGGCAATCGGCTACCGAGAAAAAAATATTAATTTATCAAACAAACCAGTATTTTTTTTACTACTTGCGCAATAGTTGATTTTTATCATTCAATTAAACAAACTTAAAGAAAAACTAAAAACTCCTTCAATTGTCGCTTTTTACGACATGGAAGCAGGGACCCAGTGGATCTTGGCTTATTTTTTCCGCCGGATTCCACACGGCATCTAGGCTGGTTCTGTCCGGAGAAAGCTAATAGGTACTATCAATCTCCTAGTGGACCCCAGCCCCTATCTAGATTTAAACTATAAATTTTGGGACAACAAATTCCGATAAATTGTACATGAACAGTTAAATCTTTATCTTTTTGGGAACCAAATGAAGGTTCTTATTGCAGCTTGAAATCCACTAAAAACCGAGACTAGGGTATGATTTTGGGACGAAATGTACCAAATATTTGTGTATATAATTTGCCATCATCTCTTATAGTACTTCTACCGGTACTATTTAAATGACATTGAATCGTAAACTTGATAATCAGTTTTTTTCAGAGTTTTAACAAATAAAAAATAACCACTTTCAAAATATGGACATATCTAGACACATATTTTTATTGCTATTGTGTATAATAAATCATACACAGGCTAATTTCGTAAGAAAAAATCTAATAGTGATGTTCCTGTTCCAATATCTACAACACAAAATACGATGAAAGCGAGAGTATACGCGATTCCATTTCTATAATACTCACAACCGAATACAGGTGTATTTCTTGAGCATTTTCCGAAACAATTATTTGGATCGTTCATTGTGTGTCAGTAAATAATAAAACAAACAAATTTTGCTTACCTTTACCAATGGGTTTTTTTTATCATTTATTTTAACCCGGCTTTAACCATGTTGGTCGTTCACCGGGGGAACCAATGGTTTCTTCCATGTTATGTTGCTTCTTTTATTTATCGTGTCAAGAGAAGTTTAAAACAAAACCTAACAAAGTATAGTCTCGATATAATCTGATATGAAATCAACCTTAGCCACTTTCACAAGCTGAACCAGTCACCAAAAATATGCATTTACCCACCTTTAGTTGACTTTTGGTTTTGAATCGCATTAATTATGCAAGCACCCGTTTTCAACTAATTCAGACTCATTATAAAACATTATAGTAGTCCACCTCTCCACTGAATCGGATCAACTATATAGCGACTGGATTACCAGAAAGAGCTTCGATCTGGTGAGACGTATAATTATTCCACTGTGCATTCCAAGCGGCAAGTGCACAAACGAACTAGCGAGCTCCGTTTTCTCCTTCCGGCCGTGCACCACGATTCATCACGAGTGCATATCGAGTGGACTCATCAATCTGTAATCCGATCTGTTTATCGCGGCGCCTTCTCATCTCCGATTCACTTGTTAGCGAAGGCGTTATTTCATCGCTTAATTGGGGAGAAAATTCTATTCCACCGGTATGACTCAATCGAAGCGGTTGGTTGGCCCGGAACAAAAGGATTCCTCTTTCCTCAACAACAGATATTGCCCAACCCGTGCTTGATGTACAGCGGAATGGTTACGCGTCGGATCCTGTAATTATGCACAATTCGAAACAGACAGAAACAGTATGAAAATAGTGTGATTCCGTCATTACAATTGCTGGCAACTGGTAACATTACACTGCAGAGAATTAGTTAGGTGCTAATCAGCTCCATTGAATTCCACCGGTGAGTTCCGGGTTAGATGACATTACAAATCGAGTTCCGTGTTCATAATGACGTGTATCCTTTTTCAAGCACGGTGCACGGAGACGATATACTTAAATTTAATTAGCGTATAGCTCCCTGTAGCAATGTAGCAGAATTCATTTCACTGGAAATAGCAGATCAATTAGGCGAATATGGATCTGGAGTAGAGATCGTCAATTCGTTCGCGAACGGCTCAAAAGAACTAGTTCTGAAAGAATTAGTGAATAGCAGTTCTTTGTTGAAGAACGATAGTGGTTCAGAGTTTAAGGTGCTCAATGTTAGTAGAAAAGGAAGGATTCTTAGTGTCAGTAGAAAATCTGTTGATACAGAAGGTCAGGTTCAACTTGAGAATGTGGTACTTTGACATTTCTTTGAAATCCAACACACAAAGAACTGCGAGAAGATAAAGGGTGATTTTTTTTAAAGGTGTAGGATTTGATTTTCAAACAAAAGAATAAAGTTTGGAAAAATTGATGAAATCTTTAATGGAATCGATAGAATTATTAATATAATTTAATGTTTGAAGAAGATTTCATGGAAATGTTGGCCGCGGCTCCGCTTTAGATGACACATGCGTACGGTCCAATTTTGCTGCACTTTCTTCAACATATCTCCCAGTATTTCACAAATACAAGCTTCAACATTGGTTTCCAGTGCGTCTATCGTTGCTGGTTTATCCTTGTAGACATGAGCCTTAACATGGCCATACGTGAAATAGTCAAATCTAGGCTGCCAATTGACGGGCCCAAAAGGTGAGATAAGCTGTTCACCGAAGGCGTCTCTCAATTTAGTACACGGTAGCGCTCGTCATTCACAGTAACGTTCCGCTTATCATCGCCCTTGATGAGTACGGCCCGATGATGCCACCGGCCCATAATCCACACCAAACAGTGACTTTTTTTGAGATGCATTGGTAGCTTTTGCAATGCTTCTGGCTGATCTTCACGTCGTATGCATCAATTTTGCTTGTTGACGTATCGATTCAACCAGAAATTTGCTTCGACGCTGAACACAATTTTTCGATGAAAAAACGAATCTCTTAATCTCTTAAGAAGCAGGACACTTTGCAAGTGTATGAGTAATGTCAACAATGTGTGCGTAAAAACAAATTACTGCGATTATTTTCCTGGTTTTAATCCATAAATCTTCCATATGGTTGAAAAAGGAGCAAATCAGTTCATTTTGCTTAGAATTGCAATTCAAGAGAAACAAAAATCTTAGTCTAACACTCTTCCGTTTTTGTGAAAACTGCTCGAGAAAAATTATTTCAGTCTCAGCTTACTTCCACTAACTCATTTTTATAAGTAATCCCGCAAAATAGGAACCTAAATTAATATAACACGCGAAAGGCTATGAATATGGAAGGTTGTCGTAAAACTGCTTATTTTTCCGGAAACTACTTTTTTAACAAAAAATATTTAGTTTGATTTATTTTGTGTAGCGTGATCTAATACAAATGCATAGAAGCAGTGTTGCTAACTATTAGGGAATTTAAATTTACATTCATGAAATATGAGCAATTTTCTATCAAACATTGGTGAAAAATTGATCAAAACTGACATTTCATCCAAAAAGTCAGGCTTAATATTCGTTTGAGAATAAATTATTGCTAAAAAGATTATTTTAAATTCCATCGTCCAAGCCAGTTTGATAAACTGGTTTGACTGCATATATAAATACTTAGATCTATAGCATACGTACCAAATAAAATGTATGTAATACACAAATTACCAACACAAGTAAACTTGGTTTACATTTGATCCTCAACCGAGCGTTAATATTGATAGTAAAACTCAATAATTTGCAAGCGTTGTTCGTTCGTACGTCGATTCATGATTAAATTATATACAAAACTGAACAAATTTGACAATGACGCAAGACACGATTCACGCGTAATTTGTCAAGAACAGTGTTGTAAAAAAGATACCAGCGAAAAAATCACTTTTTATAAGCTTACATTTCGCATTTAGGTGTGACTTCAATCGTTACCTTTATGAGTTGAAATTAGTCTCTAGAATTTCTTGAATGACAGTTAATAATGAAGTAACCCGATCAACAAGGGAGAACAAAATTATATCTGGGGTTGTTTCGTTTTTTCTATCTAAATTAGTCATAATCTTGGCCTCGTTAATAGTTAAAATAACAAAAATTATAACTCAATTTAACCTAGGTGATAACTAAATTGATACAAACCTTGATATGTAAATATCAATATTATATCTAAATTTATTACAAATTTAGTACGACTTTTCAGCTGTTATTACCCATTTTTGGAGGGAAAGGCTTTATCGTGCAAATATAAAAATAGATTTCGCGAAGTAAGATGA
This sequence comes from Malaya genurostris, assembly GCF_030247185.1. NCBI lineage: Eukaryota > Metazoa > Arthropoda > Insecta > Diptera > Culicidae > Malaya > Malaya genurostris. Next base: position 258,865,277 of record NC_080572.1, read on the forward strand.
AATTGCATACCTTTAGGCGATTTGATTTTCGATGAAAAAACATGAACCGTTAAGCGACTGGTTCCGAACCGGGAAGTTTTGAGTTGCCAACATACGCTACGAATGGCATGAGAATCAACTGAGGTTGGGATGATATATTGGAATCATACAATAACTAGTGTAAGTCCATATTGCTACAAAAATAATCTATCGCTCTCCACCTCTTTCGTCGTTCCCATCCAACAGGCATATGAATGACAAAAGGGGCTATTTTAGAACTATGAGCAAGCTTTTTTTTTGGTACTGAAGAATAGTTGTAAATGAACGGAAATGATTAAATTCAGTGAAACAAGACTACCTTATAGAATCTGAGGAAATTAACTAATGAATGATAGTTTTTCAGTTTCTTCTTCTTTGTACCCTCTTGCTGACTTTCAATTCGAATCAGTTCGCTCGTTCAATTTAAGTAGTGAATTGTCTTATACTATGTATGTCGATTGGCGGTATATATGATTAAAATGTGCACTTAATTTTCTTGGAGATGGCTGAATCGATTTTCGTAAATTTAGATTATAATAAAAATTCGTTTGAGAGACAGTGAAAAATCAAAAGAGGTGTATATAATATCGATCCAAATAGCAAGTTTTTATGATTGATGATCAACCATTTGCCTATTAGTCATATACGCAGCCAGAAGCCCCGCAAGTATTGTTCAAAATCCATCAAAATTGAACTTTCATTCCGGTTTGATTGTTTGATATCTACCTAGATTGACTCACAGAAAAATGATTCAGATGGAAAGTCTCATAATGCGGGTCGTTCGCTTTAAACTCTACATTGCAAATTTCGAATTCCAGCTGATGGTTCCGGATTGGAAGTAATCAAAATACTACAAAATGCGACTATCATAAATTTATCAGATATCATCTTCTCGGATGAGGCACATTTTCATCTCGGCGGGTATTTTAATAAGCAAAATTGTCGCATCTGGGGGACGGAAAACCCGCACGTCATCATGGAGAAGCCGATCTCAGAGAGTGACGGTTTGGTGCGGATTTTGGTCTGGCGGCATCATTGGTCCATTGAACTTTTCAAATCGAAGATATTATGGTGCAATAAATCGTTTTTGTCTGATTCATGAATTCAAAAATGTTCATGCAATGGTATAGATGACAACGGGCAAAATTCGATATCTGCAATTCGTAGATCTTATTAATTGATGACCTAGCCAACTCATTTCGATTTTACTGATTTTTTATCCAAAAATTATGAAACTGATTCGATATTACTTTATTTTGCGTTAGGCCATGATGATATCATCAGCGCCACTAGTGAACATTTTTCAATGTAATATTAACATAGTTTTTTATTTAGAACTACGTAAAAAATCATCAGATCAACATAGTATAAAGAACTAAAGATGAATCGATACGAATTTGTTCAGAATTTTTTTTCTCTACTTCCAGTACATCCGGGGTCCGGTAAAACTAAAGTCGCAATTTTTAATCTGCAACTAGAAGACCTATAAATCGAAAAAGTATTGAGCTGAGTTTAGATTTTGGTGTTGAGCCCAGTTTAGATTTTATTTTCCGTTTATTGCAGCGTCACTTTTGAAGACGTTTTGAAATTGTTAACACTTATCACTCTGTGTTTTTGGAAACAAAAATCGGCCACCGATAAAATTGAAGAATTTAAGCATTCATTTTATTCCAAGCTTGTGAAAATCATCTCTTAGGAAACATTGCGGACTTCAATGGACAGAGTCGAATGCTATATCACTATTTCCAATATTTATTAGTCGAGTTTTAAAGCTTTTGCCTTACCTTTCCTTGTTCATAAGAGAAAAAGCGCAAAATCATCTTGAAAAATATTTATTTTCGATTTAAAATTAATATTTGAATAAAAATTTTACACAATTTAAGTAGGAATTACTTAGGAATGTTCTCAAATTTGAAATTTACTTTGTCATTTCAAAATCAAATATCAATTTATTGTTTTCAAAAGCATCTTCTGGTATATGAAATTGGAAAAAAAATTGTTACTGCTCTTTATTGAAGCATAGCCTTTTTCGGGTTGAAAGTCAAAAACCTGATCGACAAAAGTGTTTGAACTCTTTTTTTTCAATTCTCTAGTATAGTTTTACCTGAAATGTAACGGCCCTTAATATAATATCTGGATTTGCTATAATCTTAAAAAAAATCTGAATGTTTGCTTCTGATTTGGAATCATATTTATAACATAATGAGATATAAATATTAGGATCACATATAATTTTGATAGAATCCTGTTATGCTCTGTTGATCGGGAATCCTTGGGAAATATCACTAGTTTCTGTTGCATTCGGGACACTCAATCTCTGAATCTAAATTGTAAATAGTTGCAGCATTGAGTCGAAGTTATGTCACCCTAATAGTTTTTTTTGTTGTAAGTCATTTCGATTTTAAGAAAATTGAATTGTAGGATAAACCGATTTTCACAAATTTATGTTCTAATCAAACGTTTTAGGCATCTGGTTGTGATTGATGAAAAATAGTAATTCCGCTGGATATAGCGTGATGTGTTAGTCGATGTCTTTCGTGTAAAACCCGCCCGGGTTCGATTTCCAATCCCACACATAAAATAAGAAAATTTTTCTGACCCGAACAGGCGAATAACCTTAAAATTAAAACCTCATCTAGGTTATGAGCAATTCAAGGAATGAGTAGCAGATTACTCCGTAGTAAAGTATTCCGATTTGAATAAAACACGGTTTTGCACGGTCAAAGATCAACTTTGTAAAGGCCAGATGTACTTTGACATGCACTTCCTTCAAATTTTTGTAATCAAAAAGCGTTATCAGCAGGATTTTTTTTTTCAAATGTAAGAATATCAAGGATGGACCCATTTGCTAAAATAGTTTACCTTTATTACCTTTTTTGAAATTATTTTAGCGTAATTCTTCGTCCTTGGTCATAATGTAAGTTAAAAATATGATTGCCGATTAAATTACAATTAACGGTACCTCTAAACAAAAAGTAGCTGTCGTTTTTAAATTCGATTTAATGACTTTTTCATTCCGTTGCGCTTTGATTTCCTATAATTTTCATATACAGATTTTCAATACAAAATTTCGATGCATATTAACAGATTTTTCTACTGAAAAATATTGATTTGAATGTGGCAACCCTACACACTATACGAAAATGAACAAAGCACGTTATGTGCTTCGTTTGCAAATGGGGTGGTGTTTTCTTCTTTCGTACCAGCAAGTAGCTTTTTTGCATCGTCAATTTGTATAATGGATTGGAAGTTTTGACACTCTGAATGAAATCGAACAGTATCTCTTAAGACAATGGGAGCTTAATTATTATTATTATTGTTATTATTATTATTATTATTATTATTATTATTATTATTATTATTATTATTATTATTATTATTATTATTATTATTATTATTATTATTATTATTATTATTATTATTATTATTATTATTATTATTATTATTATTATTATTATTATTATTATTATTATTATTATTATTATTATTATTATTATTATTATTATTATTATTATTATTATATCGTTTATTTATACTGAGAGCTTTCATTCGAATCATGAATTGTGAAAATCGGTTAATCCGTTGCTGATACAAATCGTTGCGAGTTTCTTTCTTGGAGCTTTTCGGAAGCGGAAACCGGGGAAAAGTAGCCCCAAAGTAGGTTTATGAAATTTTCGAATAAATTGAGTGCGCATTTTCTCATAGATTTGTACATTTTTCTTATAACTCCGAAAAAGGAAGTCGGAAAAGATTAAATTCAGTAACAAGCTATGGGACCACAAGACTTTTTGTTGGAATCTAAATTTGTAAAAATCGGTTCAGCCATCTCTGAGAAACTTGAGTGATAGTTTTTGTCACATACACACATGCACACACAAATATTTTGTGATCTCGACGAGCTGAATCGAATGGTATATGACACTCGACCTTTCCAGCCTCCGTTCAAAAGTTGATTTTCAGTGATTGGCATAGCCTTTCTGTCGAGAGAGGCAAAAATGGTTTTCAAGAAAAAGTTGAAGGAAATCAATTTAAATTTAAAATTCGTTTTTTTTTTATTTATTTGAAATGTTAAAATTTTGAACTGGTGAAAACAAAAATTTAACACTACCTTGTTAATGCATTTTTTTTTAAATAGAGAAACTACAGCTGCAACAGTTCAATGAACAGTTTATGAAAAGTGCCAAACACCAAAATATGCTTTGAAGAGCAATGAACTTGATTTCCCCTAAAAGTGCCGTTCCGAATTATTAAGATATAAAATTTGTGGAGTTGAGGTTTTTGTTGAATTGTTGTGCTATAAAAAGTATGCACACACACACACAAAACAGCTATACTCAATGAAGTTTATAATTTCCTATAAATTGCTCAAATAACGCAGCTCAACTGCAATCTTAGTGCTTTGGATCCCATGTCCAAATATCTCGGGAACGGTTTCATTCGGTCATTTCGAGCAAAAAGATTACTTTTTAATTTTTTAAATCAAATTATGATGCTTGACATTGACATTGAGAACTTGAAGTTTTAAAAATGCTTTCAAATTTCACAACCCGTAGCTTCTTTGTTTATGAAAAGGCACTATTCAAATTTATATCATATGTTATATGGATTTCCATAACTGGTTCAAAATGTGAATAATGCAAAAGAGATAGAGATGCATTTTTTTTTCAAGCTGAATGATTTGGTTGATTTTCAAATTCATGAAAATACGTTCGAAACTATTCTCCAAAGTTCAATAAGTATTTCAAGAGATCCCTATGGATATTGTACAACTTATTTAATTTTCACAGAGATTTTAAAATATTCTCTATCCGTGAAAATTGGCGAACGCCCAAGAAAGTAAATGCCGGGTATAAATAAACGACATTAACAATAAGTCTTTTCGGGAGATTTAGTAACGATCACTAAATTTCATCCAAATCGTAAAAAGTCAATCCTTATTTTGCTACCTTTTCATCTGTTAATTTCAGAATTTACTAGAACTAGTATCTCGAGAATATCTTGAACACATTTTCCATTTTCTATCTCTCACAAGTATTCCCGTTAATTATTAATATCGATATCAGCATTGCTTTTTATTTCAAAAATAATACTCTGTACGCAAATGACTAAATAAACCAGTGTCAATATTGCTCGAACACAATGTAACAATGCAGTCCAACATAACCTGCAAATGCACTGTTGAGTCGAAGGCGAAACCAATTAAAAACAGTAATGTGTCCTTTAACACAAAACGATACCCAAATGATTAATGTAACAATGTTGCTCGTAAAAATGAATATTTTGAAACCATTTCAAAATTTTCAATATTAGAAAACTTAGTACTGATGCTCGAGGTAACTGACATGCTTCATTCCTAGTTTAGTTAAATAGAGATGCTGATATTTTGCGTTGAAATGACGGATTTCACACTTACCGTGATGATATACTTGTTTGCTGCCAATTTAGTCAATTATTAGACATGTGAACTGCTTAGGAAATGGATCTGGAAACCATTTGACCATTTTAATTTAGATTTAACAGCACGATAACCACCATTGCCGAGCGACTTCTCCCAATCGTTTACAGAGAAAAAAAATAGGACACGGAATAAAAAGAAATGTTTCTCCCAGCTCACAGGAGGATGATGACTACTCCGACTCTCCTCCTGTTGAAGTTCTGGTGAAAGAATTAATTGAGAAGAGTGCGGTTGTTAAAATTGGCAGTTCCGAGAAGATTTCAATCGAATTCGACACAACCGATTAAAGTAATCTTCATAATTCCCCATTATTTGTAAATCGTATATAGCAAATATGAAAAAAAAAACTGGATAATGAACTACTCAGTTACAAGCAAAAAGGTAATAAACAAATCCATACATTGTTCCATGAATCTGTCACACGAGATCAAAAGAAAATTCATTTACACATATGTAAAAAATTCACACACACAACTGTCCTATACATGAACTCATCACGATACTATGTTGAAATAAAAGAGCAAAAATAAAAAGTACCGTTAAGCCACATCGAATTGAATGTGTTTCACTTGACAAGGATTACTCTACACAATTCGTTCGCTTGGATTCCACAAAATTATCCTTCCAGCGGACCAGACACTTATGAACATCCGTACTCGATCGGTGAATGCAACTGACGAGGGTTTTAAACTCAGACTGCGAAGACGACGACGGTTTCCGATAAACCCAACCATTCACAATCACCCAGTTCCAGAACAACGGGAGAAGTCTGAATGTACACAAACACCATCAACATCACTCAGGCTTTAGAAGTCGGTACTAGAGACGGTCCTCTCGTATTCAGGCAATATTCTAGGACAAAGATTTGGTTGGAATTTGAAGGCAACATTAGCCGGCATCATGCGCTGCTAAGAACTTGTATTTGAATTGTTCTCAGTGAAGTGCTTAATGTCACACAATTCCTGCGTATATTCACGTATTTGTATACACCCAGAACAGAACTGATTCGTGTATGGACGGTTTTTTTGGCGGAATTGAATACTGTTTATGTTTACGAGCCTCTGCAGAATTGTTGTATCAATATTATAGTCTTCCATTTGAATAACTAGGTGAAAAAAATGTCACATCCTCTTTGGCATACAATATGTGAACCCTCCTATAATACTTTACTTGCTCATTAGCAGTACGTCTGAATTCATTCGCTCTCAATGCATAAGGCGATAGAGTAGAGCAATTTGTTGCGATTTGCTTTTGCAAGTACAGAGACGAACCGGGAATTGAGTTCTACTGTACATGGTTATTTGTTTGGTTCTCCAGCACTCGGTGGCAACTTAATCACGATGCCATATACGAAACCCGTACAATCTACTCTTGAATGTATGCATCAATAACAACCGTAACCGTCAAGCTTATCCCATTATTGCTTACCTTCGAACGTCCCTGCACTCGATTTCCTTGGTTCAGTACCAGCCAGGCGTCCCACCGGTGCCGATAGATGGTGATGGTGTTCCACTGATTCAGGACAATCGTTTCCTCCGAACGGACCCGTCCCGTGCCGGAACCGCAGTCGAACCTGGAACCGAGGAAGAAAAAGCACAAACGATTAAGTTTCTGCATCAAGAATGCAAACCAAGCACAGAGTGTTTGATCTGTGATTCACTCTGGAACTGGAGTTCGTTGGATATGGTTTGGAATAGAGCAGAGTTCACAATTTGGCTAATTCGAAGATCAATACGATGTCATCGCGTTCAAAGAAATGTAGGTATGCTAAACCGATTTCGGAGCAGATTGGTTTGCCAACTAATTGAAATGTTGCTCTTGTGAATTTTCATTCATGCCGACACAGATTTTTTCAATCAGCTTAGAAACATGGTTGCCTTCTTTATATAAAGATAGCAAACTTGGTTATTGACAATTGACAATTTAGGTTCTAAAGACCGAGTGTCACAGAATATCATATTCGATTAATCGAGCAAGAAAACGCCTGTGTAGGCGAATGTCTGAAATACGTTGTATATAACCAAATTAGAATTCTTTCATTACGTCGAACTTTTTTTCCTGGGCCAAATTGTTATATAGGGAAAAACCTAATTGATAAGAACCTAAGAGTGACAAGAGTAGTGCTTCATTACATCAATAAGCAAATGAAAACAGGAGTTATTGAAACTATTCCCATATGTTTTGAAGTATGGACGCAAAGAGGTAATTCCAATATTTTATTTTATTTTCATGAAAATATATTGCATTCAAATACAACATGTATAGGAATATTTTTGCTCTGAGGAAAGAAACTTTCTTATTTTACCTAAGCTGGAATACTTGCAAGATGCAATTTCACGCGTTGTTGGTGAAATGAGGCAGAAATAAAAGAAATTATTCAACTCATTCGAAACGGCAAGAATCATTTTCACTGTACTAAAGAAAAATGAAAAAAACGAAAATCCTAAACGCTCATAATAGTTGATATTAGTTAAAAAAAAACAATTTTAATCCACCTAGTGGTGTAATGATGCCTTTCTCATATTACTCATATTTTCATAAATATTTCTAAACGATGCCTAAAAAAATAATTGAATCTTGAATAAAAACATAAATAAAGTCAGCTCCGTTTTCGTATTTTTGACACTTGCGGAACTGGGAGCTAGAAACCGATATAAATGAAATCGGTTAGTCCGGCCAGTAACTACGACGAACTGTCTTAATCCATGTAGTGGTGTAATGATGCCTTTTTCATATTACTTATATTTCCAAAAATTTCACTGGAAGATTCTGCCAGGAAATTTTTTTTCTATCTTGAATAAAATAAGAAACTTTCTTTCTGTAAAAACATAACCTTTTTAATTTGTAAACAATTATGTCAAGTTAATAAGAATTTTACTTTATTTTGCATCGTCGCACTAAATAATTGAACACACTTCGCCCTTTTGGAACCGAAAGTCGGACCTGGATGAAATTAAACAGCAACCTATGAGACTATAGGAACTTTTACTTGAGCCTAAGGTTGTGGGAATCGATCAAATCATCTCTGAGAAAATTGAATGGAGCTCGTTCTAGAGTTTTTAACCACTATTTCCATTACTTGGAACCAGTATAGACAAAGTCGGTTCGTTTAGTATGTAACTAATAGAGCCTACAAATTGAATCAGTTTTGAGCCAAATCTAGAAGAATTTTATCCTATTTTTGCATCGCTTACATTTTTTCAACTGTAAAATATAAATTTTAATGTGGCAACCATGCACACTATTCGAAATTGAACAAAGCACGCTGCGAACCGAGCAAAGCCGCACGTACCGCCGCGTACTAGTTTTGCATCGTCATTGACGTCATGACGTCATGCATCGTCATGACGATTTGAATGTTTTGACACACATCGTCCTATAACTTCTGAATCGGATCAGGATGAAACTGCATAGTATATTTAAAGACAATAAGAGCTTTAATTTTAATCATGATTCGTGAAAATCGGTTTAACCGTTGCTAAGAAATCGAAGGAGATTTTCTTCACTTTTTTCGGTGCGGAAGCAGAAACTGGGGACTAGTAGTCTCAAAATAGTTTTATATATTCGCTAACTAACAAGATCTGCCAACTAGATGAATTTAGCACAAAGTTTTACAAAAATGTGCATCTCGTTTCGCCATCGCTTGTGAAAAAATACTCATCAAATTGAAAATTTTCACTAATCGCACTGTAATACCGGAACCGGAAGTCGGATCTGGATAAACTTTTCGAAGAGTTTTTAAATAATTTCAAGACCTTTTATTAGCTTCTTAGTTTATGAAAATCGGCTCAGAAATTTCCGAGAAACACGTATTTCCTTGTCATTCCGGAACCGGAAGTTTGACCCAAATGAAGTTCAGGAAAATTGCATGAAAGCATATTAAAGCACTTTTCATTTGAATCTAAGTTTGTGAAAATCGATTCAGCCATCACTGTGAAAATTGAGTGACATTGTTTGTCACACAAAAACACACACAGAGAGACTCTCTCTCTTTATCTCTCTCTCTCTCACACACACACACACACACACACACACACACACACACACACACACACACACACACACACACACACACACACACACACACACACACACACACACACACACACACACACACACACACACACAAACACATACACACACATACGCACACACACACACATACACACACACACACATACACACACACACACACACACACACACACACACCTCGGGGCAGCAGGGACTAGTCCAAGGGCTTAACGACCCCTCCCCATGGCCACTGCGAGTTAGGGGGCCTGCCTAGGATGTGGTGGGGTTCGGCAGTGGGCTCTGTTGAACTTCTAGAAAAAGCTGCATGTGTCCGCAAGTAGGCCCTAGCAAAGCGACTGTGTACCGCTCAAAGCACACAAGCCCAGCAGGAGTGCCAACCGGCACATCAGGTTCGATACCAGTAAGACCCTGATTATTATATACTGGCCACGGCGAACAACAACGGACATGATGCGGATAACGGATCGGATGACGATGATGGGCTGACATTCGTGCTGTTCTGTTCCCTGAGTAAGGAAGGGTGATACCGACTTGAAACGGCGAGCGGGCCAACAGTACGTCTGCCTCCGTCCCGTTAAAACCTTGACAGGCCTCCGGGTACGTTCAATACTCGCACCAATTAAGGTGGGTAGTAGGCCCAGTTGAGAGCACTCCTGGCTTACGCTGATCCGGCTCTGGACACGAACCCTATGAAGGTACGTGTTCAACCCTCGCTAGGCCTCCCTGCTCGCAAAGATAACCTAGGGATCATAAGCGACTACTACAACGAGTGGAGATAGCGGCCCGGAGTGGGAACCCTAAAGAATGGAAGTAATCGAAATCGAAGTTGAGAAAGAAGTGACAAATCCGTTTGTCAAGAGTGGCTTGGTGAGGACACCGCCGCCGCAAACCCAGCAGGTGCAAAAGCAGCACACGAACGAGCAGCAGGCTCAGCAGCAGTATAGCGCGTGGACGAAACCACCACAACCACCGAGGGTAGAGGCAGCGAAAAAGTTGGTGGACGAGCTGCACGAGTATGTGGATAAGAGAAGTAACGTGCACAAAGACATCAAGGCGTTGGTGATTAAGCTCCAAGGCGCTCTTGGTTCTGCTGTAAAGGAGTGGAAAAACGTAGTGCAGAGAGCAGAAGCTGGGGAGAAGGAGTTGTTAGCGGCGAAAACTGCTTTAGAGGCTCGTCGCGCAGCGCAAATGCCAAGGGCAGAAGCCGACACAGTTCAGAACAAATTGGCTCAAATGGCACGTTCCACGCCCTTCTTCACACCAAAGAGGCCAAGGGCATCGCCTGGAGATGTTAGACCAGGTGGTCCCAAGAGACACAAGGATGCCCGTGTCACTGGAGCTAAACTACCACCAGAAGCAACCGACGCGGTAAACAGCCGCACTGAATGGCAGGTCGTCGGCAAAAAAAATGAGAAAGCGAGCAAAAAAAACCCGCCCAAAAAACGTAAGGTCGTCAGGACGAGAAATAAGAGCGAGGCTCTCATCGTCAAAGCGAGCGACGACTCGTACGCCGAAGTCCTACGCGCTATGCGGATGAACCCGGATCTTAAGGAGCTAGGGGAAGACGTGCAAAAGGTCAGGCGCACTCGTAATGGTGAGATGCTTCTCGAGCTGAAAAGAAACCCCAAAGCAGGCAGCATCTCGTACAAGGAGCTTACCGAGAAAGCCCTCGGAAACAAGGTGGAAGTAAGAGCCTTGTGCCCGGAAGCGACTCTCCGGTGTAAAGATCTGGACGAGATTACTACGGAGGAGGAGGTAAAATTAGCCCTGAAGGAGCAATGCGAGCTAGGAGAGGTCCAGATGACCATCCGTATCAGGAATGGACCTGACGGCACCAAGGTAGCCTTAATTAAGCTGCCAGTAGATGCAGCTAATAAAGCGTTGAAAGTGGAGAAAATATGTGTGGGTTGGTCTGTGTGTCCACTGAGCGTTTCCCAGCTACCGGACGTGTGCTTCAAGTGTCTGGGTTTTGGTCACTTCGCACGGAACTGTCAAGGGCCGGATAGGACCAAACTATGCAGAAGGTGTGGCGAGGAAGGTCACAAGGCAAAGGATTGCACGAAGCCTCCGAAATGCCTAATTTGCGCTGCCACGGGGGATAACAAACATCCTACAGGCGGTAGCAGATGCCCGGCCTTCAAACGAGCGAGTGCAACGAAGTCCCAGTGGAGGTAGTGCAAATTAACCTCAACCACTGTGATACGGCACAACATCTTCTGCGGCAATCTGTTGCAGAACATAGATGCGATGTTGCGATAATTTCGGAGCCATACCAAATTCCACCCGGAGATGGAAACTGGACATCAGACGGAGCCAAAACAGCAGCGATATGGGCAGTGGGAAAATACCCCATTCAAGAAGTGGTGCACTGCGCAGATGAAGGGTTTGTTATAGCCAAAATCAACGGAGTCTTCATATGTAGTTGTTATGCACCTCCACGATGGACGATCGAACAGTTCAACCGGATGTTGGACAAACTAACGGAAGAGCTAACCGACCGAAGACCAGTAGTAGTAGCTGGTGACTTCAATGCCTGGGCGGTCGAATGGGGCAGCCGCCTCACGAACTCAAGGGGAAGCAGTCTTCTGGAGGCCCTAGCTAAGCTGAACGTAGATCTTGCCAACGACGGTACCACTACCACCTACCGTAAGGATGGTAGAGAGTCCATCATAGATGTCACTTTCTGCAGCCCGGGAATGATAAGGAGCATGGACTGGAGAGTGTGCGAAGAATACACCCACAGCGATCACCAAGCGATCCGGTATTGTGTTGGACGCGACTCGCAGGTGGAATCAAGCAGAACGCAGTTTGGTGAGCGAAAGTGGAAAACAGCGAACTTTAACAAGGACGTATTTGTGGAAGCACTGAGGCTCGAGCGCAACACAATAAACCTCAGCGCGGAAGAGCTGACTGCAACACTATCACGTGCGTGTGATGCAACCATGCCTAGAATGGGAAAACCCAGAAATGGGCGACGTCCGGCGTACTGGTGGAATTCGACGATCGCTGACCTGCGGGCACGTTGTCTACATGCCAGGAGAAGGATGCAGAGAGCCAGAAACAGCGGCGAAAGGGAGGAAAGAAGGTTGCCCTATAGAATAGCAAGAGCCGCACTCAACAAGGCAATCAGGCTCAGCAAGAAAGAGTGTTTAGAAGAGCTGAACAACAACGCCAACGAGAATCCGTGGGGTAATGCCTATAAGATGGCCATGGCAAAGATGAAAGGTCCAGCAGTTCCACCGGATAGGTGCCCGGAAAGGATGAAAACTATAATCGAGACCCTGTTCCCGAAGCATGAGCCTACGATATGGCCGCCAGTACTGTACGACGTACAGGATGTCCGCGGCGACGAAATCCGAGTATCAAACGAGGAGCTGCTTGCTGTAGCGAAAGCCTTACCGGTGAAGAAGGCTCCAGGCCCGGACGGGGTTCCAAATGTGGCCCTTAAAGCTGCGATTCTGGAGAATCCAGACATGTTCAGGACTACATTCCAAAAATGCATGGAGGATGGTAGTTTCCCTGACATCTGGAAGCGGCAGAAGCTGGTGCTGCTACCAAAGCCAGGCAAACCACCCGGCGATCCGTCAGCATATAGGCCTATATGCTTGTTGGACACAGTCGGAAAACTGCTGGAGAGAGTGATCCTTAACAGGCTCACGAAGTACACTGAGAGCGAGAACGGTCTGTCGAACATGCAGCTCGGATTCCGGAAAGGCAGGTCCACTGTAGAAGCCATACGAGTGGTCATGGAAACCATGGAAAAGGCCCAGAAGCAGCAGAAAAGGGGAAACCGCTACTGTGCGGTGGTCACATTGGACGTGAAAAACGGTTTCAACAGTGCCAGCTGGGTAGAAATAGCCGACTCTCTGCACAGGTTGAGGATACCAGAGTACCTATGTCAGATTCTGAAAAGTTATTTTCAGAACCGGACGCTGATATACGAGACAGACGCCGGATACGTAAATATGTCTGTCACGGCTGGCGTTCCACAGGGATCCATCCTGGGTCCCACGTTGTGGAACATTATGTACGACGAAGTGCTGAAGCTAAATCTGCCCAGGGGAGTTAGGATTGTCGGCTTTGCGGATGATGTGGCGCTCCTAGTAATCGGCGAGCCTCGAGAAGAGGTGGAGGTTCTCGCCATGGAGGCAGTAGACGTCGTTGAGAATTGGATGCGGGAAAAGAAGCTTGTGCTGGCACATGAAAAGACTGAAATGGTCATCATCAGCAACCGAAAGGCGGTGCAACATGCGAGCATCTCGGTCGGTGAGTGCATCATCAATTCGAAGCGTGAGGTCAAGCATCTGGGCGCTATACTGGACGATCGACTGAACTTTAATAGTCACGTTGACTACATATGCAAGAAGGCAATGAAGGTGATATTGGCGTTATCTCGGATTATGCCCAATAATTCCGCGATTGTCAGTAGCAAGAGGAGGTTACTGGCGAGCGTGTCATCATCGATCGTACGATACGCAGCTCCAGCGTGGTCGATGGCATTGACAACAGCAAGGAACCGAGCCCAGTTGAACCGCACTTTCAGACTGATGGCAATGCGCGTGACAAGTTCGTACCGAACAATATCGTCAGACGCTGTGCACGTGATAGCCGGAATGATCCCCATCTGTCTGCTACTGGAAGAGGATAGCCTATGCTACAGGGATCAAGGCACAGGAAGAGCCCGGAGCAGAGAGAGAGCCAATACGCTCACTAAATGGCAACAGCAGTGGGACAACGCGGAGAAGGGAAGGTGGACGCATCGATTAATTCCTAACCTGTCGGTTTGGACAACTCGAGTGCACGGCGAGGTAAACTTTCAACTGACGCAATTCCTGTCTGGACATGGCTGTTTTAAGCAATATTTGCACAGATTTGGCCACGCAAGGTCGCCGTTGTGTGTTGAGTGCCAGGAAGCAGAAGAAACGCCGGAGCACGTAATATTCAGCTGCCCACGGTTTATCCAACCGCGTAGCGAAATGACTGCCATCGTTGGCGCCGATGTCAGTGTGGAGAACATCGTTCAAAGGATGTGCAGTGACGAAGGAAAATGGAACGCGGTGAACCGGACAGTTGTTCAGATTATGTCCACACTGCAGAGGAGTTGGCGAGAAGAGCAGCGTCAAATGACCTAGGTCCAAAGACGAAAAATGCCGGACTGTTTTCGGCACCCTAAGAAGACGGACGAAGCGTGTGGAATGTGGCTCGGTTTTCTGGACATGTTTCTTCGCCGGGAAACTCTCCGTCGGGTAGGCTAGACCTACCACCGTGGGCTAGTTGAGTAGGCTCGTCGTAAACCGGTTTCGGAACGTCGGTTTCGAGAGAACTTCCAGCGTCGGGGAACTCTCTGTCGTGGTAGGCTAGATCCTTCGGCGGGGACTAGTCGAGTAGCCACCACAACACCGATTCGAGTCGTCGGGGCATCAGCGAACCGGACGCCATGCTCCAACCGGAATCGCAGAGCAGACCTCGGCACTCCTTCGGGTGTCCCGCGTGGCGTAAAAGGGGAAACTCTCAGTCGGTGTAGGCTAGATCCATCGTCGGGGATCAGTTGAGTAGTGCGGCGCGACGTAGCGGCGTTGGGCTGTCGAGGCGCCAAAGGTGGATCGAGAGGGATAAAGATAGAAACTCAGGAGCTCATTTTCTCCCAAACGAAGAAGTGCATGAGCACAGCCTCCCCCGAAGTATTGAGCTTAGCTTAGTTCCGGGGGGATCAAGGCAAGATGTCCAAGGTGTTTTAGTGGGTAAGGTTCAGCCAGTCCCACTCGCTGGTTCACAATAGCGGTAGCTTGACAACTACTGAGCGCGTGAACTGGGAAAGTACATAAGTAGGTATTTCACCTTGCAAAAAAAAAAAAAAAAAAAAAAAAGCACACACACACACACACACACACACATTGCATAGCCTTTCTATATGAGAACAGAACAGGTGATGCCTTCCTCATATTGCTCATATTTTCATAAATATTACTAAGAAATTCATTGAATCTTGAATAAAAACAGGAATGAAGTCAGCTCCGTTTTCGTAGCTTTTGTTAATTATTTTTGACAATTTAAGAAACGGGAACTAGGAACCGACATAATTGAAATATGTTCATTTGGTCAGCAACTAAAAATTGAATAGTTTTGATCCAAACTTAAAAAAAGTATGTTTTAATCCACCAAGTGGTTATTATTATTATTATTATTATTAATATCATTTATTTTACCCGGGCTTTAACCTTTTGGTCGTTCACCGGGACCTAGTGGTGTAATGATGCCTTTCTCATATCAATCATGCTATCATATATAATACTGTGGTATTCTTCAAAACTCGATTCTTGAAAGAATAATCGGAATTGCCATATTTGGCCGACTACTGACAATGACTACCGATTGGAGTAGTTTCGATGTCGATTTAGATTTTTTTTCGAGTTTTTTTGTTTCGCCTATTTAAGTGATGGTATAAAATTTTTAACACACTTTACCCTATAATTCCGTAACCGGAAGTCGGATCCAGATGAAATTTAATTGCACGTTATGGGACTACAGCCTTTAATTTGAACTCTAGTCTATGAAAATCGCTCAAATCATCGCTTAGAAAAATGAGTAAGATTCATTTTAAAAAATATGACCACTAGTTCCGGTGCCTCTGGAGTCGGAAACCGGGAACCAGTTTGTTTGGCCGTCTACTGATAATGACTATCGATTGAAGTAGTTTGAGACCAGTTTAGAAATTTTTTCTAAGATTTTTGTTGTACCTCTTCAAGCGACGGAATAAAACTTTTATCGAACTTTACCCTATTCCTGAAGTCGGATCCAAATGAAATTCAGAGATTTTATAAAGGACCGAGAAAAATTAATATGCATATTTCCATTTTTTTGCACATTTTACTCCAAGACTACGAAACCGTAAGTAAGCTCCAAATAAAATTCACAAATATTGTATGGGATTCAATTGTATCTAAGTTTATGAAAATTGGGTCAGCCATCTCCGAGAAAAGTTGGTGCACTTATTTTAACATTTTTTTGTTGCACATTTTACCCCATCCGAAACCATCGGAAGTCGGCTCCAAATAAGATTGTTGAAATCCATGTCCGAGAAAAGTTAATGTACTCGACGAACGGAGTCGAATGGTATATGACACAGTTCAAAAGTTGATTTTCACAGTGATTGCATAACCTTTCTCGTATAAATAATTTCGTATTCTGCTGTCGATGTACATGACGGTTTCAAATTTGAAATACATTTCACCCTTTAATTCCGGACCGGGTAATCGGATCCTAATAAAGTTTAATAGTATCCTTTTGGACTGCAAGATTTTTCCAAGACATCTTTGAGAAAACTAAGGGAGTTTCGATTTTGGAGTTTTTGACTACTTTATTCGGTACTTCCGAAGGCGAGAATTAGAAACCGATACTGGCGAAATCGGTTCGTTTGGCTAGTAACAAAAACAAACTACAATTTGAAATAGTTTTAGGCTTAGTTTATAATATTTTTCTCTATATATTGCATCGTTGCTCTACATGGAGATATGTGATTTTCAACACACTTTACCCTGTAATTCAGGAACCGGAAGGAAAAATATTCGAATGAAATTTTACAGCAATTTATGGGAATTTTACAGCAATTTATGGGACTGTAAGACTTTCCACATGAGCCTAAGTTTATTAAAATGTGGAGTCGCCGCCTTATTTTACCGATTTTTCGGCTTCCAATCAACAAATTAAGATAAAATCGAGTCAAGTAACTTTGCTTCGGCTTTGAGAAGCACTACCGCAGAAAAAATAGTTCAAAAATACTTTTTCACCGACTTCACGTGTTACGTGTTTTTATCCGTTAGACCCTAACCCCCCTACCTCTTCCATTGTGAGCCGTACATGACACAAACTAGGTTCGGTGAATCACTTATGAACCGCACCCGGTACAGGTTTGGGTGCAAATGTTCCGGTTCGGTACAAACACGTATCAATCGCACAAAACGAAGCACTAAACTAGTTTATACCGCGACGGAATAAAACTTTTATCTTTATTGCACCGGGTGCTGTTGGAAAGACTGCTTACGTTGTTAATCCGGAAGTTTTTGTTTGTTAATGCCTGTAGCTTTTGTAAGTTTGGTTTGCTCATTTAGACATCGTTCTATTGTCCACTACACTAAACTGTACTTTGTTTCTGCCGTCCCGAACTTATACGGCTTTGTTCTATTCACTAGCTTAGAAGAGATAAGAAATTGAACAGTTTTAGATAAATTGAAGGTGCATAAATAATAGCCGTTTATAACACATCAGATATGAGGGGAAATAAAGCCTCAACCGAAGCGGAAGCGATACGAAATTCTCATCAATTTGCCGGACGAAGGCATCATTAAGCAGAAGTGGTTTCCTAGGATAAGACAAACACGATAATATCAATGCTGAATCTTGGTGACAAATCGCAACGTTGTCAAAAAAGTGTTCATGCTCGATAACGTCTACCAAAAATATATTTTATGTATGTTCCATTATTATTTTTGAGTAGATACTAGTATATTTATGTTCAACTAGTTTAAAGTTTCAAAACATAATGCCATAATATTTTAAAGTAAATCGCTATATTATTTCGCATCGAATATTATCAGATGCTTTATAAAACAATAAATCAAGTGAGACTGGTTTTGTTCATTCATCACTGACCCACGTACTCTACCAATAGAGACAATCGAAAAACAATTTTCCAACTGGCATCACCACCATAAATTAGTCACACTTCAATAAAGATTCTTAACTATCAATTAATTGCACTTGAACTGGTTTCCTATTACCGGAAAAGATACGAAATTATCCCCACCCCATTCTGCGTGGGCGTTGCAGCCGGTGCATCCCGCCACACAGCGGTTTTCCAGTCAATCGCTGATAGTTTTTCCAACTTTGCCTCTGGCCCAAGTGGGTACGGTTTGTGTTCGTGTTGCATCCACCGGCACGCTGTAATGGCCTTGGGTAGAATCGGAACTCGAAAGAAGACTATCGAAGTCGATGTTGCCCCATGGGAAGAGTGGCAAAAGAGAAAATTTCCCGCGATAAATCAACCAGCAACTGATATTTATGTGTACAATAATTTGAACAGGGAATGTTCAATTATGCATGATAAATATGGATGTGTTTGTGTCTGCGGGCTCCGTGGGAATGTGACTATTGGTGGATCGGTCGTTTGACTGTGCTGTTTGAAAGCGAACCGACACGACACAACTAGACTGGCAATGTTTCGAGCAGCAATTCCTCGTGTTCGGTAACTTCTTGCGGTACTTGACAGTGGTTCACTCGGTGGTACAATATTTACATTCTACCCTTGAAAAGGTCAGATTCACTGTAGTGTCCGGAAAATATGCTCGTAACACTTGGTGGCATCTGTTACTGTGTGGTCGAGAAAACCAAATAACCAGGACGAGAGAGTACAATGCGGTGGGAAAATAATATTTCTCACACTAGTCTTCCGTTTTATTCAATAAAGTTTTCTTTACGGCTATGCATTGCATTATTCAGATTCTGCATGCAATGTAAAGGAAAACGATACTATAAGAGACACAAACTCGTGGGAAGCATGTTCTTCTAGTTTACTGTTATGAAAATATTCCAATAATAAGTAAACTTTGTTGAAACCAGTCTAGCTGGTAATAATAAAAAATTGGAAAGGGTTTAATATTATCAGTTCATTATAACTTTGTATCTGTCTTCTGTCTTTTGTCTTTTGTCTTCTGTCTTCTGTCTTCTGTCTTCTGTCTTCTGTCTTCTGTCTTCTGTCTTCTGTCTTCTGTCTTCTGTCTTCTGTCTTCTGTCTTCTGTCTTCTGTCTTCTGTCTTCTGTCTTCTGTCTTCTGTCTTCTGTCTTCTGTCTTCTGTCTTCTGTCTTCTGTCTTCTGTCTTCTGTCTTCTGTCTTCTGTCTTCTGTCTTCTGTCTTCTGTCTTCTGTCTTCTGTCTTCTGTCTTCTGTCTTCTGTCTTCTGTCTTCTGTCTTCTGTCTTCTGTCTTCTGTCTTCTGTCTTCTGTCTTCTGTCTTCTGTCTTCTGTCTTCTGTCTTCTGTCTTCTGTCTTCTGTCTTCTGTCTTCTGTCTTCTGTCTTCTGTCTTCTGTCTTCTGTCTTCTGTCTTCTGTCTTCTGTCTTCTGTCTTCTGTCTTCTGTCTTCTGTCTTCTGTCTTCTGTCTTCTGTCTTCTGTCTTCTGTCTTCTGTCTTCTGTCTTCTGTCTTCTGTCTTCTGTCTTCTGTCTTCTGTCTTCTGTCTTCTGTCTTCTGTCTTCTGTCTTCTGTCTTCTGTCTTCTGTCTTCTGTCTTCTGTCTTCTGTCTTCTGTCTTCTGTCTTCTGTCTTCTGTCTTCTGTCTTCTGTCTTCTGTCTTCTGTCTTCTGTCTTCTGTCTTCTGTCTTCTGTCTTCTGTCTTCTGTCTTCTGTCTTCTGTCTTCTGTCTTCTGTCTTCTGTCTTCTGTCTTCTGTCTTCTGTCTTCTGTCTTCTGTCTTCTGTCTTCTGTCTTCTGTCTTCTGTCTTCTGTCTTCTGTCTTCTGTCTTCTGTCTTCTGTCTTCTGTCTTCTGTCTTCTGTCTTCTGTCTTCTGTCTTCTGTCTTCTGTCTTCTGTCTTCTGTCTTCTGTCTTCTGTCTTCTGTCTTCTGTCTTCTGTCTTCTGTCTTCTGTCTTCTGTCTTCTGTCTTCTGTCTTCTGTCTTCTGTCTTCTGTCTTCTGTCTTCTGTCTTCTGTCTTCTCTCTTCTGTCTTCTGTCTTCTGTCTTCTGTCTTCTGTCTTCTGTCTTCTGTCTTCTGTCTTCTGTCTTCTGTCTTCTGTCTTCTGTCTTCTGTCTTCTGTCTTCTGTCTTCTGTCTTCTGTCTTCTGTCTTCTGTCTTCTGTCTTCTGTCTTCTGTCTTCTGTCTTCTGTCTTCTGTCTTCTGTCTTCTGTCTTCTGTCTTCTGTCTTCTGTCTTCTGTCTTCTGTCTTCTGTCTTCTGTCTTCTGTCTTCTGTCTTCTGTCTTCTGTCTTCTGTCTTCTGTCTTCTGTCTTCTGTCTTCTGTCTTCTGTCTTCTGTCTTCTGTCTTCTGTCTTCTATCTTCTGTCTTCATCACTTTATCATGCTACTTCTTTTGTGTAATTTTTTTTTCCATTTTTTTCCTGTGAAGTTATGAATTTCTGGACTTCTACTAATAATATATCCATAGTTCATAATGCGAACGTCACCATGTCATTTTCAATAGATATAAAATTAGTATAACTCTAGTTTCCATCAGTTGATTAATTGCTACACCAGTAAGCAAAGAAATATCACAGAATTCATACATCGTTCCAAATGATTTATGATAACAACAAAAAAGATTCCAGCTCAATTAGAATTAATCACTTTGTGCTATGACTCGTAACTGTTTAGGTATCAAAGAACCGTGGCCTTCCCGGCTTTCGCTCAAAGAATCTATTCGCTTGCACGGGAACCATAACTCAATCCTTTCGCTTAATTGTTCTGTCATGTGGCGTAGCGAGCTCCAGACAGGAAACAGGTTCGATCTGGGGTGGAAAATTAATGTAACAAGTTAAAGGCAGGCACTCTTTTTGTCGATGCTGTTCTTTGTTATGTTTGTATGCTTCGCATAAGACGTGAAGTTATTATATCAAGCTGCCAACCAGTCAGCCACCATGGAAAAAACTCGAATGTCTTTGCTGTATGATGAACTGTAAGTGGGCTGGCGGTGGTCTGACTATCGCAAAACAGATGCTCGCTGTTGCCATATCAGAATAAGCCAAAAATGATTCATCGCTTTCCGAGCTTTTCCATTCCAGTCATGAGAAAAGATTGGTTCATCGAAGATGATAGAATGGCTGAACGCGATGAAGATAAATAATATTTTGCACAATTACAACGAATTTGTTACGTTTTCACGCTCAAACAATAATCATCCATCTTATCGGGCACGGTAGGGGTGATCTGCCGCTTTGTTAGTTCCTCGTATCGGTTGGCATCCTAGAAACGAATGTCTCAACCAATACCACGTTCCATGGCTTGTGTATTGATGGTAACTGTGTGTGTGAAAAGTGCAATACTGTTTTGTATTGGATGTTAGGCTCGTGCTGTTCAAGACTGCTGTTTCGAATACCTTCTATGGAGAGAGAAAAATGATAACGAATGTCTATGTTTATGCAATTGATTTGGCTGGTTAATATGATATTTATTGATATTGTAATTTTTCCATGGAAAAATATTAAGAAATAAGTAGGGGACAAAACGTTTTCGAGGACGCGTGTTAGAAATCATGATTTGCGGTGTACATTGAATCTCAGCGCAAAATTATCGGAAGTTAAAAAAAATCCAAGTTACATACCGATTTATTAATTTTAGTTGGTTTGACACAAAGCCGCCATAACTAAGTTCAGTTTTTGCAATGACTGAGAGGAAACATATATTGGAGAAGCCAAATGAATGAAAAATTAACAGAAAAGATGATTTATTGGAAAAAGGTACGTTCAGAGAAAGGACTCGAACCTGCATTCCGTGTATACGCGCTACCATTTCGCCACTCTGAATCTTGTTATAGACACTCTTAAACTCCAGTCAGACAAGTTACATAGTAGTAAACATTTTTCTAGATGCGTACGTTTTTTATTGATATTTTTTTTTTAATTTTTGGTGATCCTTTAAATTTAAAACTACGATTTTCACGAAGAAATCCTCTATTTTGTAGAATTGAAATCTCCCCAAAATAACATAAAACAAAAAGGAAAACGTGTGGGTTGGGTATTTCATGTTTAGAAAGTGTGTTCAAAATTATAAAATAAATGGGGAAGCCCCAGGTGCAACGTTTTGGGACGTTTCTCGATTTTTGAAAAAAAAAACAAGTTTGTGCATTAAATAGTATAACATAAAGAATGAAACAGTGCTTTGCTCGCGTAGGTAATGCGCATCCTTAAGGTGAAATGTAGCGGAATGCGAAAATCGCGTTTTTGATCAATTATTCAAAAACTAGACCGATTTTCGAAAAACCAAAAACACTTAAGTTTTCACTTAATCAAATTTATCATAACTAAGTATTCTTAGAATTTTGAAATTTTGCTTTGCCGAGCCGTAATTGGTTTTTGAAATGTATAAACGGTTACTGCTCCGTTCCACGGTGATGATTTTAGAGCTGAAAAGTAGTGTTTGTAGCAGAATTTCACAAAGAATCTGAAAATGCAACTCAAAATTATAAAATTTTAGCTAGAATAACCGAAATTTGAAAAAGTTTACATAAACTTTTTCGCATTTTTTTTTATTGCTTGCGCTCTGCTGTTTCGTATTGAGGTGGAGTGAGAAATGCACGGTGGGCGCGGTGGCATTATATCGTGAGCAAAAATTACATATAAAATAATGACGCGAATTTATGCAGCATTGGGTTTTGTGTTGAAATAAAAACGAGTTGAATACAATAAAATGGGTACTGTAAGAAATCGTTTATTTTCTAAGTAACTGTCATTTACAATGCTAATAATGTCCAATTCTGTTGAACTCAATGCATTGATGTTGCTGAAGCAATAAAGCTTGGCTGTGTAATATCGTTTAACAGGTATTATTTTAGATTGTAGCAATTTTTATAGCAAAACTAAAACTTCATCATTGACAAGCTACTGAATGAAATGAATACATGCCAAGTATTATCGTTCATTAACCTTTCAAAATTTTTGCTTTCAAAATCGATTGAATAATAATGAGCTACGAAATAACTTTATATTTAATTTCGTGCCCCAAATATGTGCTAAGAAAAGATTCACTAAATAATTTTAACTGCATGGTAAGATTAACTATTAGTTATAATTGGAATGTATTCCAATAATGTAATCTAAAAAAATATTAAACTATTGATGATTTCTGGCACCGGAGGCCAGAGGACATTTGATCTTCGGTTCGTTATCGTTGAATAAGACTTTTCTAGACTCATCATGCTATAATTCCGAAAGTCACTTCCGAAAAAAAGTTAATGGTAGTTTATGGTACTATAAAGTTTGTTCATTTCAATCTAAGTTTTCAAAACCCCAGCTAGTGATCTCCGAGAAAATGTAGTGAACTTATTATTGCACACACATAAGTCGACCTCTTTGGCTTGGTTTGAAATTTCTTCGGCTGTGTATGTGAATATTTCATCATACCGGTTGCATAAACTCGCAGTAGCAGAAACATAAGACAAGACCTGACAACTGGCTTCTTATTATTCATTACGTCCAGTCTTTTTTACAAGCCAATATAACGAGAGGTAAGCCCACTGCGCTCAATCATTGAAAAAAGTTCTTGTTTCTATGTGTCCGTTTTTCTTGGTATGCTTTGTACGACGGTTCGTTCAACTGATAAAATTTTGCGCGCATTTTATGACGCTACATTTCACCTTAAGAAAACGAAGTGGGTTCACTATTATATGTAATTCCTGCACCGAAAGCCGATAACCGGTATAATCTAAGTTGGTTCATATGGCCACCAACTAACATGACGTACAAACGTACAAAATTTTGAAGTTTTTATACGATTTTGCCATTGTACTCTAAACCACGGTTTAATTTTTTGTTGAATCCGAAAATATGCCGTAATTTTTGATAGGACCATAAGACCTAACCTTTCATTTGACACTAAGATTGTAAATATCGGTTCTGCAAACTCTGAGAAAAGTGAGTGAGATCCATTTTGAGCATATGACTATTTTCTCCCGTCGTTAATCGAAAATCGGTAACCAGGAGAGCCAGAATCAATTCGTTTAGCTTATTACTGACAATGGCTATCGATTTGTGTAGTTTTGAGTCCTTTGCGTTTTTTTTTCACCGGTTTAAGTGACGGTTTACAACATTTAACACACTTTACCCTATAACTCCCGAACCGGAAGATTGAATTCAATAGCAACCTATCAGAACACAAAGCTTTAAATTTAAATCTTAGTTGAAGAAAATCGATTGAGTGGTCTCTGAGAAAATCCAGTGCACTTTTTCTCCATCAGACATTTTTGCTATTAAACCTTTGTGTCAAACACTGTCGGATACTTTTTCTATGTCTAGAAGAGCAACTCCAGTGGATAACCCAGAAAATTTATTTGCTTTCATCGTGTTTGTTACTCTGACAAGTTGATGAGTAGTTGAATGTTCATGACGAAATCCAAACTGCTCTGGTTAAAAAATTGAATTCACATTTATATGAGACATCATTCTCAACAAGATAATTTTTCTCAAAAAGTTTACTGATAGAAGAAAGTAAGCTAATTGGTCGATAACTTGATGTTTCTGCTAGGTTTTTATCAGGTTTGAGGATAGGAATTACTTTAGCGTTTTTCCATCTTTTTGGGTAGTAAGCTAATGAAAAACACTTGTTGAAAAGTCGTCGATTAGACTCCTAGTTTGGAAAAGTCCTGATAAAGACTTATTTTGTGGTAGTCTTATTAAAGACTGATTAGTTCGAGGAATAGTTCTTTGAATAGCTAGCATTAAAAAATACTGAATAATTTATTAGTCTTGAAAAAGACTGATTATATTAGAATACTACACTTTGTATAGCCTTGAGAAAGGCTGAGTAATTGTTATTCTTTAAAAAGGAGATTGATTACTCGAAAATTCTTTTGTACCAAACAAGACCAGTTAACGGTTTCAATACAAGTTAAATAGAGCCAAATTTTTTGTGTGAACTAGTCATATATTCAAATGATATCAACAACCCAAGACGAAGTAATCATCGCAGATGGATCTTTTAGTATTAATCTGTTATGAATTTATATAAAGGTATTCTAATGAACAGTCACCTAAACTGGCGTTTCATGATAGAACTGTATTTTTTCCACGGTGCCTCACATCCTGATCCGCATATACCTGAAAGGTTTTTTTTTGCTCGACAGACCGACTCCATTGGTTAAAATAGCGGCAGGGAAAATTAATTTTCCTTCTACTTTTTCACGTTCTCCAAGAGAGGCGTGAATCTAGAGCGCAACTTTTCAAGTCGAGTTTTACTTGACAATCACAAATTTGCTACCGACGTTAGACGGCGTCTCTCCAGTACTGCTCAACGGCTGTCACCCGTAACAAAAAGGACCGTCTCACCGTCGTTTTATCACTTCGCTTGAATTGGGAAATAATCTCATCCCATTCATTCCGAAGGTTGCGTAACTGGCGGGTGGTGCAAAGGGGGTGGGGAGGGACGATAGAAAACTTTCATTTTTCATCATCTTCGTGTCTGTCGAAAAAAGAACTTCTTTGACACAAAACAAGATAAGCACCACACGCCCAGAAAGGTAGCAAAGGATTGGCAGATTTTAGCCATTCCGGGTGATGGAAAGTTTTGGGTTAGCTGCAAAAGTTGACACTTCATAGCACAGGTAAAGGAATGGACATTTTCATAATTAAAACTAAGTTTCGAGCGAGACTTCGGAACTCGCTTGGGACTCCCACTTTTTTTTCTAAGCATTTTGCATTTGAATCAACGGAGAAATTAAAAGGATTTTAGCATTTGAATTTATTCAGTCTGATGGTTTCCTTACTGAAAGGTAAAATCTTTCACCTCAATCGCTTCTTGTGTTTCATTAATATTTATAAATGCAAAAGGTAATCGTATTGACGTTAGGAGACTGCATTCGGGAATTTTCCCGGAATTCAGTTAGTACTTCTTCCAAAAATATTTTAACATAGACAATTCCTTCGCCAGAAGATTAAACAGTTTAGCACACAGATAAAAAAATGATTTATTATCATCCAAGATGGCATCAGTAAAATCAACTAAATTCTCCTGAAAAGTCCTAAGCAGTAAATTGAATTTATTGTGTTTCTCTACAGACAAATTCCGAACACAAAACAGTCGTGCCGTAGGGTGCCATCTGTTATGTTTTTCAAGTGGCGGACAATTTTCGTAAAAACTCAATTTATATGCATCCGCTCCAACAGCAAACAGAACGTAGACTACAGAATATGGGCTCCGTTTTTCCGTTTCCTTGAAGCTCGGTTTAATTTGATTGAGTTAATGATTATTAGACAGATTCACAGAAAAGCGGTGTGTCAATAAACGAACTGAATAGTCGATCAATATCGAAATTGAAATTACTTCATTTTTAGGGCAAGTGAAAGACTTTTTCGTATTATTTTTGAATCATTATTAAGACATAACTTATAATTGGACTTACTAAATGCACAGACTTTGAAACATACCCAGCTCAAAGGTCCAATAATCGGCTTTCATCAAGTGAATCCAATGAAAACCTTTGAATTTGGTTTCCCTTCCACATGTTCTTCAATTTGATTAGAGCTGCTTCGGAGAACGCAACCTAATTTGATAAAAGTTGTAAAATTCGTCCATCCGATAGCAGCTGAGGAAACGACGGTAGTAGAGTAACCATTGCCATTGACAGACAGCAGTGGGATCGTTTTCTAAAGAATGAAGAAACGTGTAGAATGTGAGTAATCGAATTCGCAAATCGATGGTTTCCCTTGACAGAAGATTGAGGCCACATCGCCATATTTCTATTCGAAAAAAAAATATTTCTTTTTTCCTTCAACTCGACTCTGCTTGTCGTAAATTTCTCATAATAGCTTAGTAGCAAATGATTCCACTTTCATGTTCTGATTTATCAATTTCATGATAACTTTTTGGTACTGGTAGCAAACAAAAACCAAAAGTTCCATGTATTACTAAGCGATAATATAAGTGAGCATTGACAAGCTCTCATGAGCTTTCACGAGCTATGGAATGTTGACTTTGGATTATTCTCCCAATAAGGACTGAAAGTAACTTACCAAAACTCCACAAATCCTTGGTGTATCAGAAGAGCCATGAAGTCGCCGGTGAGGTCATCCCTTTCACCTGTCAGCAGCAGAATGCCGTCGAAGGACTCCGGGCGAAACTCAATGTGGAGCTGAAAAACATACGAGCAAACAAAAACGAAAATTCGAATAAAATACAATAAACATGGAAAGTAGCACCGGACAAACGGCACTGCGTTGCCGTTGAAATGAAACAGCATAAAGCTCCAAATGAATGGAGCTTTTTTTACGCTAAACGCGTTCTATTTGTACAGGGTGACTATGAACAGTTTCTCTACGTTCGACGCAACAGCAGTGGTAATTTGTTTGGTAACTATTTATTAATATTTTGATTAAATTTAATGTATGATTTATTTACATATTTAACTATTCATTTATTAATTTTCGGTTGCGCTTAAGCCCTGGATTACGAGAAGAACGGCCAGATTACAAGCAAAGACATGATAAAGTTTTTTTCCTGCATGACAACGCTCGGCTCATGTCGCAAAAGTCTTGAAGAAATAATAGAAAATGCACAAGTGGGACATTTAGCCGCTCCCGCCATATGCTCCAAACATTGCTCGTTCTAATTACTATTTTTCTTTCGACGGATGCAGCACAAACTTACAGGCAGAATTCGAAAAATTTGGATCACCTCAAAAAACAAGTCCTTTTAATGAGATGGAATTCGACCCTTAAAAACCAAACCGAATTCATTTGTACTACTAATAATTTTGCGAGATTCGTTACTTTGTAAGAAGTGACTTATGAAAAACACTTTTATTGTAATTGTAATTACGGTCTGCAAGGCATCAAGCCACACGGCAGTCAACGGCACCTATAATCCAAAAAATACCATAAACGAAAATAATACAGAAAAACTTATAACGATGCCTTCAACAACAAAAGTAATTATTGCCACGATGAATCAATGGACGAAGGCGCGCTAGGTGAACCATGAGCTCCCTAAGCCTCGCTGATGGTGGTAAATATACTTTCTTATCCCAAAGATAAGGATATTGAACAGATCCAGCACAAAGAAACATTTATACTTGAAATATGTAAGATAAGCTGGCTCAGTTTAGCTTTTATGATCCTGAGCCGCTTAAATGAAAAAAAATGTATTTTTTTACCTATCGCTAAGAAAACTATCGAAAATTAAAAAGCATCGATGATCTAAGATCACTGATCGCGTATGGGAGACCAGGAATTCCAATTGATGAAAATCGGTTTCATTGAATTCGAAGCTTCTCTTATAAAATATGTATGTATGTTATTTTATTTTAATTCAGAGATTTTAATTTGGTCGAAAATATTTTTAACTCATTCAGGAGTTTTGGTTCCTCGTAAAATATATCATATTTTTTATTCTATTCGATTTTACTGTTTCTTTCATGTTTTTCCAAGTCACAAATTGGGAATTGCAGCAGAAAGTTTAAACTACACAACGGTATAGATAACTTGGATAGAAAACTAGTTGAAATGGATATTTTTTTCGTCCGGCTTAGGCCTGGTCTCCCCTACATCTCTAAGTGATTATGATTCTTGTATTATCATGATCAAACAATTAGAAGAACAGTAAAGATGTCAGGTCGAAAGAAATATCACTACTACCAATCACCTCCGATCGATTCTTTTTTTATGCTGATTAGCCAACAAAACACATAACATATGCATCACATGAATATTGAAAGATCCAAACGCTTGAACTAAAGTTATTCATCTATAATTTCAATCATTTTATATACGTGGGAATGTTCAAATCAGCGAATATTGTCAATTTCATATCTGTTGTAATTCGGAAAAAGTCTTTTTTAAGGCCATATTGACACACCCTATCATTCATGATTAAATTCCCAAAATCACACGGAAAAACCGAAATTAGTATTTTGGTGGAAAAATCAGTTGTTATTAGTTATTACATAAATTTTTTAGTTGAATTAGAAAAATAAAATGTTATTTACAACAAGCATGAATGGTCAAATTGACTTCTGCAATCTGCAGTTATATAGCACACTGTAACCGAAAAAACGTTAACATTGTAATGACTACTAGCCACTAGATGGCACACTACTATCGAAAAGAATTTTGCAGTCCCGATTGTCTTTTCAATATTGGCAGACATAAATACGATAGTGACTTTCCGTGTTGTATTTAAGGAAAAAGACATAAACTAAACACGAACTTCTTTTTAAAAATAAAATTTCTTCTAAATCACTGTTTTCTTCATTCGACTCAGTGAAATCACAAACTGTGAAAAAAAACAAAAACCGAATACAAGTAGTACTTCGGACGGCGTAACCCGAGCGAAACATACCATGAAATAACAACAAGTTACATAGAAGAGCAACAGCCTACTGTATTCTACACAAACTGTGAAGGATCTTATTTTCTTGGTCCAAAACTAGGTTTTGAACAAATATAAATCTATCTTTCTTTTTGTTTCGGTATAGCCATCAGCTGAAAAAACTACAACCAGTTGCAAAATATGTAGTTTGGAAAATACAACGAACTTCAATGTGCAAAAGTTTCATCACTTCTCAAAAGTTTTTGGCTAATAAACTTGTTAATAAAACTAAATTCATTTCTGTTTTCTATGTGCTGTTTTTCAGCAATGATGGTGACAGATAGATAGAATCAAATTTTCTGATTTTAATCACAAAATTAGTTGCCACTTAGAATTTCGTGTTGGATTAAAATTTTGCTGGTATGTGTCCAGGATATTCGCCAACTAAACACATTCTCTTAAAACAAGAGTTTTTTTCA
Organism: Malaya genurostris; assembly: GCF_030247185.1. Lineage (NCBI taxonomy): Eukaryota > Metazoa > Arthropoda > Insecta > Diptera > Culicidae > Malaya > Malaya genurostris. Next base: position 258,895,259 of record NC_080572.1, read on the forward strand.
GCAAAGTAAATCCTGAAACTAATTGAATAATTATTTTGGAAATTTTGTTGTTAAAATCGACTTATTCAAAAACAGTAATACGAATTAGGCGCAGAATTAATTTCGGTCGCTTCGTGCACCAAAATTGATTATTTGTATCAATTTTATCACATAATTGGCCATTATAACAAATTTACACACCTCTAACTGCAAAAAAAATGAAATCGATGATTTTAAAAGAAATTTTGTCTCATATATGCACACCCAGCAAAAATGGTGTAAAATTACTTCTTCTGAGACTGACACATATGATCGTGAAAAACTACTCAATTTTACAGTAAATCGAACTTATGTTTGATGCATTCTGACATATTTTGAGTGCAAAAACATGTTATTTTAAACGTTTTCTTGAAAGGCGGAGAATTTCTGACGTATATTTGTATCATTCATGTAAAAGTCAGTCGTTTCATGGATTACGTTCTTATGCACTGTGTCATAAGTGGATTTGCATCATCTGTAAATTTAATAATTTAAATTTAATAAGATATGACTGATCTTACAGGAATCAATACTTTTTGTAGCTCATAATCACTACCGATTTCGTGTGACAGAAAATCAGTGTCGATTTCGGTTGAGGCAATTCAGTATTAGAATCATATTGATCATAATTCAACAAAAAAAAAATCACAAGCAATCGCTTTCGGTAGTGATTGTGATTTAAAATTTTCTGATTTCGATTTTTCCAACCCTGCACAACAGATTCATTCCGTCCGATGGATCATGGATAAGAAACAGTAAACCGAAACGTTATGTAGCACAAAAATCAGCGATGATTTGTTTTAATTCTGACCGAAAAGAATGAATAAAAATCAAAATGTCCATTCGTAACTTCGATGATCTTCTAGCGCATGTTTATTTTTTATTGATTGACTATTACTGAAGTTTGGAAGCAGATAATGTCTAAGGGAGTGGAATCGAGTAAGTAAAGAGACAATTCCAAATAAACCGTTCGTATGACCGAGAAAAATATATTTTTGATCAGATAAAGAAGATTCGAGCTTATTGGGGACAGTTCAATTTACCAAACTAATGCAAAATTCTGTCGGAGCAGAGAGCCCAGAGCATCCTTTCTGACAGATCTTGAAAAAAAAAACAATACTACCTTGATCAAAACGATCCAGGAATCACCACCGTGTGGCGCTTCCAGTCATCCGATTAGATTTCTTTTTTTTAGATGTCATATCTGTCATTGTAACTCTATCAAATTTTCAGGTTTCAACCTGAACATTTGTAAACGTTACGCAGCATTGAGTACATCTGCGACTGTGCGTGTCCTCGATTCTGACAATTTTCAAAATTGATTTGGATTCGCAACAACGAGCATGCATTAAATTTTGCGTTGAAAACGGTTTCTATGGTGCAACGACATTGCAAATGTTAGAAGAGTGTTTCGGCTACGATACTCTGAAGAAAACAGTCGTTTATCAGTGGCACGTACGTTTCAGAAGTGGCCATGAGTCTGTGAATGATGATGAGAGAAGCGGTAGGCCATCGACATCAAAAACCGACGAAAACATCAACAAAATCAAAGAATGGGTGATCGTAAAGACATTTTGGTTAATGGTAACTCGTGGATCCTGCACCACGATAACGCACCATCACACAATGCCATTTGGCTCCATGAACATTTTGCTGAAAACGAAACGAATACTATTCTGAAACTACCAAATTCACCCGATTTGGCTCCCTGCAACTTTTTCTTATTCGGTCGACTCAAGAAACCGCACCGTGGAACGCATTTCAGCACACGAGATGAGATGAGATATGGAAAAATCGCAGATGGCTCTGATGGCCATAACGAGAACTGAATATAAAAAATGTTTCGAAGATTGGATCAAGAACTGGCATAAAAATGTTTCAGTCGATGGGGAGTACTTTGAAGGGGACAACATCGATTTTGATGAATAATGTTGTATTTTTAATTTTACGAATAAATTCCGGGAGCGTACAAGTGTTCGTTTCGAGTATGCAACACTTGGATTGACTATTCGCAGATTTGTATTGCTCTCAAACTTCTGTAGTAGTATGATACACTCTTTTAAAAGTCATCGCTCGGAAAAATTTGATTGTCCGACAAATATGGCAAAAAAGATACTTAATTCTTGTCTATGTCATCAATAGTCATTATTACCGTGACAGCACAAATATCTCGAGTTGTGAGCTCAGATACAAAACATACATCGATTACACAACTTGCAAGCAGTGTTGGTGATTGCCGATAATTTGACAGAAGCTGCTCGATATTTATCTATATTGTATACAATATTTTCAATCCGGTGGAAGATGCTACAAGAACTCGAGTCTTTGAATGCATGAACCGCGAGAGAATTTTTCTACATTTCTTCGCTCCACTTCATACTTTGAGTATTTCACGACGCTTAAAAAAATTACAATCTGATAATGATTGGTGCTGTGTGGAATTTACCAAGAGAGAATCGCAAGTTGACAATTATCGCAGAAAATCGAATCATGACTTTATGATTCTCATATTTGCAATATTTGCAATATTTCAAAACCCTTATGTAGAGCATTTACGTACATTTTAATAGACACAACTTATACAAAGGTTATATGCTCATAGTTAGAATAAGCGGCAATAGTAGAATGATTATATCGCAATTATCCACTGCCCGTATAGAATCGGATCGCGACCGTTTAGTGCTTCAGAGAGAATTCCACAACAGCAGCGTGCTAACTCGTGATGCTCAGACGGGTCATCGAGAGAAATTCGGTCTCGCACTGGTATCCATTCTATGTTAAATGAACCATGCCGGTTTTTTGTGAAGAGTTGCTAGTGAGCATTCTTTGATACGACAAAAGCCATCCTTGCTTGCAAGTATGCATGTTCGAAGCATTTCACGTTGATTCATGGGAACTTTTACTGTAGAAAGCAACTAAGACTGGGTTTGATAACTTTCGGATATAAAGGTCAATTTTAGGAAATATAGCTCTTGAATAAAAGTTTAATCTTTCTGCAAAAGTTTTGACGCTTAGAAAGCGGTGAATAATTTTAATTTATCTGACAAAAAAAATAAAAACCCTACTCGCGTATACCATTGGGGAGTTGTTGTGAGAACCATTATATAGGGGGATGATTATTCTAACTTTTGCAGCTAAGTAAATGGAAACCGTAGAGGCGATGAACCAGCCAGTGCCGATTGTTTCAGTTGGAAATAGTTATCAGTTCTAGACACAGTAATTACTCGGATTTCTATCAGCTGTAAAATATTTAACACTGTCTGATAGAAAATTTCCATTTTAAATATTCGTTGTGTCAGAAAAGATTTTTTTAAACGGAAAAGATAAATTTCACTCGTTATATTTGCGATCCGACAAATATTTGTATAAGCGTCGCTAATACAGCGTACCCACGCATTGTTTATTGACTATGAAGCAGCTTACGGCACAATCGATTTAAAAAAATTAATGATAAATTATGCACCAATACGGATTTTCCGTATGAACCGATACGTTTGGACAAAGAAACGATGGTTATGAGTATGAGTTTGCTTTCCAGATATGTTGATACTGGTTTCGCTAGATAGTATTGGTAGTAATAATTTGGATGAAACACAATTATGTATTATATAACCCGAAATGGTTAAAATAATTCAAAAGATCCTATTCCATTTGACCTGAAAATTCAAAGAATCATTAAGCTTTAAGATCCTATGAACGCAAGAGTATGTTCCAGCATAACTATGAATCAACGTTGGAAAGTTGTAGTTTCACTGGAAAAGGAAAGTACAATGTCAAATTGATTCGACAAGAAATGATACTTCTAGATAAATACAAATATTGTTTACACATCAGGTTATTGCCAGGCAGAGTATACTCCCTCAAGTGTACTAAACATGGGTCAGATTGATTGGACTTGACGAAAAATGGTATTCTAGACGAGTACAGCACATTTCTAGCAACTCAGTGATGGTCGTAAGAACATTATCAAAAGTGAGAGGGAGTAAGTGTTTCTTACAATGTTTGATCTGAATTGACAAAAAATCATGCATCAATCAAGGTACTTTTGTGTGTAAATCAAGATGACTACCGGTCCAAGACGATGGAAATAAGTTTACGACTACACGGAGTAACATTCGTTATCGGTACCATAAATAAAAAATCATTAAATCATGAAACATGTTTTTTCATGAGATCATCCGTGTTATTCATGAGCAAAATAATTCATGTCATGAACAATTACTAATCTCACATGAAAATTTTCATGATATAAGTAATTTTGTTCATTAAATTAGGAATAATGGGCATTTTTTCAAGATTTTTTAATCGTGTATCGAAATTTTTTTATCCTTTATCCTTTTTATAACCGAATCGTTATACTAAGGAGTGTATCGATAAGTAGTTAGCAACATTCAAACAGTTATTACTCTGAAATGGCTTAATTTTTTGCAGCGTGTTATGCGGTGACATGTTTGTTTACATGTCAATAACAGCTGCGCAATCGATTGGTTTCGGTATGGTTTATCGTTTCAATGATGAGTCGAATTGATCCGGAAACGCGAAAGAAAATTCTGCACACTTGGTGCTCAGAAAGTGGTGTCACGTACAACGAAATTGCAAAACGGGAGAAAGTGCACCACACCAGTGTCAAAAATATTATCGAGAAGTTCGGTAAGACCCTTTCCATAAAAGATTTGCCCCGATCCGGTAGGAAAACGGGTCCCAGCCAGCCCGGCCGGGACATAAAAGTGGTTGAGTACATCAGGAAAAACCCATCGGCGTCGACGCGGGATTTGGGCAAGCAGTTCAACACCAGCATCGGGATGATTCAACGGATCAAAGTTCGGAACTCCCTGAAAACGTACAAGAAACAGAAGGTGCCGAAAAAGTCCCTGGTACAGCAAGCTCAGACCAAAACAAGAGCGCGAAAACTGTATAACCGGATTCTACAGAATAAAGACGGATGCATCCTGATCGACGACGAAACCTACGCCAAGGAAGACTCTCGAGCGCTGCCCTGACCGCAATATTATACGATATCGGTGTACCAGGACCTGGACGACGCTAACACCACGGTGGTGATGGAAAAGTTTGGGCAGAAGGTGTTGGTCTGGCAAGCAATTTGTACCTGTGGTTTGCGGTCGTCGATTTTCTTCACGAAGGGCACAATTAACGCCAAGGTGTACGAGGAAGAATGTTTGAAGAAGAGAATGCTGCCACTGTACAGAAAGCATAAGGCCCCTCCTCTCTCCTGGCCGGATTTGGCTTCAGCATACTACGCCAACTCCGTTCTACAGTGGTTGTCAAAAAATAATGTACAATTCGTGGAAAAGGACATCAACCCACCGAACTGCCCGGATCTTCGGCCAATTGAAAGGTATTGGGCAATTGTTAAGCGGCACTTTCGGAAGGAAGGTACAGTGTCCCCAAACATGCAGGAGTTCAAAAAAACTGGACAGATGCCACCAGGAAAGTCACAAAAGTAACTGTGCAGAATTTAATGAAGAATGTCAAGTCCAAAGTGCGAGCGTTTTACAGAAACTTGGATTTTCTTCAATATAATCAGTGAAATGCATAAAAATGTTTTTTTTACAATATATCGAAAACTGATGTCAAAATATGTTTTTTTCGCCTTTTTATTCAATAATCAATGTTGCTAACTACTTTTCGATACACTTCTTATAGCACGAATGTAGTTATGATCAGAGATGTCCATCTCCTCTGTGTGACGAAGAGTAAGCTAAATTTTTCCCCTCGCACTGACAACTTCAACGAGAGTTCTTCTCTTTTACATATATACTACACTGTTCTATAAAGTGTGCACGCATCACTAGTGCGCGTGTTTATTTTCTTTTACCTTCAGCACTGAATCGCACCAAAGTGCTAGAGCAGAGCTCTCAAATTCTCTGGGGTGAACGCAGATATTTTCACAGAGGTGTACACACCGGTGAGCACTCTGGTGTACGGTTTGAGTAGAAGAAGCGTTAGGCACGCAAAATCAGCCAAGAAAAACAATTTATCATTGAATTTTCGTTTTTCCTTGCAAGATGCGAGAAGAATTTGGTTCTCTCGCACCAGCATCTTTCAACACAAGCACACACTCAAAGTCTGTCTAATGGACACTGGAAACTAGTGCGCTTTCCCTTTTGTGTGGTGCCCGCCGAATGCATCCGCAGTGTAGAAATGAAACTTACACACTGGTGTATTACTGTAGTGAAATGCCATCACTGGTTATGATGATAAATAGTTTATTCGTTGTAAGATAAACATTATCAGAGGAAAAATCTTGAACGGTTTCGTGGAAATAATGTTGTCATGAGAATATTTATAGTGCGAAAGGAGTTGCAAATATTTATTACCAAGGAAGTCTGTGTCATTGTTGATCGGATGTGACGAGGATCGTCATCTCAAAGGTTACTATGGAGGTATTTCTATTGAGAAAGGTGTTACAAATGAGAGCGGGTCATTTCGTCGAAAGCCAATTCGCCGAAAGCCGTTTCGCCGAAAGCCGTTTCGCCGAATAGGCCAATAAATAGTTGCACTATTTATGTACCATTTAATTCCATTATTTCACTGTCACGTTATTACACTTTCACAAAGTCACTATACTTTAATGAAGCATAACAAATGTTACAATACAGATACGCGTATTTCGGAATGTTATTTACATCCTTCTTCAGTGTATCGGTTTTCTAAGTTTGTTTTGTTAAAACCGCTACACTGAAGAAGGATGTAAATAACATTCCGAAATACGCGTATCTGTATTGTAACGTTTGTTATGCTTCATTAAAGTATAGTGACTTTGTGAAAGTGTAATAACGTGACAGTGAAATAGTGGAATCAAATGGTACATTAACAGTGCAACTATTGAAAAAATTCCGCTAACAGCTCCAGGTAAAAATAGGCACATCCATTTGCTTGGTAGTCAACAAGTTTCCTTGGGCTCTAAGATTCATAAATCAATCTTTATTCAAGAAGTACAATTGCAGGTCTATAAAACGGGCGTAGCGTATTATCATTCATTTGTGTTTATTTTGAATCAACTACAATTATAATATTAAGACGATTGCAGGAATCGGCGAAATGACCCTGATCCGTAACAAATGTTTCTAATAAAATGGATCGAACATAAAAGTGCTCCGATTTGACGAGAACAGCGTGAAAATTATGATTATTGTGAAATCTGAGATGACACATTGACCGTGCGCAATCTGAACATGTACCAACAATCAAATTATTGAACCCAATTTTAAATCGATTTTTTAAATAAATTTCATTCAAATTAGCAAATGGCTGATGTGTGATGTTTTAGAATAACATAAAATGAATACATACCTGTACATGTTTGTAGGCGCCCCTAAGTGCGGGGAAGGCCAGCCATGAATGCTGATTAAACCGGGGGGTGTTGACTCGAAAATCTGCAATTGAAACATGAGAATAACCTTTATGTTGAGATACGAGAATAGATATTAAATCCTAGAAACATTTAATTATAACTAATATTTGGAATAACTTCCAATTACAATGCGAAAATTGGACTCAAACAGTAATCATGGACGAACATGTTTTACTGATTCTAAGTGAAGTTTTTAATGTCTGCTTGACAGCTTTCAGATCAACATAAAAATATTTTATTTTCTTTACGTTTCTTCTTCGGCGCATGAGTGTTTTAGCAGTTTAAATTGAACTGCTATGTCTACCTTGCAGCTCAATTTCAAACTGATATTTTTTATGCATAATAAATCAATTATTTTACGAGCTATTTGCTATTTTCTTACGTTGAATACTTCAGCATTACTAAAACTTGCACCATGTACAGTTTGGCAACCGGATCTTTTTTTAGGCTTTCGTTGGAGCTGCCCAATTGACTGTAAGTGTGTCCTAACGCATTATTTAAAGAGGGTCTTCCATTATCAACTAGCGTCAGTATTGATTTTATTCGCACCGTGTGCAAATCTACGACCGTGCAAGTATTTTTACATTCTTTTGTTTTGCCTTATTTAATTGTGTGTTAAAATTTGTATGATGTGAATTAATCGCACTGTTGTAGAGGTGCACCGTTACATCACAGAAAGCGAAGAAATTAGAGCATGAGCCAAAAGAATATCGAACGAATTTCGATATTCGAAACTGTGAAGGTAACGTATCAATTTGATTTGACATTAACCATCCACTTTTTATCAAATATCCTAATTCAATCTTAGTGTGTATACTTGCATAAAAATAGTTCAATGCATCAAGTTATGCGGATTTTTTTTTCTACATAAAACAGGCCATTGTGTTAATTCCACATATCTAGACATTTTCTGACGTTGTACACAAACAACAATAGCATTTTGCTACCGTTTTTGTTCCACATGCCAAGGGATTTTCCATCAGCATGGGACAGTTATCGGTGGAGCGGCAGTTTTTTGATCGAAGCGTGACCTATCCTTCCATCTCTCACATACTCCTATGGCTGTTCAGCTAAACAAGCAGTCAAGCCTATTAATTTATGTTCGTCCACTGTACTAAATCGATTTGATTATTTTCAATGAAAATTTATTCCAACATTTGTTTCAACTAAACACGTAATAAAAATGATTCAACTTTTCGAATAGGAATATACACAACAGCAACATCAAAACTGATTTAAATGTAAGAAAATTGTCTGTGGTGAAGAAAGATCGAATGGTTTCAAATAATTTTTTTTTGCACAGTGTATTACTATAAATACTCGACTCCTGGCTAGACATAATCCAGCTCGGTTGCGTTGTCGATGGCATGCAGTACAAACAACGAAATAAACTTGCTAACGGTCGCAGATTCTGGGTCACGCACCGCCATTCCGACCGAGGGTAAAACATTTGGAAGGCCGGAATGCTTCTTGGTATGCCGATATGCGCTGTCTGTCGCGAGGGGGTTCATGCTTTTCGGATTTAATATAAGATGAAGAAAATTTAGTCTTTACAAACATGGGAGTGGAGAGGAAATTCAAAGAATGGGTGCCATTGCTATTTTATCGTTCAAAATGCCGCGTGACATGGAAAAAAATTCTCCTGGTGTTTTGCGATAGTAATTTCGAGTATTTAAATGCCTTAAAGGAAAACGTGTCCGTGGCATACAACAATTAGGGCGATTGTACCAATACTGGTCTCATTGATCGTGCAACCACATAATTTTGTTGATTGCTGTGAAAATTGTAAAAATGCAAATCGCAGAAAATGTGAGAGTTATTCAATAGTGAAATATGAGACGTATTTAGTACTGGAAGTCAAACATAACACAAGGGTTGAAAAATCCCGGGCTTAGCAAAGAGAACACGACTTTTTTGATTCGAAATCAACTTTATTCATCAACGTAATATCCATCAAAAGTAACGCAATCATTCCAGAGCCGCTCTAACATTTCAATACCCCTTTTGTAGAATGATTTATCTTTTACCTCAAAATAGGCCTCAGTTTCAGCGATAACCTCTTCATTAGAGCGAAATTTCTTACCGGCGAGCATTTTTTCAGGTCTGCGAACAGCCAGTTGTCGCTGGGAGCCAAAACTGGCGAATGCGGTGGATGTGGGAGCCGTTCGAAGTTCAATTCATGTATTTTTTTCCATTTTTACCTTTTTTTATTGACTGCGTTGTCTCGACGAAACAAAAAAAAACCTTTGCCATATGCGATCGTTTCTTTGCAATTTCAGCCTTCAAACGCTCTAATAACGATATATAATATTCACTGTTAATACTATTTCCTTTCTCAAGATAGTCGATAAAAACTACATCAAGCACATCCCAAAATATCGAGGCCAAAAACTTTACAGCCGATTGTTCACCAGCTGCTTTTCACTCCGATGACGATTGTTTTGATTTCTGAGTGAAGTGATGAATCCATGTTTCATCCATTGTCACATATTGACGCAAAAATTCGGTTTGTTACGTTTAAACATGACCAAACACTGCTCGGAACTATCAACACGTTCTCGTTTTTGGTCAATAGTGAGCACTCACTTTGAATAGAGCTTTCTTATAGTCAAATGCTCATGCAATATAAAGCCACCACGTTCTTTTGATGTCTTTACGATGTCACACGACTTCACTTTTCGATCATTCAAAACGATTTTGTGGATTTTTTATGTTTTTTGGTGTTACCGCCTCATTTAGACGTCCACCACTTAAAGAGCTTATTCCTAACAAGTGCGCCATTCTTCTTAAGGTTTATAAAGCAAAGTGAGAAATCAGAATAAATTTTTTTCCGAAATGTTTCCAAATTCAAGAAAATTTTAAAACCTGCTTTACCATCAACATTAAATTCATTCGAATGTAATGAATCCCGAAATGAATAGACTCTCATTTTCATAATTTGATCTGAGTGAATCTGTCATCCAATGAACACGCACACAGACAAAACTAGATTTATGAAAGAATGAACTGGCTATAATGTTTTAAAGAGAATGTTTGAAAGCAATATTAAGGGAGTATGTATGGTTTTATTCTAGTACAAACTGAGCAATTCCAGAAATGCTTAGCAGATCATCAGACTCGACCTTCTCCGATTTGGATGCAACTTTGCACATGATTTCAGTATGGCAAACCATAAGTTTTGAACCGATGGAGAGGTCAATCCGACTCACGACTGGTTTTTAAAAAGGGCGTATGTATTTTTGCATTTCACAAAATGTGCCTTTTTTCAAATCGTTGTAACTCGAAAACCGTTAATTGTACAAAAATGGAATTCGGGAAGAAGTTGTAGAGAATCGTTTGGGCACTCTAAAAAATATAAACACTGAAAAAAAAAATTGTTTCTTTCTCAATAATTACAAAATAATCCGAAAAAGTTCAATAAAAAAAATCAGGGTGTTAATTTTTTTTTTGATAATTTTTATGCACTCGAATGGGTACCCGGGTACCTTTTCGAATTTCAAAATAAGAAATTTCTGAGTTAGGTTTAAACTAAGATTCTGCAATTCGGTCAATTCCAAGAACTAGTTGGACCATAACTTCTCATGCTTTGACTTTTCATTTTACAGTAAGGGGGGTCGAATGGGGGGGCTCAAATTTTTTTTATTACGTAAACACCCGAATGGGTACCCGGGTACCCACAAATAAAAATGCTTGTAACTAAGGCAAATTCCATCCGATTTGAATTTTTTCAGTACGGGTAAATTCAGAAATTTATCCACTTTTCGATGGCCGTGTATATTGCTGTAGTAGGTTCTTCTGGTTCCCGTTAATCCGGATTTCCGTAGAATGTTCCGACACTTGTGTTTTCCACCATAAATGTCATTTACTAATTTGAAACTTTTCCAAACCAGCTATTTGAGAAAGGCCGTACCAAAATGAAACATATGTAGAATACACAACGCTGCCAACTGTTGCAGGACATCTCACTTATACATATTTACATCGCCTGAGGCCGAGGGGCACGCAGACCGAATTGATTACATGTTCAATTTCAAAATTTATTGTTTTTGTTACATTTTCATTACACTCCTTATATTTTTATTACCTGAAATTTACTACTGCTTTCACTAATTTTGATTGCATTTAATTACATTGCATACATAACACAAAATTTGGTATTGCGTGCTCCTCGCAATAGGCCTGAAGTACATAATAATTTTCAAACTGAAGATAAGAAAGTGAAGTATATAAGGGAACATACATAAAGTACGTCACGCGTTTAGGGGGGAGAGGTTTCAAAAATACGTGACAATACATGGTGAAAAGATTGAGAAATGCTCGACAAAGGGGGAAAGGAGTGGTAGAAAAATTCAAAATTTTATGTTACGTACATAACGGATGCCCCCTGAAATATATAAACATAACAACTCAGCATAGCACTTGATTTCATATAGCAATTCTTAGATAAGATTACAAAAATACGTGAAATCCGTGTATAAATGCCTCGATGTCGGAACTCATTTAGGATATCCGGGTTCCTGGGAACCAGGAGCACCATGTCCATCTTTATGGGTACCAATCCCAAAGAGCTTAAGTTCCTGAATCCAACAGTGCTAAAATTACTTCAATCGGTTGAAAAATGCTCAACTTACAGCGATTTAAAAAAATGGGTACCCGGGTACCCATTCGGGTGGTTAAAGGTGTTTTTTTTTTCGAGTGCACAACGGTTAAAGCTGTTATTTAAACCTACAGATTGATGGCTATCCCATCCGTGCCTTATAAAAAATTAAGAAGTTACAACTAAAACAGTTAACGGGTGCATGCAAATGATCAAGTTCTTCTCGTTGTAATTCGAAAACCGTTCATCGTATAAAAATGGTGTCCAGGAAGAAGTTGTAGGGAATCAATAGGGCACTCTAAAATAATATACACTGAAAAAAATTTGGTTTTAATTCTCAATAATTTCAAAATGAACCAAAAAATTAAATTAAAAAAAAATCAGGGTTCGATTTATTAAAACCTACAGATTGATGGCTATCCCATCCGTGCCTTTTGAAAAATGAAGAAGTTACAGCTAAAACAATTTACAGATATATTCGAAATTTCAAGTTCTCGTTGAAAGATAATCATTTAAACAGTAGAACTAACGTAACTACGTTAAAACGAATAAACACATGTAGAATCAAAAAGGTGTACCTATTGTTTACAACCAACGTACGTACCGGCGAATTGCTTACCTAAATTCTAACTGTTTTGACATATAAATAGGATTCAGATGATCCGGTTTTTTTCCGTCACCGTCACCGGATCGTCAGCCTCCGTCAAAATTAGTCAAATGAGTTTTCCCTTTGCACATTCACACGATCCAGCAGAGATCCGGAACGTCAACGTCCGTCAACGGCAAGCTCCGTCAACATTTCCCCGAAAAAATATTTGACGGACTGTGATTATCGTACACATGCACGATTCATATTATTACGGTATTGAGCTGTTGTTTGTTATGTATGTATTCAGAGTCAAGATCCTACTCTTAAACGAAATATATTACACATATAAGTAATTAAACTTATCAGTAGATTTGCAAAGTACATTACGTTGTTGAGTGGAACTGATTGTTTTGGTTTTTACTCTTTCTAGTTAATTTTGAAAGTTATTTATTCGATTAAAAGGTAGGAAAACAACAGATCGATTGTCTTCAAATGCTCCCAGATTTTGTATTAATGGAACAATATTGTGCGAAACTAAGTTCTTCAAATTCTGCGTGTAAGAAAATGACATGACGGACACGGATAGGAAACCGGATCGTGTGAATCAGAATGACGGTGACGGACGTTGACGTTCCGGTGACGGTGACGGAAGAAGCCGGACCGTCTGAATCGTACTTTAAACTGTTAAAAAGAAATTTAATCAAAAATTATTAACTAGAAAATTACCGTAAATTAAAAGATGAAAAGTAACATTACTACATCACTTGACATCATACAGAAATGTAACTTTATTGAGAGAAACAATAAATATTTAATGTAAAAAAAAATGAACAGATATCAGTTTATAACAAATCTCTATCGAAACAGTTAGAATACTACAATATGCTATTCCCAAAGTGTTGTAAACCTTTTCCTGGTTTTGTGTGTTCCGGAAAATTTGTCGCGGTTCGCTCTATGTGCATCAATTAGCAGTGGAAGTATTCACATGAGTTTCGGAATATTCGAAGAAAATATGCGCATAAGTCTCGGAGAAACGTAAAGCTATAGGATGTTAAGTGGACTGATGAGCTAGATGTATCGAAATCCGACTCTAAGGGTTGACGGTGATTTAAGCTTAAGTCACTGTCAATTGTATGTCGTACGGTAAGTACTACCCCTACGGGAAGATGGCTGAAAAGAAGTTTTTTCGAAGCGCGAAAGAAAGCTAAAGGGTATTATCCATCTTGGAGTCGAGTAAGAAGGTTGGGCAAGTCAGTTGTCGGCTCGGTTAGATAAACTTATAGTCGGCCTCGTTCTGATCTACACGCAATTTTCGTCAGAGACAATTATGTGGTGGAACCTGAATTAGAACGAAGTTACGCGATCGCGTTCCGCGAGTGGTTTAGTGTCCAAAAGTGATCTGGAGGGCTAAAAAGAGGCTTACGGACCAGCCATTGGCCTAAACCGTGGATGTAACTCGCTATACGTCATATGCGAGTCGGAGAGCGGTTCATTTGGTAAGTTTTTCTACTTTTGCTAAATATAGTGAGATTATCTCCGAGCAGCGTGCATCAGAATCGGTATTACGGGATTCGGCGAGTATTTCCATTGCGAGCTGGGCTTGTTTTTTTGTTCTCAAGAATTGCTGCAGCGACTCCATTTTGTGCGAGTCTCAATAGAACCTCCCTTGGGAAGCGTGTCCGGGCATTAAAAAAGCCTTCGGCACATTCACTTTAACAGTGAATGGCGCAAAAGTGCCATTGTTTATTTATTTATTTTTTATATATATATATATATATATATATATATATATATATATATATATATATATATATATATATATATATATATATATATATATATATATATATATATATATATATATATATATATATATATATATATATATATATATATATATATATATATATATATTCACAATTCTGAGATTTTTGTGTAAGGAAAATTCTAAACCTACTTGTATTGTGTAATGGGGAAAAGGAACTTATATACTAACTTACTAACTAATACAGAGAGCGAATCGATTCAATTGAAGATTGCATCGATTTTTTTCGGAATTTGCTTGTAATATTATGTGACATTACATTTAATGGTTCTATTTTTGTGAGTCTGTGTAACTCATTTGTACTAAACCAGGGAGGACGCTTCAAAATCATTTTCAGAATTTTATTCTGAATCCTTTGAAGCGTTTTCTTCCTGGTGGAACAACAACTTGACCAAATTGGTACTGCATAAAGCATGGCTGGTCTGAAAATTTGTTTATAAATTAACAACTTGTTTTTTAGACAGAGCTTAGAATTTCTGTTTATAAGAGGATATAAACATTTAATATATTTATTACACTTTGCCTGGATTCCTTCAATGTGATCCTTGAAAGTGAGTTTTTTGTCATACGTTAAACCTAAGTATTTAGCTTGATCAGACCATGTCAATTCCAAGCCATTCAATTTGAGAATGTGATTATTGTTTGGTTTAAGAAAAGAAGCTATTGGCTTGTGAGGAAAGATAATTAATTGCGTTTTTGCTGCATTTGGTTTAATTTTCCATTTTGACAGATAATCACTGATAATATTTAAACTTCTTTGTAGGCGACTGCAGATCACTCTTAGATTTCTACCTGTGGCTAACAGACTTGTGTCGTCACAGAATAGCGATTTCTGACAACCAACGGGTAGATTTGGAAGATCAGAAGTGAAAATATTATACAAGATTGGAGCTACGCTCGAACCCTGCGGAACACCGGCTCGTACGAGTAGCAATTCAGATTTACAATTCTGATAGCTAACCTGAAGAGTACGATCAATCAAATAATTTTGAATCATTTTGATCAAATAAATAGGAAAGATTATTTGCTTTTATCATGTTCGTTACTCTGACAAGTTGATGAGTAGTTGAATGTTCATGACGAAATCCAAACTGCTCTGGTTAAAAAATTGAATTCTCATTTATATGAGACATCATTCTCAACAAGATATTTTTTTCAAAAAGTTTACTGATAGAAGAAAGTAAGCTAATTGGTCGATAACTTGATGTTTCTGCTGGATTTTTATCAGGTTTCAGGATAGGAATTACTTTGGCGTTTTTTCATCTTTTTGGGAAGTAAGCTAATGAAAAACACTTGTTGAAAATTTTAACCAGGAGTCTCAAGGCAACATCGGGAAGATTTTTACTAAGAATATTAAAAATTCCATCATTACCAGGAGCCTTCATGTTTTTGAGTTTCCTAATAATTGATTTAATTTCGTCAAAATTCGTCTCAATAAAGTCATCGTGTGATAACACTTGGGTTGAAATATGCTCATATTTCAGTGAGACTTCATTTTCAATAGGACTCACAACGTTCAAATTAAAATTGTGTACACTCTCAAACTGCTGAGCAAGTTTTTGAGCGTTTTCGCCATTTGTAAGAAGTATTTGATTTCCTTCCTTGAGAGCAGGAATTGGTTTCTGAGGTTTCTTAAGAACCTTAGAAAGTTTCCAGAAAGGTTTAGAATATGTTTTAATTTTTTCAACTTCATTAGCGAAATTTTCATTTCGCAAAAGAGTAATTTCTTTTTGTAAATCCTTAACTATGTTTTTCATAGCAGGATCACGAGAACGTTGATATTGTCGTCGACGAACATTCTTCAACCGAATGAGCAGTTGAAGATTGTCATCGATGATAGGAGAATTTAATTTAATTGGAGCTTTGGGAACTGAAAGATTTCTAGCTTCGATAATATAATGATTCAAATTATCAATTGCTGTGTCGATGTCCGCAGAATTTTCTAAAATAGTTTCATGATCCACATGATTTTCAATGTGAGATCTGTAATCCAACCAATTAGCTCTATGATAGTTGAAAATAGAACTAATTGGATTAATTATAGCTCCGTTGGAAAGTCTGAATGTTACTGGAAGATGATCTGAGTCAAAGTCAGCATGAGTAATCGTTTCACTACAAATGTGACTTTGGTCCGCTAGAACCAGATCAATTGTAGACGGGTTTTTCAAGGAAGAGAAACAAGTAGGATTACTGGGATGAAGAACTGTGAAGTAACCAGCTGAGAGTTGATTATGAAGTATTTTACCATAACTGTTATTATGCCCACAATTCCACTGGACATGCTAAGCATTTAAGTCCCCTATTACGAAAAATTTCGATCGATATCTTGTGAGTTTTTGCAAATCGCCTTTAAAGAAATTTAATTGTTCGCCGGTGCATTGGAATGGCAAATATGCTCCAGCGATGAAATAAATTCCATGAATGGTTTCAACTTCGATTCCCAAGCTTTCAATAACTTTAGTATTGAAAGAAGGTAAAATTCGATGTTTAATTTGCCGTTGGACAAAAATGGCAACTCCACCACCCATTCCAATAAACCTGTCAAATCGATGAACCACATAATGTGGATTACTTTTCAATTTGACATTTGGTTTAAAAAAAGTTTCTGTCACAATGGCAATATGGATTTTGTGAACTTTGAGAAAATTATAAAATTCATCTTCACTCGATTTCAAAGATCGAGCATTCCAATTTAAAATATTCAAATAATTATTTAACATCACTGTTAAATTTTAAATTCATTATAATATTATTTGCAAATTTCCATCCGATTTGAAATTCTTCAAAAAGTGATGAAGTCGAACTCATTTGGATGATCATTTGAAAAAGTTGATCTTGTAGGTAGATCATTTTATTTTCAGTTATATCGCCTAAATCGACTTCATTTAAAGAAGCGAATGGCATTGAAGGAATATTTGTAGGTAGACTGCCATTAGAAGAAGATGATTTGGCCGATCTACCTATTAATAAATTGTTTTCGTTAGAAGATGGACTGCGAGGCGGTCCTGTGTTTTGATTATTTACATTAGAAGAAATAGGTGGTAGATTTCTACCTAATATACCAGCATAACTGACATTAGAAGAAGATGATGACGAGGTCGATCTACCTGTCAATAAATTGTTTTCGTTAGAAGACGAATTGGCAGGCGTACCTGTTTTTTGTTTTAAATTCGAAGAAATAGGTGCCTTAGAAGAATTAGGCGTGGCATTTGTAACGGTTTTTTGATTTTCAGGTATGTTCTGTAAATTTAAGGTCGTTGATTTGACTTATCTAAGTGACCGAGCGTTTAAATTTTTTTCCCTGACAGGACATTTCAAATAATTGGATTTATGATTTCCATCGCAATTTGAACATGAAAATTTATCAGTGGTTTCATTCATTGGACAAACGTCTTCCGAATGCGATTTACCACAATTCAAACACCGCATATTCATATGACAATTTTTGGTTCCATGGCCGAAGCCTTGGCAACGACGACATTGCGTTAAGTTTGCAATACGATTATGCCGTTTATAATGTTCCCAATTAATTTTAATGTGGGAAATGAAACGTACTTTTTCTAAAGTTTTCAAATTGTTTACATCACTTCGATTGAAGTGTATTAGGTAAAGTTCATGCGAAATTCCAGAGCGTGGTTTAGAAGTACCATTCGCTCTTTTTTTCATAAGTATTACTTGGGAAGGGGCAAAACCAAGCAATTCTTTTATTTCATTTTTAATTTCATCAATACTTTGATCATTTGATAAGCCTTTCAAGACAGCCTTGAAGGGTCTTTCTGATTTTTTATCATATGAATAAAATTTATGAAGTTTCTCGGACAAATATCGAATAAGTCGTTCGTAATCTTCCAATCCATCAACCAAGACTCGACATTCTCCTCTTCGTCCGATTTGAAATGAGGCTTTCACTTCCGGGAGAAAAGTAGAAAACTCAGTACGAAATGCTTTGAAGTCGGAAATCATCACCGCCACTGGTGGCATAGATTGTTGTTTCTTCCCAGAACGACAAGCGTCCATTTTGGGAATTTTTGAAGAATTTTCTTCTATGTCGCTACAATCGGATTCAGGAAGAATCTCGTAAATATTGTTAGACGGCATAGGATCAGCGGAAGGGAAATCCGTCCGTTGTCTTTTATTTTTACATTCAGATTCTATAAGATCGTGAATGTTATTAGAAAAATGTTGAATAACGGATTGCGATTTATTCCGTATTGAATTATTTTTAGCCTTAGGCTTGTTGCCTTTTCGATTGGACGCAGGCATTTTTGAAATGAATGGAATTTTGAATAATAGTTCTTTGAATAGCTAGCCTTCAAAAAGGCTGATTAATTTCTTAGTCACTCTAATATCACTCTTTGTATCACTTAGTCACTCTAATATCACTCTTTGTATAGCCTTGGCTGACTAATTGTTAGTCTTTAAAAAGACTGTTAGGGATTCAGGTAGCCTTGAAAAAGACTGAAGCCCTGAATCAATGAAACTCTAGGTAGCCAGAAAAAATTTCCAGGAGCCAAGAGCTATATGCGTGCGGTGCGAACGACTGTTCAACACCGACTGAAGTACCATTGGTTGAAAATTGCATTTTGTATACTATATTTCTTGGCTTTCCGTGGACTCTATGATAATCGGTTGCCCTTTTTTGCCGCTCCGCCTCGAAAACGGAGAACGGTACAAATTTTTCCAATTAACAGAAACCATAATTGGAAAATTAGAAGCTCAAAAATGCAAGGTTAAATTGAATACCACGTCAAGCATTTGTGATCGCTGTCGTAGGAAGGCTTATAAGGAAATTCATACGATCGTAATGTAATAATTGTAGATATAGCAAGCAAATAAACAATTCATGGAAATATAAAAAATGGTGTTATAATTGAATATCCAAATATCTCAAGAACAGCTACTTCTAGAAGAAAGGATATCATGGACACATTTATTGGCTTTAACCTGTTATTCTACTGTTTAAATGATTATCTTGCAACGAGAACTTGCAATTTAGAATATATCTGAAAATTGTTTTAGCTTCTACTTCTTCATTTTTCAAAAGGCACGGATGTGATAGCTATCAATCTGTAGGTTTTAATAAGAGCTTTAAAATAAAAATAATTAAAAAAATCGAAATCCTGATTTTTTTTAATTAATTTTTTTAATTCATTTTGAAATTATTGAGGAAAAAAATCAAAGTTTTTTTTTCAGTGTATATATTTTTTTAGAATGCCCTATTGATTCCCTACAACATCTTTCTGAACACCATTTTTGTACAATTAACGGTTTCCAAGTTACAATGATTTGAAAAAGGCAATTTTTGTGAAATGCAAAAAATACATACGCCCTTTTTAAAAATCAGCAGTGGGTCGGATTGACCTCTCCATCATTGCTCAACTGTTTTATTTGTTGAACAGTTGTTTAAAAACTATTATATTACTTGTCAAAAGAGGCAATAATTACAGTTGTCATAGAACTGGATATAAATGAACCAATTTTAATAATTTTAAGCACGTTCGAGACTAATATTGTGTTGTGGATCGAATTCGAAGATAATATGGCTGACACTTCATGTTTCAGAGATAAAGGGTGATTTTGTTACTGGTATATTGTTGGCAACTCTGTTTTTGACAGATCACGCGTGAATCGTGTTTTATGTTATTGTTCAACTTGATTTATAATTAAATCATTTTTAATTTAACCATGAATAGGCGCTGGTAAAGTTGGAGGAAGATTCACTCTTTTATAAAAAAAATTGTATTCAACGATAAAGCTCATTTCTGGTTGAATGGATACGTCAACAAGCAAAATCTCTCAACGGCAACTAATTAGATCTCTGTAGTTTTCAGACATATTGTTTCCATAACCCCTTTTTACCTCGCTTTCCACAATATTTACTTTTTTTTCCTTCTCTTCCGTAGCATCACCATCACCGCCCACGGAAGACCGCTCCAGTCGAAGACCAGCATGCGGGCCACCCGCCGGGCCTTCGTAGCCTGGGGGTGTTTCCCACGGACCCACACGAGCCGAAGGAAGCGGCCATAGATATTTAACAACGCCATCTGGAAGACTCATGCAATGTAAAATTCACCGACCACTGCCGATCGCCAACTAAAAGCTGGATTTTCGAAAATCCGAGACGACATAATCTAATGATACAATTCTAGTTTCAATTTATTCGTTAATTAAGATTAGAAAATACCCTTGGCATCTTAGAGCTTAAGCAGTGCGCCTAAAAATATATTATATAATTAAAAAAAAACAGGCAAAATTGCCGCATCTGGAGTGAAGATCAGCCAGAAGCATTAGAAGTGTTACCAATGCATCCCAAAAAAAGTCTCTGTTCAATGTGGATTATGGGCCGATGGCATTATTCGTGAAATACCGGCCGATATGTAGGAGAGAGTGTGCCAAAATTGAACATTGCCCTTGCGCATGGGCTATCTTAAGTGGAGCCGTTATCAAAATTTGTATGAAATCATGTTCAATCATCAAATTGTATTAATCATTCTATCGATTCCCATAAAGATTTGATCAATTTTCTCATATTTTTTAAAATCAAATCACATACCTTTAAAACAATCACCCTTTATAATCGTACACGTGACGTAACCGATGAGTCAATTTTTTTCTAATCGCACAATTATTACAGAAAATTATGGATGATCACGTTCAAATATATTATTGGTAATACATTATTTATAGTTTGAATGATTATTCATGATAGTTTTAGTTTAAATTTGTGTCAGAACAAGTCTTAACAAAAAATGAAAAGGGCATTATCAAACCACTAGGTGGATTAAGAATAGTTTTTTTTTGTATTGGAGTCTCAATAAAGTTATACATTATAAATAAACCTTGCATAATGACTGTGCAAAGATGAATCCCTCTTTAATTAGATCGTATCATTTGAAAACAAAAAAAAAGCTATTCGTTCAGTAACAATTTTTACTCACCACAAATAATGCATCACATTATCCCAGTTGCAGTTTGCAGTCTATGAAGTAATTTTCTTGAACAGTTTGATCGATTTAGATTTCTAATGATTTCAACATGTACGTTGTTCTATAAGTTCGAACGCTCCATTGAAACTCACTAGCCAGCAGCCACTAACGACTAATCGTCAGAAGCCGAGGTTTCGGTTGCGTCATCATAATAAATTATTTTCCCAACACCAACAACCAGAACCCACATTATCAACTCGAAAACTGTCAAGTGCAAAAATTTTACTTCACTGAAACTTACAGCACAGAAGTGTGTAGCAATCCCGATCAGATGGTAATAACAGAATTATAACAACTGGAGTAATTTATTTCAGAAATATTTTGTAACAAATTTTGAAATATTTTTGGCTGGTAAGCTGTTAAAATAACAAAAATCATAACAAAAAAGACTCTAGCGGGAACAAAATCGTAACGGATTTTGAAACGTTTGTATCATAATTATTTTTGAATTTGATATAACTACAGAAGTCCGAAAGCAGAAACTTATAACAATAGTTGTAATAAATTAGAAAACAAATTTAACACAGAAAAACTATATCACAGCCAACTTTCAGCATCGTTTCAATCCAAAATTGTTGACTAATTTTTTTCATTAAATGAATAATTTATCAAGTGATCTGGTTTCTTCTTTTGGTTTTTTGAAATTCTGATCATTATATTTCGATATAAAGCCACGGAAGAACTCATTTTTCAATTAATGAACGTTATCATGAGTCTTGCAAATGGAAATAAAACGTCATAACTGATTTTGTTATTATATTGTTATCATAGGTTTTAACTTTCAACTGTTTTCATTTGTTCAATATCTCAAAATAACACAAATTGTTATACATATCAACTGTTGATATACTTGTGTTATGATTTTGTTATGTGCATCTGATCGGGATGAGCTTTGACACCCTGAAATATCTTCGTTTCATCTAGTCTTTCTCTTCCACTTGAGCTTCTTCAGGGGGTGTGCTATGAAAAAAGTTTGAAAATATAGATTCAATACTTGTTACGTCAAAGTAAAACTAGGGGGAATACGCTCTTGTACAAGATGTGACATTTGAGTCGAGTATCGTAGATAAATGCGTTTGTATGCAAAAGTCCAGAGGATTTCCAATTTGTTTTACTTTTATTGAAAGCAGAAACGTATTTCGTAATCCTTTAATTCTTTGAATAAATAAATAGTGAAATAAGAAGAAAAAATTAGGGATTATGATGCACTAAGATTTGTGCTCAGAAATGAGAACGCTATAAAACACATATCAATGTCGAGTCATATATGATAAGAACTTTTAATTCACAGATTTTCTTTGGTGTTTCAAGAAATCTTTGCGGTTTACTTTTGCATCCTTCGAAGTTTAATTATCACTCGATGCTCCCTCCCAAGGAACAACTTTCCAAAGAGTCAAACTAGAACATTCGAACAACAACCGAACCGCACTGTATTTTCCCGAAAGACACACTACATATGAATGCATAAGGATTAACATCGCAAGACAAATTTACCCTGGGTTGGATTGTAATAAAACCTACACTGAAACTTTCCCGCCTCGATCCGCCTTCGGAAAACATACCGAGGCCAGTCAGACGGGTTTGACTCTTCCGTCCTGTCGATAATGGTTGGGTACAGGTTTATCGAGTCGTTAGATGGAACTGTCGGCCTGCATGTTTAGAGAAAGTTTCATTCTCTTTTGTTTTAATATGTCGGTTCTGGTTCTGTATAAAATCCTCAACTTCTGACAAGCGAATGTGAAGCCGTGGATTGCTGTTCTGTGTAGCCTGGCAGCAACTCTCGGAGCCACTTTCGAAATACAAGTGCAAGCTTCAAACTGGAAAGCTTTCCCATAGCGACGATGACGGCACTTGATTCATTGTGGAGCTTCCTCCGCTTCCGGCAAAAGTTTTCAGCCGGACTGTCATCGTGTTTAAGGCTGACTATATCAATGTGTAGTGTTTAGAAAAGTTTGGCTCGGTATTAAAAAGTTAGAAATATATGCAATTATCCTGGGAATGAAGTTTGCTGTCGGGTGTAACTTCTAGCAGAGTAGAACCTTTCCGGTGCAATAGATTCGTGTCTGTTACCGGAAGCACTTGACAAATCTTTGCCAACTCCGGGATATTGCATAATGCTCCAAAGAGTTTGCACCATCTCAATCATTTTGTGCTCACACAGCGGAGCCCTTTCGGATCCCCCGCGGCACATTTTCCGATTTATAATCCGACCCATTCTGTTGTGCTCAGTCTTCTTTGTTCGATTCAAGGTTTTTTTTCTCTGTGACTCTATAAAACAATCCCCCGAACGATAATGGTGTCAGCAAATTATAATCACCAAAGTTGATCTTACAAGGACGGTCTTTACGACGGCACTCTCGATGAGCGATGGGATATTCGCTATTCACATCCGCATTCAAAACATCCGAACTGCCGGACTCAATTAGTATTTCAATTTATGACGGTTTAACGATGTTTGAAATAGCCCACCGAGTGTCATTCAAAGTTTTCTCGCAGGTGTGTTTCGGATAGCATTTGCCGATGTCGGTCGTGAGTTAAACAAGTCGTGCGGAAAACCAGAAGACAGTGAAATTTCCGCTTCAGTAACTTACGCAGATCGGGAAGCACAGGCACCATTTAGTGTCTCGTTGAATCGTGAACAATAACATATATCAGATTTAAGGTCATTTTCGAAAAAGTAACCGAAAACTGTGCGTATAAAGCGTAAGAGAGACTGGGGCAAATACGTGGCGAGCATATGGAAATTTATTCTTCTACAAGGCAGTAAAGCTTCTCGACGTATGTCACGAGCTAGTGTCTTTCGTGCGAAACAAAAATTCCATAATCATTTCAATATTTAATTCAAAAGATTCAGCGAGAAATTAAAAAAAAACCTGGAAACATCAGAGAAATTCGCCTACCTATTCTTAATGCACCTAGTGGTGTGATAATGCCTTTCTCCTACCTTTTACAATATTTTTGTCATTTTATTGAGACAACTTCTGACACTAATTATGGTTCATTTTTGGCAACAATTTATTCAGCGCTCGCGTGTCATATTTCGAAACATTTCTCAGACCCAATGTATCAGCGATAATACATGTGAACGTGATCATAGGTCACTATCTGAAATAATTATGCGGATAGAATAAAATTATTTTGTCGATTACGTCACTTAAACGATTATATCTCCGAAATATGAAATAATAACTATGTGATTTTCGAAATTGATCCACAGCCCAATTTTAGTCTCGAACGAGCCTAAAATCACTCACGTCGGTTAAATCATATCCGAGATAATTAAGCGGTAACCAGTTTTGACGTTTACAACTTTTATGTCATTATACCACTGGAACCGTAAGTGACAGCCATTTAAACAGCAAACCATGAAGCAATAGTAGTTTCCAAACTAGCCTAAGCTTGTTAAAATTGGTTCAGCCATCAAGAGAAAATTGGAAGGAGAAAAAAAATTACGTTTTTTTTTTTTTTTAAATAACTATTTATTGGAATATGAGTTAAAATTAAATTATTAAGATTTAAATTGGGTGTTCAGCCACAAGTGGTGACTTTTCAGCCCTGTTATATATATATATATATATATAGATATATATATATATATATATATATATATATATATATATATATATATATATATATATATATATATATATATATATATATATATATATATATATATATATATATATATATATATATATGATTTGGTTATTACCATGAAGACATCATTTGCTTCCGCAATTCTGAGATTTTTGTGTAGGGAAAATTCTAAACCTACTTGTATTGTGTAATAAAAAAAAAAATTACGTTGATTACGTCACTTATACCATTATATCTCCTCAACCAGAACCCACAACCATTTAATCTTCGAACTTGATCAATGACCTAATAGTAGCTTTCAAACAAAGTTTAACCCTTCTCTATAGAAAGGTATTATAATTGTTGGATAACCCGACTTTTGAACGGAGCCTCGTGGACCCAAAATATTATATATCATTCGAATCAGCTCGATGAGATCGTAAAATGCATGTGTATGTATGTATATGCACTTCTCAAAGATGTTTTTATCGATTAATTTTCTCGGAGATGGCTGAACCGATTTCAACACATCGAAGCTCTTTTGAAAGCTACTATTTAATTGTGGATAAAGTTCGAAGATCAAAAGGCTGTTACTTCCGGATCCGAAGACATGATGGTATAAGTGACGTAGGCGACCAAATGCGTTCTTTTTTCACAATTCAATTTTCTCAGAGAGAGCCGATTTAAACAAGTCTAGGCTCGTTCGAAAGCTACTATTGAATTGTGAGTTAAGTTCGAAGATCAAATGGCTGGCACTTTTGGTTCCGGAGACATCATGGTATAAATGACGTAAGCAGATTTTTCATCGACAAAATTTTCTCGAAAATGACTCAATAAATTTGGATAAACTTAGACTTTTTAGAGAGCTTACTATATCAATCAAATTTGGAAGGGTTATGGCGAACCATTCTGTTTCGAGAGATGTAATATTATATGGGAAAAATGTTTAATATGTTGTAATAAGACTATTTAAATGACAAGAGAAAGGCATTAGCACACAACTAGGTGGATAAGGAAAGATTTTTTTTTCAATCGGCTCAGTCATCTCTGAGAAAATTTAGTGCGACATAAAAACGCGTTTTATCGGTTTCGTCACTTATACTGTTATATCTCCAGAATAAAAGTGACAGCCTTTTGATCTTCCAACTTGAATCATGACTTAAGGGCTGAGGCCAGTAGGTGGCGTATAACCACGTGTCTCGCTCTACGTATTACATTACTCTTTCGCATATATACAAAACAACACTCAATGGGCCGGGTAACCATAAAAGTTTCGATATTTTCGGTTACAAGTTAGACTACATCACATAAAATCCAATAAAGCTACCGCTTGTTTGGCAGCCTTGGTGAGCCAACTTTATTTCTCTCTCATTTTTCGTTCCGTTATCAGGAAACTGGAGCAGAAAACAATAGCGCCGCCATAGAAATCGACTTACCTTCACAAAAATAACATTCACTTCATTTTTATCGCGACAACATATGTGTTTTTATGCACTAATCCCATCTAAATTAAATTATCTAGACATTATCAGGATAGGTTTTTGATGCGTGCCTTTGAAGGCGAGATATTCAATTAACAAGTTGAAAGTTGCCGTTTTCAGCTATGCAATTCTTCCTTCAGAAAAACCCGACCGCTAAAGTCAATGAATCATTACGAAATTTTCACAGTATAATCTAAACTAACATAATTATCCAAGAAATTGTCAGTTGAATTTTTTGTTATTCGTCACCGTTTCTGAGAAAATCAGATTTGAAGCGTGAAGATAGCCCTCTAAATTACCCTAAAACACACTGGCCTCAGCCCCTAATAGTAGCTTTCAAACGAGCCTATCTTTGAGAAAATAAAGCGCGAAAAAAACAACACATTTTGTCGGTTACTTCACTTATACTATTATACTTCCGGAAACAGCAGTCACAGTCTTTTGATCTTTGAATTAGATTAACGGCTCAATAGCAGCTTCAAACGAGTTTTGTTTGTTGAAATCGGTTCAACTATCAAAGTCAGGTTTTCCAGCAATTCTATTACTTTTCTACAGAGAATGGCAAAAAGCATCCGCTTTAAAAATTATGAAACACACAATTTTTGAAAAGAAATACATTGATCTTATTAACGTTTTTTTCATGAATGATAACTTATATTTGCAATTATATGGATAACGTATGTATACAATGTAGTTCCAAATCCGAGAAAATAAAATAACTCTTTCGTCCGAGACATCAGTTTCGCAAAAAGCCATTTATATTGCACGGCTGAGTCGCGCTTTTCCTAAATCGGAAAATCATACGACACTTTTTACTATACTCGAAACTCTGAAAAGCAATTAAATTTATAATTTCTATAATTCATGCACTGCTTCAACTAGACATCCCCGGTTGGCGGTTCAATGCACAGGACGCTAGTCTTACAAGCCAGTTGTCGTATATTCGAGCCCCGACCTGGAAGGATTCTTAGTGTCAGTAGGTTCCATAGCACCAGCCATGCAATGATTTTGTACACTAAGGATTGGCTGCGAAGTCTGTTGAAACAGAAAGATCACATTCCACAAAAGGATTGTAATGCCAAGACTTTGATTTTTTCAACTAGACGTCGCCATCGATTGCAAGAAAAAAACAATTTTTATTACATTTTCCTTCCTCTCATCCCGCCTTTTAAATGTTCTTCGATTATTGCACAAGCTTAATGAATAAAAAGAATAAATGTGATTTACTAAAATCAGATAAATACCTTTAATATTTAGTCAGATTGAAATTTTGAGTACAAAAACATGGAATTCTTATGTAGGGGTTTTCGGTACCGCATGGGTACCGGTTTGTTTGCTAAGTGCACATAACACTTTTCTATTTTCACATTTCTGTTGGCACGTTATTGAATACATGGCGCTTTGGTGCAATAAGTGTTTAGAAAAATAGTATTAACTTTACGTATGGTTTATGTTGAACCGTAAGGTGGCGTTAGTAGTTCAACATAAACTGCTAATGTGCTGATGAGACGAAGGCGAAACGTGAAAAGTAAAAAAAAAGTAAAAGGTTGAAATATCATCAGTACAAAAACCGGAAATAAAATTAACTTTGGAGGTAAGAACCAGATAAACACTTATTAATTCTATTTTTTATTCGGTGTTTGCACTAAATCTTTTCTCAACGCTTGCAACTCGTCACAACCCAAATAACAGGAAGAAAACAATTTATCAGTTAGAAAATTGAAACCATCGTGAATAGAATTGTGAAAAAACCATCCGCCCGAACTGATATTCAAACCTAAAATCAATAATTATAACAATATTTTGATCTTGAAGTATTCTAACTATCAGCAGGATATTAGCACTAGCCATGCAATTTTCCTTTACGCTGATGAGTCGGCAGTGAAGTCAGTTGAATTAGAAGGTCAACTCCCGCATCGGAATAAAAGATTCTGTCTTTGTCGCCTGACGCGTATTGCATAATTTTCAATGATTTCGGTAGAAGTGATGAGAAATGATTGATACAAACACATTTTCCAAAACGATCACATTCTCAGTTTTTTCGCTTTCCGTAAGCATAATGCCCTGCAACCGTATCTGACAACAAATCAGTGGTATGCCCCACAACCAGTGATGGTCCAGCACACGAGCAAGCTGTCATACAGTCCGTGTGCTGTACCGTTTCAAAAACATGCACACGAAGTCTGAAGCACACGCTCGTGTGCCGTGTTGCTGCTAGATCGAGAGTCGTATGCTTTGAAGAACCAGCTCGCGATGCTGACTCATCGGCTGGCTCATGAGCTGGAATGGGGAGCTAGCTCGTGAGCTGACTCATGTGCTAGCTCACGTGCTGAGTTGAGTGTCCGTTTTTTTTAATTTATTAATATACTATAAATTTTGAGCACACAGTGTCCGCTCTTGTATTGTCTCTTGTCAGTAGGTGGACTACACAAATAGCACACGCTTGTGAGTCTGGTTTAAAAAGCACAGCACGCGGGTTTAATAGGCACACACTGCATAATACTTTTCCCTAATTGACTTATTTATTTCAAAAATCAATAACTTTTGCTATGAACAAAATCGGTCTTGTGATCCAATTTTGTAATTTAGATAGGAAGATAGGATTCATTCAGTTTTTAAATCTTCGGAGGAATTGCTTGGATTTATAGTTAAATCTAACAGCAAAGTCTTGGCATTACATTCCTTCCGTGGAATTTGGCCTTTCTGTTTCAACAGACTTCGCAGCCAATTCTTAATGTACAGAATCATTGCATGGCTAGTACTATGGATCCTACTGACACTAAGAATCCTTCCAGGTAGTATTTTGTAAATCTTGGAAATTC
This sequence comes from Malaya genurostris, assembly GCF_030247185.1. NCBI lineage: Eukaryota > Metazoa > Arthropoda > Insecta > Diptera > Culicidae > Malaya > Malaya genurostris. The sequence continues at coordinate 258,924,528 of NC_080572.1, forward strand.
GACAGTAAGTACCCACACACGCAGAGCAAGAAGTATGTCAAGTATCGAAAGTGACTCTCAACATGTCAAAAGTTAAAAGGCAAGTGCTTCTGACATTAGGAAACGTTTTAGGTCGGGGATCGAACATACGGCAATTAACCTGTAAGACATGGGTCCCATGCATTGAACCGTCTGCAAGAATAATTGTAGTTATCTTAACAATTTTGTTTCGACACGGAAAGAACAACCTATTGCATACATTCAAAGCTTGAATACTTCATAAATTTGTCTACAGTGCAAAATCGTCGTTCGGGTTATAAGTATCAATCAAGGCAATTGTATATCTGGGCTCTATGTGTGTGTGTGTGTGTGTGTGTGTGTGTGTGTGTGTGTGTGTGTGTGTGTGTGTGTGTGTGTGTGTGTGTGTGTGTGTGTGTGTGTGTGTGTGTATGTGTGTGGGTGTATGTGTGGGCATACATAACTTATTGTAGTACTCACCTTTCTCGGAATGTCCATAACGATTCTAGATTTAATTTTTGTTGGTCCCATACAAAATTCGTGAATTTTATCCCGATCCGATTTCCGGTTCTGGAATTACAGGCTGAACCGATTTACGCAAACCAAGTTTCAAGTTTTTTCATAGCTGACCTCCGGTTCCAGAGTTACATGGTGACAAGTGCAAAAATTGCAATTTCAGATGTGATTTTGTCGTGAATACGGGTGGGACGGATAAGTTTTTTTGATCGTGAATACCTTTTGTTGTATCGTGATTTTTGCTCATGCCATAGAAAATATGACCATCAATTTATGATAATATTTTCAGTTGTCTGACATATCGGCAAATAATTCAAAATAAAAGTTTTCTGAGTCGTTTGATATCAACGAGTATCAAAGAACAAAACTCATGTCACGTGTTTGCCTTTATCGTACCCGAGCCGACGGTTTTGATGTAGTAAGCAACATTTCATTTCTGTGTTACCTACTGGGTAGGTATAAAAGGTTAACCCTTGATATATTTCGTTTATTATAGCCTGAGCAATTGACTAAGCAGGAATTAGAGAAAGTGTATCATTGATTCGTTGGTTCAGGTTCAGAGCTCATTTCCTGTTCCAGTATACGCCCGTTTGTGGAAGAGTTGCAAACGAACTCACCTAAATGGAAATCCCTTCACAAAAATTACTTCAGTATTGAATCAACCGATACTGGAAGTAGTTCCTGCTGCGGGACGTACGCAGTGTTAGTATGGCTTCAAACAAGAGCGATTACGTCACCCAACTGCAGGTCGCTTGCATTGAAGTAAAATTCAACGAAAAATGAACAATCATGAGTAACATTTTGAAGAATCAGCCCTTCTATGGACTGTACATGTTATCTACAGAACTATAAAGACTACTTATCTGCAAATCGGAGGTAAATATCATCAGTTTGCTGCAAATCTAGAACAATTTGATTAGCTTTGTGCACTTTTCGCAGTGAAAACTTTGCATCAAATGAGTGCAAATAAAGTCAGCGTTTGTTTAATGTTTAATATATCAGAGAATTCCATTGTATATTGTATTTATATTCTCGTGAAAATACGCCGATGATAGTTGTGGGGGATTTCAATGTAGATGTCTCAAAACAAGATAATATTAGATTCATTGATTTCATGAGCAAGTATATGAAGTAAGATATGAAATCTGCTCCTTCACAAGCTACTATGCTTGGAGTCACATGTATTGGTTTCGTGTTTGCAAAAAGAAGCGAATTCGTCAAATCTGGTTAGTAAAATCTTCAAGATTATAGATCTTATAAGTTTCAAATGCTTCTCGGTAATATCAACTAACGGTTTTCGGACCTGGAAAACCGAAAATAGTAATTGAAAACTCCTAAAACGGAACTCCCTTGTGATCTTCAAGATAGTGGCTCCGACTTTCTCAAACCTAGAATCAAATCAAAAGTTTGATGGTCTGGTCTGTCAATTTTCAAACGGATTCGACTACCGGCTCCGGAGTTATGAGGTTAAGAGTGCTAAGAATTTCATTTAAATTTACAAAAAAAAACGACAATATCTTTGGAATTGATTGCATGTAAAGGTCCTTTAAGATTATAAAAGGTTTTCTATCATCACACAGTTGCGAAGAAATCATTCATTATTCGGTCTCATTTGACTCCGAATTTTTTTTCCTGGAAACATTTTATTCTTGAAACATTTTTCAAAGTTATGTTTCTAAAACAGACTTTCATATAGGTAAACTACTCATTTCTAAATTTGGTATGCATTGGCAATGAAAACGAATAATCATTTGATTGAGTTACTACTGGAGAATAACCGAGAACAAAAAAAAAACGCCCCTTTCTCTTGTCATATTCAAGACTATCCAACATAATTTACAGCTTTAAAATGAGTAGGTTCATGAATGAGCATGAACCAATTAGGGAAACATGAAGAAATACCACCCAACAGCTTCCATCTAGTCTACGATTCGGTCCAGATCCGTACGCATGGAAACGGGGAAAAAGTGCAAACAATACCCACCTACTGAGTTGGAATCTGAAGCTATTTTTCCGAGCGATTTCACCAGAAAAACGGAAAATATTACCACCGATAGAGTCACCTACTACGGTTTGGACAAGTGGAGGAGAGTTACATGGTCTTCTGGCATCGTCAGCAGAATGAATCATTCACTGGAAGCTGCATCTGGAGCGACATTTGAAAAAGAAGTCCTGTCGATAGCGGCATGTATGGGTGGTGGACCCGGCCAGCAGTTCAGCCCGGATCAGCACCAGCATCGGACCATAGTAAACATTGGTGGTTGTTATTCTTTTTGAATGTCGGTGTTTTGTTCTACCGTAGTGATGCAATTTGTGTCATTAGTTTTGCCGGTTGTGCTTGCCTGAATCCAGCTTCATCGCCAGAGCAACAACAATGGTTCTACGATTCTCTTGGAATGAAGCTTACCGGGATAACTGTACAGGTATTAGTCTTCTAATGGACTGCTGGTGATGCTGTTTGGGATTGTGACCTGATTCGCTTCCCAGCTGGCCCGAGAAGGGTTGAAATTGAATCTTCGCAGAAGTTGGTCCGGGACTGTGCACAGTTCAAATTTGTTTTTCGGATAAAGATTCAATAATGGTAAGTGGACTATAAAGCTCGGATCAAGCGTGCAAGGTAAGAACTGTTTACGAAATTTTCTCGATTGATCCAATAAAATAACGGAGATCCGTACCTCCCTCCCATGCACGAAGAGATTTCATCAGTGGAGTAGAAAGTGTCAAGAAAATCGGTTGCACATTAATGGGGGAACTGACATTCCCGAATTCAGCAAAATACAAGAATCCTTTATTCGAACAAATGTCTGAAGATTTTAATGAACTTTTAACAAGAATCTATTGTGGCTTTTTAAACACATTTTTGAAATTTATATTTTATTTAAATTTCAATTTAAGCTCCTAAATTCGATAGCAAAAATCCATCAATCATAGTTCAGTTAGAAGTTAGGGCGGGTATAACATTATGTGTTCGCCGTTGAGGACAAAATAAGCCTGTACATCGGTTTTCATGGTCTTTTTATTCGTGCATAACAAATGGTTTCGCACATTAAAAACGTGTGCAAAGATACATGTAAATCGGAGCAATTGATTTCGTTACCTCCAGTGTGAATCAGATTATTTGCATTCGGTAAATACTAATGAAGTCTTTTTTTCATTTTAGAGTCTTTAATATGGGTCCTATACTGTAAGGACTATAAAAATGACCGTCGGAAGCTAATTCTGACATATGATGCGCAATTGCATCGAACAAACAAACGCCATCAGGTGTAACGAAACAGGTTCTACTCCATGAACTCAGTTCCAGAATTTAAATCGGAAAGTATTGGAAGTATTCAAATGTCGATAATAAGGGAACTGTAACAATTATCAACGTTTGATTTCGTCAAAATTGGAACATTCATGATTTTCTTAAAGTAACCAGGGGCAACATTGTGAAATACGTGTTTCATTCGCCAGAACCACCATAGAAGTGCAACTCAATCTTTCAATATCATTTCCTACTCACAAAGAAACATACAGGTTTGTCCTTCTTCTTTAGAAAGCTATTCAAACACTGTAAAACTTAACTTTTAACCGAAACCTGGAGGAAGGATTGTCATATACCATTCGACTCAGTTCGTCGAGATAACAAAGTGATTGTCTGCGTATCGTAAATATGCACTAAATTTACTTGGAAACTGCTGAATCTATTTCCTCAAACTTGGATGTGAATAGATTTGTAGTTCCCCAAATTCTGCTATGAATTTTTATCCGGATCTGACATGATATGATAAATTTGCACTTTATTTTCAGAGATGGTTCTTCCCAAAGTTGGATTCAACAGAATGGTTTTATGGTTTTGTAGCCTCCTAGCTTAAAAGCTTACTTCAACTATGCCGATCTCCGGTTTCTGCAAGCACCAAAAGTAGTAGTCAAAATACATCCGAATTGAACTCACATCAATTTCTTCTCAGCATTTACTTATGTCATTTTTTGCTTGAGAAAACTGAAACTGACCCTGGGTAGTTTCATCAAAGAAACACTTTTCACGAAACGAAATTTGAGCAAACCTGATATAAAAACCAGGTTCGAAACTGACTCGATTTTTTGTTCAACAACATTGAAAATAGGTTCGAAACTAACTACTAACAAACGGTTTGACAGAAGCTATGGTGAACACTGCCATTTTCGTGCAAAACTTAATAGCATGATAGTCGCCATTGCCGGACGCTCCTGTTTTCATTGTTCAAAACCTGTTTTAATCCACCTAATGGTGTAATGATGCCTTTCTCATATTACTCATAACATCAAAAATATTACTATGGAATTCGCAAAAACAACTGTTCAGTGAATAAAACAGGAAAGTTTGGTCGGACTTAATCTAACAAATTCTACAAATCCTGTTTACCCTGTAGTTCCGGAACCGGAAGTAGTGTCCACAACAAATTAAGGAATTCCGTATGAAACTGTAAGATTTTCTACTATTAATATTATTATTATTTATATTTTTATTGACATTACTAAACCACCAGCACTGCACTACCGGCTGTGTAAATTGCATTTTTTTTCAAGTAAATTTCAATTCATTGACATTCTTCTATTCTTTCGGTCACATTTATCAGAAAGTATCTAAAATTTTTATCAATCGCAGCAAATCTTCTTTTACCAATATCACACTCTAGTAGCAGATATCCGTAACCGTTTCGTTTTCTTTATAATGTGTACGAAATAGAACAAAGCACGCATCGTTCGTTTTGTGTCTTCTTCTTCCATCGTACCACCACGTACCAGTCATTCTATATGACGATTTGAAAACTTTGACACTCATCGCTCTGTAACTGCGGAACCGGAGGTCAGATCCGGATGAAATTTTACAGTATCCCTAAAGATAATATGAGCTTGAATTCAAATTAAGATTTGTGAAAATCGGTTCAATCATCGTAGAGAAATCGAAGTGAACTCCATTTTTGAGTTTTTCTTCACGGCTTTCGGAACAGGAAAAGGGGGTACCAGTACTGCCGAATTAAGTATTTATTATGCCCACAAATTAACAATCTCTGCAAATAGGAAGAATTTATCAGACATTTTTATGGGATTTGTACCTGTTTTTGACCATCATTCGTGAAAAAACTTATGGAATAGGTAATTTTTCACTTATCACGCAATAGTTCCGGAACCGGAAGTAGTATCCGGATAAAATGTTCTAGAAATTTTTAGAAAACTATAAGACCTTTCATTTAAAACTTAGTTTCAAAGAAAATTGAGTGCACACTTTTTCTTCAATTTTCACATATTACCATATAACTCCGGAACCGAAAGTCGGATCCAAATGAAAATCAATTGCAGGCTATGGGACCATGAGACCTTTCCTTTGAATCTTAGTTAGTGAAAATCGGCTCAGCCATCTCCGAGAAAATAAATGCATATTTTTGTTACATACACACACATACTCACACTCACCCACACACACACACAAACACATACACACACATACACACACACACACATTTGCTCAATTCGTCGAGCTGAGTCGATTGGTATTTGACGGGTAAAAAGTCGGTTTTCACAGTGAATGCATAACCTTTCTAATGATAAAGCAAAAAGATAGATAAAGGGTGGTAAGAAAGGAAATTTTGATACCTCGCTTACTTTACGGAAGGTCGTTGGCTCATCCAATTCTTCCACAATTCATGATGAGGGCATGAGGCTTAGGATTCACTCTAAGCAAACGATGCAACCATTAAATAAGATTTGTTATATACTGAGTACTAAGTATATATAGGATTGAATTATTCAGGTAATTTTATTATTGATACACGAGGCCGCTAGGTACCGAAACTGGACAGAACTGTCAACTATTGAATTGAATCATAGCAATCCTTGACAGATTAAACTGAAGTGTTTCTATTGATTACGACACAGTTCTTAAGAATTCGTTGTATCAAGTCATACCTTAAAAAAGACGGATGGGTAATGTCAGAGGCATCACTGGATGGCGCCAATACGAATAAAATTAACAAGCTTTTCCACAGTTTGGAAATTTTTTCTATAGTTGAAGCGAATTATGAATAGCGGAATAATTGCATACGACGTATAACATGTAAAAAAATCAAATAACCCAAATATTTTGTCCAAACTTATTTGAATGTTTAAATTTGGTAATTATAAATTCATCAGAATATTTAAAAAATTACAAGGTTTTGTACAAGCAATTCATAGCAATTTAAAGCAATTCAAACATTAACAAAATCATATTAGTGGTATAGGTCACGATTCTAGGTTCCAAACACAAGACAAAATATTCTTTTTATAATATTCCCACTGATTTGTAAAACAACTCTGCGATAGTATAAATAGCTATTTCCATAATTTTAAATACATTCTTTGAATGATATTGGTATTCTTATTAATATTTTTATTTGTGTTATAATACGTCTTTTAGTTAGCTCCAATTTTAAACTGTGTTTGTGAATGACAACATGGATTTTTCAAAGGACGTTCCACTATTACTAATTTACTTGAATTCATCCACTATACCCTGACCGCTATGGACAAGGGAAATTATATTGAAGCTCTTTATACAGATAGCAGCAAAGCATTCGACCGTGTTGACATACCCATGCTTATGTTCAAATTACAAAAATTGGGAATCTTACCAGGTCTTCTTAAATGGTTGGAATCTTATTTAACAAATCGTCAACAAATTGTAAAATTTAAGGGTGAAAAGTTCCATTCACGTCAGTTCCGGGGATCTTATTTAGGTTCTCTTTTATTTATCTAGTTTGTTAATGAAATTTCCTTTGTTGAAATAAACATTTTAATACACGCTGACGATATAAAACTATTTTTAGAAATAGAGAAAAGTGAGGATGGTAAGGTTTATCAAGAAGAAATTGTTTCTTTTTATACATGGTGTAACAAAAGTCTTCTTCAACTAAATGTGAAAAAATGCAGTGAATAACATTCAGTAATAAAACGAAATACACCTGACTTGATACTTACTCTTGGAAGTCAAACAGTTCAACAATGCGAAAGAATTAGGGACTTAGGAATAATACTAGATTCTAAAATGACTTTTGTTGATCATTATACTACAGTCATAAACAGATCCAATAACATGTTAGGATTCATAGAACGATTTTGTTTCTGTTTTCACGATCCATATACAATTAAAACATTATACATTGCCTATGTTCGGTCATTAATAGAATACTGTAGCTGAATTCTATTCAGTTCAAAAACAATTTTTATTATTTACACTTCGTAAATTAGGTTGGAATCCATCCTATAAAGCCCACTGTATCCTGATCAGTATTCAAACATTAAAAGAACGCAGAGAATTTTCAATGGTCTCATTTGTAAACGAATCGCATAGATTCCAGTGAACTCCTCTGCAATCTAAATTTTCACATGCCATCTCGTCCTTTAAGAAATCGAAATATTTTTATTACAAACCACCAGTGAACAACCTATGCAGAAAATGGACCAATAAATCAATTGATGGCTGTATACAACAAGCATTCAGAAACTGTAGATTTCACAATGTCAAAAAAAAAAACAAACTAAAACAATATTTCAATTCAATTCGGCAAGCTAGTTATTATTATTTAACTCGTACTAAATTACACATTATCTAGTGATATATTTAGAATAGTTTACTAATTTAAGACGATTGTTGTAATTAATCCTATGGTCTACTCTTGATTGACGACAAATAAATAAATAAATAAATAGCTTAAAAATCATCCAATAATCTGGAACAGTTATAGAACCATCCTTACATGTCAATTCTAGATGACACTAAAAGTCCAATATGTCAGTCAGCTTTGTGCAGAAAACCATCAGTGCTGGGTTACATGTTTACAAGGAACAAAAAAATGGAATCCGGAATGAAAAGCAAATCATCACTGTGAAAACCCGAGCCCGGAAACTGTTTCACGAAGTTGCTCACCGGTGTCGTGCGGTATCGTGATGGATGACGAATCTTACGTCGAGTTGTTTGACTTCCGTCAACTACCTGCGCAAGTATATTACGTTGAAAAAAGTTCCTGGTCTGGCAGGCGATTTGAGGATATGATGAAAAAAGCACTGCCTTCATCGCTTCCGGAAGAATGTCTTAAGAATCATCTTTTACCATTGATAATAAAACAATTTTTATAAATCATGATTCAATAGTAATTTCTCAATACCTCAAAATTAAAAGAAAATTCGAAAAGACAAAGTGCAATTTTTATGAAATACCTTCTTAATCGAATTATTGCACAAGCTCCATATATATCCCATAAAAATCTACCTTCAAAAACGTTCACGAGCCCATCCAGTACCTGATCGCCTCGCTACCACAACAAGATGCATTCATAACTAGCCATTCGATTAACGGAGGCAGCTCAACAAACCTACAAACCAACGGACACAAACCAAACATCTGCTGGAAAACCGAGCATTGAATCAGTGCACTTGTTACATCAACTCACTTGGATGCTTTATTTACCGGAAGCGATCATCGCTGCGATTATCCTGGGGATACACTCCGATTGGGTACGGACTCATCCCACACAGGCTACCGCCGACTGAGTACATCATTATCCGTTGAAACGAGCATTTCATTGCTGCATCAACCGAGCAAATCCTGCGTTGATTTGTCACCGGCCGTCGGCACTCCACTCGGGACGGTCGAAGTCGGTCATTATCCGATGTGAATAAACTATGAACCTGACACGAAGCGAAAACTCTTCCACAATAGGCCCTTTTAGTGCAACTACGGGATGCCACAGTGTTAAGCTCTCAATGATTGCAGTTTGATAGTTCATTCAGGCGGAAAACTATTCAATGGTATGAGTTAATCTACTGCAGGTAATTTTTGTCCGTTACTTCTACTGAAGGTGGCACTCAGAATGATGTTCTCAAAGATATTTCGAATAGAAAGTGCACTTTCGGAAGCTAATGGGAGAACAATCGAAACAAAAACATCCGGCATCTCTCCATTAGCGGGGTGGAAAAACTGAAACTTTCCACTCAAAGCATGACACCGTGGGGAAAATGAACTCACAAAAAACTACCATCAGTTACCGTTACTGTGCCGTATCTGATTGCTGCAAAACCGGAAGCGAACTCGCCGAAACTCTCGCTGGTCGCGTACGTGCAGACACAGACAGAAGCGAGAGTTTTTGCATGCCCCACAATAGGGAACTATTGATTGTCCCGGGTGGTGCTTTGAATTGTCAAAGTTTTCACGGGATGTGTATGCAAGTGGCGCGCTTGTGTCTGCAGTGTCAGTGTGATCCAGCTCGGGGCCACCGACTCGCCAAGGTAGACACTTGCTGGGCTTGGCAATATCTAACCATTTGTAGCCTAAAGTGTATCATAAGTGCCATTGGCGGTGCCGGTGACGATGGATATTTGTGCTAGTTGGCGATAAAGGGTACTATGTTATATAGAAAATAGCTAGTCAGTTCGGTACTTGCAGTCACTGTTGCGTTCCATGTCTGCTGTTGACGTCTATGGGTTTATGAAAGTACTAACGTTTGGAGCAGCAGACGAAGGAACCCTCTACGGGACGTTGAATTGCTGTGGAATTTCAGCGTTTTGCGGTCGGTTTCAATCTAAAAGGCAATCATGGCCTATCACGGTGCAGTCGTCAATAAGGATTCGTTTCCTCAAGCGAAAAAAAACAATTGCCAAGGTTTGGGATGCGACAGTATGCGAACAAATGGTAAACAGATTTTCTAAGGAGCACATTTGAACTGCATGAGTTCAATACATATATGATGAGCATCTTCATATGATCTTCAAATTTTTTAACCAAACCAAATTTACCTATCTTTTGTTTATCAGATTACTAAATTTTTAACACACAGAGAAAGCAACAATCTGTATAGATGTTTATAAACAGTTCGAAAAAATCTTGTCAAATGTTATAAAATGCATATGGAATGTCGTATATTCAAGAACATGTAAAATAGTGTGAGTTCAAAATTACGTGGCTTGAAATCGAATTAAACAAAAAACAAAAGAGCGATAGTAAGAACGTGATTTGAACCGAGAAACATGAGATCATAAGGGATGTCAGTTATTCGACCGAACCACAGAAGCCTATATCTGGCTGATGAATATTTGATACATATAAATCCATACACCGGCACTTGATAGCCGAGTGCAAATTACATTCGGAGCCTGTAACATTCAGTACGAGTGGGCTATTGCGTCATTTGAAAAGTTACGTAGTTATGAATTGTATCGTTTATGGAATTATGTCACCTGTAAAATTCATTATTTGCTTCTGTGTAATACTGGATAAAGAAGATTTCACAAGCTTTCGGGGCTATTTTAAAAAAATACTTTTTATAGATTTTGGCATTCAATCGATCTAACAACGCTATGTAGTATGTGCATCCTAAAATGCCGAAGCCATAACTTTTCCTGCTAACTGTAGTGCCTTTGACGCTTCGGACGTGGTTCACCGGATCCAGTGCACTTAGATGATGATTATCTTTATTCCGGAGTGAAGTGATGGATCCATGTTTCATCCTTTGTCTCATATCGATGCAAAAAATCGGATAAATAATTTTTCAAATTTGGCTCAAAACTATCTCGATTTGTAGGTTATGCTGGTTCATTACCGAACAAACTTGCTTGTTTCTATTCAAAGTTTCAGTTTTCTGAAGATTACCGCAGTCACATTTATGAGAACATGAGTAAAACGAGAAAGACATCATCACACCAACTTCTATCACAGTAAAACAACTAGAAGCCGGTGTGTTTTTAGAATACAACCAAAAATAAATTACAAAGAATCCCTAGGCAAACTTTTCTTTGAATATTGAATTAGAATAAAAATGCTTGTTTGGGCATATAGTAGCATAACTATTCCAATTTTTAACAGTGTTGACCCAAATTCATAGGAATACTTCGTTTTTTACATTTTTGCTCTTAATGATGGTTTGAAATTTTAAACACAACTCATCCTGTTGTTCCGGAACCGAATGTGAGACCTGAACAAAGGTCAAAAGCAGTCATTTTTTATAAACGTTGGCCCTTTCATTTGAGTTTAAGCTTGTGAAAATCTACTCAGCCGTCTCTGAGAAGATGATGAGTCCTTATTCGCATTTTCGCTCTGAATGATGGTTTGAGTTTTGAACCAAATTTAGAGATCGCTCTATATGACAGGTTGAAAAAAATCATATAACGCAAATCGATACGTTTTGAAGACCATACACGGATAGACCGAAATCAGCATTTTGGCGAAAAAATTAGTTGATTTTCTAATTTAATTAGTTAATTTTTGAGACAACTAAAAAAATCTTACTTTTTCCAATTTAAATTTTTTAATTCTCATTCCCTTCAAAATAATAAAATATTTGTTGAAATGGCTATTTTTTTAGTTGAATTCACCAATTCAACGTGCTGTTATTTCTTAGCTAAGGCACACTTCATTTCCATTTAACTAATGTAAATGAATTAGAGAAATAAAACGTTGTTTTCAACCAAAAAAAATGGTTGAACTGGCTTCCGCAATTTGCAGCTATATGGCGCACTGCCACCGAAAAAACGTTAACACCGTAATGACTACTAGATGGCACACTACTACAATTCAATCGCGGTTGTCTTTTCTATATTGGCAGATATAAATACGATGTTGTATTGGAGAAAAAGACATGAACGAAACGTAAATTTCTTCTTGAAATTTTTTCTTCTAAATAGCTGTTTGCTTCATTCGACTTCGCAAAAATGGCTCTTTCACTGAAAACTTTGAGCACTCGGAAAACAAAAACCGGATACTGGTAGTACACCGAACGGCGTACCCCGGAAGGTTGGTAGATACAAAAAACATCGTTTGACATATACAATTAAAGTGCAACATTCGAAATTCACTTCACTGTTCCGTGTAAAAACATTATTACGCACAATCGCTTTATATGCGCACAAATTCTGAATATAAACACTTTCTACTAAGAGTATACGTCATTTTTACATATCGGTTTAGAAATTTATATATGGATATATTGTAGCACATGCGAAAAACATCAAAACAATTTGCAAGCAGTTTCAACAAGACTGTCCTATTTAGCTTTTTAATGGATTGTTCTGCTTTGACACTTCTCATGAGTTTTTGACTAATAACCTTGTTAATAAAACCAATTTCGTTCCTGTTTTCTTTGTGCTGTCCTTCAGCAATGATGGTGATAGACAAATAGAGTAAAATTTTCTGATTCTAATCACAAAATTTATTGTCAATGAGAATTTCGTGTTGGATTGAAATATTGTTGGTTTGTGTGATATTCGCCAACTAAACAGATTCTTTAAAAATAGAAATTATTTTCAGCAAATTAAATTCTCAATTCCAACTAATTTCATAGTTATTTTAGAAAATTTGTTGTTAAAATCAACTAATTCAAAAACAGTAATGCAAATTAGGCGCAGAGCTAATTTCGGTCGTTCCGTGCACGGAAAGACCGAAATCAGCATTTTGGCGAAAAAATTAGTTGATTTTCTGATTTTAGTTAATTATTTTTTGAGACAACTAAAAAAATCTTACTTTTGCTAATTTAGATTTTTTAGTTCTAATTCCCTTAATAATAATAAAATATTTGTTGAAATAACTATTTTTTAGTTGAATTCACCAATTGAATGTGCTGTCATCTCTTAGCTAAGGCACACTTCATTTCCATACAAATATTTTTTTAATTGAATTAAAGAAATAAAAACGTTGCTTTCAACCAACATAAATGGTTGAATTGGTTTCTGCAATTTGCAGCTATATGGCGCTTTGTCACCGAAAAAACGTTAACACCGTAATGACTACTAGCCACTAGATGGCACACTACCACAAAAAAAATTCAGTCGCGGTTGTCTTTTCTATATTGGCAGGTATAAATAGGATGTTGCATTGAGAAAAAGGCATAAGCGAAACATAAACTTCTTTTTGAAATTTTTTCTTCTAAATCGCTGCTTTCTTCATTTGACTTCGCGAAATCGACTCTCTCACTGAAAACTTTGAGCACTCGGAAAACAAAAACCGAATACAGGTAGTACACCGGACGGCGTGGCTCGGAAGGTTGGAAGATACAAAAAACATCATTTACATGTACAATTCGAGTGCAACATTCGATACTCACTTCACTGTTCCGCGTAAAAAAATTATTACGCACAAACGACACTTGTCATGAGTTTTTGGCTAATAAACTTGTTAATAAAACGAATTTTATTTTTGTTTTCTTTGCGCTTTCCTTCAGTAATGATGGTGATAGATAAATAGAAATAAATTTTCTGATTTTAAGAACAAAATTAGTTGTCAATGAGAGTTTCCCTGGGCGTTAGCACAACCTTGAGACAGATTGAATGATGTTGTCGCGGTCCCAGGGCTTGTCTGTATCCTTACTCAATTGAGAAGGATGCACACTAATGGTGCCATGGGTAATGTCTGACAAGAAGAGGCAACAATACACAGAATGGGAACAATAAAATGGATACGTTCCTTTTTCTTAGAGTGCCAAACTTGTCAGGCATTGTCCATGCTACAACAAATACTACACTTTGATCTAGAGTAGAGAAGCGATCTACTAATCAAGTTTGATATTTTTTGCAGTATGCAGTTGGTTTTATGATGACGGAATCATATACTATTTGTTACCTCTTGGAACCGCAAATGGAGTGGACAACAGCGCCCGAAACATCCACACATTTAGTTGCTTGTTGGAAATAACTCTCTCTTAGATTACATTGTAGTATGCTTGGCGCTTTCTCAGACATTCGACACTTTTACTTAGATCCAAACTAATGATTCACTCACTCATCAATCATCATTCATATGCTACTATGCAAAACTTATATTTATTTCCTCTTCCAAGATTGTAGATTAAGTACACCATCAAGCCATATTTAGTAAGTATAATTTCAATTGAATATCTTCTTTAAATATTTCAGCAACGAATTTGCTCATGGTGAAAGGATCAATGCACAATTCCTGGCCGCCAGTGTTCAGCTGGTCAACATAGACTAGTTCGTCTGACAAGGAATTGAAATTGTATATCCTGGATCCATAAATGGGCCCGGTTTAGAATCTGCGCTATTCAGCTGCCCGACCGGTAAACCCAGAAAAAAAGTAATTATTATTATTTCTTTATTCTCGATAAATTATCACATTGAGATATTAAAAGGTTTCTCCGGCATAGTCAAAAAAGCGATGCAATGGAGAAAAGGAAATGTAACGTAACTTCGACAAAGATAGAAAGAATCAGAGCAGATTAGAATGGATAGTGTTAGTAGATCAAACATATCTACATCTATTTAGGAACTTTAAAGTAATAATCGTTTGTACCGCTTCAGACATAAAAGACTATATATGAAACAGGGCCAAGACCGAAGCGAATACAAAGTGAAATTTTGCAAAGTTTCATCGACGAGGACATTTAAGGCACAGAAGCAGGTGATAGGATGACGAAATACCAATACGATACAGACGCTCGACTCAATGATTGACTGGTTACAGGGTGAAGCACACACTTCCTGCCCAAGTGACAAACTCTCTGGTGAACTTACAATAGAAGATATTCGTATCTTTCGTTGCAAATTGATAACCGTTACTAGTGTTCATTTGGGCACCATAGCCTAGTTCGTCCGGTATGGAAAGTGCGGATCGTTGTAACCACCCCCCTCGGCCAGAGTAGCCCATAAAGGGAAAAAAAATTAGTTGTCAATAAGAATTTCATGTTGGATTGAAATATTGCTGGTTTGTGTACAGGATATTCGTCAACTAAACTCATTATCTAAAAATAAGAGTTTTTTCTGCAAAGTAAACTCTCAATTAACTAATTTTTTAGTTATTTTGGAAATTTTGTTGTTGAAATCAACTAATTCAAAAACAGTAATACGAATTAGGCGCAGAGCTAATTTCGGTCGTTCCGTGTGTGATTGATTGATAATAACTTATCTCCAATAGGCAGAGTTGCAAATTGTCAGTCATGTCAAATGACCTTGACAGACTGACTAAAATCATCGTCAACTGTAATCGGTACCGTCAATGTGTCTCTCAAATGAGATACTCGATATTTGAATGACCAAGTAGAAGTCAAAGACAGGTGACGCATGTTGTTCTCTCTTTCATTCTCCTATTCCCTGTAAAAGTAAAAAAATTCCATGAGAGTACTAACATAAACATAAATTGATAAAGTTCATTGTTCTTTGTGAAAAGTCATCGGACTTCGGAGTTTATTGATGTACATGAATTTAATTCAATGTTTATGCTGCTTGACTAATATTTAGTCACATCGTAATCTAGCAGTGACAGGAGAAATAAAGATAATATCAATCGCATCGGCAATCAATGAGCGTCCTGGTGAGTATAATATCAAGAGAATTTAAGTTATGACACATCGGCTCTCAGACACTCAATATATGATGATTGGTAGAGCCTGGTTGGCAGCAGTCCAGTGACATAAACTTTCCAATCTTCGTCGTGCAAAGTTGCTAGTTGATAGCTAGGACAGGACCAGACAACTGGCTTCTTTTTCCAGAAAAATATTTCTCTTCTTATTCCGGTTGCTCCCTGCTGTAAATAATAAATGTCTCGGGATCACTGTTGCCAGTAGAGATAATTATTCATTCTGAAAACTTTCTCCCCTTATAACATGCAATTATTTATCATTTGAAAACACTTAGACAAATGTTATATCGGTCAAAAATATAGCTCTGGATTCATTTTGATCAGATGTTTGTTTTGAAGAATACGTTTAGTTGAAACAGCTTAATAAATTTTTTCTAAAACACTCAATTTTGGGTAATTAATTTTTGCAGCTTTGTTAACTAAAGTATTCGACATATTCTATTTGAGAAAAATAATAACATACAGAAGTATCCAAAGATTCGGTGCAATTCTCAACCAACATAATCAATATTCTCGTCCATATCACACTTCGTGATTTCAGGCTTTCTCTTTGTATTATCCAGTGATTGTTAAATGTACTCGTATACTTTCCGCATTGACAGGACTTAAAAACAAATTGAACTTAAATCCTATTGAATTTAATAATTTTGAAAAGATGACCCGAAAAATAAAATATCCAATATCAAGCTACATTGCTACCGACGATACTGACAACACTTTTTCTACCACCCTGTAGTAATATTGATTTCAACAACTTGTACTTGCTTATGTCAATTTCAACCAATCACGAGCTGGTCCGAAATTGGTCCTCAAAGTGGATTAACAATTGTCAGGTCCTGTCCTAGGTTGATAGTGACATTTAGCAGCTCTGCCAATAGGCTTTTCTCTGCTCCAGAAATAAATATATAAATAAATGAATAAATAAATAAGTGTCCATAAAATGGGGGGAGGGGGTCAATGACGAAATTTATATAATTTGAAGAGAATCGACATTTAGACTAGAAGGAGGGGTTTTTGAAAATAAATTTTCATCTCCCATTTTTTGTAAAACAAGAGGGTGGCAAAAATTTCAAGGTCGTAGTAGATAGCATTGCTGTTGTTAATTTGAATCCAACGCAATTCTTTTAAATAATTTCAAAAGATCTGGTCCATTTTCCAGGGGACTTCAAAGCACTACGGGAAAATAATCTGCCTATGAACGCGAGTGTATTTAAGTCTCAACATAACTACGAAACCACTAAACGAATCGCCACCAAGTTTGGCACATGTACCAAAGGTGGGAATCGATATTTTTTGAAAAGCATAGATAATCATGAAGGAGATCTGTAGTATGTTCACTGATAAAAAAGGAAGTTAAATAAAAATAGATTATAAGGTTATTTTGAGAGTGAGGTAGTGTAGCAAGTGCCCCAAGGTAAAATAAATGATATAAAAAAGTTATTCTATAGTACGAATGCAGTTATGATGTTAAACAACCTTTCGTTATAAAATAATCATTATCAGATGGAAAACTTTAAGTAATTACGTGGAAATAACGATGTCATAGAAATTTTTATAAAAAGAAGGAAGTTGGAAGTGTGAAATCTGAGATGGGACACTGATAATTCGCAATCTGAGCATGAACGGAGTATTGTTCAATCGGGATGTCGTCTAAGTTGTGTTTCATTACAATCAGAGTATCAATGGGTAGGACAATTTCTAGAATTATTTTCGGCCTTGCCTCCACGACACATTTCCGAGCAACGCCGGGTAAATCAGTTAGTATTCATATAAATCTTTTAAAGTGCAATGCAATTCTTACATTTTAAAACAGCAGGAAACATTTCCACGAAACAAAAAATGAATCGGTAGTGTGACGAATTATGTGAACATTATTTGAAACATGTTCGCACAAAAAAAAAATTGTTCCACGAATTCCTTAGACACGATTGCGTTGAAAGTTATACATAAATTATAATCTTCTCAGCGCGTTTAATGTTTCCAGCTGGATACATATTTACCTCCATCTCAAAACGTCAACAAAACAGACAATACTGAAGCTGCTCACGATTCCGTGCTGCCCACATTTACCGGTTTTATCCGCCACCATCAGTATTTGATTGGAAAAGTTTCATCCCCCATTTATTTGCCTGCTTTCAGTAAAATTAAAAGACATCGTTAGGCAATAAAGGCAAACTTTGATTTTCCTTCGACAACGTTCTGTGGCGGTGCGTGGAACAATCGGACGCGTCACGCAGAGTGTAAAACCAAGCGAAAACACCACCACCCACCGTACCAACCGGAACATGCCAAGAGTAGCAACTTTCTTGCTGTGACATCCCAGGAGGGTGAGGAAACTGATGAACACGCTTGTAGAGGCTCCGAACGCAGTCACACTTCGACATTTATTCGAGTGATTGGTACAAGAGCTCCAGGCAAAGAATGGAAACCGAGATGAAAATTGATTGACGTTTTTGTTCGGAAAAGTTCAATGTTTATGAAGCTCCTTTGGAAATGTTTTCGAGCAAACTTATTCTTACCAAAAGAAATGTTAGAAGCAATCGATCGGAGGAGGAAGCAATGCTTAAACAACTTGTATAACCGATCGATAGCCCACTCTGAGCCCGTCTGAGAGAGTTTCCCAGAAGGTCTCAATTTGCCAAATATCAATAAACATGAGCTCCACATTCCCCAGATAATAATTAGACTACTAACACCATAAGTTCTCTAGCCCGAAGCAGAGCGGTAGAGATTCTACGTACAAAGAAAGAAAGAAAAGTTTATCAAACCGATCATCCGCATTCACAGAGGGCTTCCAAATTGCGCCATTCCACAGTCAAATATACAAAGAAATCAGTTTACAAAATAGGAAAAGGTCGCTCCAGGTGCCAACCTTCCACTTTTGCACTGCTAGTGAAAGGTGGCGGCGAACGATCGATTCCGAACGGTTGGAAGGCGGAAAGCACACGGTTCAAACTTGAGGCAAAATTAATATCCGAACTTGCTGAAAGCTGTCAGGCCCGGTTTCCACTCCCCGTTCATAACACTTTAGCTTCGGTTCATTCAAAAGATTCTGAAAAGTGAAAACTTCCTCAACGGAACAACATTCCGTGCCATTTCACTTCTCACTGTTCCGTCTCGGGCTGCCCCGTGCTTCGCCAAAATAGCATGGGAAAAGTGCCGAATCTCATCGTTTGATATAAATTACCATTATGCCGATGTTTATGAATAAAAGCACCGACTGTTGGTTATAATTGAAATTTATGATAGAACGAAAACGATTTCCGAATTTCAAACCGCGCTCTTTGTTAGAACGATTGTGTAGCGGGAGAAAGACGGCATGAGATAAAAGGGTTTTACCTTTTTTTTGTATAGATGGAAAACAAACAGCACCGGTGAACTGCATAGCGTAATTTTCCATTATTTCGTCGATCGTATTCCTAAGTTGGTCAAGTACTATCGAAATTTCCTTAAAGCTGAAGGTTGTTGAAATCTGTCCGCTATTAACGAAGGTATCGGAATTTTTTGCACAAATATTTTCAGTATTTGAATTCAACTCGAAGCAAAAGAATATTTATTAAACATTTAAATTTCAAAGCAAATGAATCTTAAATTTTGTACACAAATTCAATTTTGTTTTGTTATGTTTTATTTTAATTTTATGACCAGGGATATTGGAGCTGAAATCCAATAGTCTCTCTCTTTCTCCATCAGTCTTAAAACCTCCTTATCCCTTACATCAACAGATTGCAATAATCCAATAGATACATTATCATATGCTCATTACTACTAATTAAAACTAACCCTATCGCTAACCCTAGTCCTTAAGAACTTGAAAAGGTGGTTTGGAAATAATTTTTCCACGACGTTGCGAGACAAGTGAAAATTGGACACATAAGAACATGAATTAAATAGAGACACATATTATAAAAAGGTTCGTTATAACCGTAAATAGTACGAGCAGATTCAATTCTCAGAAATGGATGAAATTCGAGTTTTTCTAAAAATTCGAGGCATTCAATTCCAGAATTCATCACAAAAATTGCTCTAGAAATGTTCCGTCGAGCGGATGACAAACCGAGATCAATAAGTTTACAGTTCTCACGATACCTGATCAGATGCACATAACTAAATCATAACATAAGTATATCAACAGTTGATATGTATAACCATTTGTGTTATTTTGAGATATTTAACAAATGAAAACAGTTGAAAGTTGTGATAACAATATAATAACAAAATCAGTTATAATGTTTTATTGTCATTTTCATGACTCATGATGAAGTTCATTAATTGAAAAAATGAGTTCTTCCGTTTCTTTATATCGAAATATAATGATCAGAATCACTTCACTTTTTCAGAATTCAGATCACTGAATAAATTATTCATTTAATAAAAAAATCATTCAACAGTTTTGGATTAAAACGATGCCAAAAGTTAGCTGTAATATAGTTCTTCTGTTTTAAATTTGCTATCTAATTTTTACAACTATTGTTATAAATTTCTGCTTTGGACTTCTGAAGTTATATAAAATTCAATAATAATTGTAATACAAACGTTCCAAAATCTGTTACGATTTTGTTCCCGCTAGAGCCAAAAATATTTCAAAATTTGTTACAAAATATTTCTGAAATAAATTACACCAGTTGTTATAATTTTGTTATTACCATCTGATCGGGTAGCTGGGAGGGTTGTAGGGATCCTTTCAAAGAAGCTGCGATGCGTTTGATGTCAAGTTAATAAGCCCAAACGACTGCAGTATATTCGAAAATAGAGCGAACCAGAGCATCATATAGTGCTTATAAGCACTATATTTACGTTTACGTAATTTGGAATTTTCGACGTAAAAAAAGTTTACGTTATTTTGAATTTTCGACGTAAAAAAAGTTTACGTTATTTGGAATTTTCAACGTAAAAAAAGTTTTCCTTATGTATATGTATTATTAGATAATATATTGGACAGTTATGGAACAAAAATTACGAGTATTTACAGGAAAAGGATGTTCTAAGCAGCATAAATTTCCAAGATGGCTACTTCCGGTTTATTGATATTCCTTGAAAACCCTTACAATATGGGAATTTTCGGTGCAAGTTTGATGAGTAGTTGTCGAAAAATGATGTTTAAGGTGGTTCTGAATTCCAAGATGGCGACTTCCGGTTTATTGATATTTCTTGAAAACCCTTACAATATGGGTATTTTCGGTGCGGGTTTGATGAGTAGTTGTCAGAAAATGATGATTGAGGTGGTTCTGAATTCCAAGATGGCGACTTCCGGTTTATTGATATTCCTTGAAAACCTTTACAATATGAGTATTTTCGGAACGGATTTGATGAATAGGTGTCGGAAATGATGATTGAGGTGGTTCTGAATTCCAAGATGGCGACTTCCGGTTTATTGATATTCCTTGAAAACACTTACAATATGAGTATTTTCGGAACGGATTTGATGAATAGGTGTCGGAAAATGATGTTTGAGGTGGTTCTAAATTCCAAGATGGCGACTTCTGGTTTATTGATATTCCTTGAAAACCCTTACAATATGGGTGTTTTCGGTACGGGTTTGATGAGTAGACGTCGGAAATCTCACAAGTACATTTACTACACTTAAACAATGAAGCTCCGGTTTAGACTGACCGATTTAAGAAAACGTACATCATATGGTTTGGCACTGTCAACCATATTCAACATCTATTTCGATTTTGATCACTGTTGAGTCGTGTACATTCCATTATTTTTGCATTTCTCTATAGAAAGAATAAAGATTTGAATGAAAATAAAAATTTGTTTAAAGCTCGGAGACACTTATCGTTATCAACTCAGCTCGATGAATGAAGAACTAAGACATTTTAGTTCTATTTTTAAATAACCACAGTTTTCCATCCAAAAGCGCTCGGTATATGTTTGAAACGTCGACGACCGTATTAGAGAGTAAACACAATAATCAAATTGATTTTGGCAAAAACTCATTGAGGATGATTTTCGGACCTACCTTTCTGTACAAATTTTGGCTATATAAAAGGTTTACTATGACCTCTTTTCGGGTGTAACACCTATTACCAGTCACCATGTCTTACATATATAGATAGTGGAAGGTATCTATGACTTAAGCAATGAAAAACCCTAGCTATTCAATAAATTGAAAATTAAATTAAATAATATTTGCAAAATATAGCCAATATAATTTTACATTACATTGGACGGATTACAATAAATTTTTTATTCATCAAGTGTGAAAGTACTGGAGTACAGAGTGAAACACTTGGACTCACAGTATATCACGTGATTTTTAGAGGCACAACATAGTTTGTTTTAAGCGACTCTTCCCATTTCGAAAGTATTATAACAATATAGGATACGATCAGCAATCCACTAATATTCAAACATTATTTTCTACGTAATATGCACTAAACCAGCTCCAAAAATACCCATATTGTAAGGGGTTTCAAGAAATATCAATAAACCGGAAGTCGCCATCTTGGAATTCAGAACCACCTCAAACATCGTTTTCCGACATCTACTTATCAAACCCATTCCGAAAATACCCATATTGTAAGGGTTTTCAAGAAATATCAATAAACAGGGAGTCGCCATCTTGGAATTCAGAACCATCTCAAACATCGTTTTCCGTCATCTACTCATCAAACCCGTTCCGAAAATACCCATATCGTTAGGGTTTTCAAGGAATATCAATAAACCGGAAGTCGCCATCTTGGAATTCAAAACCACCTCAAACATCGTTTTCCGACATCTACTCATCCAACCCGTTCCGAAAATACCCATATTGTAAGGGTTTTCAAGGAATATCAATAAACCGGAAGTCGCCATCTTGGAATTCAGAACCACCTCAAACATCGTTTTCCGACAACTACTCATCAAACCCGTTCCGAAAATACCTATATTGTACTTATTTCCATGGAATATAAATGAGCCGGAAACGATTTTCATTGTATGCAAAAACCTCTTTTTACGAAGTATTTTCAACGTAAAAAAAGATTACGTTATTTGGAATTTATGTCGTAAAAAGAGTTACGTAAAAAGAGGTAACGTAAAAAAAGTTTACGTAAACGGAGGTTTGGGTGTATAATACTTTTGAGTTAGTGAAATTAACTTTACTCCAGAAGCTTATTGCAACTAAAAACCACGTGTATGCTTTTGTCACACCGTTCGAACTAGTTGGCATTGAGTCCATGTGGGTTTATTTTACATGTATGTCGTCATACCGAATTGTTTACAAAATGTTGCTTGTTAACACAAGCAAGCCATATGGTCTGCACCATCTGTTTACTTGCAATAAAAAAAAATTCCTTCAATACATTTTGTTAAGCCACGATTGCCCAAGGCTGCCGACCCTTCCCTATATGTTATTAAAGTTCTTTGTAATCCTTGAAATTAAATTTTGAATCCTTCTAAGTCCTTGGCAGTCAATTCTGGCTTAATAGTATGATTATTCTCGCTTGAACGATAGTTCATGCATTGCAGCGAAATGTTTAAACCATTCAGATACAAAAAAAAACCTGCTTTAAGCCACCTATTGGTGTAACGATGCTTTTCTCATATGACTCATAATATCATAAATATTACTGTGGAACTCTCAAAAAACAATTGTTCATTGAAAAGAAATATGAAAGTTTGTTCGGACTTAATATAACAAAATCTACAAACCATGTTTACCCTGTAGTTGTGGAACCGGAAGTCACAACAAAATTAGGAATTCCGTATGAAACTGTAAGACTTTTCCTTTGATCCTATAAGTTTGTGAAAATCGACTTGGCCAACTTGAGGAATAGTGAGTGAGATCCTTTTTGGAATTTTTATCCTTATTTTCAATACTTCCGCAACCGGATGACCGGAGTAGCCCAAATTGGTGCGTTTGCCAGCAATAAGCATGAATCAGCAGCATTTGACATGTAGTAGGATTGTTGAAACTGGCAGCACTGTTATATCGATGAAACAATTAACGAAGCTAGTGGCGGGAAGTTATTAAGCGTATAGCGAAAAGAACTGTCAGAAATTGTTTAATCTAAAACCGAACACGAGTATTAAAAAGCTATCTCTGTGAGGAATTAAAACTTAAACCAAATATTAAAAGTTACAATCTTTAATTTTTTGTTTAAATCTAGAACCTAGTTAAAATGTATTGGTAGCTTAAATCTACGAAGAAATTCAATTCTAACCTACATTTTCCTTGCATAAAGCTAGAAGTTTACACTAGGTGCGGGAGACTGCGTAAAATTATAAAGGCATACCGATTGGTGCGAGTAAAAATACAATTATTACTAAAACTTAATCTAAATTAAAAATAAATTACAGCTTAAAGCTAAAATTGAACTACACTAAAACGGTGGTTTGATTTGATTCTACGGAACAAGGATTAGTATTATTATTATTATTATTATTATTATTATTATTGTTATTATTATTATTATTACTATTATTATTATTATTATTATTATTATTATTATTCATATTATTATTATCATTATTATTATTATTATTATTATTATTATTATTATTATTATTATTATAATTGACATCATTACACCACCGCACAGTGGTGCAAAAGCGCAGTTTCACGCTCTTAATTGAAAACTCTTAGGAACGTGGTTTTCGAGGTACAATTTCTTCTGCAAAGTTGCTCAGAATGATAGATGCCATTTTTGGGCAAATTTTAGTTTTGTGATTAATCCCCCTAAAAGTGAGATAAAGAAATTGTTCTAGCTCATGGTCAACATAGGGGCTAAGTAACTTCAGCAAAGTTGTTCAGAAAGCCATTTCAAAGAAGTTTGCAAAAGGTACTATTCCCGTAACTTGAGTGTAATTCATGATATAATGTATTTTCTGAAAGGATGTCCTAAACCCAGTTTTTGTAAGCAAACACATATATTTTCAATCTATATGAGTTTTTCATGTTTTATTAAGTTTTTCATCATTAAAAACTACACAACTTACTTAAACATACTCTGCGGTTTTTTTTTTACAATATTTCAACTATCATCATCAATTGCGAAGCTCTAAATTCCGATGTATGTTTATTTTTTTTAAATAAATTTCAATTCATTGACATTCCTTTTTTTTCGGTCGCACTTATCATAAAATAGCTAAACATTTCTATCAATCGCAGCACCGTATTTTACCAATATCACACAACACTAGCAGACATCTATAACCATTTCATTTTTATAGCGTATACGAAATAGAACAAAGCACACTCGTTCGTGTTGTGCATTCGTCTTCCACATTGCACGTACCGATATTGTACATATTGTCATTCTATAGAGCGGTTTGAAACCATGCATTTATCTCCCTGTAACAGCGGAACCGGAAGTCGGATCCAGATAGAATTTCACAATAGCTTTTGACAGAATGTTTGCTTTATTTAAACCAAAATATGTTAAAAGAGGGTCAAGCATAGCTGAGAATTCAAAGTAAGTTATATTTTTGGAGTTTCTCTTCACTACCTTCAGTGCTTACGGAACAGGAAAAGAAGGGATCAGTAGTGCCGAATCAGGTTTATATGCCTGCAAACTAATAAGATCTGCAAACTTTAAAAATCAATCAGACCGGTTTATGGGATTTGTACCTGTTTTTGACCATCGTTCGGGAAAAAACGCTCATTAAATTGGTAATATTTCACTTATCACGCTTTAGCTCCGAAACCGGAATTAGAATCTGGATTAAATATAGGCCGTTTCCGAGAAAATTGAGTGCACATTATATTTGAATCGAAATTTGTGAAAAATCGGTTCGGTCATCTCCGAGAAAAGTGAGTGCATATTTTTGTTACATATATAAACACATTTACACACAGATATTTGCTCAGTTTGTTGAGCTGATTCGATTGGTATATGACAAAAGTCGGGGTTCCCAGTGATTGAATAGCCTCTCTATATGAGAATAGAAAAATATGAAAGCTACAAGATGACTACGTTGAGGTATTCCCGATTTTTTTCAGATCAATTCTACACAACTCGTTCGATTGAATTTGGTAACAATAAATCGATGGATTATCAAACCAAAGAATGATTTTTACAATCCGTAAAATTTATTTGAAAACGATCAACACGAATGAATTTTGATGCAAAAACAGATTTGCGAAGCCCAACAACTGACTACTTGGTGGATTAGGAATGACGGGAATCAGGAATCAGAACAAATTGGCTCAAATGACACGTTCCCCTTGACATTTGGAGATTTGTGCCTTGCCATCAATTCGTTTTTAGCATCATTTCCCGATATATAAGAGGGATGGATTGAAAGGAAATGGTAAGGGTTGGACTAGGAAGATGGGAAAAATTGACGACACAAAAACACATAAAAGCAGAAGTAAATTCTGCACCCCTAAGGGATGCTGAACAATCTGCTGGGGATCACATTTAGTGGAAACACGAGGTTCCGGACATTCTGCTGTTAATGTAACCTGCAACCCCCGAGAGGATTTAGAGATCTGATAAAAGCGACACCATTCTGCTCTCCCGGAAGAATGCAGAACGATTCGCAGTATGTATGAGCAGAAGTAAATTCGGTACCCCCTAAAGGATGCCAAACAATCTGCTAAACTCTATTAAAGGTGAATACAGAAAGGATTCACTCACTCCAGGAGGAACTACGAACCATTCTGACTATAGCTCCTTACCACATTGGGTAAGAAACGAGAGAATATCCTTTAATTTTAGCTCCGCATACACAGACTCAACCATGTATGGATAACCAAAAACCCAGATATGTAGCTGCGTCAATGCGGGACAGTTACATATCAGATGATATGAAGTACCATAATCGCATTCTCACAAATCACACGAATAATATTCAGCACGTTGAATAGTAGCCATGTGATAATTGAGTTTGCAATGTCCAGTCAGAACTCTGACCAGAATACCGCAATGATGCATGGAGAAGCACTGTGACATTTTCAGATTTAAATCTGGTAAAAATACTTTTATCTGAGCGCAAGTTTGCAAGCTGCGCCAGTAGCTGGCATGTTTGGATGCAGCCCAAGAACGAATCTTGTGCTTTATTCAACTAGTTGAAAGTGGTAAAGCTGGTTCAGGACCAACGAAATCATTCGTTGCACCAGCTCTTGCCAACTCAGCCCATTCATTTCCAGTAATACCAGAATGGCCGGGTACCCATAGGAATTAAACAGCATTTGAAATGCTGAGGTCTTCAATTTGAGTTCGACATGCGATCACTAGATTCGATCGTGAGTCATTCGAACTGAGTGCTTTTAAGGCTGCCTGACTGCCGGAACAAAAATAAATTCGTTTACCACAGATCCTCTGCTGAAGTGCCGATTGTACTCCACACAGAATCGCGTAGATTTCTGCTTGGAACACAGTACAGTATCTACCAAGTGAATGAGACTGCTCCAACCTCATTTCACGACAGTAGACACCAGCACGACCATTCAACAGAGAACCGTCCGTATAACAAACTATGTGTTCATCAAGTTGTCGTTCCAGACAACCAGATAACCATTCCTCACGAAGAGGATAGCTCACATAGAATGTTTTGAAAGGAAAACTGCATGTGAGAGTTAGGTAACTAGGAGCGAGTAAATACTCATCCCACGTAACCATTTGAGACCACAAGCGAGTGTGGCTAGAAGCATAATCTATAGGGTTACTGTTCCAAAGCCCTGTAACCCTAAGACGGTATGCACAAGATAATGCTTCTTGTTTTTGGAACACATGTAGTGGTTTAATGTACAGTAGCGCCTCGAAGGCAGCAGTAGGAGTTGTCGTGAATGCTCCTGTCATCGCCATTAGGACCATCTTTTGGAGATGATTAAGCTTTGACTGAACTGTCGCGACTTCTCCTTTCTGCCACCATACAAGACATCCATATGCTAAAATTGGTCTAACAATAGTTGTGTAGATCCAATGAATATATCTGGGTTTGAGTCCCCATGATTTTTCAAAAGCTCGTCTGCATTGGCCGAAAGCCATGCAAGCTCTTTTAATCCTGAAATCAATGTGAGCAGTCCAATTCAGTTTTGAGTCAAGAATAACCCCGACGTATTCAACTTGATCGACCACAGTGACCTCTGAACCAAAGAACTGCAACGGACGAGCTCCTCTGATTATCCTACGATGAGTGAAAAGCACCATTGATGTTTTGCCCGGATTTACAGATAATCCAACCTGACAACACCATTACTCAACAGACCGCAGGGCTTGCTGCATTAAATCAAAGAGAGTGTTAATGCTTATACCGGTCATCAATATATGATAATCGTCGGCAAAATCATAAGTCGGAAATCCAAGGATATTAAGTTTCCTTAACAAACCATCAGCGACTAGGTTCCATAAAAGTGGGGATAGTACACCACCTTGAGGACACCCACAGACACTCAGCTTTCTAATCTCTGCTTGCCGAAGCTTATGAACTTATTTGGAGTGAAAAATTGAGTCTAAATTATGACATTCGAAAGAACATTTTTATATGACTTCAATAAAAATTTTACATGAAGGATATGTAGACAAGACTACAATTAATTCCCGTCCATTCTCTATTCGTCAATTTATCACTTTATGGTTCAACAAATGAATGATCTGAGTAAAGTGAATAAGTAATAAATTTTTACACTTATCCCTTGTAATTCCGGAACTGGAAGTCAGATCCAAATAAAATTCGAGAACTTCATTTAAATCTAAGTTCATAAACATCGATTCAGCCATCTCCCAGAAGAGTAAGTGCAAAGATTTGTTACATACATATACACACATCCACACATAGAGACGATTTACGTACTCGTAACTGAACTGATTCAATGATATACGTAACCTTTCTACACGAGAAAACAAAAAAAAAACAATAAAAGAAGAAAAATTGAACAATTCATATTGTGTCGAAATTATCCGAGAATAAATTTGCAATTTTGCATGTTCTTGTATATCATTAGCACGCAAAATTCTTCGTTAAAACTCCAGCATTTTCCAAATCAAATCATAATATTAAACTGGTCATCGAATGGTGAAATAACTAGGTGCTCGCAAGTTTCTATTACGAAATTAATTTTATGTCCTTGCTTGCCGCCGTAATGCTGAAGTGCAATCAATACCGGTTTAAAGGGGGAACTCTATAGATAATCGATTTTTTAATTATCACTTTTATTTATAGATATAACATTTGAGAACATAATTGCAAAGTTTCAAAGGAAAGTTTTGAATACTTTCGGAGAGATAGTTGTTAAAATTGAAACGCCCTGTGCCAGTTCTTTGAATGGACTAAACTTTGAAGCATACTTTCTCGAAATTACTCGTTCACACAATAAAAATAATACTATTGACAATTGACCAATCGACGCAAAATTATTTTCATTTTTATAGATGTTAAACAAAGAAGTGCGTGAACCGCTCATGCATTTCAGACTTTTATGAGAACTGTCTGAAAAATTGCTTGTATTATTCATAGTACCGTCTACCAAGTTTCGACAAGTATTTTTTATCTCATCCTTGAAAGATTCTACATCTGAAGATACAACAAAATAATAACTCGCAAAAGTATTTTACGGCAACAAAACATCCTTTTCGTTGATTTGGTTTGAAGGAATGGTACACCGAAACCTCCATTTACGAACTGAACGGGGGTTCGTAAATGGAGGTAGTTCGTAAAAAAAGTTTACGTTATTTGGAATTTACATCGTAAAAAAAGTTTTGTGTAATGAATGTGGAAACCCCAATCACATGGCCATTTTCGGAACGGATGTGATAAGTGAGTGCAAGAATATGATGTTTTGGGTCGGTTCAAAATCCAAGATGGCGACTTCCAGTTTCTCGATATTTCTTAAAAACCTTTACAATGTGGGTATTTTCGGAACGGGATTGATGAGTAGTTGACGGAAAACGATGTTTGAAGTGGTTAGTTACGGTTTTAAATTTCGACATTCTAAAAATTAATATTGAGTCGAAAAGGTTCCTTTATCAGGAAGAAGAGATTGCCATACTGAAGAGGTGTACATTGTTTCATCCGATTCGGAGATAGTCGATCCTGCCAGTTTATCTGCTATTTATTTCTGGAATTGCTCATAAATGTTATAAATTCAGTGTCATGTGGTTGTCTAACTGACTCTTACCACTTAAGCCAAAATATATCCCTTTTTCTCAATAGCTTACAAAATGTTAAATCATATTCCGACGGGCTAGTTGACATGAGATTTTGACAAGTTTTAATAAAAACAAATGTGTCGTGATGAGAGTAACAGTACTTTTTTCGACTTTATCACGTACACTAAATCAACTGAAATTATAAGTGTAACACTGAAAATAAAAAAAAATGGAAAACACGGTCATTGATTTGAAACCAAATTTGAATGTTTGTGGTTGCTTCCAAATATTAGATTGAGACTTCCAGTTGTTCAATAAAATATTGAAAGCATACAATATAACTATAACAATATAAAATGATTATAGCTGTTCAGACGTCTACTTGTTATGGTCATTTCGAAAATATAGTACAATATTCAAATAATAATGATTAGCAGGAAACACCTTTGTCAGAAGCATAACTTTTTTTTAAACGACGTCAAAGAATACCGATACAACTGAACTCACCATTTTGATTTTTGAAGCGCTTTCAAACATAATTTCCCGGTATATACTCATCAAACCCGTCCCGAAAATACCCATATTGTAAATGTTTTTAAGCAATATCAAAGAACCGGAAGATGCCATCTTGGATTTCCGAACCACTTCAAACATTGTTTTCCGTCATCTACTTATCAATTCCGTTCCGAAAATACCCATATTGTAGTAATTTCCATAGAGCCGGAAATTGTTTTCATTGGATGCAAAAACCTCTTTTTACGAAGTTGGTTCGTAAAAAAAGTTTACGTTATTTGGGATTTGATTCGTAAAAAAAGTTTACGTTATTTGGGATTTGGTTCGTAAAAAGAGTTACGTAAAAAGAGGTAACGTAAAAAAAGTGTTCGAAAACGGAGGTTTGGGTGTACATGTTTTAACATTCTCACTATCATCTATCCATCAAATGATGGATGTTAAATGAATTCCTAGATTTGGTACACTTTCAAGATTGGCGGATTGAATTCCTATCCCTGCAGGTTGACCTTGTCTCATTATATCAAATGGACTCGACAATCATCATATTCCCAGCCATTAGTCGTTGTTTAGACAGCCACCGGATATCATTCAATAAACTGCAGCTGCTGTCCTGAACAATAATAAGGCGTTGTTCGACGACTGAATGAGGACAGAAATCGTATTTCAATGACAATGAACTGCACCATGTTCCCACTTCATTTGGGTCAACAGCAGCTGCGGGCATACAAAGACAATTTCCAATAACTGTCACCATACTTAGACACATTGTTATCGTAACGAGTCCGCAGGAGTTATCGTACCGAAACCCGATTCAGGACG
The DNA here is from genome assembly GCF_030247185.1 of Malaya genurostris. NCBI lineage: Eukaryota > Metazoa > Arthropoda > Insecta > Diptera > Culicidae > Malaya > Malaya genurostris. The sequence goes on from NC_080572.1 coordinate 258,955,758, forward strand.
CGCCCCCGAGTTCAGATGTCCCTGTGGCACTGGTCTCTACTTTGACACTGTACAGCGTCTAAGGCTATCGTTTCTAATGATGTAGTGGGCGGTGCTACGATGCTAACTATGTTCTAAACAAAACATACCTTTCGTTACTGTTTATAAATGACCTTATTAGATAGTTTTTGCGAGGACTAAAGTTGTCTGAATTGTGCTTCATATGATTTGAACATTTAAAACTCATCAATCAATTAGACAATTAATTAGCGCAATCTGGTGAAAATTGACAGCATACCTTATTCACCTTTCCACCTGACTACACATCACCATGTGTGGTTCGATGACACTAATCGCTGCGTTGTATACTTTAGCCGTAAATGATGATTATCACTTGGCTTCAGCAATAGCAAGGTGTTAGCAGAATTGATGAACTGCGTTGCTTCCCTATATAAACGGATCCCGAAAGTCAAAGAAAACAATTTTTACAACACGCTACACATAAGTTAGTGTTTTCAATAGGGCTAAAGTTCGTTTAAAATAGTTTCGTTTTCTATTGAATGATTATTGGTGATTTGCAAAATACGTTAAAGTACTTCCATCATACTCCTGAGCATCTGATTTTCATGTTTTGATCCTATCGATTTAAACTCTTCAATGTTATGGAATGAGATTTACTTGAATCTTTCCATTCCTAGCAACAGACATTGCTAGAGGGCAATTCCAGAAATGCTTAGCAGATCATCAGACTCGACCTTCTCCGATTTGGATGAAACTTTGCACATGGCAAACCATAAGTTTTGAACCGATGGAGGGGTCAATCCGACTCACGACTGATTTTTAAGAAGGGCGTATGTATTTTTGCATTTCACCAAAATTGCCTTCTTCAAAGCGTTGTAACTCGGAAACCGTTAATTGTACAAAAATGGCGTTCAGGAAGAAGTTGCAGAGAATCGATTTCGCATCCTAAAAAAAATATACACCGAAAAAAATTTTTGATTTTTATTCAATAATTACAAAATAATCCGAAAAAGTTAAATAAAAAGAAAGCATGGTTTTAATTTTTTTTTGATAATTTTTATTTTAAAGCTGTTATTAAAACCTACAGATTGATGGCTATCCCATCCGTGCCTTTTGAAAAATGAAGAAGCTACAGCTAAAACAGTTTACGGGTCTCGTTGTCATTTGAAAACCGTTCATCATACAAAAATGGCGTCCAGGAAGAAGTTGTAGGGAATCAATAGGGCACTCTAAAAATATATACACTGAAAAAAATTAATTTTTTTTTCTCAATAATTTCAAAATGAACCAAAAAAATATATTTAAAAAAAATCAGGGTTTCGATTTTTTTTGATAATTTTTATTTTATAGCTGTTATTGAAACTTACAGATTGATGGCTATCCCATCCGTGCCTTTTGAAAAATGAAGAAGTTACAGCTAAAACAATTTACAGATATATTCGAAATTTCAAGTTCTCGTTGAAAGATAATCTTTTAAACAGTAGAATATTATTCTACAGGTTAAAGGCAATCAATTTGTTCATGATATCCTTTCTTCTAAAAGTAGGTCTGTAGGTTTTAATAACAGCTTTAAAATAAAAATTATCAAAAAAAAAAATCGAAACCCTGATTCTTTTTTTAATATATATTTTCTGGTTCATTTTGAAATTATTGAGAAAAAAATCGAACTTTTTTTCAGTGTATATTTTTAAAAGTGCCCTATTGATTCCCTACAACTTCTTCCTGGACGTCATTTGTGTAAGATTAACGGTTTCCGAATTACAACGAGAAGAACTTGATAATTTGCTTGCACCCGCAAACTGTTTTAGCTGTAACTTCTTCATTTTTCAAATCGCACGGATGGGATAACCATGAATCTGTAGGTTTTGATAACAGCTTTAAAATAAAAATTATCAAAAAAACTAAATCCCTGATTTATTTTTCGAATTATTTTGTAATTATTGAGAATTTTTTCCAGTGTATATTTTTTTTAGAGTGCCCAATCGATTCCCTACAACTTCGTCCTGAACGCCATTTTTGTACAATTAACGGTTTCCGAGTTACAACGATTTGAAAAGGCAATTTTGGTGAAGTGCAAAAATACACACGCCCTTTTTCAAAATCAGTCGTGAGTCGGATTGACCTCTCCATCGGTTCAAAACTTATGGTTTGGCATACTGAAGCCATGTGCAAAGTTTCATCCAAATCGGAGAAGGTCTGATTTTGTCGCTTTTTCGTCTACTCATTCCTGGAATTGCTCTTCTTCATTGTAGTAACCGAAATTCGTTGATGAGGGTAGTCGCGGTAAGGCTTCTTTTAACTTTAAGATGATGCTATCCTCTTAGATTATTGTACTTAGAAAGCAGCTCTGATGCATTTAGATTCTATTTCCAACTGAAATTGATGAAATTGATTATTTCCTGACAAGTTGGTGGACCGAAGTGGACTCTCATTGAATTGACCTGAACTTCTTGCGCTTTCTTTATCCCTCTCCGATAATGATATTATTCTTTTGCTCTAGTGGGATCAACAGATAAACTAACAATAGCACAGCTTTATAACTCAATCTGATCGTTTCTTCTCTGTGCCGGATAACACAACCGTTTGAGTTGAATTCTTGTCTTTCACTGTGCGTTGAAAAGGAAACAAAGGGTAAGAAAAAGATATGCGAATCATATTATCAACAACTAACAAGAATAATCACAATTCTGAGTGCTGTACGGCTTCAATCGAAGGAACAGTTCCAGGGATTGGACAGAGATTTTCTAACTATTGTCTAATGATTTTTAATCAGTCTCTCGTTGTGCATTGATTAAAGGCTGTGCTGAGTCAATGATGATAACTTTACGTCAAAACGAATGCATCTGTAAAAGTCGTCAGTTTCTGTTTTATTAATATTGATCTAGCTATCGGTGCTGTATGCAGTGCTCATCATTACGCTATAAGCAGTAAATATTCAAATTCACACATCAGACTCACGTGTTACTGATGATAGGAAACATAAACAATGTTTGTGCGATAAATATTCCTAGTAGAAAATTTGACATATCCTGCAGCAGTCATGAATAATCGAAGTAGTGTATCTTTTTATAGCAATAACGTATTCGATTTTTTAGCAGCCACTCAACTACAACTTGGACTTCTCAGCCCTGTTCTGCTTTTGCTTTTCTATACGCACCACTAGAGCAAAAGCTCTCTTGCAAACATACGACCATACTTTGCTTTTTTTTTGCTGCTGCTACGTTTGTACGCTGGTACCCAACTGAAAGTAACTTGGGGGCTGTCCATAAAAGACGTCACGCTTTTTTTGACGATTTTTGACTCCCCATCCCCCCTTTGTCACAAATTGTCACAGAAGCAAAGATCCCCCACCTCCCGTATGTCACATGTCACGAATTCAAAATATATAAAATTCATCTCAATACATTTTCAATATGTATGACAAACCATACAAATATGAGGGAAAAATCGATTTATTACATGCTGTCATTAGATTAAAAAATATCCATAAATCTACAAAATCATCGGAATTATTTTATTAATATCAATTATATAAATTAACAAAAGTATTTGGTTGGAATTAATGAAACATTTAAATCATCTGTTTTAGTCCTCCTAGGGCTACACAGATATATTATTGTTTCAGGTAAAGAATAATATTTCCGTAGTGTAGCTTACAGGGCTGAGAAAATAAAGACCAAAACCTCATCAAAACGAGATCACTGCCGGAGAATCTTTTCATTATAAGTTGATCAGTGAAAGTTCAATCATTGGATGATTCGATAAGCTTTTATGTTGGTGGAGTAAAATCACATATGATCAAGATAAGACATGACATGTTCTACGTCTGAAATCGTTGATCTCCCGCCCTTTTTCAAATTAAGTATAATTGAATAAACTGCATCAGAATCAGATAAGAGAAATTCTTATGATATACTATTATCATTGCTAGAAAATCAAATTACTGAAAAAATTGTCAGTGCACATCTTAAGTTAAACTGTTTGAAGGCATCTTTTTCTTTTTTACTCATATTAGGCAAAATTTATGAATTTCGCTAATTTACTCGCTCCTCCGTGCACTTTTGCTGATCACAACAGAAATGATTTCCTGCATCATTCATTTCCGAATTTACAAGAAAAAGCTTTTATACAGGGTGATTTTTTAAGAGCTTGAGAACTTTTTTAAACAATAAAACGCATAAAATTTGCAAAATCTCATCGGTTCTTTATTTTAAACGTTAGATTGGTACATGACATTTACTTTTTGAAGATAATTTCATTTAAATGTTGACCGCGGCTGCGTCTTAGGTGGTCCATTCGGAAAATCCGCTTTTTTATCGACAAATTTTGTTCAGCGATGAGGCTCATTTCTGGTTGAATGGCTACGTAAATAAGCAAAATTGCCGCATTTGGAGTGAAGAGCAACCAGAAGCCGTTCAAGAACTGCCCATGCATCCCGAAAAATGCACTGTTTGGTGTGGTTTGTACGCTGGTGGAATCATTGGACCGTATTTTTTCAAAGATGCTGTTGGACGCAACGTTACAGTGAATGGCGATCGCTATCGTTCGATGCTAACAAACTTTTTGTTGCCAAAAATGGAAGAACTGAACTTGGTTGACATGTGGTTTCAACAAGATGGCGCTACATGCCACACAGCTCGCGATTCTATGGCCATTTTGAGGGAAAACTTCGGAGAACAATTCATCTCAAGAAATGGACCGGTAAGTTGGCCACCAAGATCATGCGATTTGACGCCTTTAGACTATTTTTTGTGGGGCTACGTCAAGTCTAAAGTCTACAGAAATAAGCCAGTAACTATTCCAGCTTTGGAAGACAACATTTCCGAAGAAATTCGGGCTATTCCGGCCGAAATGCTCGAAAAAGTTGCCCAAAATTGGACTTTCCGAATGGACCACCTAAGACGCAGCCGCGGTCAACATTTAAATGAAATTATCTTCAAAAAGTAAATGTCATGTACCAATCTAACGTTTAAAATAAAGAACCGATGAGATTTTGCAAATTTTATGCGTTTTATTGTTTAAAAAAGTTCTCAAGCTCTTAAAAAATCACCCTGTATCTACAAATACACGTTTTCCTATAGAATGTAAACGTTTACTGTGGAGATTTTTTCAGGAAATAGGGGAAAGCAGTAATATAATTAGGTATTTCAAAAATGCGCTCATTGAAAATATTGGACGTCACATTCCGAAAACCTCCCCCCCTCCCCCCTGTCACAAAAGGTCACGTTTTATGAAACACCCCCCTCCCCCTTGCGGCGTGACGTCTTTTATGGACAGCCCCTTGACTAGACACGTGAGAGTGCCATGCTGGTAGTCACCATCCAGTCGTATTTTTTTTTCTATTCCATGGATAATTAATAGACCCAGTCGATAATGTCTAGAGCTTCGCCGAGTGGTTGCTGAGTCGACTAAAAGCTTTGGCTGTAGATATGTGCGGGGTTTTCAGTGTTGTGGGCGGAACGAAGTTGGCCTTCGATGAGGATAGACTTTGGTTCGTTGCCATTTCGTGACGTTTCCAGAGATCCCATTCAATTCCTACTCATTCGTAGGACAACTATTTGGCAAAACTTTTCTCGAGCTCGAAAGTATAACTATTCTAGAGTTAATTTATTTTTTTGTATTCGCCTAGGTTCGGTATTCATAATAGCATTCACTGAAAATACGTGAACTGTACGGTTATTTTGCATTCACTGGTTTACGCACAACAGGTTTGACAAGTACGGGTACTGAATGTGTATTTTGCATATAATTGAAAGTGGCTTAATTGTACTTTACCGGCATTAACATCAGGACCGTCGAATGAAAAAATGCGAGATTGGGGGATTGGAAAAATTGTGGATATCTATGAGAAATTTGTTCGAAAAAGTATGGGCATTAGAAAAACATCAGATTAGAAAATTTCTAAATACGTTGAATTCAAATAATTCACATGCCAAATGCGCTTTTATTTTACATACTTTAATTATGAAGAATGAAAAAAAATCAAAATCTTCGAATTTCCGGACTATCTGAAAAAGTTTGGACTCGAGGGGACCCTTTCACCCCTCCCTATCGGCGGCCCTGATTTACATATTCTGAATCAAAATTAACCTGTTTGATGATGAGGTGAACGTGGCCGTGGTTAACTGAAATATTCTAACCATGTCACACAGGCGCGTAGCCAGAGAAAATTTTGGGGGGTTTTAGAACATGGTGATAAATCAACACATGTACAATTTATATCACAATGTTTCCCATGGGTTATAATTTTTTGTTTCGGGGGGGGGGGGGGGGGTTTGGACCCCTAAAACCCCCCCCCTGTGTACGCGCCTGATGTCACAGTATATGAACTCAGAGTGAGAACGACTATTTTGTTTGACTTAAATTGTATGAAAATGAAAAATGCAAACCGGTTACAGTTTTCAGTGATCAACACCTTGTTGGCTTCACTGATGAGATTGATATAGGCTCTGTAAACGTCTGTAATTTCGTAATCGTAATAATGCAAAGTCAGGTTATTGTATTCTGATACAAAAATTGACCTTCTGTTTAATTTCATTCTGTGTATACGCAACCAATATGTAAGTGAACATGACTAGTGTTAAGATCCTTCAGGCACTAACAGTTCTTTTAGACTCGAACAAGCCTCTACTGGCTTACGATAAAACTATAAAACTCCAGCACGTCGATCAATAAGTCTGACGGACAGAGAGCGTCACTAATTAAATAGCTTCTAGTGCCCAACCTGTCAAAATTTCGTGACATTCGGCTTCTTTTGGAAAATTAGAAAGTATGAAGAAAATAGAATTTCGTGAGTTGAAAAATAAACACTGGTTTTGATAACTTATTTAAACTTTTGGAAGAATTTCGGTGAATTTGGGTGCAGGAAAATTGCTTAATGTATTAGCATCAATAATTTAGTAGGCTCCTGTAGTGGCTGACCCGATCAGATGCACATAACTAAATCATAACACAAGTATATCAACAGTTGATATGTATAATAATTTGTGTTATTTTGAAATATTTAACAAATGAAAATAATCGAAAGTTAAAACTTATTATAACAATATAATAACAAAATCAGTTATGATGTTTTTAATTTTCATTTGCAAGACTCATGATAACGTTCATTAATTGAAAAAATGAGTTCTTCCGTTGCTTTATATCGAACTATTAGTATCAGAATTTCAAAAAACGTAAAGGAGAAACCAGATCACTAAATTCATTTATTCATTTAATAAAAAATATAATCAACAATTTTCGATTGAAACGATGCTAAAAGTTGGCTGTGATATAGTTTTCCTGTGTTAAATTTGCTATCTAATTTATTACAATTATTGTTATAAATTTCTGATCTCGGACCTCTGTAATTATATCAAACTCAATAATAATTGTGATACAAACGTTTCAAAATATGTTACGATAAGGAGTGTATCGAAAAGCTGTTAACAACATTGATTATTGAATAGAAAAGCGAAAAAAAAACATATTTTGACATCAGTTTTCGATATATTGTAGAAAAATTACATTTTAATGCATTTCACTGATTACATTGAAGAAAATCCTAATTTCTGTAAAACGCTCGCACATTGGACTTGATATTCTTCATTGAATTCTGCAGTTACTTTTGTGACTTTCCTGGTGACAGCTGTCCAGTTTTTTGTAACTCCTGCATGTTTTGGGACACTGTACCTTCCTTCCGAAAGTGCCGCTTGACAATTGCCCAATACCTTTCAATTAGCCAAAGATCCGGGCAGTTCGGTGGGTTGATGTCCTTTTCCTCGAATTGAACATAATTTTTTGACCACCACTGTAGAACGGAGTTGGCGTAGTGGGCTGAAGCCAAATCCGGCCAGAAGAGAGGAAGAGCCTTATGCTTTCTGTACAGTGGCAGCATTCTCTTCTTCAAACATTCTTCCTCGTACACCTTGGCGTTAATTGTGCCCTTCGTGAAGAAAATCGACGACCGCAAACCATAGGTACAAATTGCTTGCCAGACCAACACCTTCTGCCCAAACTTTTCCATCGCCACCGTGGTGTCAGCGTCGTCCAGGTCCTGGTACACCGATTTCGTATAATATTGCGGTACGGACAGCGCGCGAGAGTCTTCCTTGGCGTAGGTTTCGTCGTCGATCAGGATACATCCGTCTTTATTCTGTAGAATCCGGTTATACAGTTTTCGCGCTCTTGTTTTGGCCTGAACTTGCTGTACCAGGGACTTTTTCGGTAACTTCTGTTTCTTGTACGTTTTCAGGGAGTTCCGAACTTTGATCCAAATCCGGCGTCGACGCCGATGGGTTTTTCCTGATGTACTCAACCACTTTTATGTCCCGGCCGGGCTGGCTGGGACCCGTTTTCCTACCGGATCGGGGCAAATCCTTCATGCAAAGGGTCTTACCGAAGTTCTCGATAATATTTTTGACACTGGTGTGGTGCACATTCACCCGTTTTGTAAATTTGCTGTACGTGACACCACTTTCTGAGCACCAAGTGTGGAGAATTTTTTTTTCGCGTTTCCGGATAAATTCGACTCATCATAGAAACGATAAACCGTACCGAAACCAATCGATTGCGCAGCTATTATTGACATGTAAACAAACATGTCACCGCAAAACACGCTGCAAAAAAAATTAAGCCATTTCAGAGTAATAACTGTTTGAATGTTGCTAACTACTTATCGATTTATTATTCCCGCTAGAGGCTTTTTTGCTATGATTTTTGTTATTTTAACAGCTTACCAGCCAAAAATATTTCAAAATTTGTTACAAAATATTTTTGAAATGAACTACTCCAGTTGTTATAATTCTGTTATTACCATCTGATCGGGGACATGGATACATGGTCATAGAAACCTTCAATTTCCTTATGCTTAAAAATTAAAGCGATGGAACATACTGCTTGACCCCATAATATTAATTGATGTTTTCATAAAACAGGTATTTGTAAACTTTCTTTACTTTATCCGTTTAGAAATAAAAGGTCAAATTAGTACAGGAATGATATTTTAAAAAACTGATCATTTCTAGAATGTTATAGCATAAATATCACCTCCATTACCAGACGCCAGGATGACAGTAAGCAGTTACTACTCAGACTATGGTAAACTCATAACGTCTTTTCGTTTGAATACGCAGATGTTGGATTATTTTTCCAAAAAAAAGAATGAATTCTGTCTGTCACTCTCACAGAACCAATGACGTCAAAAGTGCTTTGATATTCAGTGAGCAAGAAATTGTGGTTCAAGAAAAAAAAACGCTGCCCAAGAACAATTGTTAAATAAGTCCTTCAAAGTACATTGCAAGCTGCGGAATAATTCCAAGATTGCGTCGAAAATTGAAAAAAAATCTAAACAAAAACACTAACACACCTAATCGGCACCAGGATTGAAGTATCGACTCAAGATTCCGCTATCGTCATTCGCAAGAAGTGTTTTCCACCATCGATCAGTTCATTCAACTAATTGATACTTATTATTGGAGATCAAGTTTCCACGACTCATTCCTTGTCAAAAAAAAAACTATTTAAACGGTCTTGAAATAAAGCAAGAAACCGGTTCGTTTGGATTATGCCTTTTCCATGTCTGTAGAGTTATTTATAGCATTCTATTTTGGGAATTCTAACGTTGGTAGCAGAAGAGCTATAGCTTTACCAATTCAAAAATGTAAAATCACTGTGCCTGAGTTTTTTTTCGATGGATGATGATTACTGCTTGTGTGCAATTATAGATATCTGTTCAATAAATGCAAAACATTAGAAGCGGTATAACATCGAGTTTTTTTTATCGAGTTGCTTAACACTTTTGGTCTCAAACCTTGGTCAAAATTGAAAAATGATTTTCCGCGCATTAGCCTAAATCACTGCACAGTGGGGAAAAAACGATCAAAAACGCGACTTTGCTCAATAATTTTAAAAAAACATAAGCAAATATTTTCAAAATCAGTATTTCTTATGCAAATTTTTCTGTAGAATCGATTTATGATATTTAGAAGATCCGCAAAATTCACTATCATGCCCGTTTTGCTCCAATTCCTCTTTTTTCTAACTTTACTTTGAAAACTAACTGTGAAACTCAGTAATAAATTCAATTCCACCAATCGGAAGGTATTCCTGACATGCTCACAAGTTAGATAAATGGATTGTTTTTAATAAGATTGACCGCAAACAACTGTATTCTGTTTCACCCCCAGTCATCTTCTTCCGTGAATTTACAGAAACAAAGTTCTACTGATCGGCGCTTGGACCAATTTTGGTTAAACAAGACAGTTCTATGTTTCGCATATAACCTCAAATAATAATTTACAGATAGTGTTCATGATCGCTTGCTTCGTGCTACATCGTTTTACCCCAATTTTCCGAAATATAATTTTAGGTTGAATCCAGATTTACAATCCCGAAGCAGATCCAATATAACCTACCAATATTGGTTCATATTACGTGCAAAACATCTGTGATCCAATTAAACACAATGGGAATGACAGTACTAGCCTGTTTAACCCGTTTTACCCCAATTTAATTCATAAGTCGTATTTCTGGTTAAACTTTCTTTCACATACCGAAAGCAGGCTGATTGAGATTGATGAAAATCGATTGATATTACGAAGAAAGACCTGAAAATTGGATTACGAATGAATTCAATGTGAAGCAAAATGGAGACTCAGTTAAAGGATAAATTGGGGTAAAATGGTATAACAAGATTCTTGTACAAGAGATAACAGGCTTTTACATCCATTCCAATTGTGTTTAATTGGATCACAGATGTTTTGTACGTATTATGAATTAATGTTGATAGATCGCATTGGATCTGTATTTGGATTGTAGATCATATTTCAACTGAATATTATAACTAGAAAAGAAATGGGGTAAAACGGTGCAACGAGTTTTCTGCTGTCCATAAAACTATATGCAATCGATTTGTTAGACTTTTTTACATCGGAAACACTCTATTCGCTTTCCTGCAAGTTCTTCGGTTTCATGTTATGTGCACTGCATCAAATAATTTCTTTCTCACTACGTCGGTGTCATTGCATTGGAAACTGGTAGTGTGAAAGTTCCCCAATTTTTAAATGACTGATGACATCTCAAATCTTTTGTTTTTTTTCTTGTTTTTTTATCTACTGTTTTGATTCCAGTAGATTATGCTGTTGTCAATATCATAGCAGAACTATAACGCAAAATGTTGAACATTTCTGTTGAAGCAATCAAAAAATTTTTCAATTGGGAAATTCATTCAAACTGAACCAATTCTATTTTATTAATAGGTGTATGAGTAAGTTCGTGCCGTTTCCGAACAGATGGCGTAGCTTAATTTTTATTCCAGTAATATATCTTTAAAAATATGCATTTGAAAGCTACTGTCATACAGTTTCAAAATCAGTATGTGTCAAATAGCTGAAGCATAAACGATAGTACTTTGTTTTGCTTTGTTTAATAGTCGAATTTTGTGGCGAATAAAGTGTTTTTTGCGAAGATTTCTTCATTATTATTTCAATATGAAGAAAGAAATTGTTGAAAATCACCGTTTTTTTGTGGAAGTGTATGGTGAACAGCTCTAGTTAGAGTGGATGTGTCGGAAGTGGATTGCACGGTTTAAAAGTGGCAACTTTGATTTGAAACACGAAGGACGATCCGGAGCGCAACCAAAGTTTGAAGATGAAGAATTGGAGGAATCGCTCGATCAAGACCCATCGAAAATGCAAGAATAACTTGAGAAATCACACGGAGTTACTCAGCCAGCCATTTCCCAACGTTTCAAAGTAATGGGAATTATTCGAAAGGTAGACAATTGGGTGCCGCAGGAATTGAAGCCAAGGGACGTCAAATGTCGGCGCACAACTGCTCCAATGGCACAAAAATATAGGGAAAAGTATTACCTTGCTCTATAGAAAGGTATCAGAATTGCTTAAAAACCGATTATCGAACGGACCCATAGCTTTATATACTAATCGACTCAGCTCGACGAGTTCAGAAAATGTCTGTGTGTGTATGTATGTTCACCTTTTAACGACTTTTTTTAAGCGCGATTTTCTCATTTTTTGCATAACCGATTTCCACAAACTTAGGCTTGTTTGAAAGGTAGTATTGGGCCATTGATCAATTTAGAAGATTAAATGACTGCGACTTCTGGTTCCAGAGATATGACGGTATAAGTGATCTAACCGACAAAACACTTTGTTTTTTGACCGCTCTATATAAGAGTGCCAATATTTTGGGATCACTTCTAATTCCGTAAAGCGGTAGTGCTCAAAAGTTTAAGCATCTTGAAAAAAGTCCCCATGCAAAATTTGAGCTAAGTCGGATATGGGTAATGCGTACTGCCCGGCGGTTAAGGTTCGAAAATTGTCGATCTTGAAAAATCACCATAGGAGAGACATTAAATATCCGAAATCGAAAAAAAAAATTTGATACCAATAATCTTAGAATTGCATGAAGCGTCGAGATTTAGTGTCATCTAAAATATTTTTTTTTTAATCGACTTTTTCAAATCCCAGAAAATCGATTTTTTAGGCAACGCTTGGTTCGAGAAATGATGCCGAATATGTGACATAAACGCTGAAGCATGCTTTTGTGAGCTACTCGAATCAATCATATTATAATTAATAAATGTCAAAAATGCGCCCAAATTAGTGTCAGAAATGAAGGGTTTTTTTTTTGGGCATCGAATTGATACTGGTGATGAAAAGTGGGTCCAACACGATGATCCAAAACGTATGAATTCCCCGGCCATGCATCATCATCGACCGCTTTTCCGAATATTCATGACCTGACAAACCATGGCCGCTCTGAATATGGTCGGAGCAGCTAGGTGTGATGTTACCTGCTGCAACCAAGTGAAAAGATTATGGGGGAAGTCAACTGACGATAATTGGTGCGATTGAGCCAAGCCACAATACAGTGATAGACAGGACAAAGTAATTTTGCAACATGACATTGCTCGCCCAAATGTTGCAGAGCCAGTGAAAAAATATTTTAAAACGCTCAAATGGGAAGTCCTATCCCATCCGCTGTTTTACTCAGACATTGCTCCTTTCGATTACTCTTTGCTCCGATCGATGAAGCATGGCCTGTATGACCAGCACTTCTCCAATTGCAACTAATTCGGTCGTTTTTTTCAAAAAGGGTTCCAGAAAAATGTAAAAATGTAGTGACTAGCGATGGACAATGGTTTGGAATTTTTTCATACCCCTAATGTAGTTTTCAAGAGCAACACATACAATTTAACAAACGGAAAACTACTGAAAAGTTTACAATACTCTGGAAAAAATGATATGCACTCGTGAAGAATCCGAACCTATAGTCTCACAATCGTTACTAATCCACCATCGATAAAATCCACCACAAAGATGTCTCACAGAGACCCAACAGTTTCATTATTCTAGCCTTAAAAATTGTCCGTTTGAAAGCAACCCCCCTCTCGAACAAGACATTAGTGAATGTGGCATCTTCAAATAATCTCACTCTAGAATATAAGCAATTCCAGAAATTAAGTCAAAATTAGGATCGCCTTGTTTCAACGGATGAAAGCTTGCGCACATCTTCGGTATGACGAACCGTTTATTATGAAGGGTTTCTGATTTTCAAACAGGACGTACATATGTAATTTTGCATGAATTTTTTTTCAAATTGTTGTAACTCGGAAACTCGGTTATTGGTGGAAAAATTGTGTAGAAAAAGAACTTGAGCACTCCAAAAAATGGACAAAAAGACGAAGATTTAAAAAAAACCTTCGTTTGAAACGTTCGACTTCTTTTAATTTTGTGTCTAAATGTCTCAAAAAATGGCTACTTCTAGGAGTAATTTCCTAGCGAGTCAATACATTACTCTTTATGTAGAGAATCATATTCTTTTGCTAGAACAAGTATTTTTTTATCCCAAACTTAGAATTAAAAAAATGTTTAAAAATTATTTCGGCCTTTGCTTCTTTTCTTTTCAATCCAAACTGCCAAAATTGACAGCAAATGTGAATTTCATGTTAAAGTTCAAAACAAAACTGTTTTTAAAATATAGAAGAGATGTTTTCTAATAGAACTTTTTCGATTAGATGTACAATTTTTAAAAAAGTGTTCGACTTTTTTTCAGTATATATTTATAGAGTGCTCTTTTGATTTACTAGAACTTCTTCTTTGACATCAACTTTCGACAGCTTCTGAGCATACACAAAATATTTCGTTCTTTTTAAAAGTCACACTTGAGCCGATTTGGTCTCTCCATTCGCGAACAGTAAATGGTTTGTCGCTTCTAATGAGACAAGCATTTAAAATTACTATACACTTAAAAAAAAGCGGGACACTTTTTCAAGTAGGGGAAAGTGGGGAATCTCTAACCACACTGAAATACTTTTTTTTAATGTACAAATAAATATTAAACTAGAAGCAAAATGCAAATGGATTTATTTCAAAGTTTTAAAACGTTCCTTTATGACATTGTAGTGAAAAAGCGAACCTTTTTTAATCCACCTAGTGGTGTAATGATGCCTTTCTCACATTACTTATATTAAAAAAAAACATCACTAGAAGACTCAGTCCAGATTTTTTCTTTCAAACTAGAAAAAAATCAAAAACTTTCTTTGGGTATAAACAACAACAACCTTTTCAATTTGTAAACAGTTATGTCAAGTTAATATAAACTTAAACGCTACACAAAATTGGACAAAGCACGCTGTGTGCTAGGCGGTGATGTTATCTTTCCGCTGTGTACCAATTTTGCGTCGTTTTGTATGACAGTTTGGAAGTTTTGACACTCAAGAAAAGCAAAGCAAAGTCTTGGCATTACATTCCTTTTGTGGAATTTGGCCTTCCTGTTTCAACAGATATTGCAACCGAATCTTAGCGTACAGAATCATTGCATGGCTAGTGATACGATCCTACTGACACTACGAATCCTTCCAGGTCGAGACGAAGAACATATGACAACTAGCTTGTAAGACCAGCACCGTATGCATAGAACCGCCAACCCGGGTCAGAGTTTTGACACTCATCGCCCTATAATTTCGGAACCGGAAGTTGGATATGGATGAAATGGCACAGTATCTTCTAAGACACTGAGAGCTTTAATTTGAAGAATGATTTGTGAAAATCGGTTTAACCGTTTGCTGAGAAATCGAAGTAATATCCGGTTTTGGGGCTTTTCTTCAATATTACCGGTGCGTTTGGAAGCGGAAACCGGGGTCTTGTAATTATTAGTGAATTTACCAGTAAATTTCATAAAAATTGGCAGCGCGTTTCGTCATCACTTTTGAAAAAATTCTCCTGAAGTTGAAAATTTTTCACTTATCGCGCTGTAATACTGGAACCTAAAGTCGGATCTGCACTTTTTAAAAAATTTCACAACCTTTCAAATGCATCTTAGTTAGTGAAAATCGGTTCAGAAATTTCCGCATTTTCTCATAGATTTTGCACATATTGCCTTGTAATTCCGGAACCGAAAGTTTTGTAAAGATAAAATTCAATACTTATTTTTTTAACATAATTTTGTTCAATTTGATCAGTTTGAGTTAAAAAGTAACGAAGTTACGGCAGAAGTTTTAGGTTTCTGATGGAAAATAGTCATTGAAACAATAGAATATGATTCTACACATAAAGAGCAACAAATTTCCTCATAGAGACCGTACTCCTAAAAGTAGTCATTTTCGAGATGTTAACATACGAAATTCAAAGAAATCAGAGTTTGAATGAATTACGCCGTTCCAAGATATGGTGGATGCGGTAGAAGTTCCCAATCAAACGTGGAAATTATTTCTTAGAATACTTTAGTTGAATGAAGAGGATCGTTTTCATTTTGCAGTTAGTCGATTTTCGATTCGTCCATAGCCCCTTTCGATCCCACCACACACGTAGTATTGTTCTTTTCTCAAAATGATTCGGTCTTGCATTCGATGTTGATGGTTGATGGTGAAAAAAACATTTCGCATTCATTCAACTGTCGTTCGTTCAGTTTGTTTGAAACCCATTTACCAATCTTTTCAATATCTTTTTTTTTTCTTTTTACGACATTCAGAAGGATAGTATTCAAGGGAGACCAAGGTAGTGAAGGTATAGAACGGAAAGGTGAGACGTGACAAAAGTCATTTAAGCAATCGGAAATCTTTTAATAACTTAACTTTTACCTTCTACCAGGGGAGTCGAGCTTGGACATCTCATCAATGCAAATCACCCGAGTCTTTGGTATGCCGGGAAGTAATGATAAAGGTCTTTTACCATTTACTATCCGAACCACCTTCAATGTTCAATGGCAACATTTTCGGTCACTTTTTTCAACAATAAAATCACCTACTTTGAAACGTTAAAACCAGCGTACACAAGTTGTGGCGGTTGAAGAAAGATCTCCATACGTCTCTATAAGAATTCAATGACCAATGCATTGTTTTGAATAAATGTAACCAATTCTGTAGACAAATTTGAATCATTTTCCCGGACTCACGATAGATTTTACAATTGGAAATGTTTCACGTCGGCCTTCGGTTGGCAAGGTTTCGTAAAACTCAGTAACATCTAAATATAAACAGATCGTCCCCGTACACAAACCCACTTACCTTCCTCGCACCGATGGCCAGTTTTTCCGAATGGACACAGGCAGCGCTGAGTCTGTCGGCTGTCACCATTGCTACAGATTCCCTCGAAGCCACAGTCCAGTGTACACGGTTCTCTGCTGGCAATGATTTGTGGTCATGCGGATTGACGTTGGATTCCCCGGGTAAGCAGGCAACAGTGTAAAAGAGACCGACAATAAATTCAGTATTAGCATGCAGCAGCATGAAAGTGCTAGGAAAAACTATTTCGAAGTATTAAATTCAACGCAAAAAAAAAACAACAACAACTGTTGAACGCAATTGAATTTGCCACTCAGAAAATACAATTGCAATCAATTTACACCTGATGAACCTACCTTTCTACGCTGCTGGATGCAGCCGTTGCGGTCGAATTGTAGCTAGTCGCCGCACTCGTAATTCCCGTCACGTTTTCCGGTTCCGCTGAACTGCTACTGCTGCTGCCACCAGGAGGGAACGATGTGGTTGCTACCGCACTGCTCCGAGTGTCGAAAT
Source organism: Malaya genurostris (assembly GCF_030247185.1). Taxonomy (NCBI): domain Eukaryota; kingdom Metazoa; phylum Arthropoda; class Insecta; order Diptera; family Culicidae; genus Malaya; species Malaya genurostris. The sequence continues at coordinate 258,972,775 of NC_080572.1, forward strand.
CTAAATTGCCCTCCGGCGCCGTTAGTGAAAGAGCTTTTATTTCGCTTCGATTCCGTCCGTCGATACCCTGCATATGTAATGAGCTACCACCGGCAATCTCCATGTGAACCGATCTAGAGTTACTACCGCCAGCGGTGCCATTCTTTGTCCTGTTTGGGGATGCTCTTTTACTGCTATCATGTGACTGAACAGCTAATTTCGCCTTTGGCTGCTGACGGTGGATGCCAGTGGCAGCTGTCAATTTGGTGCCTTCCGCCTTCCAGTTATGATTTACTTTTCGCAAGGAGAGCTTTCCATCGATAGCATTTAGATTGATCGGTTTCATGCTACCCTCCCCATCCTCGTCGTCCTCGTCGCTGTAGGTCTTCATCGATATGTGCAAATCGGACATATCAAGTTTGGCGCTAAATGAGGCGCCTCGCTGATACAGGACGTCTTCCTCCACACTGGATGCATTTTCATCCGTCGAGGTAGTGTTGAGTTCTGAAAAAGAGCGAAAGAAAAATCCTGCTTTAAAAATCGTTTGCACTATTTCAGACGGATATTTTAAAGTGATTTAAAGGCCATGGCTCTTGTACTACGAAAGTAACACTTCAAAATCTACCGAGCATCATGACAAATTCCGTTTATCACGCGTTGCATAGAATAATTGACTGCCGTTAAAAAATACAAAAGATGTACAGCGTTAATCAACTTTTCGCGTTCGCATCATTCCAAAGACTTCTCGTATCAGGGATTTCATTGAGAATTTTTATGTTTACAAACACGCACAAACAATCATCAACATTCCTCAGGACAAGCGGCAAACAAAACACTTTTGAATCCGGCTAGCAAACGGAAAAAAGATAAATGTTCTGCAACATTCAATGGTGAGGCTCTGAGAGCAATTCTGAAGTGTTTTCCGTTTGAAGTTCACGAACAGAGGTGGAAAATATTAGGATTTCTTTTTATCATCACCTTATTTTTCCTTTCCCAACAAAGAGGCACTAGGAAAAATGTATCCGTGTTGTGTTAAACGCAATTTTGGCATGTCTAACACTGTCCCTCCTTTATTGCCAGATGTTTTCGTTATTGTAGATTCATTCTGCATTGCTACAATGCAACATATTCAGAAGAAAAGATTTTCTTTCTAGTAGAGTGGGATCATTACGCACCAAATAACTTCATCCTTGTGATTTATGACTTTGTTCGTTCTATATTCTGATGGAATACAAAATATGACTGCAGTTCAATAATTTTGAGAAGGCTGAGTTGTCACATCAACTACTGAATACAAGAATCGAACAAGGCTACTCCAAGTCCGTTCGTGATAAAATCTGGACAAACAAGAATAGATCGATCGATTTTTTAAATCTTTAACAAGAATCCAAGCTGAGCTCTGTAGGTGCAATATGCACATTTAATAAAACCTCAAACACCCGAGAGGATTTGGAGATTTAAAAAAAGCGACACCATTTTCTATTCTCGGAAGAATGCAGAACGATTCACAATATGTATGAGCAGAATTAAATTCTGGTCCCCATAGGGGATACCCAACAATCTGATAAAAAATTTTAGAATAGAAACAGAAGGGAAAGAAAGAACGATGAACTCCTCTGACTATAGCTCGAAGGAAGAACGATGAACTCCTCTGACTGTAGCTCCTTACCATATTGGCAAAACATTTTTGTTTCTACACACACATAAATAAAAAAAATTAACAATAAATTCCCATACATTGTGCATCGAATTCAAATATATTTTTTCACAATCTGGATCTAATTTCGTTTTACTTGGAATCAAATACAAATGCTTTTCGTGTGATTGTGTGAATCGTGTTTTCGAGACAATGCGCCGATTCATAAGAGTTTGAGGCCTGAATTACCAAATGTTTCATTTCCCGTTTTTTTTCTCAAGAACTAAGCCAGTAAATGTTTGATCCCCTTGAATGGAGTGAAGCGCATTTGGTTCCGGTCTGCATCATTCTAAATAAGTTGTAACAAAATGGTTTCAAATCTGGTTAACAAAATGAATACAGCATAACTTCCTATCTACTATAATCCACCGAGCCTTCGGAGTTTATCCAAAGCCATCTCTGAGAAAAGTGCGTAAGAATTTTTTACACACAAACACATGCTTAACAAGATCTTATTAGCGTTTGTGATCTTATTATACGTTTTGTGGTGGGGTACTCAATCAATAAATTTAGATTTAGTTTGAACATATACTTAAATAGATTTCAAACGAAATTTATTGACAACAAGAAGACGAACAGCAGAAGAAGAAGCTGCATGCTACACGCTCCATGCTGCGTGTATCATATATCATGTATCATGTATCATGTATCATGTTACATGATACATGATACATGATACATGTTGCATGATACATGATGCATGATACATGATACATGATACATGATACATGATACATGATACATGATACATGCTACATAATACATGATACATGATACATGATACATGATACATGATACATGATACATGATACATGATACATGATACATGATACATGATACATGATACATTATACATGATACATGATACATGATGCATGATACATGATACATGATACATGATACATGATACATTGATACATGATACATGATACATGATACATGATACATGATACATGATACATGATACATGATACATGATACATGATACATGATACATGATACATGATACATGATACATGATACATGATACATGATACATGATACATGATACATGATACATGATACATGATACATGATACATGATACATGATACATGATACATGATACATGATACATGATACATGATACATGATACATGATACATGATACATGATACATGATACATGATACATGATACATGATACATGATACATGATACATGATACATGATACATGATACATGATACATGATACATGATACATGATACATGATACATGATACATGATACATGATACATGATACATGATACATGATACATGATACATGATACATGATACATGATACATGATACATGATACATGATACATGATACATGATACATGATACATGATACATGATACATGATACATGATACATGATACATGATACATGATACATGATACATGATACATGATACATGATACATGATACATGATACATGATACATGATACATGATACATGATACATGGTACACATGATACATGATACATGATAAGTGGTACATCGTATGTCAGGGATACAACCCATATTAAAAACGACCGACCACTCCTTCTCATGCTCTTCGTGAATGATCTATGCAATGGACTGACATCATTTGAAATAGTGTATGCAGATGATCATAAAAAATATCGTATCATCACAAGCCTCGTGGTTTGTGGAGCCTTACAAATGGACATTTAGACATATGGGATCAAGACGGCATCCAGTTTGTTTTTGTTACTGTGAAAGCCTATGCAGTTTCATGATCAACGAAATTTGCAAACAAGAATAGTTCTTGAATTTGAGATTTTAACATTCGTCATTGTGTAATTTTAGAACAGGAAGTTCAATCCAAACTGTAGGAAAAAATGATAAGAGAAATGTAAAAATCGATCTCTTTCCACATAGAACTTCAGTTCCACAGCAACTGGACTCGATGACCTAATTTACACAGTAGTTCAATTAACAGGGAAATAAGTTATGAAGAAATGCACATTTAGTTTACCTAGGATTATATTCAAAGCAATTTTTTTAACGCAGAACCAGAACCAATAATCAACTATTCATCGTTCGATCAAGTTAAATATGGTTTCGTCGTCGTTTTTGACTTTACTCGCCTGACTCGATTAATCTTTTGCTTAATTTACGTTGAGCTTGACTACCATTGCCTTGTGGACCGTTACGAAACCATAACAGCTAACTTGAGCCAATAAATTGCTTATACTGTGCTAATGGTCGACTTGAAGATATGAGCTGTGGTGACGAATAGTACAAAGAAAATGTTTCAATCGCAACCAAGTAATTACCGGAGTTAATTATGCTGTTTTAGCAAACTATGGATGATGCATGTTCATTCTTTATGACATACTTTTGCGAGTTCAAGCGCGCTAATGAGCTATTTTTCAATACATCGGAAAAACCTGTAATAAATAAGCAATAAATCGGACTTCATTACACACATCTTAAAGTTTCCGCGATTCATTGTTAAAAAGATCACTTTGTATTTTGAAAAAAGAAATCAACTCTACTTTGGAATTGTTTCGAGGAAATGAAAAAGTTCATTGCTCACAGTACTTACAGCAATTACAGAAACGGGTAACAAGTCATCAGACTTCACATACTCCGATTTGGATGGAACTTTTCACTTGCCACTTTCACTTGGTTGACAGGGACCAGGATTTCTTTCAGATCTGGGTAAATGATTCAATGAAAATTTCTTACCAAACTTAAAAAGACGCTTGTGTAGTGCTCTTTAAACTGTTTTGCTGCGATATTTTTTCGTGTTTCATGTTCGACTCTTACAATTGCATGAACACGCTGCTCAAATGAAGCAATTCGAATACACTGTCACTTCTGCCAAATGAGCATACATTTTCTAGCATACACATCGACAACAAAGTTCAGTCATATTTGAGTAAGATCATGCTTCAGATTGCTAATTACTTTCAATATGATTTCAATTTTATATGACAAAATTGATGAATATTCTAATATACTTTGCATACACAAAGCTCCAAACAAGGGTTCACAAGTCGAGTTAGTTCGTAACAAAGTTTTCGTTATTTGGGAATTGACTCGCAAAATGTAAAAGTTTTATGTAATGAATGTGGAAAACATCAATCATATTTATATTTTCGAAACTGTTGTAAAGAATAGTTGTATGAAAACTATGTTTGGGCACAGAGAACAGACATTCAAGCTAGTACAAACTTGTTTGAAAAAAAAACTGTGTAAAGCATATAAACGAAAACGCGTTTAAGATCACCGTTGCGCACGATTTTTCATGCATGAATTACCAATCTGGTTTACTCGTCAGGTACGTTTTCTCAAACTTTTGAGGATTTTGTTTCTCAATTTTTAACGTATTTTCATAATATTGGGTAGTAAGTTTTCGGAAACTTTGCCAAAAATACGAAATCAATCGGATCAACTGTTTTTTTTTTAAATACAAGCTTCGATGAATTTCTTGCTAGGCCCATTTCAAAAATTAGGCTACAGTAAAAGTTATGAATGTTTGGTTATGAACTACAGTGTTAAGAAATAATCAAAATTTCGAAAATCGCGAAATTTTTCGCAAGTGATTTTTAGACAAAAAAATCATCGAACAGAAAAGCCACTGCAGAAAAGTTCAGTACTGATTTTTTACAAACGCGACTTTCACTGACACTGAATCCACATGACAAAAAATCAATAGTGAAGACATTCATTGTCCTTGATAATAATTAAGAAAAAAAAGTTCGCACATTGCATATATTTGATATGATTTTCGAATAGAATATTATTGGGAAATGAATTCATAAACATTATATCTCAATCTTTTCCAGAATACATGATAAATAAATTCGCCGATGAGCAAAAGCTTAAACTTTCTGAAAATGTTCAGTGCGCGTTGAGTGGTGGATTAATAATCACCACTATTAAGTATTCGAAATTTACTCAGAAATACCGTGGTGGTGGACAGTGATGGCATTTCACCAGAGTTATACACGCTGGTGTAAGATTTATGTCTATACAGGGGATAAAACAAGAAGCGATACAACAAGAAACGAACATCACTCAAAAAGGAAAGCGCACTTCTTCTCAGTGTCGAATAGACAGAATCTGAGTGTGTGCTCGTGGTTAAAGCAGCTGACGGGACTGAAACACATTCTCTTCACATGAAACGCTCTCACGTGCTCTCGCCTGAATACACCCAAGTGACCACTGGTGCGTGTTAGTGAGCGAACACTTCTGTGATCTAACTTTTAAATTTATGTAAGGTAACGACGGCCTTGCTATGACAATCTTTTTCGCAGCAAGGAAAAACTAAATTTTAACGATAAATGGCGCTTTTGCTGATTATGCGTGCCCCACGTTTCTCTTATGCGAACCGTACACCAGAGTCCACCAATTTGGTGTGATCCAGTGCTAGAGTTGAAAGAAAATAAACACTCGCTCTCATGATGCGTGCACACTTCGTATAACAGTGGTGTATATGTGTGAAAGAGAAAAGCTCTCGTTGATGTTGTCATTGCAAGGGGAGAAATTATACTTGCTCTTCGTCACACCGAAGAGATGGACATCTCTGGTGGTGGAGTAATATTATCACTAAAAGCAGCAAGTGCTGTTACTAATAATAGTTATAATGATAATAGAATATTAATAGAAAAAACCTATCACGAAGCATGATATGCAGATGATTAAAAAGTTTTACCCACTTTAGCTTGAATATCTTACGCAGAAATAACAGGAGCGCAGGCTATCGCTACGACAATTCAAATCCGCCATTAAAACGCTGCACTTGCTGTATGTTCGAGACATGCGAAATGTTGTGCTCCTGTTACTTCTATAAATCAAATTTATGATAAATAGCGGTTTATTAGGTTTAATCTAAATAGTGAATTAATATCACGGTCATTATTTCTGTGTCTGAATCCCAATTCAGTTGCGAATTTATTCAGTAGAGAATTTTCTATTGATGAAAATATAATAATTAAAATTTGCACGAATCACTTCGCTGTCGAACTGAAGCGTAGTGAAAATTCCGCAGCGAAATATCATCGTAGACTCTTCTCCCTTTCAATTATCTCTTTGGCGATATTTCTGTGGGTGGAAATTCGTTATCAAGTTTCAAGGACCCAAAAAATCACTTGTAAACTCGAGGTTCATAGTTTTGTGGATGCTTGTTTCATGGATAAAAATTTCGGAAGTGATTTTTTCAGTCATTTTTTAGAAAATCCCTTGAATTGATTTTTCACGAGTGACGATGAAATGAGCTTTTTCTGATCATGATTTTCCCAACACTGGACCATCGAATTACAATAGCATATTGTAATTAACATACAGAGACGCATCGATTGTTCCAGGGGACGCTTATAACTATGATATGGTAATTCAAATGTGATAATTCATCGTGCAAAACCGTATGCGACGGTACTTCTGATCCAATCTTCTTTTGTATAGATTACACAGTTTTTGTTTTATTCTAGTTCTACAGTTACAGTGAATGTAAGGGTCATTCTCTAGCTACTAACACAATTTTATTCATTGGAAATTTCACTACGTCAGTTTGATTTTGAACATTCTTCGATTAGGATTGAATTGATTCAGTGTAAGAGCATGAAAGTTTCCGTAAGTCATGGTCATCAAGATAGAAACCGAGAATGGTAAAGTAGAATTAATGTTAAATAATTCTCACATGTAATGCCAAACAAACACTTTTCAAGTGACATTGCTGTTTGCCCTTCATCAGCTGCGAAAAAACAAGTTTCCACCGCACAATCCAAAATTGTACACATGGTGGAAGTTTACAGTGGTATGGTTCCAGCAGTAGGTCAAGCGACAATCTTCTTGAAATAGCTTGGTCAACCGACGGCTCCGCATATCTTCTTTACGCACTGGTGACCATTTCAATCCAACCGACCCGGCCCAATCGGGGTGAGTACAAAATGTAGCAAAAACAACTCGAGCATAGCCTTTTTGATCCAACACCTACTGGCTGATTGTTCATGTCTATGATCTGAGCAATTTGGCGCACAGATCGGTCAGTTAGAGTTGGGTTCCACGTCGGTTGCAGACGCACGATGACCGGCCAAGATCAGTACTTCAACCATCGGGACGGACAGTACGTCCCCGCGACGGAAGATTTGATAGAAAGTAACCGATATTCTCGAAATCCGCTGGACATTTTCCTACGAGTGACAAAAGTGATTCTATTATTCGTACCAACCTTAATCCGTGAAGTGATAACGTTCCTAGTGGGAGCGAAGAAAAAATCCATCAAAGGCCAAATTGCGCTGGTCACGGGAGGTGGAAATGGACTGGGAAGATCGCTGTGTTTGCGACTGGCCAGGGAAGGCTGTTCGGTGGCTGTGGCCGATATCGATTTCATAGGTGCCGAGAAAACAGCCGAGGAAATTCGCAGACTAGGTGTGAAAGCAGAAGCGTTCAAGGTGGATGTTGGAGAGCAACAATCAGTTGAACAACTCAAGGTTAACGTTGAAAGCAAGCTAGGCCCAGTTGATATTTTGGTCAACAATGCGGGCTTGTTAGCGATGCTGTCACTATCGGAGGGTACATCGGAAGATGTACAACGCATCATCAATGTCAACCTGACCTCTCATTTTTGGGTAATCTAGAAACTCAATTTCCAAGAATGATTCATTTTAGCCACTCGGTGTCCGTTTCAGACTATTCGTGCTTTCAAAGATGGAATGATGGAACGAAGACGTGGCCATATAGTGGCGGTGTCATCGACTTTCGGTGAAGCAATTCTCGTTTTGAGCTAATCAAAAAAAATAAAAACTTATTTTGTGCCATTCCCCAGGTATTGCGGCCTTTGGTCGTACAGTGTGTTACAGTGCGACGAAATTCGGTGTTCGCGGTCTTATGGAAGCACTGAACGAGGAGTTTTTCATGAACGGCTATGGCGATGAAATCTTTGCCACCTGTGTTTATCCGTGTTTCGTTGCAACCAGGAAGGAGTTTTTAGTTTACCTTCAAAAACTTGGGTTCGTGATTGTGAACTTTTTGGTTGTGTGCATTATTAAACCGAAGCTTGTTGATATAATTGCAGCTGTCGAGTCCCAATTCAAACTCCCGATGAAGTGGCCAATTTGACAGTTGAAGGAATGTTGAAAAACAGATGCGAAATTGTGGCATCGCCTTGGTACATGCAGGTGATGCTAAAACTCTATTCGTAAGTACTGGTTTTGTTCTCAGTACTGAGCAATTAAATTTTCATTCATTATTCATTTCAGGCTTATGCCAAACAGTGTGAATCGCTTAGTAGTAGGTATTTTCGTCGATAATTTGCCACAACTAACTGTTAGAAGCTGAGTGGATAGCTTCATAAGTGATGAATATACCTAAATTAACACAAACAATTGTTTCTTTTGAACAACAAAACTACGTGTTAGAGCAGGGCCATTAAAAACCATAGCAACTTTGAAGAAAAAAAAACGCTGACTGTCCGGATTGGAAATTGTTCAATTTACTGTTCAAAGACGAAAATCCGAACCATTCCATTTATCAATCAGCTACGGGCGGTTGTACTAATGATTTATGACTCATACTAAGAGGCTTTTCCATTCCATTCATTAAAACGTACTATCACGAACGTATGTGGTTACCACTTACATTGATAAGTGGAAACAAAAATTTACGCCCTGTTAGGCTACCAATTACCGGGCACCAACCTTGTACACCTTACTTTGAACCGTGCCTGCTCATTCATCACCATCCGTTATGCCACATCAACATCTGGACAGCTTATGTAAGACAGACTATCGGAGCATCGCCGAACATATCCTCTTAATACACCAGTTGCATTGCTAAAGTAAAAGGTAAAGTTTGTTAGTGATATGCTGTCACATTGAACAGACTAATTGAAAGTGTATTCAAATAGCTTTTGTAATTCATCTGAGTAATATCGACGAATTGATTACAACAGCAAAGCACCCCACTGTGAGATAAGCCGATTTGATTAGTTCAGTCACACCCGTTTTGCCACAAAAAACTATTGACCATTGAGAGTGTGAAATAATATGAAATGTATATGTGCAGCCCAGTTGATTCAATGAGACCTTACTTCATTGGTTAAGTGTTTTTGTTCGAATAACACCAAGTGCACCATTCAGACAAGGAGGGTTATTTCCTCTTTTGAGTAAAACAATGCAAAGTAACATTTAATATTTGTAATTTCTTTTTTATAAAATCTAAACTCAAATCTATTCCAAATTTGTGTACTCCATTGAAAAAACACGTAATATAAAATTGAGTGAAAAAGAACAGGAGTGTTTTAGGAGTTCAAACCCCCCTCCCCAAAAAATTATTAGGGAAGACAGGGGACGTGGTTAAACCGGACAGATAAAATATCTTATAAACCTGCTATTATATCGATTCATGGATTGACTTTGTAAACGCGTTTGGAGATAACGCTGTAGAGATTTCTTGGGTACAAAACCTGGTTTTAATAATATTTTTTTAAATTTCTTAAAAGCGTCCGGTTTAGCCCCGGTCTCCCCTATATTATGCAAACACCTCCCATAACTCCCATTATATCTATAAATTTTATTTCCAGACTTTGAAGAACTTCAAATATTAACCATTCAATTCATTAGATATCGTGACATAAAATTTCCGCTCTATTCCGAAACTGTTTCAATAAAACAAAACGGTTTAACTGCTCAAACGAAAATGTTTAATTATCTCGATTGAAAAGAAGATATCAGGTGTACAACTTTGCTTCCGCCGTTTTCCGATAGGTGGCTGTACCGGCTGAGGCTGGTCAAAATACATAGATGATAATGCCTTTAAAGTGAGTGTGTACAGTGCCTAACGAATTGTCATCGCCGTTTCAGTGACAGTTGTTCTTGTTTTCGTATTATTCACGCTCGAAAATATCTGTTTATGTGCCCAATTCTCGCCATTTGCGGGAAGTTTTACTTTTTCGTTACATTTTTAAAAAAAATGCAGCTGAAGCGCATCGAATGCTCTCAGAAACTTACGTTGATACTGCTCTGAGTAAAAGAACGTGTCGGGAGTGGTTTCAACGTTTTATAAACGGTGTTTTCGCTGTCGAAGACAAACATGGTGGTGGAAGTGAAAAAACCTTCAAAGATGAACGACTAGAAGCTACAAGCTCTTAAAACCGGATGAAACCATCACAGGAGATCGCTACCGAACGCAACTGATGCGCCTTAGTCGCGCACTAAAATAAAAGCGGCCACAATATCAAGAGCGACATGACAAAGTCATCCACCAACACGACAATGCTCGGCCTCACTTTGCGACGTGGTCAAAAAATACCTGTAAACGCTGAAATGGGAGGTCTTGCCCCACCCACCATATTCACCACTTCTACCATTTCGGTTGCCGGAAAGATGGGAGAAAGTTGTCGCTAGCGACGGACAATACTTTGAATAATACATCTGTAAGCACTTAAGTATTAAGTATTAAGTATTAAGTATTCAGTATTAAGTATTAAGTATTAAGTATTAAGTATTAAGTATTAAGTATTAAGTATTAAGTATCAAGTATTAAGTATTAAGTATTAAGTATTAAGTATTAAGTATTAAGTATTAAGTATTAAGTATTAAGTATTAAGTATTAAGTATTAAGTATTAAGTATTAAGTATTAAGTATTAAGTATTAAGTATTAAGTATTAAGTATTAAGTATTAAGTATTAAGTATTAAGTATTAAGTATTAAGTATTAAGTATTAAGTATTAAGTATTAAGTATTAAGTATTAAGTATTAAGTATTAAGTATTAAGTATTAAGTATTAAGTATTAAGTATTAAGTATTAAGTATTAAGTATTAAGTATTAAGTATTAAGTATTAAGTATTAAGTATTAAGTATTAAGTATTAAGTATTAAGTATTAAGTATTAAGTATTAAGTATTAAGTATTAAGTATTAAGTATTAAGTATTAAGTATTAAGTATTAAGTATTAAGTATTAAGTATTAAGTATTAAGTATTAAGTATTAAGTATTAAGTATTAAGTATTAAGTATTAAGTATTAAGTATTAAGTATTAAGTATTAAGTATTAAGTATTAAGTATTAAGTATTAAGTATTAAGTATTAAGTATTAAGTATTAAGTATTAAGTATTAAGTATTAAGTATTAAGTATTAAGTATTAAGTATTAAGTATTAAGTATTAAGTATTAAGTATTAAGTATTAAGTATTAAGTATTAAGTATTAAGTATTAAGTATTAAGTATTAAGTATTAAGTATTAAGTATTAAGTATTAAGTATTAAGTATTAAGTATTAAGTATTAAGTATTAAGTATTAAGTATTAAGTATTAAGTATTAAGTATTAAGTATTAAGTATTAAGTATTAAGTATTAAGTATTAAGTATTAAGTATTAAGTATTAAGTATTAAGTATTAAGTATTAAGTATTAAGTATTAAGTATTAAGTATTAAGTATTAAGTATTAAGTATTAAGTATTAAGTATTTATACCTACTCAAAATAAACAAAAATCGTTTAAGGGATTTTTTATTTGCACAAAACGTGCATATTTCGTTTTGATTTTGAACCGATTTTTACAAACTTAGATTCAAATGAAAGGTCTTGTGGTCCCATACAAAATTCCTGAATATTGTTTGGATCCGACTTCCGATTCCGGAATTATTGAGTAAAATATGCAAAAAATTGTGAAAATAAGTGCACTAACTTTTCTCAGAGATGGCTGAACCGATTTTTACAAACTTCGGTTCAAATGAAAGGTCCTGTGGTCCCATACGCAATTCCTGTACTTCATGCGGAACCGACTTCCGGATCCGGAAATATAGAGTAAAGTGGGTTAAAAATTGTATACCATCACTGAAAATGGGGAAAAACCTTTAAAAGTTTTCTAAATCGACCTCAAATCTTTTCAAATTGATAGCTTTTATCAGTAGACGGTCAAACAAACCGATTTCGGTTATTCTTTTAGGAATCGAAGAAAATTATTTTGAAGAATACCACAGTATTATATATGATAGTAGGATTGATATGAAAAAGGCATCATTACATCACTAGGTGGATTAAAACAGGTTTTTTTTAACGGTTTCAAGTTTTCTTGTATCAAAACATCATTTCTATTAATATTTATTTCAGGCGTGGCAAGCATGATGGAGGAGGGAGGTGGGCAAAGTACTTTTTGCCCCCTAAAAAAATTATTGGAGTGGCCATGACCCTCCCCCCCCCCCCTCTATATTTTGGCAACTGGAATAAATATTAAAAAATTTGCTTGAAATATCTTATGATATAACACTTTTTTACGGCTATACCCGTAGTTCATCTCCGTAATCGTTCAGATTTATTAACTGAGTTACTAAAATTTTAAAACTAATTTACTAATATTGGTTATTACTGGAATAGTAGGGAAAATGTTTGTGATTTTTACTTGGTTGCTTTTTATTTGCTCTTAACTCTCCGTTTCCTTTATAAAAATGCTTTATGTATTGCAAAGCTCAATGATCTGTAGTAATAATTTTTTGTGCAATCCAATATTTCATGGAACTTGCCGCCCATGTTTATTGGAACGTCCTGAATCTTCCTCCGCTGATCGCTTCCCTCAGCCCTTTTTCTGAACCCATTTGCTACAACATTTACTTCTTTCGCTAACTTTTTTTTCCTGCCGCACCGTTGGCATCTTAGAGCTTAAGCACCCTAATGAACACTTTAATAGATTTGAAAAACAAACTTGCTAGGTTTTATTTACACGGAATGTGACACACAGAACACGGTAGCCAAAATACACATAAGAAATATGTATCAAAAGTGGTAGTTCTAACCGATTCGCATTGATAAGTACGATGGGTCGTGGCCAATACCAAATCGATGCTAGAAGTAGAGTTAAAATAATGGTTGGAATGAACAGGATAAAGTGCAGATAAAGTGGTGATCAAATCACCCTCGAACTCTCGATACGAACGTAGAGCCCCTATATCACAAATATTTGACTTATTTGCAATAGGATTGCCGTAAAGTCGAAACCAATAACAACGCTTTCTGCTAATTTGAGGGCAAACATTAGCGTATAAATATGTGAGTTAACCTTTGAAATGTAGCTACTGTTACTTTTGAACACATGTTTTTGGTTCATGTCTGGAAATCATACATCTCGGAAAATATTCTCTCATTACCACAATATAGAGACCAGTAGTCAAGCAGGATTTGTGTAACCTTCAAATGTCGAACTTAACAAACTTCGTTCTGTAAAATTTAAAGAAAATGTTAGAATGTTTTATTGAATTCAAATGAATTGAATACAGCCGGAAAAAAGATAATGAATTTGAAATTCCCCTGCGTACAGAGTTGATACACAAATTTACATACGAACTGGTTGCAATACAAGATCGGTAAAACAATTATCACAAATTGAAGTAAATACGCAGCATGAACCGAAAAAACGAGACTCATCTTAACAACCCATGCCACCGCAAGATAGCGAATCAGTCGAGTTTCAACTGAGCGTGGATTAGGCTGGTTTCGGCGTAAGAATGTCAGTTAGGAAAGAGCAATACTTCGGAAGTACGGACAGTTCGTATGAGGCTGCCGTCAAACATCATTCCGGAACGAAGAGTCTCTTCAGCATCAATCGGTTGGAAGAAGTGCTGAAGGCAATCTTGTTGGACGTACCAAAAGTGTTTAAACTTCTACTACTCGTAGCGTGGGTCGGCTTACGTCACTCAGTGAAGTTGTTCTTGCCGGCTCAGCGCAAATCCATTAAGGGTCAGATTGCGCTGGTCACAGGTGGAGCCAACGGATTGGGCAAAGCACTTTGCCTTCGCTTGGCGCGGGAAGGCTGTTCGGTGGCCGTAGCCGATGTAGATTTCTCTAGTGCGCAAGCAACTGCCGAAGAAGTGCGAGAATGTACCGGGGGCAGTGTCAAAGTGCAAGCGTTTCACGTCGACGTCGGGGACTTCAATTCGGTGGCACAGTTGAAACAGAACATCGAGAAGACCCTTGGACCGGTCGACATACTAGTCAACAATGCAGGACTGCTGGCGATACTGTCACTTTCCGAAGGAACACCGGAGGATGTACAGAAGATTGTCAACGTAAATCTGATGTCACATTTCTGGGTGAGTGGAATTTTTCAGGGTCGTGGTCAAACTTACACCGACGTAGCGCGCAAGATTTCTTCGATTTGTTGTGCAAATTATCCTCTAGTGCCCAAGCTGGTTGAGTTAATTATAGTATTAAAAAATGGGGTTCACCAACCAGCTACGTAGCTAACACTAGAAGGTCAAGATGAATACTCTATGATAGGATACCGATGTGAACGGTGCAAAATGGATGTTGTTGTAAAATTATTGCCGATGAGTGCATACTACTCAACATAGAATGTGGTGGTCATAGAAGTTGCTTTAAAAATCGATGCTGCATATACAAAAATCGGAAATACGTAGTTGGATAAAAATTGTTTTCAGGAAGAAGTTGTAGGAAATCGATTGAGCATCCTAAAAATAGGATCAACCAATTTTTCTAACTCAGCCAAAAAGTCTGGCTTTACATTTGTTTGTGAGTAATTTATCGAAAAAGATATCAATTCAATTGTGGAGACGACTTTGAACAACTTGTTGCACTGTACATAATGAAAAACAAAGTATAGCACCAGCAAAGTTTCTAATGTGATTGCACCTTTATTTATAAAATAATTCTGCACTCTTTTTTGCGAGTTTAAGGTTAAACATAAACCTGTTTATTTATTAATTAAGTCGCCAAACTATAGTATGTAGACTATTGCATTACATACATGTGAAACTTACTGAAATAAATGTAATGCACATTATCTACGGTGTAGATCTTATTAAATTAAAATATTGTTTGAGCTGAGTTTCGTCATTGTAAAGTCAATTGCTCCGCAATGCATATTGTAAATAGACATCATTTGATTTAATGGGCCAAATTTTGTATAACTGGTACGATATTGGTTGCCGGGAGGGTATATAAAAATTAAGTTCAAACAGAAGTGCAGATGAATCAACCCGATGCGTAACGATGTTATGTATAAATGAGCCCATTAATTGTTCTCGACGCTCTTCTAGTGTGTGGATGTCAATGAGCATGCAACGGTAGAGGAACTATTGTCCAGTCTAACTTACGGAGTGCAAATAATAGGAATTTCTGCTGAACTGATTCAACACGTTTCTTGTGAATGATTGAGAATAGTGACCAAACAATGCTATAATCTTCAAGTAGCGACCTTACGTAAGCAATGTATAATGTTTTAATCGTGTAGTAATCGCTAAAATTACAGTTGAAGTGTTTTATAAATGCAAGCATGTCATTAGTTCTGCTTATTATCGTATTATAGTGATCGATGAAAGTCAACTTTTTATCTAAAATTATTTCCAGGTATCTAATTCTTATCGCCTGGTTTAATTGTGATGTCTGGTGTGTTTCGTTTCCTACTGAAAGCGATTACTTTACATTTATTAACGTTTAATTTCAAAAGCCTATTGTTACACCAGACATGAAAAGTTTCCACTTAATCTTGAAATAACGCATTATCTACTTCCGTTTTTATTTCTAGAAAGAGCTTCATGTTCACAAATAAAATGAATATGAGAGGGCCTAGAGAAGAACCTTGTGGAACTCCTGAGGTGACTAGAATATAGTAGGAATATAGCTATCGATCAGTCAGATACGACTCAAGCCATTTGAGTAGTTCAGGGCCAGTTTCTATTTTTGGTAGTTTGAATAATAACATAGGTATATCAATGCGTTCAAATGCTTTTCTGAAGACAGTATAGAGAGCTTCTATATGATTACCCTTATCCATTTCAGAGCGTGAGTAGTTGAAAAATTCGAGTAAATTTGTTTTAATCGAGCGATCCTTAAAAAATTCATGTTGCATATTTTTAAGTTGAAGAAACATTTTTTCATTGACTATCGTTTTAAAAAGTTTAAGAATGCACGAGATAATTGCACACAACTGATATTTTTCCACTTTTAAAAATTGGTGCTAAATAGGAGTTCTTCCATAATTTAGGGAAAATGTTGGTCATGAGTGATATATTGAATAGTCAAAGCAAGGTTGTGGCCAGTTCCAACTATATTTTTTCATAAATACGGGAAGAATTCCATCAAGTCCAGAGATAACATATCTAATTTATGGAGTGCTTGCATAATACCTTGGACATTAATGTGATGAATATTACTGTCACAAACATGGTCTGGGAAGAAATTGAAATAATCACGATTGCAAATAGTACACAAATATCTTCCGAGGTGTCACCAGTTTTACCCTTGAAGAACATTTTTGAGGGACAATTAAAAGATTTTAATTTAGTTTTTACGTAATCGAAGAAATTCTTCGGGCATGATTACACTCTCCGTTTTTGAGTTGTAGTCCTCAGATGCAATTTCAATAGCCAGATTTAATTGATCACAAGTTTTTAAGTAAGTTCCCTAGTTGACGCTACTGCTGTCTCTTTTGTATATTTTATGGACCTTCTGTTTTCTATTTTTTCAGATCATTATACCAAATTGAATATTTGGAGTTATGTCGTCGCCAGATTCTCTTAAGTGTTACTTGATCATTAATAGTATCAAATATTAGACTCATGAACAAATATGCACAACAAAATTGCAGTGTGAAATTCTTCATTTTTCCATAATCGGATTAGAGATTCGGCGAGACAGGAGTCTTCTTGCGAATTTGTCAATAAAAAATCTTAGTGATAGTTTTGTTGATTTTTAACGTGATTAATTTGGTTGAGTCCTGAGCTTGCAACTTGATCAAAGATATATTGGAGGGTTTCATTCTCTCATATTCATAAGAATCCCAATTAGCATCGCATCGTCTATAGAATCCGTCCATGTGACTGCAGTTCATTTTAACGTAACAATGCTTATTCAGTCAGCAATAGCAAATTTATAACACAAAGCAATTTCCGTAACAGTGTCTGACATAAATCTGGTCTCGTAACTAGTTAAAATAAAAACAAAAATTTCTTATTAGTAACAGAAACTAGTACAGTTTTGATATCATTCTGTTATGGTTTACTGATCTGGTCACTGAAACACTCAAATAGAATATGAATTCGGACGTTATATTGAGAGATACTCTCGGATTACTACAGATAATAGAAAATATTTAAAAATCTACAGTAGACAGCTTCCCAAGAAAAAGTGTCAAGTAAAAAAAGGCTCAATGACATATTCGCAATCGATAAAAATGCCTTCTTTTTTTATCAGTAGGTAATGGGCATACAATTTATTCAAACTTCGGAAATTCTATCCGAGTAATACAAACTTTTTTGTCCAAACTTGCAGTTTCTTGACAATATCAGTCACAATTGATCTTGTAGGGGCGGGTTCCACTAGGAAATTGATAGTACCTATTATCATTCTCCGGACAGGACCAGTCTAGATGCCATGTGGAATCTGGCAAAAAAAAAACTTAACCAAGTATAGATCCACAGGGTTCCTGCTTCCATGTTGTAAAAGGCGACATTTGCATGAGTTTCTTTTTTCCTTCAATTATCAGATAGCATTTGAAACTTTCCTTCAGTTCCCACAAATAAGTGAACAGTGAATCAAGACGTTCCGGGATTTCAATATCGGATATTGTTAAAACGTTCACTCGGGAAGTCCATGAGTTTTTTAGTACATCCGAGCATCTTGAAAACTTGTGTCACTTGTGGAGTACGCAGTAGTATATACGACCTGTAGTAACAACAAGTGTTGGACTAACATCCCCTCCCTTTTTAAACGATCTACGATCAGGCCTGGCCGGCGCCGGTACTGATCAATCAATTCTTGAGTTCCCAAAAGATGTACATTGAAAGATGATTTGTCAGTCCCAGGTCTGATCATCTAGAAATTCTATGTACAATTTCTGTTAATCCAGATCAGTAACGAAGTAGCATCTAGGGGTGGTCGCTCAAGCTCAATATCTGTCACAATTGATCTTGAAAACTAAATATACCTTATCGTCATACCAATCAAACAAGCTAGAAATTGTGAGAATTCGTCAACTATTCACGGAGATATCGTTTTTTGTTTTGTGTAGTAGATTTTTCCGCCATATCCCAATAGTAGAAATTTTAAACGAAGATTAAATACATTGAAGTCTTTTTTTATGCGAGTTTACGAGCCGCAATAAAAAAAACCGCATAACTCTGAAACTTTGTATAAAAAAAAACCGCAGAAACAAAAACCGCATAACTCTGAAAATTCACATAAAGAAAAACCGCATTACTCTGAAACTTTGCATAAAAAACCGCAGAAACAAAAACCGCATAACTCTGAAAATTCGCATAAAAAAACCGCATAACTCCAAAACTTTGCATAAAAAAAACCGCATAACTTAATCTCACTGCTAGGTGGATAAATTATGTTTTTTGGTATAAGTTGGTTGGAATATCTTTCCAATTTAATCCATAAGGAAATACGCAAAAAATACGCGCAAAATTCCAACCGCTGGAGTAGAACGAATCGTCGCACAAAGCATAACAGAAATATTTCCAGCGATTGAGCGCAGTGGGCATACCACAAGTTTTGTTGGATTGTAAAACAGACTCTGTTGATTCGTCAAGGATTTTTGAATATTTCACACTTTGAATACACAATACTAGTTCAATCTTCATTGTTATTGATTCCGATTGCACTAGTACCATTAGTATTTATAATGGAATAAGATGAGGTTATATTTATAAGTATTGACTAACATGCTAACAATGTATATACCTGAGTTTAGCAGCAACAGTATTCTCCTTCTACAGAATGATTGAAAACAAGAAAACTTTCAAGTATTGTCGACATTTCTCACAATACTCATTTCATTATATTCAACTTTTTGTTATCCCAACACAGAACCCAATGTTGCATAAATTCGTATCATTGTTTGATGTGTAATTTTTGCTCACGATATAATGCCACTGAACCCACCGAGCATTTCTAACACCACCACAATACGAAACAGCAGCGCGCAATAAATGCAGAAACTGCTGAAAAGTTTATGTAAAATGCTTCAAATTTCGGTTTTTTGGCGAACGTTTTATAATTTTGAGTTGCATTTTAAGATTCTTTATGAAATTTTGCAACAAACATTTTTTTTGCAATTCTATTATCATCCCCGTGGAACGGAGCAGTACCCATTTATACATTTTAAAACTCTTCTTAATCCACCTAGTGGTGTGATAATGCCTTTCTCTTTCTTCAAAACAGTCTATTAAAAATATTTTTTCTTTTTACTAAATAATTGGTACACTAATTTGGGCTCATTTTTGACACCAATTGATTCAGGTTGAATCGAGTAGTTCACGAAAGCATGCCTCAGTGTTTATATCACATAGTAGGCATCATTTTCCAACCCCCCGTCTATGGTAATTTCTCAAGATCTATGGAAATTCCACTACGTGGTTAAGACTTTTTTTTGATTAGCATCACTCTTCTCATACAAATAGGTAACGCAAATGACAAGCGCTTGGTTGGAAAATGATGCCTACTATGTGATATAAACACTGAGGCATGCTTGTCCCCCCCCCCCTCGACGAAAGTCGATTTTTTAAGAAATTTTTTTTTCGAAATTTCATTAAATTTCCGAAATCGAAAAAATGATTTTGATGCCAAAAGTCTTAGAATTGCATGAAACGTCGAGATTTAGTGTCATCTCGGAAAAAAAATTTCTAAAAAAATCGACCTTCTGGGAAAATATCAACATTTTTTCTAAATCCCAGTAGACGATTTAAAAAAAACATTTTAGCAATTCTAAGACGTTTGACATCAAAATTTTTTTTTCTATTTTTTTTAACCTTTTGAACGATAGCGCTTTACGAAATTAGAGGTGATCCCAAAATATTGGCACCCTTATATACATTAGAGCGGTGAAAACAACGTGTTTTGTCGGTTACGTCACTTATACCATCATATATCCGGAACCAAAAGTCTCAACCATTTTATCTTTGAACTTGATCAATGGCGACAGTAGTTTTCAAACGAGCATAAGTTTGTTAAAATCGGTTCAGCCATCTCTGAGAAAATTGAGCGCGTTTAAATATCTTCGAAAAGTGCACACACACACACACATACACACACAGACCTTTTCCGATCTCGTCAAACTGAGTCGAATGGTATATAACACTATGGGTCTCCGAGGCTCCATTCGAAAGTCGGTTATCCAGCAATTCTAATATCTTTCTGTAGAGAAAGCCAAAACCAATTTTGGCTCGGCAAAGCAAAATTTCAAAATTATAAGAATACTTAGTTGTGACAAATTTAATTTCGGAATCTTGAGTGTTTTTGGTTTTTCAAAAATCGATTTTTGAATACTTGATCAAAAACGCGATTCGTGCATTCCGCTACATTTCACCATAATATTGAAACGCTACTAGGAAAGATGTCCAAAAAGCGAATTGCTTTGCCGCGTCTTCTGACCCGTTATAGTTGATTTGTTGTAATAAATTTATGGTTCAAATCGATCATTTTTTACTCCAGGGTTTAAAAGCTCATACACCACACCTTTCTAATCCCACCAAACATAGAGCCCTCTTCCCGAATCGATCTGGTTTGCAGTCGATGTTGATGGTTATCCCGGATTAACCCATGATTTTTTCTTTAAAATAAGTCCAGTTTTCATCGTCAGTAACAACTCGATGCAAAATTGAATTTTTTCGTTCAGTTTCTCCAGTGCTTTTTCAATTTTTCACCTGTATTTCATCCAATTCATTTGGTACCCATTTTGAACACTTTTAGATTTTTCCCATAGATTATATTCTACGATGATTTCTAACTTCCAAATCTCTGCCGTTTAAACTAATTTTTGAATGTTGCTTCTGATCACCACATGTTACTATAATCATTCGAAACGACTCAAATAAGGACAGGTTCTTCCAAAAAGCGTGTTTTTCAAGAATTCCACTTATTGTTTAAACAATATTTCAAAAATATAATTTTTACTGATAGAAGTACATTTATTCAACATATTTCTTTTTATTTATTCGGCGGCTCTGAAGACAGCTGCTCAAACTCATTCGTTTTACTGGTGGCTGTCATCATTTCTTGGAAACCAATCTTCGGAAATCAAAAGGCTAAACAGTTCCATATTCTGCATCGAATTGGCTATGGTCGGAACTAGAATGACAAATTTCCACCGAGGAAAAACAAAATGGCGACCAGTTTTTTAATTTTCGATCTTTTTTAGCACTGTTGTGAATCACTTTTTAAATAATAAATATTTTTGGTTGTATTTTCGGCCATAGAGAAATATCTAACGAGTAAAATTCCGTTCGTTCCGCAATAATGTTAAAAAAAACGTGGTATTGAGACTTCTTGATCTCGGTCGGGACTGACTCTACATCACTTCTAGGAGTGTTTTCCACAAATTTCCGGAAAAAAATAATATGATATTTTTTAAAAAGTTTTTGAAGGAATTTGGCTTTAAATGAAGCAATACTTTCCGCAAATTAGCACCAGATAGTACATAAGATATTGTTTGTTCAATGACAATGACTAGATTTCCGGAACTAATTAAAAACTTTTAACTTTAAATTCACTTTTCAATTCTTTCAGACAATCCGTGAATTCAAAGCTGGTATGGTCGAGCGACGGCGGGGTCACATTGTTGCAATTAGTTCGGTGTTAGGTTTGTAAAATATCTTTAAATTCTTGCTTGATTAGCCCCAGTAAGGTGAAAACAATTGCAGGTATGATACCTTTCGGTCGGACGATCTGCTACAACACGACGAAGACTGCGATCAATGGTCTGATGGCCTCGTTGAACGAGGAATTTTACCTGAACGGTCTGAGCGATGAACTGCACACCACCACAGTCTATCCGGTCGGTATCAGAACCCGGAAACAATTTGTTGATCTTATGCACGAATTAAGGTAATTGTCGTAAAAAAAAAACATTTTCGGCATGCTTATATTCTAACTTTCAAAACAGGTTGCGGATGCCTTGGCATTCCCCGGAATACGTGGCCGATAGAATCGTTGACGGTGTACTAGAGAATAAAACCGATGTTGTTCCAAGCTATTTTTACGTCAGAATATTTATCAAATATTTCGCGTAAGCTTTTCAATACGATTCTATGTTACAATTCTAACAATTTTCTCTTGTTTTCTGTTGCAGTATTTTGCCCACCACATTCATACGCTTGTACTCAGACATATTTGTGGGAAAAGTTCCACAGCTCACAGAATAACGGAAAGCATTGCTTATTGCTAGGAAATAAAGGATTAGTTTGAATAAATAAAGTCAGGGTTGAAACAATACATGTAGAGCATTATCAATTCGCGTTTCGGTGCTGCATGCACACCAAAATTTCTGAGTTGCACAAGTGACTTAATTCCTCACACGATGTAATTCATAAAGACCTAATTTTTCAAATGACGGAAAATTTCATTTGCCATGACTTAATGCAAAGACATCATATTAACAAGATATACAGCACTCACATTTCCCGAACAAATGATTAGCAACATCGTTTTTTGCGAGAATGCTGTGAGTCTGCATCGAATCTCGTACATAAATGTATGGGAGAGAAATGTCAAAATCGTGTGCGCAAAATAGCAGACTGCGCACCCATACAATTGACATGATATGTTGAATGTGATGCCGTGCGATAGCGTAGCTGAACTGAAGATTGATTTCGCTCCAGACTGACAGGGTCTGCTTAATGTTAGATTAGCTTGAATTTTACTGATTTCGACTTGATGAGCATTCGGCTAGCGGGTGAGCCAGCACGAATTCTAGCGCACCAATTATCAACCAAGCAGATATGTGCTTCTGTGGCTCAATCGATTAACAGACGTATTTTACGATCCAATGATTTTTGGTTCAAGTCGTGGCGGCGGTCGCTATCAGTATTCAGTTTTATTTTTATTTATTTTTTATTTCAATGAATTTCATGTCATGGAATTTTAGATACATTATTAAGTGCTCTTCCACGTAATTTTGCGTGAACTGTGACGCTTCATTCATGTGCATCTAAAATGATGTAAAATCACGAGGTTTTTTCGATGTGTGTGGGTACTGGTTTGTGCTAAGTGCAAGTGGAAAAAAATGAAATTTTTCGGAAGTGATTTTTAGACCAAAAAAATCATCGATCAGAAAACTCACTGAAGAAAAGCTTCACTACTGATTTTTTGCAAACACAATTCTATCTAGAGATGGTCGGGTTTCGAGTATTTGTACCCGAACCCGACGAGTGATGGTCGGGTTCGGGTTTGGAAAAATTTATGTTTGTCGGGTTCGGGTCGGGTACTGGTGACATTTTTTTTTCATTTTCAACATTACGGGTTGGGTTCGGATTCAAACATTTGATCGGGTTTCGGGTATTTGAACCCAAATACTCGATAGTTTTTTCGGGTTCGGGTCGAATACGAGTAAAGATTTTTATTTTTAACGGGTACGGATCGGGTTCGGGTTTAAAAAAAGCTTATCCATTTTCACTAGTGCACATTCTCTTCGATGATATTAATGGAAAAAGTTCTCAAATTGAATATATTGATATTATGATAAATTCGCCGATGAACAAAAACTGAACCACTCTGAAAATGTGCAATGCACGTGAAGTAATATCATCACTAAAAGTAGCATGAGCTGTGATTAAGAATAGTTAGAATGAATGAAGAAAAAAAAACAATCACAGAGCATGTCGCAGAGCTGACTAAAAATTATTAACCAATTCAGCTTGAATAACATGCACAGAAATAACAGAAGTGGTACGCGCTGTTTGATCGGATTTAATCTGAATAGTGCAGTGTAATCAACCAGCTGCAATTAAAACAACCTTAGTTACAGTTGCTATAATCACCATTCTGAGTGTGGAAAAATATATTGCTCACATCATATTGTCATCCTACGTTCATCGAAAATATCGCAGTCATTCATCAACTTATCAGCGTTTATTTCTCAGTTGCAAATTTATTCTATAGAGATTTTTATATTAATGATATTATTAAATCTTGCACGAATCAGTGTCGAACTGAAGCGTAGTAGAAATTTAACATGAAAATACCATCAGAGACTCCTCTAGCTTTCGATTAGCCTTCAGCGATATTTCTGTGAGCGAAAATTCGTCATCAAGTTTCACTGACACAAAAAATTACATATGCACTTCGAGGATCAGAGATTTGGGTATGCTTGTTTCATGAATGCAAATCTCGGAAGTGATTTTTTAAGTCACTGAGTTTATATAGAAAAACTCATGAACTGATATTTTCACGAGTGATAATGAAACGAACTTTTTCTGGTCATGATTTTTCGAACATTGCAAAGCTATTTACTAATTTTACGAATGGTTTACTGACCTCAGCCAACGTTTCAACGTAAACCGTTAAGCAGACATGAAGTTAATGCTATTTGCGAAACACGCTGACCCGAAGGAGCATTGCGTTAGTATCTCTTTGATAATTTCATATACTACACTTTCTAACCACCATCGATAAATAGTAGCCAAAACATGCTACAATACTTATTCAAACCGTTTGTGGTGTTGGATTAAAAAATCAACACTAAATATGGACTAAAACTCTTGAAATAGTCTTAAACAACATTGAATTAAAGTTCTTGGCAGTTATTGGCAAGTTTAATGTCGTCAGTTCGCAAAATCTATGATGCAACATTTTGTGTCAAAACATCAACCAAATGTGCTAGGTTTTATTTCTACGGAAGGGGCCAAACCGGAGCCATAAACAAAACACGGTAGCCAAAATACACATGAGAAAGTTGTACCAGAAGTGGTTGGTCAAACAGAATTGCATTGGTAAGTACGACGGGTCGCGTCCAAAAACAAATGTATGCCGGAACAAGTGCTGTCTGTTGACTAAAAGAGATACAATAGTGCAATGGAATTCGTGTCAAGAAATCATTTGTCTCTGAAATATGTACCATCGACACGGCTAGTGGATGTAGATTTTATATCAGAGATCAGTAATCGACAAAGAATTGTGTAACTGCCAATACCGAGCCGAGTTTAACACACTTCAAACGGTACAGTTTTCCAATTATCCATTTTTTTATTACTTACCCAGTAGTATCAACATGTTGCACTTCAAATCACAACAAATCGAATTTCGCTTAATCCCTGCATCTAGAATTGATACTAAAATTTACAGGCGGTCACACGAGATTGTTAGAATGATCAGCTCGAAGCAAATATGCAGCGTGCCTCGATTAAACGACGCCCGTTGCAACTTGGCACCACACGCTAGCGGAGGCTAGCGAATCAGTCGAGTTTCAACTGAGCGAGGGTTCGGCTGGTTTCGGCGTTAGAATGCCACTTAGAGAGGAACAATACTTCGGAAGTACGGACAGTTCGTATGAGGCTGCCGTCAAACATCATTCCGAAACGAAGAAACGGTTTAGCATCAATCGGTTGGAAAAAGTGTCGAAAGTAATCTTATTGGACGTCCCAAAAGTGTGTAAATTTCTACTACTCGCAGTGTGGGTCAGCTTATGCAACTTGGTGAAGTTGTTCTTACCGGTTCAGCGCAAATCCATTACCGGTCAGATTGCGCTGGTCACAGGTGGAGCCAACGGATTGGGCAAAGCACTTTGCCTTCGCTTGGCGCGGGAAGGCTGTTCGGTGGCCGTAGCCGATGTAGATTTCTCTAGTGCACAAGCAACTGCCGAAGAAGTGCGAGGATGTACCGGGGGTAGTGTCAAAGTGCAAGCGTTTCACGTCGACGTCGGGGACTTTAATTCGGTGGCACAGCTAAAACAGAACGTCGAGAAGACCCTTGGACCGGTCGACATTCTAGTTAACAATGCAGGACTGCTGGCGATGCTGTCACTTTCCGAAGGAACACCGGAGGATGTGCAGAAGATTGTCAACGTAAATCTGATGTCGCATTTCTGGGTGAGTGGAATTCTTCAGGGTCGCGGTCAAACTTACACCGACGTAGCGCGCAAGATTCTTTCGATTTGTTGCTGCAAATTATTCTCTAGTGCCCAAGCCGGTTGAGTTAATTATAGTATTAGTAAATGGGGTTCACCAACCAGCTACATAGCTAACACTAGAAGGTCAAGATAAATACTCTATAATAGGATACCGATGTGAACGGTGTAAAATGGATGTTGTTGTAAAATTATTGGTGCGCTCGACCAGAGAATTGCCGATAAGTGCAAGCTGCTTGACATGGAATGTGGTAGTCTGTTTAGAAAAAATCGTTATGGGGACAAAATCGAACACCCTTTGCTCCGTTGTCATAGATTCGGATGTCTCATTTAAATCGTTTTTTTTTTTCATAGAAAAGTCGATTTATTTATGTTGTACTTTACACATTTACATAATTTATGGGTGGGATATGCAGTTTAAACGTGTTGGTTCTATTAAAACAGTTCAGTATTATAGGAGGAGTAACATTCGATTCCGTTCTGTTTGAAGTGACTTCGAAATAACAGGAGCAACTGTACAAGCTTTTTGCTTCGTAGTTTCAAAATGAACTTAAACAATCGAACAGATTCAAAAGTTAAATTAAATATGGTACATTATTCATGTCAAAACTAAAGATTGAAACGAAACGCGACTGACACATAGTATTTGATTAAGTTCATCGAAATCCGATCATAAAATTGCGATATCGCAGTTTTTGATTTTTGCGATAGTTGACTCAATTAATTTCTTTTTGATTCAACCATTATGGTTCTTGAGTAGTTAAAAATGTGTTGTTCTAAGTGCTGTCAAATGTCGGGGACAGCTAAAAAAATATCAATGAAAACAACATCGACGGTTGAAGCGTTTGGGAAAATTGTGTTCATTTGATTTGAAGAAATTTATGATTCCATAACAAGTACCGAACAGCGGTATCGGGATAAAGTTAACCTTGTTTAAGATGAAAAAGATTTGGTGACAAATTATAAAACGTTTACTTTACGTTAAATCCATGTTAATGAATGATCATCTCGTAATCAATGCAATGTTTCAAGCGATTGGTTCAATGTTCAAAGAAGAATGTCCATCTTTTTTCATGATTTATAAAAAACAACGTGCTTAATCCACCAAGCAGTGAGATGATACCTTTTTTTTATCAATCCGCATGTGTTTTTTGCATGAATATTCGTCGGTGTTTTAGTTTTCATGACATTATTTTAATTACCGTCGTTTAAGGCTACAATTTGAGATTTTATTCGTAAATCGGATCGAATTTTATTCTAAGCGTGTGATAATCGATTGAACATTCCATGAGATGTTGGAGTAAGTTCCACTTTAGAGTTTTTCGTAATTATTTATGGTTCTTCCAGAGCCGGTATTCAGCAACCA
Source organism: Malaya genurostris (assembly GCF_030247185.1). Taxonomy (NCBI): domain Eukaryota; kingdom Metazoa; phylum Arthropoda; class Insecta; order Diptera; family Culicidae; genus Malaya; species Malaya genurostris. The sequence continues at coordinate 259,000,647 of NC_080572.1, forward strand.
GCATAACCCACAAAGATTCGTATGGGCATAAATTATTATGACGAATAAATTGCAATAGTTTTGAGTCCAACTGTCATCTTCTAAATTGGTTTGAACCCTGTAATACCAGAATCGGCATTCAGAATTCGATAAAATTCATTAATTTTGTATGGGATCATAAATCCTTTAATTTGAATTCTTGTTTTTGAAATTCGGTTTGGCCTGTTTTGAGAAAACGAACGTAGGCGAAGTTAGTTAAATTCATCTGAGGAGCTGTATTGTTTACATTTGATTCTAAATTTTTGAAAATCAGTGTAGATATCTTTGAGAAACCGCAATGCAAATTAAATTTTTGGGTACCTTTCGAATCGAAAACTGAATACCGTTAAAACTGAAATAAGTTTACTTGGTTATCGACTATCCGAATCTGCAACTCCGATAAACCCTATTAATGTATGTGGAATGCACATTTTTAAACTATCACCATGTATCCCTTTGAACCGGAAGTAATATGTTTCATAGGATCTTAAGACATTTCATTTCAATCTTAGCTGGTTCTTAGATCGGTTCAACCATCTACGAGAAAAATGAGTTACAAAATTTTAATTTCGTTTCAAATACCATTCTGTAGTTCCGGAACCGGATCTCGGATCGGATCTAAACATAATTCAGGAACCTTGTTTAGGAGCATGCGACATTTCATATGAATCTGAGTTTGTAGAAAACGGTTGAGTTTTGCTGATCTCGACGAACTGATTCGAATGATATATGGGTGTTATGTTCTTCCAGCATTTATTGCTGTTAGTAGTTTAAATCAATATAATTATGGAAAAGCTTTCAGCTCGAAAATGCTGCCATTATCTGGTTTACATATGTTATATTCGAACGATTATGTTGCCAAAAACGAACCGTGCTAAAATCTGTCCGAGGCAAAGTGTCATGAAAAAGGATGCTATACACAGTCTTTTTGGTACTTAGAAACAATTTTATGTAACAGTATAAAAAATTGTGTTTCACATTGCTCCCAAGCATTGCTTTGTCATCTAAAGTTTGAACGAATTCTATACCTATTTTTATATTTATAAAAAAAGGTAAAACAGTAGATTTGGCCCAAAATATGAAAACAAAGATTCCAATGCGCAGAAGCGTAGAATTAGACATAAGTGCACATTAGCGTATACATTTATTAATAACCTGGGCTGGAAAAGCAAGATTATAAAATCGTCCAATCGAGAACACTGCCAAAGAAGATCACTTGTGATTTTTCCCAATAAAAATCACTACTGATCTGATCATTTTAAGATCAGTTTATCAGTGATCTTCAAATCACATCGATCAAAATCGGTACTGATCTTTCGTCACACAAAATCTAAAATCATTATTGATTCGATCAGCTTTAATCTTTGTGGATGAGAGTCACATATGGTCATGTTCAGACATGAATGCCGATTGATCTACGTCTGAAATCGTTGATCTTCCGCTTACAGGTGTGAAAATTAGTGATAACAGTAATCCTACAGGAATTAATGACCAAGGGTAACGCGTGTCAATGAGATTTTCAAAATAATGGAAAAATGTAAATTTTATATGATTGGAAAATGCAAAAATGTAAATTTTATATTATTGGAAAATGCTTCTCTAACACTCTTTCTCACCAGAGTTGGGAAAAATACCGGTTTCGTTACGGCACGGCTTATGTAGTTTGAACATATGTTCCCGTTTGATGCACCCCGTGTTTGAATTCGCAACCGATTGTTTGATTCGCAATAAAAAGAATGCTAGATTTAAAGAAATGAATGCTAGAACCTATTCCGGCAGCATTCACTTCGCAATAGCAATATACAATGCGAAATTAGTAAAAAAAATTTCACACCACGTATAGTGATTAGAGCGACAAAAGACTCTTCAACTTCCAGCTGTTTTGGTGCTGATATGATGCTCATGCAATAGCAATAAAACGCTTTTTGACATGACTTTAATTTATAGAAGTAACAGGAGCGAAGGGTTTCGAAAACATACAGCACGCGCTGTCTTTGAATGGCTAGTTTTAAATGCCGTAGCAAAACCTGCACTCCTGTTACTTCTGTGTATGATATTCAAATAATAAATCAAATTATCAGCTGCATGACATGATTTGTGATTGTTATTATTCATTATTATTGATCACAGCATATATGTTATAAGCTGTATTAAAATTCTTTCAATCATCCTTCTAGTGCAGAGGCTACACTCCTAAAAAAATGAAATTTACGTTTGACGTAAATTCAAGCATACCGTAATTTATTCGGTGATGACACAATCACCCTTATTCTTGTTTACGTCCGTATCGACCATACGACGAACGGGTACTTTCGAACGAATACGAATAAGCCATTCTTGTTTTCACTCGAATGAATTCGAACGCGACTCGTTTGCCACAAAATATTAAAATATCAATAAACTTCTTCGAACAAAGGCTAAGCCTTGATGAAACCAGCCCAATTCTTGTGATTAACCATATGCGAAACACTAGAATGTATGTCAGTTTAGCTTCAAACGATACGTGTATTCGAACATCATACGTACGAACGAAAAGTCCCATTCCCGTTTACGGACGAATAGACGAAATGCCGTGGTTTCGATTCGTCATTTTAATGTGCGAATCAACCGTTCGAACACATTGAAAAAAGTTTAACCGATTTCCAACAAATTAATTTTCGAATCTAAAGATGATTTGCAATCAAATCATAAATTTGAGTTTTGCATAGAACATTTAGAAAGCATATCAGTCATAGTAAAATGCTGGTTTTTCTGGCGAGCCTTCGAATATATGCGCAGTTCCAAGCTTTTGCGGATCAAATTTTACATCTATTAGGTATTTTATGGAAAATACGCCATGGGCAAACGTGTTTTATTTTATATTAAATGCATGATTTTACTAATGTAATAAATATGTAGACTATCGAAAACATGAAAAAATTGCATGAAAAAGGAAACATATTTTTCGCAGATACTACTGATCGGGCTGCTATTTTAAATGCTGTTTTTTACTTTGCACGAGGTTTAATTTGAAAATTTCATTTACCGATTTGGATGAAATTGGTCCTGAGTACGATATTTATTTATTATGTAGCATTCGTCGCTTTCTTGATGCTTGGGATCTTCCTAGAGAAACTATATGCGCTGCCGATCCTTTTCTTGCACAGGAATCGCGTTCGTACACATTCGAGTGAAAACAAGAATGGCTTATTCGCATTCGTTCGAAAGTATGTGTTCGTCGACAGCATTTTTCTTTCAACCAATTAAATTGTTTGTTTAATCAACGTTTCTGCTAATCGAATAACAAAAATTACAGTTTAGTTAAAACAACAATTGATTAGTTGTTGTTCCAAATTTCAATCAATCGAATTCAGAAAATCAACTAATATTCTGGTTGAAATGGCATGAAACCATGTTGAGTCTCAGATATATAGTTAGTGCAATTATGTGTTATAGAATCCAGGGCTATAATTTCAAACAGCTCGATCTTTCCGATCTGCAACATTGCCACATTTTCATTGCTACCAATACAGTTAACCATCACTCCGAAATACAAGGCATCGACATCACATCTGCTGCTATTCAACATTCTGTCAAATCTGTCAAATACACTAGATATGGTAACTTTTGAAGTTATAAAAATACTATTCAACATCTCTTCTTTGAGGTTATAGCGAAAACGTACCTTGAGCTTATCCTATATTAATCACCATGATTAAAAGCTTTAGATCATAATAGTCGTAAAATTTGGTAACTGCGACGCTGGACGTAGATCATTCAAACAAATATTTTTATAGCAGTCAACAGTAAGAGTTTTCAAACAGTTCTTTCCATAATTTAAGTGAATGAACATTTCTATTTTTGTTGTGGAGAAACGTTGGTGCTTTGAAACTTTGAACGATTAAAACATTTTCAATTCATATTTTAACAAAAATTTTTGGAGCCGGATTTCCGGAACTGTTTAGTACCAAAAGCTCAATTATCAACGCCACCATTCAATTTTCTGTTTTCGCAAGTTTCATTAATCTAACCAGCATAACTTTTAATTCTTTCAGACAATTCGCGCATTCAAAGCTAGTATGGTCGAGCGACGGCGGGGCCACATTGTTGCAATTTGTTCGGTGCTAGGTTTGTAAAATATCGTAAAATTTTCGCTTGGTTAGCCCCAGTAAGGTGAAAACAATTGCAGGTGTGATACCTCACGGTCGGACGATCTGCTACGGCACGACGAAGGCTGCCATCCGTGGTCTGATGGTCTCGTTGGATGAGGAATTTTACCTGAACGATCTGAGCGATGAACTGCATACCACCACAGTCTATCCGGCTGGAATCAAAACCCGGAAGCAATTTGTTGATCTTATGAACGAATTGAGGTAATTATCATCAAAAATATTGTCGGTAAGATAAAACAACTATTTTTGAAACAGGTTGCGGGTACCTTGGCATTCCCCGGAGTACGTGGCCGATAGGGTTGTTGACGGTGTCCTAGAGAATAAAACACACGTTGTTCCAAGCTATTTTTTCATCAAGGTTTTAATCAAATATTTCCCGTAAGCCTCTCAATATGTTTCTACGTGACATTGCTTACAGTTTTTTTTGTTTTTCGTTACAGTATTTTGCCAACTAGTTTAATACGCTTGTTCTCAGACATATTTATAGGAAAAGTTCCGCAGCTCACTAAATAACAGAAAGCAAACTATATTACTTGTAACTACCATAACGAAGCGTTACAAATTTTTATACTTTGGAACATATAACATACTGTAGAATCAAATGCTAAAGATGGACAAACGGAGAAAACTGTAAAATACAGCACTGCTTTTTATTCAAATAATAATAAAATGACTTACAATATTGATGAAATAATACCAGATCGATGTTGACAATGACATCGATCGCCTGAACTAGTCTGTGAAGGATCAGTTCAACTATTAGTAGAAACAGAGAACGATTCAAAAGAAAAAGTCCACCTAATCGGGATCAGCAGAATTTGACGACCAGCCACGAAATTGGCAAACAATCATTCAGTGTACAACTTCAGGTAACCCTAGAATGTTTCGATCTGTACCACTCCTGGCCAGGACAAAAAAAAACACCACGGCTGAAGACAATTATTTTTATTGTTTCTTAACGCCTCTACTTGTAAATAAGCAGATAATAATAAATATATCTGAAAGGTAGATAACTTTTCTTTTTAAGAAATGTAGGATTCTTTATGCTTCATCCAACTCATACGATTTTTAGTTCACAAAAGCAATGGCGATGTGGGGCTTTGCAAAACTAACAAGAGACATTAGATGACAGATGTCTCATCGAGTATCAGTAAAAGCTAACACAGTGTTCGAGATCTCGGAAATCGGATTTGCTGATTTCGGTATATTTGTTGTTTACTGACAAGTTCAGCATAATGTTGTCAAACTTCGAAAAAAGTGCTTTACCGAGATCTCAGATTATTATTTTAACGGATTTCGGATTACTGAACGATTAGTAAAAAGTTGTGTTCCCGATCTAATTTGGCATTTCAATATGTCGAGCTCGACATATCGATCTGTTCTAAGTGTGTACTGAAAACATCTGAAAGCTTTGTAAACAAAGGTAATATTTATTCTACACATAATATCAATAATTTTAAAGGATATTCACGCGCGCTCCGATCATCTGTAAATAATCGACTCGATCATCTGTAAATAACTTTACTCGTACTATCAGTTATATAAAAAATCATTACTACACTATTACTATTAAAAAATTAGTTGAATGCTTTGTTTTGGATAGCCAGCCATCGAGAATATTGATTTGTAATATGGTACGTAACCTAACTAAAGCTCTATTGCCGGTTATCTGAAGTGAGACGATCTAATAGAACAAGTACTATCATGTTATTTATGTAACCTACCGTAGAAGCAGTATGGCAGACTCGTGATTTTTTTCAAATCATTATTTTACCGGGCTTTCACGAAATATGGAATCAACAACGCTCTCTAGCAACTCTTCACACGATTCAATCAGTGCCATTTAAGAAAGACGGATATAATCTCAGCAACAAAAAAACCGGCATGATTCATTTAACATAGAATGAACACCAGTGCGAGAGCGAATTTCTCTCGATGACCCGTCTGAGCATCACGGGTTCGTACGCTGCTGTGGGGATTCGCTCTGAAGCGTCAAACGATCGCTCATTCTCGTTTTGTGATTCGATTCTATACGGGCAGTAGATAATTGCGATATAGTCTTTTCACTGTTGCCGCTTATTCTAAGTGCATATAACTTTTGTATAAGTTGTGTCTTTAAAAATGTCTGTGAATGCTCCACACAAGGGTTTTCAAATATTGTAACCTAGTATAAGAATCATCGATTCCATTTCTACCAGATTGACGATGTTGTATACAATGTAGAGAAATATCGAGTCTCTCTCTCTCTCTCTCTCTCTCTCTGTTAAATTGCTGGCAATCACCAACACTGATCAAGTCATCAGACTCCACATACTCCGATTGTTCATTTAGGTGACGAAGTTACAACTGAAACAATTTACAGACATTTGTAAAACTTCAAGCTCTTGTAGAAAAATAATTTGTTAAACACGAGAATATGATTATACAAGTCAAAAGCAAAAGATTTGCTCATAGCTATCTTTCTTCCAGAAATCGACATTATTAAAAATTCATCGCATAATATTCTGTTCCTCATTCATCCCAACCGCATTAAGATAATAGGAATCGTCTTGATGCCATCCAATGAACAATTGTCTACTTCCAGCTCAACCATTCAAAACGAGGCTGGAGGGGGTCTTTATAGAATTGTTGAATTTTATTTGGATCTGACTTCCGGTTCCAGAATATCAAGGTGATGAGTGTTTGAAATCGTTCAAGCCGTTGTAAAGTGCGACAATGCAAAATAGGGAAGAAATCTTCAAAATTTGATTCACAACTGTTACAATTTGGAATCCGGTTCCGGATGCACCGAAAATAGTGGTCAAAAATTCCAAAACTGAACTAACTCACTTTAATCTGCAACGGCTCTATCGATTTTCACAAAAAAAAAAAGCACAAATAAAAGGTAACTTGGAGCTACAAAATTCTCCCTGTGTTTCAAATTTCAATTTTGGTTTTTAGACTTTGCCAGTTTGCGTGCGAACAAAATTCCAGTTTCTATTCAACGAGCAGTTTTTTTTTTTCAAGAAAACCATAGTGATATTACTGATATATTACTACGAAAACTTACTCTATGGTAGTAGTATTGGTTTAGTAAAAATCTTGTATGCTTTCGGACTTCGCGATGCAGGAGACTTTTTGGTATTGTGCATCCTACCATCAGTGATGACACCACAGTGTGTAAGTTTCATTCCTACACTGCGGATGCATTCTGTGGGCAGCACACAAAAAGGAAAGCACACTTCTTCTCAGTGTCCATTAGACAGAATTCGAGTGTGTGCTGGTGTGAGAGAACCACATTCTCTTCGCATGAATCGCAATCACGTGCTCTCGCCTAAACACACCCAAGTGATCACTGGCGCGTGATGGTGAGCTAACACTTCTGTGAACCTCAATTAATAGAGAGTAGATTTGGCCTTGCTATGAAAATCTTGCAAGGAAAAACGAAAATCCAACGATAAACTGTATATGTTTTTCTGATTTTGCGTGCCTCACGCTTCTTTTACGCTAACGATACACCATAGTGCTCACCGGCGTGACCTCTGTGAAAATATCTGCGTCCACTTCAGAGAATTTGAGAGTTCTGCTCTAGCACTATGGTGCGATTCAGTGCTAGAAGTAAACGAAAATTAACATGTGCACTCATGATGCGTGCCCACTTTATATAACAGTGGTGTACATAGGTAAAAGAGAAGAGCTCTCGTTGAAATTGTCAGTGCGAGGGGAGAGATTTCGCTTGCTCTTCGTCACACAGAGACCTGACAGACCTTGTTGAACTACTAACTTACACCAGCAGGAATGGTTTGACTGAATCCAATTTTTTTTATTTCATTTCTTGTTTTTCGTAAGAAATGTAAATGTTTTACAACTTTTTGTGTTTTTTTCTAAGGTACGCTTATTTTTTTAGGCAGTTTACAAAAGTTTTTCTTCGTCGTAGCATCACTTTTATATAGAAATCTTATTCTAACATAATTTTAATATTGTCACAACGATTTTAATTTAATAGATTTAATCAAATTGTATATGCGATGGCACAAAATCTCTGACTCGGCGGCTAGCGCCGCTTAAGGAAGCCACTTTTTTTCGACTTGTTGAATGTGAAATAGCCAAGAGAATGTCGAATCAAGGACGATGTCTAGGTATTTGAATTGCTCTACTTTTTTTTAATACTTACTTTAATTCCCTAATAAAAAAGTTAGCAACACTGCTTCAATGCATTTGTATTCGTTTGCGCTACACAAAATAAAAAAAACTAAATATTTTCTGTTACAAAAGCAGTTTTCCGGAAAAAGTAAATAGTTTTACGACAACATTCCATATCCATTGCCTTTCGCGTATTAAATTAAAGGTTCCTATTTTGCGGGTTCACTTATAGAAGGTACGTAAATCTTTATATCGCAATAATTTCTGCAAGTGAAAATCCATATAGGTATGTGTTTGTCGATAATCAAATGTGTTAGTGGAAGTAAACTGAAACTGAAATAATTTTTCTCGAGCAGTTTTCAGAAAAACGGAATAGTTTTAGACTAGGATTTCTGCTTTTCTGAAATGGAAATATTAAGGCGAATGACCTGATTGGTTTATTTTTCAATTATATGGAAGATTCATTGATTAAAATCAGAAAAACAAGAGCAGGAATTTTCATACGCTTGCAAAGTGCCTTGCTCCTTAAAAGCAGCAAGACTTCATACCTAGTAGCAAGGCGTAAAAATGTTGAGCTCATTATCTTAAGCATACACTATGGTTTTGAATCTGAGGAATATTTTTGCAAGATTTTTTCCCACTTGTGAGAAGTAATCATTAAGAGCTTCGCAGGCGTCATAGTTTCCTGTTGTTCTTATCCCATCTACATTCAAACTTATTCGTTGGTTTTATTGCGACCTTCCAAATATTGAGTTTATATTCCGCCAGACGTTTTAATGGCTACTCTTGCTTAAAATATTTTCGTAGTAAGTTTTTTTTTGCAAAATTTTTCAAGCCTATCTACTTTTTTCATTGCGCGAAAACGAAGTTCTTCGAATCTCACGTTACCAGGATTTTTAGTGAATTGTGTTAGTAGGTCGTAATACTTGTTAATAATATTAGAGAAGCACTCATCAGCATCAGAAAAGTTACCAATATTATCTACTCGAAATCTAATAATCGAACTCGAAAATATTCGACACGTGTTTTTTATTTCAATATGGTACGTGGAATTTTCGAGATATAATTTTTTGAAATTTCGCGTTTTCAAAAAAGAGCCTTTTTTCAACAGCCTATACTGTGAAATCTAATAAAAATACAACAATTCGTCCAAGACATCAAATGTGCGTCTTTTCCTTAGCTTTTAAATAAGCGATTCCATAAAACAACCTTTAACGTTAATATGATGAAAAAATTAAAAATTAATAAACAAATAAAAAAAAAGTTAAGCTTGGGTCTGATTTTATTTCTTTTTTTTTTTTTGTTGAAAAAAGAAACCTTAGGGGTTTAACTCAATTTTGGCAAAGTTTCAGAGTGGAAAGATCAATACTTTCGAAGCAGTGAATTTTTCAATTACGACCCGCACGCGCGGAGCGTACCGCAGCGCAACTCGCTCGGATACGGGCTTAACTTGTCGACACATGTTGCGCCACAGATCGAATCCTAAATTTGTCAGTTTATTGTTAGCCACGCTTCAGGCAGAAAACGAGTAAAATTGGGACAAAGGATTTACGTGAGTAATAAAATAATGGTGACATGAAGTTTTTGCACAGTTCCAATTTTTCTATGATTTGGTTTTTCTGGTTTACAAAAACTCAATACTTCAAATGTGTCCTGGAAAAAGAAAACTTTCATTTTTAATTCCTTGTCTCTATGTTAGATTTTACAGTATAGGCTGTTGAAAAAAAGGCTCTTTTTTGAAAACGCGAAATTTCAAAAGATCATATCTCGAAAATTTCACGTACCATATTGAAATAAAAAATACGTGTCGAATATTTTCGAGTTCTTTACCGAAAAAAAAGTTCTTAAATTCATTTTGTAATCTACGTCGATTCACAAGCTTTTTGGAGGTAATTTATTTATCATTTGAATGGGTAAATTTGAAGAAAGAGATAACTTGTAGATGGTCACTGATATCCGTAGAAATGGTATCATTTTGTGATCGAGCCGTGTCGTATATTTTCAACACAAAGTGATCCAAAACATTATTTTATGGGTGTAGTGTTTGTGCCTACGTTACTACAGGACTCTAAGAGATACTTATATTTTATTACTACGTTGTTGTTCGCTAGATTAATTGGTACCTGAACTTATTCGAAAATAATTTTTGGATTTCCTTTGAGCGTAAGTGATCCGGTATTCGACGCACTTCGCGCTGCAAGGATGTTTTCTCCAATATCAATATCAATATCAACATTGAAGCGTTAGATAGTGAGATAATGATTTTTTCCCAATATTTTGTTACTGACTGAAAGCATTCATTTCCATAACGTAGACTCATAACTCTCAATTGTGTCGTGGTAATACTACGTAATACGATCGAATTGTGTGAAAATGATTAAAATTCCAATCTAGGTACGATCTTGTTGGTAAGATGCAATGTCAAGTGCTTTAAACTGCGACCTCTCTAACCGCCACCATGTAAATTAACGATAGTTGGTATGCACTTATACACTTCACAGCAGTAATCTAAGCCGGCAGCTCCAAGCCACAACTGAGCAAAATGCCGCATGCAAAGTTGCCGCAATTATCGCCAGCAAGAAGTTTCCATACATTATCATGGCAATCAAACGGATGTGTTAAATTGAATAATCCGTACGTGTTCACATTCTAAGTCTTTGGAAAGTTTTCCTAGCATTCATTGGCACTGGGAAAACCTTTAAATTTTGAAATCCGAACTGCTTCGGAGTGGTTCAATTGAAGATTACCACAGACATGCAAAATCTGCCGAAGAAGCGAACTGTAAACAAATAACACAACTCGTGGTTCTTTCACCTGCCCCACAGTGAAAAAAAAACAAATGCGGACATGAGTACATATCTACAAGCCAACCAGCTGAATCAAATGCAACTGCACTACCGGTTTCAGCACCGTAGGAATCAATTTTACCGAGTGCTCACTTTCAGACGTGCCGAGAGTCTATAGGCTCCATAGGTAATGAACATTTCTCTGTGGGCTTCGCTGTTTCACCCAACAACCCACTGAAAATTTGCAGAGTAAGGGATTTATGGTTGTGGCAGCGTGCATGATCAGGCGGCCCAATTCAGTCTGGTGCAGGCCTCGTTCGGCTTTGGACCTTCTACACAACACTTGCCACTTTGCACGGCAAAGGGAGGCCATCATCACAAATCTTCAAACTTCTGCGCGCGGCAGACGGGTGCTAAATTTGTGAACGCGTTCTTCGGATCCCAGTGGTTCCCAGTTTCCAGGCGGTGGCTGTCAGGCAAGCAGGATGGACAGCATCAGCAACATCGGAATCAATGCGTACGAAGCTGCACCGCGTGGTGCATCCTTGCGGATGCTACGCAACGGAGGTGCAGATCGTCTCGGCACAATGGCAAGACTTCGGTTTTGGTTCTCGATCATCGTAGACATTTTGACTTTCCTGGTACTGCTGGTTCCGATTCTGCTCGGTTACGTGGGGCGGTTGTTCGTGTCCAAGCCGAAGAAAAAAATCGAAGGCCAACTGGCGCTGGTCACTGGCGGTGCGAACGGACTCGGGCGGGAAATTTGTCTGCAGCTGGCACAACAGGGCTGTCACGTAGCCGTGGCCGATTTGGACGTGACAAACGGCGAGAAAACGGCAGAAGATGTGCGAAGGATGGGCGTAGAATCCAAATGTTTCAAGGTGGGTATTTCAGCGCAAACCGACCGGTAGTAAAGCTATCTACTAGCTACTAGGCGACTCTGTATGTGTGCCTGAGTGAATGCAAATTGTTTCGTGTGCAGCAAACTAATAATTATTAGAAGCACCTGCTTCCAGCCAAAGTTTGAGATAAATGTTATAGTGGCGTGTTTAATAAGATTGAATCATGTAGTGCAAAAGTGAGCAATCGAGTAGTGTCGTAATACAGCAGATACAAACAAGCGCGGTTATTCGGACACCAATATGGACTAGTGCGGCTTCAAAGAGATAAACATAAACCTACATTTCATAGCATGTCGAACAAGATCGTTTGCCGTAATCGAAGCGTGGGACACCGCAAAATGCGTACAGGTAAACAAGGTTAACAATCGTTGTTTTGTTGAAATCCAAGCTATCGACAAGGTGTTATAGTAGTAGTTCACACAAAACAACTCTCTGAAAACGGTATCATTTTTTATCGTTGGTGCATAATCAGCCCCACACAAAACAAGATACAGAAAATCGCTGTATTTTGTTCCAAATCAGCCTAAGAAATTTCAAATAGAAATACTTGAAACTTTGCAAAAAATACAACACACGTGAGTCAAACCAATGCTACAATTTGAATTTAAACTCTTAGAATCTCTCTTTAAAACAATGACAGAAACGATCTGGTGATGCGTTGCAGCATTATTTAAAACTAGTGCAGCGGACATTGACGAAAAATAAATACGTTGATATTACAGAAGGCCCATATTCTTCCTGAGTTCTAATCACACAGTTACCGATCAATATAGGCAACACGCACAACTATTTCAAATAGATGTAATTGAAAAGATGACCTTTTTGATCACTTTTTTTGTCAACATTTCGAAGGTTTAATTTTACATCCTCATGTCACAATTTTTTTTCGCCAAGAAAGTCAGACGAATAATGTTTGTAGTTGTTTCAGGGGAATAAACCTGGGAAAAGTTGACCATTAACGTAAAATAAATATTTCAAAAGCAATAAACTACTAAAGAGGACATCTGTGAGTACAATGAAACATATATAGTATATATTGCATACGCGGTACCTTTTCGCCACCCTGAACCTTGTGATAGATACAGCTCTAAAACACGGTTAGGCATGATGGAATGTTAATCGAACTCGGTCTACATCCTGGTCGTCTCCCGACCGGTACCATACACCCAAACATCTTCTTTGTTCATCAAACACTAGTCTTCTCGCTCTATACCTATTTCCCGCTCAAGCTCTGAGTAGGAGAATGTATTTATAATCGCTTGTCACCTTCTCTACTGGTGCCAGTCGCTGGCTGGATATATGATTCACTTAGTCACTGCTAAAACTGATTCCAACAAACTTAGATTCAATTCAATGGCCTCGTAAAAGTTCCCAATTTTGTCTGACGTGGCTACTAATTTTCAATATATTGTACCGCTTCATAAAGTGAAGAAACATATACCTGTTTTAATTCACCTAGTGGTGTGATAATACCTTTCCCCTACTAGTCATATTCTTATAACTATAGGTATTTTTCAAAAAAACAATTCAATTGAAGCATTGACAAAAACAAGAAAGTTTGTTCGGGTGTAAATTAGCTTAATGTACAAATTGAAAAATTGTGTTAAGTCGAAATTTTATTTTATTTTTTGCTTCGTCGCTCTAAGCGTCGGTTTGAAGTTTTAAGCATCTTTACACCATATAATTCTGGAACCGGAAGTTGTATCCGGAAAAATGTCAAAATAAGACCATTCCTTTGAGTCTAATTTGGGGGAAACTGGTTGTCATCTCAGAGAAAATGAAGTGAGTACCGTTTTGGAGTTTTTCTAACTATCTCCGATACTTTCAGAAACGGGAACTGAGATTCGGTATAGCCGATGGCAGTTCGTTCAGTAACTTACATAACAGTTTCGCCATGCTGATGCGGAAGCGGGTAAACTTTTGATGTCCATTGGAAACTGATGATGATGAAATTTAAATTAACAACAAAACGGCGAATAGAAACCGAATCAAAGTTCGGATTTAATTTACGTTAAACAGTTCGGTTTCGGTTTCTTAAGCAGAACTGAACACAGTTTGCAGCAGACTAGAACATGTGTGGAAATTCGGAAATCCGATCCGGGTTCTTTCGCAACCGCTGTTTACATGCTTTTCTAATCCGCTAGATGTAGAAATATAGTGTTCGGTAGAGGCGCTTATTTTTAGCCGTAGCATTCAAACGCCAATCGTGTAGTTTATCACTACAACACAAAAAATACCTATACGAAGGATAAAAATGTTAAAGATTGGTTAATTGTTAACAAATCTTTAACATTTACATCTTTCGTATAGCCATTTTTTGTGCTGTACTCATGAACTACACGATTGGCCGTCTAAATGGATTTCTTTAAAACAACAGAAATAATTCAAGCTTTTTTTTCCAAAATTTAAACTGCAACTGCGATTTTGTTTACAGAGCAATTTAAACACATTGTGATGATCACTTAACTTACTCAGTTTGTAGGTGATGAAAGTTGATGAAAAACAACTTATTATTAATTTTTTGTAATTTTATATTCATTATTTTATTCTTCAAAGAAAGCGAATAGATCTTTGAGTTCTCTCATATTACTACCAGATACTACATGAAATGAAAAGCTCCGGGTCTCTCACAAAAAAACGTGAATAGTTTCGAACCGTGTATATTTTTGTTGAGAACAACCCTTTAGATGGCCCAATACCAAATTAACTAGTGTTTGAATATCAGATGATCGTGTCAGACGAGTTCTAGTTTTTAACAAGGTATGGAAAAAGACGAGTTTCGTGACTTAATAAAACAGCAACAGGTACGGTGATTTGCGGTACGGATTGGTCCATCATCCCCGTATTCTCCAGACCTGGCCCCCAGCGACTTTTATCTATTTCCAAACCTGAAAAAGTTTCTTCAGGGAAATAAATGTTCGTCGAATGCTGAGATCATTTCAGAAACGGAATCCTATTCTGAAGGCCTTGCCAATATTTTTTTTCAAAGCATCACAATGTTGGAGTTTTTTCAGAGCATCAAAAATTTTCGCGGTTAATAATTGACTTTCTCTTTGTTAGGCCCGAGACTTCCCATTCCATGTAGTATGCCATTATATGAGTTTCTTTGCACACTAATGTGTGTTGATTAGGAGAGGACGCATCAGGGTCATTTTCAGACATTTATTATCAATACTCGCGCTTTCCTCTTAGTAGAGATGGTCAGGTAATCAGTTTTTTAAGCCCGAATCCGACCCGACCCGACCCGACCCTATCGAAAACAAAAAACTTTTATCCGTACCCGAAACCTAACCATCTCTAGTAGACATTTCAGTTTATAGGACGATATAAAAATTGCGCACACTAATTACACTTTATCAGGATTCATCTTAAATGATACATGAATGTGACATTTTAATCAAACGTTAGACCTAGGCTAACAGTGACAATAGGTCATACCAAACAATGTGAAACAAATTATTAAAACAACGACAACATTAATTTGCCTTCCTACTATGCCGAAACACGTGAGACAAGTTTCTACTACTCATCGTCAGAGCCCGTTAAGTTGATGAGAAGACTTTTGTATCTAAGCGACAATGAATAGGCAGGCAAATTAGATTGGAAAGTGGAACGGCTTCATTGATGTATGGGTCCGGCTGAAGGTCACTGGGATGACTTTTAACACAGTCCAAGCATCTAAGAAATGCAGTTTAATTGGGTTGCCGTCGATACTGTTCATTTTTTTTAATCCACCTAGTAGTAATATGATACCTTTTTTTATCAAACCGCATGTGTTTTTTGCACTAATATTCTTCGGTGTTCTCAGTTCTCATGACATTACTTTAATGACCGTCGTTTTAGGCGGCAGTTTGAGATTTTAATCTCCCATTACCCTGTAATGTCAGAACTGAAAATCGGATCGAATTTGAATCTAAATGGGTGACAATCGATTGAACATTTCATGAGATGTCGAAGTCAGTTCCTTTTTAGAATTTTTCGTCATCATTTACGGTACTGCCAGAGTCGGTATTCAGGGACCAGCATAACTCAAAATGGTTCGTATGGCTATAATTTAATATGTACTTACAGAATCGGAAGTCGGAATTGTATAAAATTCACCAATTTTGTATGGGACCATAGGTCTTTTAATTTCAAATTTCTGTTTATGAAATTCGATTTGGCCTTTTTTGAGAAAACGATAAAGCTTTGAGAAAAGATTCGATACTGGAACCGGAATTCAAAAATCAATATAACCGAAGTCAGTTAAATTGACCTAAGGAGCTGTATAATTTACATTTGATTCAACGTTTTTGGAAATCAATTGACATCTTCGAGAAATCGTAGAGCGAATTAAAAATTTTAAGTACCTTCCGGATCGAAAACTGAATACCGCTAAAACTGAAATAAGTTTATTTGGTCATCGACTATCCAAATCTGTAAACCCGATAAACCTGAGTTTATCTCCTAATCCGGAAGCCGGATCTGACTGAATAGCGAGATGTTTTATAGGATCTTAAGACCTTTCATTTGAATCTTATATGTATGGTTTATATGAGAAAAATGTAGTTCCGGAACCGAAGTCGGATCTTAATAAAATTCAGGAACCTTGTTTAAGAGTATACGACATTTCTTATGAATCTGAGTTCGTATAAAACGGTTAAGCCATCTCCGAGAAACTTGAGTGAAATCATTTGTCACACACGCATTTGCTGATATCGACAAACTGATTCGAATTGTAGGGGAGACCGGGACTAGTTAGCCGAACGGCCATTTGGCAGATAAGCTTTTCTAAAAAGGCTATTGTGCGCAGTGGCGACATCTATAACGATTTTGGTGGAACATTAGGTTACATTGGTGACGTAATTTCAGGTGTTTCTGTGTTGTCGTTTGTGCAGGAGCACGTTTTTCCTTTTTTTCGGCACCGGTGAGTAAATTTCTGTTTTTGTAAAGTGATACGTGTAACATGGATCAATTTATATATGATTTCCAAAAACATGGTACCATTGGAAAGGATATTCAAAACTTTACAAAATGGCATATTGGTTTTCAGTATAACCTTACTTTTATTTTTGTTAATCGTGATTGTTCTCGAAAACATTTATTGCGGCAGGTTGGCTGAGTTTTGTGCGGGGTTGGTTGGCCGAGTTGTAATTTTGGCTTAGAGTAAAGTGCACTTGGATATTCGTGAAATGTTATCCTTTTTTTGGACGGTTGATTATATTGATGATCATAAGGAAAAATATACATTTAAAATAAGTAATGGAAATATACTAAAACCATTGACAAATAGAAATAAGAGATTAGAATCATTAAAAGTTGGAAATGTCGATAGAAATTATGATTCCAATATTTTATGCATCAAATGCCTTCAAAACTTTTAGCATTTAGAGTTCTTGTCAGGATTTCTCGCAGATTGACCCAACCCCGAACAAAACTCGTCCATCAGTATAGAGTCTGTTGCAGATGTAAGCCATCCTGAAAATAACAGACCTCTCCCCAAGGCTGATTTGGAGGAGCGTCAAGTCGTGAATCCCGAATTAAAGCAAAACTTAAACACTTCTCTAATAAAAGCAGCATTGGAGGAGTTAAAAATGAAACCAAGCGTAAGCGCGAACACTGGAAAAGATAAAAAGAAACTGAAAAAGTTCACTAATGCGGTCGAAACTAATTCCAGAATAGGTAAAAAGACTCAAAAACCAAAAAGGGGAGTTTTTCACGTACTTACATAATAAAAATTATGCATACAGACTTTTTTAACTAATGAAAACGTTTATTGATACAATTGATGTGTTTTACATATTTTTTTTTTAATTCGGCCAACCTACCCCGGCTCTGGGGTTGGTTGGCCGATTTTGTTCTCCGCATTTGATTGTTAATAACTATTTTCCCAATTTTCATACAGGAATGAAAAAAATCACACATGTGCCCCAAATGTGTATCTTCATGGCAGAGCAAAGCGTTTATCAAAATGTCTAACCACAAAGCGTACAGAAATTCCGAAAGCGAAACTCGGCCAACTAGCTCCGGTCTCCCCTACATGAATGTTATGTTCTTCAAGCGTTTATTGATGTAAGTTGTTTAAACAAATATAATTATGGATTTGTTTTCAACTCGAAAATGTTACCACGAGGTCTGAAGCACACGCTCGTGTGCCGTGTTGCTACTAGATCGAAAGTCGTATGCTTCGAAGAACCAGCTCGCGATGCTGGCTCATCTGCTGGCTCATCTGCTGGCTCATGAGCTGGAATGGGGAGCTAGCTCGTGAGCTGACTCATGTGCTATCTAGCGTGCTGAGTTGAGTGTCCGTTTTTTTATTTAATAATATAATATAATTTCTAAGCACACAGTGTCCGCTCTTGTAATGTCTCTTGTCAGTAGGTGTACTACACAAATAGCACACGCTCATGAGTCTGGTTTGAAAAGCACAGCACACGAGTTTAATAGGCACACACTGCAGGTATAGAGCAGCTCGTGTGCTGAGCTCGGACATCACTGAATCTGAGTTCATTTGAATCAGAGTTTGTGAAAATCGGTTAAGCCATCTCCGAGAAAAGTCAAATGGTATATGACACTCGGCCTTTAGGGGCTCGGTTCAAAAGTCGGTTTTTGCAGTGATTGCATAGCCTTTCTATGTGAGAAAACAAAAAAAATATAAGTAAAGACTGCAATTATTTAAAGAAAAAATGGAATTTCATTTTTTTCGGAGGCGTTTTGGACAAAAGTTTTCATTGTCTAATGGTGACTTCGCTTTGGTTCTCTAGGCCGATGATGTGGATGGTGGCGCTTTTGGTGTTGATTGGCGACGTATTCAAAGCAGTCGATTTTATTGGCTTCTTATCCAATAAGCAACAGTAGTTTAGTATCCAATAAGCAACAGTAGTTTAGTACAACAGGGCTGAGTTTAGTAGGTCGCATATAACCACGTGTCTCGCTCTGTGTATTGCATTTCTATCCATGCTCTCTCGCATATGTGCAAAATAATTCTCGATGGGCCGGGCGGACAAGAAAGTTTTGATATTTTCGGTTACAAGTTTGACTACATCACATAAAATCCAATAAAGCTACCGCTTGTTTACCTTTACAAAATTATCATTCACTTCATTTTTATTGCGACAACATATATGTTTTATGCTCTAATCGCATCTAAATTAATTTATCTAGACATTGTCAGGATATTTTTTTAATCCATGCTTTTGAAGGCGAGATATTCAATGAACAAGTTGAAAGTTGCCATTTTCAGCTATGCAATTCTTCCTTCAGAATAAAGAATTTCCCGACCACTAAAGTCAATGAATCATTCTGAGGCCCTACTAATAACGACAACAAGGAGACGTTGACGATGGTTCCAACACCAACTACAAAAACAACACACTGAATGAAAACACTATCAGTGAGTCGATTTACCCCCAACTCTCACTGGATAGTAATCCAACATAAAAAAAGTGTATATTCATTTACGTAAAATTTATTTGCATACACATAATAACGATAAGCCGCCTACAAAATCTTGCCAAGCCAAGTCGCATAAATGATTTATAAATGGGCGGTATCTCATAATCTGTTAACTATTTCCTTACTCGGTAATAAACATGCTCCGCGAGAAAATGAGAATTTAATTATGCTGCTTAAGCTGCATCGTACTGACTTCATTAGCTATAATTAAAAGTTTTGTCGTCAGGAAACTACAACATTTTCCAAGAAACTCATGGGCAGCTAGCTAATGCTTATCAATGATTGTTTATTTAATTCAGTTCCAACAGGTTTTACAGTTGAACAGTTTCCCACAATTTGAACCGTCGTTAATTTCCATCGGATTTTTTTTTTCTGCCTTCTCCTGTGAATGGTGTTACGTTAGGACCTCCGCTAAACTCACTTAAATTGCACAACAAAGCGGTTCCAGGCATCCGCGCGAACGGCAAATCCAACGGATTTCGTCGGTCGGTGTACGACTTCGGGGAAAAACGCAGCTCAAATAATCTGCACTCACAGGCATACTGCAGAGTTGAATGCAGTGAAACAGTGCACATAGGAATAGAGGAAAAAAACAACTTTGTATCAGTACTTCGCATCATTCAGGTGCAGCAGCTCTAACTGAATACGCTCTACCTGCCAGCCTGCTAGCCTAGCTGAAATGCATCGTTTGTCCGGAGAAAGCTCGGTACTATGAAAAGTGCACATATTTCAGCGGCCGTACCAGCTACAGCAAAGCCGCATATCGCAATGAAAAGTGCAAGTGAAATGCGGTTACGTGATAGGTAGTAGATTGCATTCGACTGCACATACCGGTTATGATGCTCTAGCACTAGCCACCCGTAATGTTATGCTGTGAATGTAGTTGAGTTGAGCTCCGGTGTAAAAGCGCAGTTCTGTAATTCTTTCTTTTTTTTCTTCTTCTTCCTCTACACAGGCTGACATCTCCGAGTACGAATCGGTGGTGGAATTGAAACGGCAGGTTGAAAACAGCCTGGGCCATGTTGACATTTTGGTTAACAACGCTGGAGTGCTTCCACTGATGTCGGTTCGCGAGGGAAAACCGGAAGATCTGAAGAAAGTGCTGGAAATCAATCTGCTGTCGAACTTTTGGGTAAGTTTTATGCTGTGTCAGTGCTGTGTATGGTACATGGTTGTAACTGCCTCAACGAAGTATTGAATAAAAAAAAATCACAAATGCTTTTACGTTACCGCAGTGCGACATTGCAATTTCGTATAATATTTCCAAAGCATTTTCGACAGTGCCTCGTCGTCAGCAGCCTACGTTTAAACGAATCAAATATAATAAAGGATTCATGAAACGTAACAAATGTTTTTTTCAGCAGCACTTATTGTCGATAAAATTTGCATGATGGTAAATACTAAACCGACTGCTGGTCAGAGGAGGATAGTAAAAGTGTTGTTAGAATCATTCAAACATAATTAAATTTTCATACACTTGTCACGGCATCTACCGAAGGCATCAAAGTTGTTGCATTTTTTACATTTCGTGACAATTGAACATGTACATTCACGATGTGTCACGTAGATCGAACGTAGATATAAAAATAGGTAAGTTTTTAACTTCAGGATATGATGGTGCACACCTTCTATCAGTTACTAAAAATGATCGATTGGTTACTCATTTTCTAATTGAAGCTATTTCTTGGCTCTCAAATAAAACTATTTTCAACTATCGAATCGTTCATTGTCAATTAAACTTTTTCTAAACCTTTGTATGATAGTTCAAGTTCTAAACGGAAGTGTCCTTCTCTAGGTTGCATTTTAATACTCTACAGCTTCCTCTTTTTTCTCCTTAAAAAAACAGGTGCATTTTTCCTGTTCTGCTTTAATCAGAGACATGGGTCCAAAAGCAATAACATTTGGAACTAACTATTTTGGTTCTTCCTCTAAGCCCTACAATCTGGCATTGGGTGAATTTGACTACATACGCAAAATACCGCCGCCTAATCCTAAAATAAACCAAAAAAAAAAATTGTTATCAACTTAGTAAAGCGATAAATTTTTGCCATTTTAAAAAAGGTGTTCGGTTACCGGCACCCCAAGAAATTTCGCTCAAAATGGAAAAATATAAGTAAAGAACGCAGCTATTCAAAGAAAAAACAGAATTTATTCTTTTTGGAAGCGTTTTTGACAAAACTCTTCATTGTCTGATTGTGACTTCGCTTTGGCTCTCTTGGTCGAATATTTGGATGGTGGCGCCTTTGGTATTAATTTGGCCGATCTTCAACGTTTTTTCTTAGCCGGAGCATCTGCTGTATGAGCAGCTAGATGTTTGTCTCGACAGCAGCCTGCATATCACTGACAATTTTTCACGGTTTGTCGAAAAAATGGGGTGGCGGTGACCGAAATTGGTAGACATTTTAAAAATTACAAAAAAAATATTTTGGTTGCAAAAATTTTGATGGCTTCCGCTATTAAATCACGAAATAGATCTATTTCATCTCCTAAACATTCAGTCCACTCACCTTTCCGATTGATGCTCTTCAATTCATGATACTCTAAAAAAGTCAGAAAAAACTTTTGTGTTGGCATTCACGTAATTAAAAGTTATTTTGAACGCAGCAAAAAGTACAAGTGACTATTTGCTTCGCAATTCGGCACAAAAAAAGCGTGCTGCTATTACACACACATGACATTTGTCGGATTGACGCTATCTGCTTTCTGTCAAAAGTGACGGTGGTGTGCCGGCAACCGAACACCTTGTTACCCTATGTAATTTTCGACACTCATGTCGGCCGAGGATCGTCTCGCGAATTATTTTATTTTTTAGTTAAAATTTGATAGTCGAGTAGTTTTTTTTGTTGAGTAGTTGAATTTAACTGAAACTCTGTCCCTTTTAAAAGTTTGACGGATGGAAAGTTTATTTCCCACTGAAAATAAAATGATATCAAGTGATATAACAATTGAATTACAGAGAATTTTTCAGTTTCGGAAAATAACTATCGAACTGTGAAAAGGAACCATGCTTCCGAGCAGGATTATTTTTGGCAACGACAAAATAACTGCTCGACTATCAAATTTCAACTGAAACTTCAAATAATTCGCGAGATGGTCCGCAGTCTTAGAGAACGAAAATTTACACAATTGTTTTTCTATGTGTGTGGAACATGGTTTTTCGCAAATTTCGATAGTTTACTGTTTCAATCTTTTGTCTCTTCTCTTCGGTTATTTATGGTTCTTAGTTCAAATTTAATAGCATTGAACACGTTTTTCTAGTATTCAATAGAGTGTTTGGATCCATTGCCCTAAGTTACGCTGGTGATTCAGGATTATATGCAATAAGTATGCCAGTTTAGCAGATTTATTGACTGTTTGATTGATTTTCTAAAAATGGAACAAACTTCATTGCTCATTGCTTATATAAGATCTTTCAACTTTTTTGGGTACATTTTATTTTTATTGGGTGTACAAATTAGTTCGGTCCATTTTCAAAAGATAGCTCTGGCTGTTATGAGCGTTGAACAGTAACAGCATATGTCGATAGCTTCAAGAGGTTACACAACTGTCATTAATATTTAGTTCATATCGCTCGAGTTTTTTTTAAATAATCTTGTTTTTCACTGTGTTAATTATGAGCATTTTTTGTTAACTGGAAGTTTCAGCTTTCTGTTTAAATTGGAAAAAAAGTGTAGTTGAAGCGCATTAAACGCTTGTGGTCGTTTATGGCGATAAGACTCAATCGTGTAGAGAATGGTTTCGACGTTTCAAGAGTGGAGCTTTCAGCGTTGAAGACCAAGGCCTACCAATCATTATCTCATTGGTGCATTGGTAGTTCAGTCAATAATCCATATGATTTGACAAAACACATTGACTGGATAAAATACGAAAGTATTAACTCTAACGTTCTTAACGTCCTACTGGATGGGACAGCTTTCTCCAGTTGGAGAGAGCATTATTCTTTCGTTTGTGCGACTCTACACTGATCAACACCAGTACGATTAAATAATTTTAAATATAACTTAAATTCAATGTACTATTACTGATTATCAACCAAAGAATGTCAAACTATTGTCAAGCTAAGCAGGCAAAACAAAATGCTTGTCCAAAACCTGAAGAGATATTTCTTTAGAATTTTGAGAAATGAAACTAGATACCAAACACAATAGCATACTTCGTGCCATGAAGTGTAGTTACTGGAGAAGTTTTCTCGAGGGTTTGTTCAGAAAAGCCTAACAGAGCACATTAGAATTTTCCATGGCACTTTTGCATTGTTACAATAATGCTTCTGGGTTAGACTGAAATTAATTAAACTTAAACGCTCGTTAAAATTGGTTAGTTTTCTCAACAAACAATTGTTCCGTTGGACTTGAGGCAAATGAAAGTTATTCACATTCAAAAGCTGGGGTAAACCAGCTTCCTATAGCAACTCATACAGACCGATCGTCTCACAGTGATTCGAATCAATAAAAACGTGGACATAAATCAGCCGCTGAAAAACCGTTATTTTAATGCATATAGTTGCTTTAAAATATTATTTACAATTACAATAGTTATGGTTATATTTTTTGTCAAAGTAGCCCATGAAGAATTAGGAATAGAATCAAATTACGCGGTATGTCGTAATTTGATTCTATTCCTAATTCTTCATGGGCTACTTTGACAAAAAATATAACCATAACTTTTTTTGAACAGATAGACTTTTTTTTCTGCTACAAAGTTTTAGAAAATAATTATAATTTTTATTGAAAATTATTTAATTTGTCAAATATACTAAAAGTCTAGATCGCACCGTTTCGGATATACAGAGCGTTTTTATGGCAACCCCCTTAAAATCAGTTTTTTATTTATAACGAGTTATTTTTTTATGCATACTTTTATTGGAATAATTTAAGAAAATAAAAAATCCCATATTTTTGTTGAAGGCAGTGCATAGGTTTGTTGTTTCCTGGCAAAGTTATACATCATTTTACCTTTTTTTACCTATGATAAAACCTCACACCGAAGCGAAATATGCAACTTTATGCAGCTGATTTTTACAAAATTTATAAGAAAAAATATGCTCAATACTATAAAAAAATCTAAGTGGAACTCGATGTAACATTTTTTTAGGCCTTTTCAAAGTTAGTTTTAGTTATTGAATTATTACAACCCCCTTTAAACTAGTTTTCTAATCATAACTTGTTTCAAGTTGTTTTTTTATACATACCCCATTTGAAATAATTGTAGAAAATATAAAATCCCATAATTTTTTAGAAGGTAATACATAGGTTTATTCTTTTCTGGAAAAGTTATACATCATTTTACCTATTTTTACCTAGGAAACCTTGTACCGAAGCGAAATATGCAACTTAATGCAGCAAACTTTTACAATACTTATAGGAAAATATATTCATAATACAATTTATTTACCAATGAGAATATCCTGAGTACTATTCGTATGACTCATTTTCACTATGGCCATGCTGAAACCATGAACGATTAAGAAACGGAGGGCGTCACGCGTCTGCTATTTCTGTAACTCACTTTTGCACATGAGCGTAGGGATGGGCAATTCACTCCTGAGCTATTCCAGTGAATCGAATCTTTAAAGTGAGCTGATAGCTCACAGCTCTTTTTAAAAGAACCGCATCTCACCAGTTCACCGCAGTTCGTAAGCAGGGATGCTAGGTTAACAGATTAATCTGTGTTTACAGATTTCTGAAAATGGTAACAGATTTACACAGATTCTGAAATCGATCACAGATTTTTGAAATTGATCACAGTTTAGCACCCAACAGAGCGGTAGGAAATAGTGAAACTTTTTTTTGCTTACAAAAATGATTTCGATCAGCTATTATGGAAACGGGGAAACGTGCACAGATTTTGCACAGACAGGTTTTCGGCTTGATCACAGTTTCGTGAAAAAAAATGACCTGACATTCCTGCTGGTAAGGTGGAAACAAGCTACGAGCTGAAAGGATCTTCGGCTCTTGAAGAGCGAGTTATAAATGAGAGGAAATGTGTGCATCAGATTTTGTTCGTTCTTCTAAATGTGCATCTATCCTTCTATAACAGATTGAATGAGTCATTGTCAATAATAAATCTTACCTCTCACTTAGTAGGCTAAGGTACATTCAGGGATGCCAGTTTTGCAGATATTCTCAAATATGACGTAATAATAATTCGCA
The DNA here is from genome assembly GCF_030247185.1 of Malaya genurostris. Classification (NCBI taxonomy): domain Eukaryota; kingdom Metazoa; phylum Arthropoda; class Insecta; order Diptera; family Culicidae; genus Malaya; species Malaya genurostris. The sequence continues at coordinate 259,026,209 of NC_080572.1, forward strand.
GACAAGTTAGTTCGCATAGCATTGTTCTTTTTGCATCAATGATTTCGATCATGCATAGGAAAGAAAAACGGAGTAAGAAAAACGGCGCAAAATGAAACGGTGCTCAAAACAAACCTTCAGTTCAATCCAAATGAGCTGATGAGCTGATACATTGAATCGATTCCCTTTAGTGAGCTGACCGGTTTGGAGCTGCTCACCGGTATGAGCTGTTTCGCACATCTCTAAGTGAGCGTCGCATGATCAACATATCGTCTTAAAAACGTGTTGCTTCTCGATAACTAAATTTATTTACACGTTTAAAAATGAAATCTCTTCGTAAAGGTTTATACATTCACAATACTTTTTGATATTTTGTTTGGAAAACATTTTTCCATTTCTTAATATGTGTTAAACTTTTGATAATTTTTCGGATTTTCAATATTTAAAAGTAACTTTGAAAAGGCCTAAAAAATTGCATCGAGTTCCACTTAGATTTTTTTTCAATATTGTTAATTGTCAACAAGAAAAGAAAATAAAAATCACAACAATTTGCTTAAGTTACGCGTCCAAACATGAGCTTGTTTATGCGTGTTTACGCGCACTTTGTAGTAGATACTTAGGTAATAGAAGTAGATTCTACGTAGATAAATCAAAAAACTGTTTTTAAAATAAAGTGAATAAATCTCAAAAAATATTTTTTTTTACATTATTTATATATTCAGCGAAAGTACTTCAAATGTTTTTTTCTTCAAAATGAGATAGAAAAAAAATTTTTGTGAAAAAAAAATTATTTCTATTAGAAATTGGTACTACCCCCTTAATAAAAATTAAGGTGCCACTTTCAAAAGAAGCGTAATATAATCTTGTAAAACTTCTTCGAAGACACGTTTGCTCTTAAAAATCAGTGAAAGTCAGTACAGACTCCTGACCGTCTTTTCCAGTTTTGGACCAGTGTGCCTCTAGGGTTTTTTTTAACAACTCGGACAGGCTATTCACGTCCTTTCGTACAATTCAACATTCTACCCTGATGCCGCCCCCCTCTGATGTTTGCATATTAAATTCCATATCCTATTGTATTCATAATTGTATCACATTTATTTACCTATAAATTTTGGAACGGATCGAAACATGAAACAAGCAATGAAACGAAAGCTCATACTACATAGTATCGATGATGTCTGAGGTGTCTATTTCATTTCTTTTCACACGATTCCTGTGATTCTAGAATTAGTTATCATTAATCAGATTCCATAGCACAGATCGTCGAAAATGTAAGCTCCTAATATAATTGGTATTGGCTAAAAAAAAACTTTAATTCGCATAGATGAACATCAGCTGCTTTCGGTCTGAAGTTGAACGGGAATCGGAACTGCACAGTTGTACAGCGTAACACGCACACAAACACAAAACGAATTTCATAGGCACATGAACATGAACTAGTGTTGAAAGTCATCCATCCATCCATCCATAAGTTTGCAAACTCGTTGCCTTATTTTCCGACGTTCACTAAATCGCTTCCTAACGTATCTTCTTTTGCAGACTATCAGAGTTTTCGTCGAGGGTATGGTAGTCCGACGAAAGGGTCACATTGTATGCATCGCTTCTGCCACCTGTAAGACCATGCTTAGAGAATCGGGATCAGAATGAAATGACCACGTTATCGATTATCTAACTCTTCGTTGCAGCTTTTCTGCCGCTCGGTCGTTTGTGCAGCTACGTGGCTTCCAAGTACGGTGTCCGCGGTCTAATGGAAGCGTTCAACGACGAGCTGTACTTCGACGGGCTTCAAGACGACATTCACACCACCACAGTTTATCCAACGTTCATGAACACCCGGATGGATGTAATCAATACGCTGGACAGAATAAAGTAGATTTCAGATAGTACAGGGATTGGACTCTGCTGGCGCTACAATCATACTGTTTTATTTTATCTTCTCATTTCCAGTATTCTGGGAAGAGTTCCATTCATTTCCGCTAAAACTATGGCACGCGGTACGGTCAATGCGATGCTGCGAAATCAGCAACATGTATTTGTTCCGAAGTGGATAGGACCCATGCTGATCCGTTACGAGTAAGCTCGGGCAGCTTGCAAAGGGGCCAACCATTGAACATTCGATAACATCTACAATTACTTGCAGGCACGTTCCCAACGAAATCCGAAGACTGGCCCGAAGAATTATGCTCAAGACTGATTTACCGAAACTGATGAACTAGAAACAGAAATGGACATTGGCTGCGATTAGTTACCGATTTTATTACACTGTTACGTGTTGGGGATTTTTTGTTTTGTAAATTTACAACTTTCAGTTCTGTTTCACAATAAAATTTTGAATACACCTAATCCTGGCATTGTCTTTCCATAGCGGCGTAATTTCTGGGGATGAATCTTTCCATAACAAATACTTCGTTGAGCCTTTAAATTTGAGAGCCATTTAATACAAATTTCCTGAAATTCATTCCATTCCGCAGACAATCAGAGCTTTCGTCGATGGTATGATAAGCCGGCAACGGGGTCATATTGTAGCCATCGCGTCAGTAGGATGTAAGTATTAATTCTGAGTCACTGAACCCAATCGTTTTGCAACTTATCTACATTGACAGCATTCATACCACTCGGCCGATTGGTTTGCTACTGTGCGAGCAAATTTGGCGTTCACGGGCTGATGGAGTCGTTTCAGGATGAGTTGTGCGAAGACGGACTGCAAGACCAAATATTCACCACGTCCGTCTACCCATTCTTCATGAACACACGAAAGGAGTTGATAAGCGGATTGGCCAGAATCAAGTAAGTAATTTTACACGAATCTGAGATCTAAACCAATAACACTTCGGCTGTTTGATTTCTAGTATCGTCGGAAGAGTGCCCATTTTCACTCCAAAACTAATAGCACGTGAAACCGTCAATGGAATTCGGCGTAACAAGAAACAAGTTTTTGTGCCAGATTACATGGGTTTTCTGTTGAAGCGCTACGTGTAAGTTGATCAAAGAAACAAACGTTGACATGAATGCGAATTGCTTTATTTATTTCTAGGCATTTACCGAGCGAGGTACGAAAGCTGGGTCAGACAATCCTGTTTAAAACCAAATTACCCAGGATGATGGAATAAATGCGAACTTTGCTAGCAATGTGATCCGATGGAATCAGATTAAATAGATCGCGTTTGACACATGTTCAGACATTAAACGGGAACATTTGTGAGTGGCTTCCAATTGCTATATATATTGATATTCGATAACGTGAAGCATATTGAGGAGGGTTATTAACCCAATTGAATTAAATTATATCAAAACGAAAATGGCTTTACATGAAATAGAAAATACTTGCATTTTATTAACTTTCAGAATATCTAATCAAACTTCAAACACACGAGTAAATCAATGCAGTATAAAAGTGTTAGACATTGTTTTTTGTAAAATATTTGCTTGAATAATTCACATTAAATTTATAAATTATCGAAACAATCTTGTTTTATTTATTTTCAGTGGTGATTTTTCACGATGTTTTAAACAACAACTTAAGTCGTGATTCCATGTTCAAGAAAAGATCGTTATAAATTAAAAAGATTATGAATATGCTAATGAAATTAGAAACAATTTCTACGAAGCAATGTTGGATAATCTGATTGTTCAAAAACTTGATTACAAACCCAAGTCGGCGGTTCAGAATATAAGGCACAGCTAGGTGTCGCAAGCCAGTATTCGAGTTGAAACAGAAAGTCAATCGGAATGTAGGATTCTGACTTTAGTTTTGATTGCAAACCCATTTGTATTAAATGCATTCTTCACGTTTCGTTCCCAACTCGTGAGTGCAACTGCAAAAAATAACTGAACAAAACTCAGCTAACGTTTTTATTAAAAAAAAATTGCCGATTTTTCATAGGTTTACCTTCGCCGCACAGACAAAACTACCCATGTAGCATCAATCATAGTGATCCATGAGTAAACAGACAAAATTTGACAACTTTTTCAGTTATGATAGCAAAAACAGTGGAGCAACTCCGTTCAGAAGCATAGAATATCGATGTAGTACCCATGTCGGCGAACCCGTCTCCGAATTTTTCAGTTAACTGCCGAAAGTTTGCAAGTAACAATTACCTTCCATGGGAAATTTATCAAAAATAATTATATGCCTAAGCTTTTTAACCTTTTTTTAATATAAAAAAATAGATATAGAATTCACTCAAACTCAAACATGAGAGCCGAGAGTCATATACCAATCGATTCAGCTCGACGAACTGAGCAAATGTCCGTGTGTGTGTGTGTGTGTGTGTGTGTTTGTGTGTGTGTGTGTGTGTGTGTGTGTGTGTGTGTGTGTGTGTGTGTGTGTGTGTGTGTGTGTGTGTGTGTGTGTGTGTGTGTGTGTGTGTGTGTGTGTGTGTGTGTGTGTGTGTGTGTGTGGGTGTGGGCGTGTGTGTGTGTGCGTGTCGAGAGGTCGAGATCTCAGAGATGACTGAAATGGTTTTTTGGAATGGTTCTGAGATCGGATGTTTACTTTCTGAGTTATACGAAGTTTTATGTAAAAATTTTTAATTTTTCTACAATATCACAATTGACCTTGAAAACAGAATTTGTTTTTATATTCCGCACGGTAATAGCTATCCGACAAGCCAACGATTCTTTTAACGGAGATTTATGTAAGCAACTTTTCGTCTTATTCCAATCATAGGAGTTTTACGCGCTGGATATTAAAATTATGTTTCGACGCAATGTAAAATACGATTTTCTATACTGATTTATGCTCTTGTTTCTTAGCATCTAAAATACTATGCACAGCACCCTTTTTCATGACGTTTCGATTTTAGCACGGTTCGTTTTTGGCAACATAATCTCAAACAATATGTCTCTCTTCGAACATATATGTTGATTCATACTGCTTGCAACAAAAATTGATGAAATAACACAACCTCTTACACCCTTATACCATTTGAAGAAGTTCGTCGAGATAAGCAAATTTGTGTGTGAGAAATAGTTTCATTATTTACAAACTTTAATTACAAACTTAGACTCATATGAACAGTCCTATACTCCCATGTAGGGTTTCTGAATTTCATTTGGATCCGACTTCTGGTTCCGGAACTACAGGATGATATATGTAATGAAATTAAAATAATGTCACTCATTTTACTCGAAGCTGACTGAACTGCGTTCATCTAACATTTAAATAAAAGGTCTTAAGGTCCCATAAAAACTGCTTGTTTTTTAATCCGATCCGACTTCCACTTCACAGATTTTGAGAGTCGATGTCCAAATAAACTCCTTTCAGTTTCACCAGTATTAGGTTTTCGATCCCGGAAGGTACCCAAAAACTCTATTTGGAACGCACTACGATTTCTCTAAGATGGCTACACTGATTTTGAAAAATTTAGAATCTAATGAAATGGTTAACAATCCATTAGGCGAATTTAACTGACTTCGGCTACACAGATTTCCGAATTCCGTTTCCGAATGTATCGAAATCGAAAAGCTAGAAGAAGGCCTATTCAAATTTAATTTAAAAAAAATCAAATTAAAATAAACTTATGGTCCCACAAAAATTTCAATTTTGAATTACAGGGTGATGGGTTTTTAAAATTCAAACCGTCCTAGAAGATGACGATACCAAAAAATCTTAAAAGTTGGGCACATAACAATTTTAATTTATTCGTCATAATAATTCTTGGACACACGAATTTAGGTCATCTGTAAGATTCATAAATAATTTCTGTGTAGGTAGATTTCGTGAATGGGCGAATAATGTTCGTTTGTGCCTGGGGAACTCTAGAAGTTTTGTATTTCTTTTCTTTTGCTTTCAGATAACTGATGAAAATCTAGAAAAATGCTTGCTTTGTGTAATAAATATCTGATATAAATTTTGTTTGCTATAACTGAAAAAATGTCACGAACAATAAAAACTAGTGGTTGGTAGTTAGCCGGTATTGTTTCTCAACTAGGCACGTTTCACACGAACCCACGACCAAAAAGTTGTTTCATCCGAGAAAATCGTTCTCGAACAATCGCAATCCGGAAGCTTCTTTACTAAGTTCAGACAGTTCGTCGTCTAACCGTGTAGAGCCTGACGTCAAATCTAGTTTCTGAACATTTCAATCTTGGTTTCGCGCAAGTATAGAATGGGATGCTGAATTTTTTTGTTTTCCTACATTTAAGAAAGTCACAAACATTTTTTTTCTTAACTAAATTTTCAACAAACCGCTTCGACTTTTTAATGATTTTAACTGTTATAAACTAGAAAAATTTCTATCCGTTTTGCATGAGTTCACAGCACGACAGTCTTTGCAGCTGCTGGCGTACGCGGAACTCAGTTAGATAAACGACTACAATCTTCAAAGTTTTGAGCAACACTGAGCTTAATAAGCAACTGTTTCGTAGCCGGACGATTCCACAATCTCGCAAAAAAAGTTTGTTGAGACCAGCAGCTCCAGAAATTAACAGCAGAAAAGGTAGCGAAATCAGTATTCGGTTCACCTCGATTCGAATAAAACATTGTGCGCATCTTTAGTATGGCAAACCATCAAATTTCCGCTGATAGACAGACCGATTCTACTAAAAACTAACTTTTAAAAACGACGAAACAGTCTTTCCATGCTCTTTGTTCAAGCAAAGTCATGGTGTTACATTTCTTTTGTGGAATTTGACTTCCTGCTTCGACAGACAGCCGATTCATAGTGTATAAAGGACTTTCGTCAAATCGTTGTAACTCGAAAACGATTACTTGTGCAAAAAATGGTGTCCAAGAAGAAATTGCTGGAAATTAATTGGGTACTCTGAAGAAAAATACACTAACAAAAAAAGTTAAATCCTTTTTCTTGAATCAGAAAAGAAACGAAAAATGAAATATAAAATAACATATTTTCATTTTTTTTGCAATATTTTTATTCCAAACTTGAAATTATCAGTTGACTGTAATTTGTAATTTGTGTCTTTTTTTGTCTAAAGAAGATAAAGCTAAAACAATTGATGGACATTTGCAAATCATCAAGCTTTCGATGAAAAATAGTCTTAATATGATTCCACAAAGAGTTAAAATCCGGCGAACGAATAAAATTATGTTAAAGCCGGGTATAAATAAACGATATATAAAAAATCCACAGAGCAAAAACAATAAATTTGTTCGTGATTTAGCTTCTAGTAGTAGCCGTTCTCGAAATGATTAGATGTGAATTTCAAAGTACTCAGAAGATTGGAGAACTGTGCAGTTGTTGCCAAACAACAAAACAAAATTCGACAGCTAAAAGCTGTAAACTAGTTCTGATTCCATGCTAGCAAATCGACAGCAAACTAGTTCTGATTCCATGCAGCAAATCGACTCTATCGAACCCGAAGGTAATTATTTGAAATTTTGATGACACCAACACTGTTTTTCAAAGCACTTCCTCGTCGTGCAAAATGATTATCAGGTTCTTTGGAACGATGATTTGAAAAACACATAGTTTGTGACATGCGCGACTCTGTGTTGGAAGATCGTGCTGATGCTGGTGTCCACTGTCGTGAAATAGGTTCGCAACAATTTCAATCACTTGTTAGACATTGTATTTTAAGCAGAAATTTGTACGATCGGAACTTTAGGCTGTTTTCAAGGCACTCATTCTCTCTCTTTCTCTCTCTCTCTCTTTCTATTCGTCGTTCTCGAGATAATTATACGGTAAATCTTTGCATCTTGAATAACTACTTCTGTAGTGCTCAGAAAGCTGGTGGAAAAATTATTTAGAATTTGGTGAAGTTTACAGAAAGTTTACATTCTTGTTAGTCTTTACTACCCATATCCGGTTAAAAAACAGGGGCTGGGGTCCTTTAGGAGATTGATAGTACCTATTAGCTCTCTCCGGACAAAACCAGCCTAGATGCCGTGTGGAATCCGGCGGAAAAAATGAACCAAGAATAGATCCACTGGGTTCCTGTTTCCATGTCGTAAAAGGTGACAATTGCAGGAGTTTCTTTTTCCTTTCAGTTATCAGATATTTTCAATGTTTCACTTCTGATTACTCTATTTTACTAAATTATCTCTTCATTCAACCTGTCAATTTCCGTCTAACTTCGAAAAAAAGTTTTATTTGAAATGTTTTCTTCTTCCATGTTATTGATTGTCTGTCAGGATTATAAATTGAATGATAAAAAAAATAAATAATCTAAAACTATTGCGCAACTCCGTTGATATTACAAAGTTAATAACAGAGATAACATATATCGATATATTGAACACGTAGTAAAAAACACTTGATATTAATATTTTAAACAATAAATTAAGATTTTTCTCGGCAGACGGCTGCCCAGATCAACCAATATAATCAATTATTAATTTTAATAAGTAATGAAAATAATAAAGCGGAAATAATAAAGAATAATAAATAATGATTTTATAACAACTGTTTAGAATATGTCAATACAAAGAATCAACTATTTTGTCTAAATCCTATTCACTCGTTTATTTTGTAACACGTAATTTCATTTATAAAAAAATAGGTAAGCTTTTATTCGTTACGCGATAGTATTGCAAATCTTTCTTCAGTTTAATCGAATAAGAGCTGTGAATCAAGACTTCCCAGGACTTCAAGATAGAATATTGTTGAAACGTTCACTCGGGAAGTCAGTGAGTTTAGTGGTGCATCCGAGCATCTTGAAACCGGAATATACTGAATCGCGCGCGAATAATACCAATACTGAAATTTTTACTAACAAATATCCTTCTCCCGTGACACTTGTGGGGTGCGCAGTAGTATATACGGCCTCTAGTAACAACAAGTGTTGGACTAACATCCCTTCCCATTCCTTAGACGATCTACGTTCGGGCCTGGCCGGCGCCGGTACTGATCAATGAATTCTGGGATTGCCAGAAGATGTACATTGAAGGATGATTTACCAATCCCAGGATGGATCATCTAGAAACTCCCTGTACAATTTCATCTAATCCCGATCAGTAACGGAGTAGCAACCAGGGGTGGTCGCTCAAGCTCAAGCTCAAGCTCATAATAATTCTTGAACACACGAACTCTTTTTGGTTATGCTGGTCTCTGCATACCGTTTTCTAAATCTCATGGAATGCTTGATCGATTATCACACGTTTAGATTGGAATGTTTAAGGTTTCATACAATTTCTATGTTAGATTCGTCTTGCAGCTCCAAAATTTTAAACAAAACGAAGAATATTCACGGGAAAAACGCATACTGATTGATAAAAAAAGGTATCATCACACCGCTAGGAGGATTAAGCATGTTTATATCTCCATTCAGAAAAAGTCCATTACTTTGAATGCAAACATTATTTCTATTAAATTTGTTGAAGGCAGTCTGCACTGCTCAGAGCAGGGCTCCACAAGTAAACTGAGAAATTTAAGAAACAAACAACAAAATAAATGACAAAATAAGAATCGAATAGGAAGAAACTTTGAACACGTCTTCAGGCGGCAAACCATTAATTATACAGGAATGCTGAGATCAATTCGACTCAAAACTGATGTATAAAAAGAAGGAATGCATTATTTTTTGTATTTTTGAATGAACTCTCTTCAAACCGTTAAAAACCATATTATCCAAGAAAACACAACTGATTGATTACGTTTTAATATAAAACACTATTCGGAGCGTATTTTACTTAGCAGTAGTAATGAATTCCCACATGAAAACTATAAACATTATTTTGAGCTATCAGTATGACTGAGGACGTCACCACTATTTATCACCAAAATTTTGTCATTTTAAAAAAGTCTACGAACGTCTATAAGGGGATATATTAAAAAGTACCTCATTCTTAAACCGTTTTAGAAAGAAATGAAAGTTCCCCTTAATTCCACTATGAATAATCTTCAACTATTTCGATATAATACTAATTATAATACTGTATTTGTCACAGCGATTTTTTTTTTCAAATAGATTTCAAAACTGATACACTGAGGATGGATGCAAATAGCATTCCAAATACTGGTATCTGTCTGCCACTATTACGCTAGTAGTATAACGAAATAGTTAAAAAATTTTCATAGGGGAATTTCATTTGTTCAAAAACGGTTTAGTTTCTTTCTACCAATCGCTCAAACCCCAAACATTCACCTCATTCTTGTCTATAACTTCAGTTTGCTGCTACGATATATTCGTTGAACTATCGAAAGGTGCGGTAGCAGATTTGAGTGCACTCTCAAGAAATTGGATGTCCAGTTCAAATTCCTCTTGAAATTTCTCAGATATAATTTCACCGAGTAACCTACAAGTGAAGAAAGAATACATTTTCACCCAAACGTATGCTGTAACAAAATGATGTTTTTGCTACAATAATGTTTGAAACACTGTAACTGACGCAATGATACATTCAAAGCGTTCAATTCCACTTACAACTTTCAATAATTCATCAGTATTATACCTAAATTCTTGTGAAAATGGTAAATATATTACTTCAGTGAAGCAGACTTCAATCTATTCTAATCGCATCTAGTGACATGATAGAAATTTTTAACGGGGTGTTAAATCTGAAAAACAAAGCTGAAAATGTCAGCTGAATACATTCAAAACGTTGTTCTAATTTGTAGGCTTATAGATATGAGGAAAACCGGGAAACTAAATAAATCAAATTAATCGCCTGCTGTTCTGCAAATGCTCGACACTGTTCATCCACTCGTTGGAGTGTGGGCGTACCTGGAAAGATAGAAAAATAATCACGTTAGTTTTGTGCTAAAACGATTCGATGCTTCTTTTAACGACTAAAGTGTACGTTTGCATATTATGGTATAGTCTTTCTTGTTCAAGATAACTATTGTGATGGGGTTTCCTATTGTTTTTCTCTGAATGCACAACCAGAATATGTCAATAAAAAACGAGGGCAGTGTATCACAAAATAGCCGTTTGGGATAACACAAAAAATTAAAAACTTGCAACATTCATTGTGAACTGTAATAGACAATATTCAACAGGCAATTGATCTATATTATTACTGTACTTTACTATAACTTATTACACTGTTTTGACTAGAGTTCGGGACCAGGACCAGGACCTAAATGACCAAGTAGTTTCTTCGGTTGAGCGGCTTACACAGAAAGAAGAGATGAAACTTACACGACATGTAAAGCGATAGTACTATGAAATAGACATCAATTGAAACGAAAATCTGATTTAAAACCATGATTGATGTAAAATTACATTAAAATTTATTTAGTTTTTCATTGAACAAGACTTTATATTTACAAAACGCTTCGTTTTGTAATGTAAATTTCCATTCAATTGCCTACTCCAAATATGTGCATGAAAATAAATGTCAACCCGCACTAGGCCGAAGTTGGAGTCGGATCGGTCGAATCGGTCTAGCGCAGGATGACATCTTTGAAGCAATACGAAAATACGGTATTCGTATCTGATTGTAATATGAATTTAAAATAGTGGTTTTTTGCTTTAGAAGTCATCACTAGCAAATTAAAAATGTTCTATATCATTATCTTGCAAATTAAACTGGTATGATGTACTCAATGTTTGCATACCCTACATGTTGCGCGTTGTTGATGTCTTTCACCAATGCAATTGCTTTTACCTCCTCTGAGAACTGCATGTAAACAATATTATCAGTTTTATTCATTTGAAACTGTTGCAAACGCTTTGGATCGCGATGCAGTTTCTTCAAAGATTTATGTTCGAAAGTCGGAATTGGCACTTTCCGAAGAAAACATTGGTTTGGTCGACTGTTCTGAAGCTGAATCCTGGACTTAAATTCCGATCCGGGATTCTAAACCTAAATTGTGAGAATTGAACCGGGATGCTGGATTCGGATTCCGTACTTGAACGCAGAACGTAGAATCAGGAACTACACAGAAAGAAATAATGAAATTTACACGAGATGTAAATCAATAGTAACATAGAATAGACATGGGTTGAATCGAAATTTTGATTGAAAACCTTCATCGATGCAAAACTAAATTGAATTGCATTGAATTTTCAATTAATATAACTGTATCTTTCAATTAACGCTTATTTTGCGATTAAATTATATTGAAACGTACAGAATTGTAAAGTAATTTTATGTTTAATTACCTGCTCCAAATATGTGCATGAAAATAGATGTAAATTCACAAAATATTTTTATCTGTGTAAATTTTGAAACTGATACTGAATGCTGAACCTGAATTCTGGACCTGGATTCTGGAATTGAGTTCTGAGCATAAATTTTGAAACAGAAATCGAATCTGGAACTGAATTCTGAACCTGGATCTAAACCAGAATCGACCGAAAAGACGTTCTTAAGGAAACAACGTGCTGCTTAGTCAACAAGCTACAATGTAGAAAGTGGATCAAATGTTAACCAATTTACTTTCGCAGTAGAAAACACGGGAAAGAAATGTTACCCACTAAATCAAAATCGTCGACTGAGCATGAGAAAGGCAAACACGCGCCTTGAGTTTTCCATATTGATGTTCGTTTAAACTAAAAATTTGAGAAAACACTAGTTTTGAAATATTTGTGGCTATCTCGTAGTATTGAAAATTTGATCTGGAATTGCAAATTCGGATATTTCCGGTTACTTGAAGCAACAAACAAAAAAAACTACGGTCTTATATTACACCATTAGAGCTTAAGGTAAAGTGTAGTCTCAAAAAATGCGCGCAAAATTTTAATCGCTTGAGTCGAACGAATCTTCGCACCAAAGCATAACAGGCAAAACCTACACTTAGAAACCAGGAACATTTTCAGTGATTGAGCGCAGTGGGCTTACCACACGTTTTGTTGGCATATAAAAGAGAGAGATTTGCAAAGAATTTGTGAATATTTCACAATTTGAATATATCCCAATTCTATTTTTATTGTTATGTATTACTATCACACTAGCACTACACAGAAAGAAATAATGAAATTTACACGACATGTAAATCAATAGTAACATGTAATAGACATGGGTTGAATCGAAATTTTGATTGAAAACTTTCATCGATGCAAAACTAAATCGGATTGCATTGAATTTTCAATCAATATAACCGCATCTTTCAATTAACGCTTAGTTTTCAATTAAATTATATTGAAACCTACAGAATTGTAAAGTAACTTTATGTTCAATTACCTGCTCCAAATATGTGCATGAAAATAGATGTAAATTCACAAAATATTTTTATCTGTGTATGAACTATTAGCATTTTTAATTAACTAACACGAGGTTAAATGTTAATGTATTGACTAATTTGCTAGTCATGTATATGCAAGCATGGATTATTCTTCTAGAGAACGATTGAAAACATGAAAACATTCAATTATTTTTTTATCTTATCAAGTGAGAGAACGGTTGAATTTCATTATCGATCGAAACACTGCTGAAATAAGAAATTACTGAACATTCACTAGGCAACGAAAATGTACCAAATAACTATATTTTCAATAAACGTATATATTTTTGAGTCGTGATTCTGGCATCAGGTTATATAAATATGATATGTTTCAATGTTCTAAATCAACGATAATACTTGACTTGAATTCATTTCATTCAGTTGCCTGTCTAGGTTATATTTCTAGTCTTGCTACAATTTGAAATAATATCTGTTATACGATATTACACTACAAAGCATTATTGCTTCAGCAACATTAATGCATTGCCTTAGAAAATTAATCATTTCTTAAAATACCTATTTAATTGTTTTCAACTAGTTGTTATTTCAACAACCCAACGTTGTATAAATTCGTGTCATTATTTTATTTGTTATTTTTGCTTACGATGTTATGACACCGAACACATCGTGCATTTCTCACACCGCCACCATACGAAACAGCAGCGCGCTAGTAATATAGAAAATGATGGAAAGTTGATCAAAATCACTTGAAACTTTTTTAAATTTCGATAATTTCGGCTAAACTTTTCTAGTTTTAAATTACCTTTCGAGATTCTTTGTGAAATTTAGCTTCAGATTCTTTGTGAAATTTTGCTTCCACTACATTTCATCTTAATAATTCGATCGAAGAGAGATTGCACTCCAAAAGCCCTATCGAAATACCTTTCTGTCAAATTTCACATTAATAGATCAGTCAAAAAATGACATAACATTTTGTTGAACAATTTGGCTCTGGTGACGAGCGTAAGTTCGTAAGACAAACACCAGATACTGAATTCCGACCGCAATACACAATAAAAGCGGTTTAAACGAGGAGCGGGTCATTTCTCCAAAAGCCATTTCCCCGAAAACTATGTCGCCGAAAGTCGTTCCGTCGAATAGGTCAATTCACCGAAAATCGTTTCGTCGGAGTGGTCATTTCACCTCAGTTTTTCTGAGTTGAATGCGAGAAAATGAATTTATCCTTTATTTTCAATATGAGAGATATTTCAGAAGTACGATTGTAGGTCTACAAACGTGAACTCTATCATCTTTATTCTATCATTCTATTATTTATTTATTTATTTACTTATATATTTATTTATTTATTTATTAAATAATTAATTAATTAATTTATTTATTTATTTATATAATTATTTATTTATTTATTTATCTATTTATTTATTTATTTATTTATTCATTTATTTATTTATTTATTTATTTATTTATTTATTTATTTATTTATTTATTTATTTATTTATTTATTTATTTATTTGTTTATTTATTTATTTATTTATTTATTGTTTATTTATTTAATTATTTATTTTTTTATTTATTTATTTACTTATTTATTTATTTCTTTTTTCATGTATTTATTTTTTTATTTATTTATTTATTTATTTATTTATTCGTTTATTTGGAGCAGGGAAAACCCACTGGAGATAAGTTATTATCAGGTCATAAAACTTCCTCATCCTAGGTTATTTAGTAGGCATAAAACCTCCTAATCTTTTGCATCAACAGATTACAGAATATCTAAAGGATACATTTCATGTTATTAACTTTTATAACTAAATTCTTAAAACTAACGATAAATTTTTAAAGAAATAGTGTCCGAGAAAACAGTATTACAGGTTAGGTGAAAGTCGAACTGACTTGAACAGCGATTAAACAGTCGGCACATGCTGACAAATGTCTCGTTGTGGCCATAGCTTGTTCTAGCGAAAGGAATGTGTAGGAGAGGATGAGCTCGAAGACAACGACGACGGATATCGAAATCTATCAAACATAACAGCTCCGAGCAATCAATTTGTGATTGGAGAAGATCACCAATGAAGACTGCCTTGAGTACATTTCTGCGAACGGTCAGTAGTTCGAGATCGATGAGCTTGCAACGATCTTGGTAACTCGGAAGATTTAGGGGGTCTTTCCATGGTAGTTGGCGAAGCGCAAAACGAATAAATTTATGTTGAATAGCTTCTATGCGTTGAGTATCGTTTCGATGGTAGGGTAACCAAACAACAGCTTCAAATTCTAGTGTAGAACGGACCAAATCACAGTATAATGCTTCTGGACAATATATGTTTCTGAAGTCTTTCGTCACGCGAAAGACGAACCCTAACAACTTCGAGGCTTTATTGATAGTATATTCAATGTGCTGTTTGTAATTTATTTTTGAACGCAATATGACTCCCAAGTCTTTAATACACGATTCTCGTCTAAGAACGGTTTGTGAGATCGAGTAGTCGAATTCAATCATAGAAAAGGCGAAAGAGTTTAAAATCATGAGCATACGATAAACGTCATGCATTTTAGCAAAATGTTTAAATCGTTTAGGTAAAGTAGAAATATGAATGGTCCAAGATGACTACCTTGAGGAATTCCGGAGCTGACAGTAAATGGAGACGTAATGCAATCTCCTATTTTCACTGACATGTCGCGATCAGTTAAATATGAGCAATTAAGGAAAGATCCATTGAATCCATGTCTACTTGTCGAAAACAGCAGAAAAATCAGTATATATAGCATCTACTTTCAGTCGCGCTTGCAGGGATTTAATGATAAATGAAGTGTAAGATACGAGATTTGTCGTAGTAGATCGTTTCGGCATAAAGCCGTGTTGACTTTCAGAAATATAGTTTGAGCAATTATGAAGTCCAAGACGATTCGTTCATATAAATTGGATTCTGTGCATAGTGCCGCTATTCCACAATAATTTGATATTTCGGTTTTAATGCCTTTTCTTAAAGACTGGAAAAATGTACGATTTTTTCCATACGGCCGGAAAATGTCCAGTTTTTCAAGAGCTATTGAACAGTATCGATGAGGGAATCAAAATACTATTTGAACATCTTTGTAGTAATATAGATAGTATCCCATCAGGACCAGCACTGAAAGATGACTTCAGCTGGGAACACGCTTTGCTAACTACAGTAGTCGTAATAATAGGATGAGAGCCAATGGGAGTACGCAGAGGTTTGTCTTTGTTTTAAAATCAATTCCAATTACGATTTAAAGACAATTGTACTATTCGGCGAAATGTCATTCGGCGAAACGGCTTTCGACAAAATGGCTTTTAGCGAAATGACCCTGACCACATGGTGGTGCCAAAATCATGGTATGGAGATGCCTTTCATACGGTGGAGTAGGACCCATCCACCATATCCCAGGAGTCTATAAATGCAGTTGATTGCGTGGGAATTTGCCTTATACAGAAAAGGACATGCCCTTGACATGACATGACTGATTTCAACAGACGAGACGAGAGTTTAGTCATTTGATCATTTTTGACCTCTGAAAAATTCTTTCATTTTATTCCGTATCTTTATTTGATCTTCTAAATTGTCAGGGTCTATAGATATGGAATGATCTTCAATCGATAACTTGCGAGTACACTAGCTATTCACTATGTATACTAGGGTGGAACAAAATATTGATTTCAGCTCCACTAAACTTTTCGTGTTGCTTTTTGGTCCCATAAGCACCATGCAAAATTTTAGCTTGATCTGAGAAACTATATTTTCGCGCCCGAGGTTTAAAGTTTGTATGGGATTTACCATGGAGAAATTTACTTTTTACAAAAAAATCGGCTGGAGATCAACATATAAGCTCTAAAAATCAGTGCATGTGTGATTTTCGTAGGAATTTTAACGAGGAGGAAAACCTTCGAAAACCGCAAAACAATCCGACATTTGTAGAAAAAGTTATCAAAGGAAAACCGACACAAAGTCCAAACAATGGCTCACTCCTTAATATACCTAGCAGAAATGGCATTTCACCAGAGTGATACACGCTAGAGTCAGATTTTTCCCACACCGAGGATGCAAAAAACGAAGCACCGCACAAAGAGGAAAGCGCACTTCTTCTCAGTGTCGAATAGACAGCATTTGAGTGTGTGCTTGTGGTTAAAGCAGTTAGCGCGAGTGAAACACATTCTCTTCGCATGAATCGCTCACACGCGCTCTCGTCTAAATACACCCAAGCAGTGCTGTAAAACTTCATTCAATTCAATTGAAACTGAATGTGGAACACATTGACGATCTCTCTAATGCAGTAAACTTCACTCTCTGACACCCACAATGTTTGCTGATGGCCCGAACGGGCAGCATTCAATTCATCACTCGTTTCTCTTCAATCGAGGCTCAGTTTAACCACCGTCAGTTGATCTCTTGAAATGACAAAATATCTCTTTCAATGGTGTGAGAGCGGCCTTCAAATGAGGTTCATGTAAACATTCGAATTGGTTCAAGAAAATAGATGAAAGACAAACCAGATAGCTGAAATATCAATCACAGAATACACATAAATTAATTGTTTCCTCCTTTAGTTTTCATTTTTAATACTTTACTCCATTTATAATTCTATTCGTTCGAATTTGCTTACTACCAAGAGCGAAGGCAATGAAGGAGCTACACTACTTGGCACTCGAAACTGAGCAAGCAAAGCTTCAAATGACTAGATACGATTATTCAACTGACGATGAATTCCGGGAGCTTCACTTGAAAATGGCAGCAAAAGTCAAATGAATTAGTAGGGATATGCTGACTGTCAGCGGCCATAAATTTCATTTTCATCTTATTTTATTCGATTGAAAATGAAATTTTACCGCACTGCACCCAAGTGACCACTGGCGCGTGATTGTGAGCGAACACTTCTGTGAACTTCAATTAATAGAGAGTAGATCTGGCCTTGCTATGAAAAATTTGCAAGGAAAACCGAAAATTTTACGATAAATTGTTTTATTTTGCTGATTTTGCGTGTCCACGCTTCTTCTACGCAAACCATACAGCAGAGTGCTCACCGGCGTGTACACCTCTGTGAAAGTATCTGCATCCACCTCAGAGAATTTATTAGCTAATGCTTTGGCACTTTGGTGCGATTCAGTGGAAGAGGTAAAAGGAAATAAACAAACGCACTCATGATGCGTGCACACTTTACACAACAGTGGTGTATAAATGTGAAAGAGAAGAGCTCTCGTTGAAGTTGTCAGTGCGAGGGGAGAAATTTTGCTTGCTCTTCGTCACACAGAGGAAATAGACATCTCTGCCTAGCACCACTGCTGATAGTGCTGGTAATATGATTTTACTTTCTTTTATTATACTATAAAGGTTGATTTGAGTTGTCTAATGACTTCACAAAAGTTTCTCAGTCTATTATGAAGATTATATTTAAGTGACAAGCCATGTTCCAAAACTCACTGTAAAAACACAAAAAAGTCTAACTTTTTAATTTGAAGAAATAGATTTTTGGAGTCTTCTACAATATTTTAGAAAAACTCAAATCCAATAACTTTGGCGATTATACAAACTCTCTATCTCTTATAGTTTAGAAGATACAGACGATACTATTTTATGCAAAAAAACATAATTTACACACGGAACCACCCGCGATCCCATTTCAACCAGAATATTAGTTGATTTTCTGAATTCGATTGGTTAAAATTTGGTAGAACTAATCGATTGTTGTTTTAACTAAACTGTCATTTTTGTTTTTCGATTAGCAGAAACGATGGTTAAAACAACTAATTTAACTGTTTGGAAAAAAAAATTACTGTCAATTAGTGAGGACACATACCTTTCCATTTCAACAAATATTTTAGTTGAAATAACTGGTGTTATTATTGGAACAAAATTCTGTTAGTTGAAAAATAAATCGGTTTTATTTGTTTTAGACATTGCAAATAGTTGAATCAACTCGAACAATGTTATTGATTTGCGAAAATAATCAAAATATACTTACTGATACACGTCATGATCTATTTGAAATAAGTTCGGTATGTTGAGATTCATGAAATAAATATCGTTGTTAAAATATAAACAGTATTTTATATTGACATGTAATATCATTGGGGCTGGGAAAACCACCGATCACTGCTGATTTCAAGTGATCTTAACCAAGGAAACATTATCATTACGAAATCAGAACTGATCTGATCTCTAAGTGATTTTGATTTTTGTATGATCATGATCATGTCAAGTCGAGTTCAGTAAGATCTAAATTCTAAAAAAATACTTCTGATTCGATCGGAAATGATTAATGTAGAAAAACGTTTTTAATAAGCAAAAGTGCCCGGAGGGCGAGTAAATTAGCGAAATTATTAAATTTACCTAAAATGAGTATTGAAAGATGATTCTTTCAAACGGTTGGACTACAGTTATGCACTGGTAATTTTAGTCAATTTATATGAGCTTGGGTGCATCACCCGCTGGGAATTGGAATTTTGCGACGGCAATTCAAACGCGCCATTCAATCGCAGCGCGTTCTGTGTGTTTGAAACCCTTAGCTCCTGTTACTTTTATAAATTAAATTTATGTCAAAAGCGTTTTATTGCTAATGCATGAACATCATCATCGGTATCAAACAGCTGGAAGTAAAACAGTCTGCTGGAAGTAAATCAATGATCGAATTTGAAGCATAAAATTTTTACGCATACCTGAAAGATTACGAGATAATCATTCATTAACATGTTCTAATTTGTCACCAAATCTTTTTCATCTTAAACAAGGTTAACTTTATCACAACACCGCTGTTAGATAAACACTTGTTATGGAATCATAAATTTCTCAAATCGAATGAACACAGTTTCAGAAAATGCTTTAACTATCGATGTTATTTTCATTGACATTTTGAAGCGACGCGAACTAAAAAAGTTGTTGATTTTGCATTGCGATTATTGTTTGCTTTCAACTGTCTCCGGCATTTGACAGCATTCAAAACAACATATTTTTCAACTACTTGAATATATGCAAATCAAAACCCATATTGGTTGAATCAAAAAGAAATTAGTTAAATCAACTATCGCAAAAATCAAAAACTGCGATATCGCAATTTTATGATCGAAGGGTTCTCCGTGCAAAATTTTTTGTGTCCTTACAGTAAGTTTTGGAGCATGGTTTGTCACTTGAAAAGACTCTTCATTCTAAGCTGAGAAACTATCGTCAGGACATCAAACAACTCAGATCAACCGTTGTAGCATAATAAAAGAAAGCTAAATCATATTACCATCATTAGCAGCAGTGATGCTAGATATATTAAAGAATGGGCCATCGTTCGGACCTTGTGTCGGTTTTCCTTTAATAACTTTTTCTACAAGCGTCGGATTGTTTTGAAATCTTTGAAGTTTTCCTTCCTCGTAAAATTTCCTACAAAAATAACATACGCACTGATTTTTAGAGTTCATAGGTTGATCTCTAGCCGATTTTTTGTAAAAGTGAATTTCTCCATACTAAATCCCACACAAACTTAAACCCTCGGGCGCGAAAATATAGTTTCTCCGATCGAGCTAAAATTTTGCATGGTGCTTATGGGACCCAAAATTTCCATTCATTCCTCAAAAAATTGTATGTCCTTTGGCTTTAAATTGCAGGCTCGTCGTCCTCAAGGAATCCAGTTACTGTACAGCACCATCATCCAACCGACACTAATACCGTTTTCGTT